>NW_026889801.1:16215000-16830456 GCF_033153115.1 Saccostrea echinata | reverse complement strand
TCTTACCCCAAAGATTAAAATTTAATAACTCTGTAATTTCTTTGTTTATCATTACCTAATTTTTCTTTTGAAAGGATTATTTACAAAATATACTAATGTAGGAGTAAAATAAGATTTCTCGTGACCTTCTGTAGATAAGATACTTTTGCAGAATTGAGAAAATGTTTGTCTTACTTGCAAGATAATTTGTGAAAAAGAACTGGCATCAGTATCTATGAATAATTACTGAACACATATAATTAACTCCATTTTCCTTCTTAGTCACCAGGTAACAAAAAGACCAATAGTTGCTGCTTATAGAGCTATAGTATGATATTCAAGTTATGGTTTAGGATATATGTACCTTTCTCCCAGTAGCATGTTGCTGCTCATGAATTATTTCCTGATCTTGGAATTGTAAAAAGTTGACAGGTCCCTCATTTTGAAGATAACATGCTAAAATGGAATTTATACTTTGATAAACATTTCATACATCTGGATAAATATAGCCAATGTTTTCACAAATACTTTTGAGTTTGAAGCATACCAAAGAATGATTTTAAAAATACACAATGCAATCACAGTTAATAGTTATGAATTGCCGAACACCCTTATGTTTGTTTTCTTCACAATTAAAGAATACTTTAGGTCTAAGCAACACTTGCCATCTATAAAATTAAACTCTTGAACTCTTCTCAAGTGTTTCTTCTTCATGAAAGATATGTCAATAAGGTGCTAACTCTCTCACAGTAAGCTGAGTAGCTGGAGCCTGGAAAAAGTAATAACACATTTTTTGAAAACAGAAATGTATAATTATACTGACTCCCGAAAAAGTCAAGCAATTGATAATTTAAATAATTGTTTAAGCAACATTTTTATGATATTATTTATTGATTTTTTTTAAAACTAATATGTACAAGTACCGTCAAAAAACATTGGGATCCCTTGGTCTGGTAAATCATACATTGTTGTCATCCACGACTTTCTTCAAGAACCTGCATAATTGATTTCACTGTACCTGTTTTTGAAAATGGACATGGTTTAGAATACAAAATAATATCTATAAAATATAACCTAACTTGTCCTCTGTTAAAAACATTGCCATACCCTGGCTTCTACATTTTTTTCCCTAGCACTAATGTAAGCAGCTAAACATCCTGAAATTGTGACCTAGAATTGTTTTCCTTGGTCTTGTTTAATCCATGATCATTTACAGAAAAAAATGGAACATTATCCCCAATTTATCAAGTTACTTATCTAAACACAGATATTTAGCTTAGTTTTTCCTGACTTTCATCAGTTTCAATGTTTCACAATGTATGCTGAAAACAGATGGAAAACGTAAACAAACCTGCAGTGCATGCCAGCCCGGGAGCTCGAACAGTTTTCCAAGCAATAACCTCCTTAAATCTTCTGGTAGATGAAAAGGTATCAATTCAACTGATCAATGGTTGCATATTTTCGTCGAAAATACCGATGAGACCCGCTCAACTTGATTTGAAATGATTGGCTATTCATTGGAATACAGTGCCATATTTGGGTTACTGTTAAAAGTAGATCGTTCGTTTTGTATTCGAGAAGACTTGGATGAAGAGGATTACACAATACTGAGGTGGAAAACATCCGTATATATGATAAAATATATTTCAGTATTTTAAAGTAAAGGTTGTCAAATGAACGGGACATATTACTGATATTACCTCTTATAAACAAAACTAATAAGCGTTGGACTTATTCAGGGCATTTGCAATGGATGGGAACCAGTCTACGAGGCAACAAAAATTCCGCCAAGAATAAACAAAGAGATTGCGAGATGTTGTTTACGTGTGTCACACGACACTGACTGCAAGGTAATGAAAATGTGCTTATTTTTTGTGTATAACTGTTTTCTGTCTTTCAAGATATTGAACAACAGTCGTTTAACATTTAGACGAAATTGCGAAACATCTAGGGGAGATCCGGAGAGAGGGAAGAAGAGGGGTCCCCTCTCAAGTTGTTGCATCTACTATATAGTGGTGGTATCAGTGTCAGGATATAATAAATTAAAATGGAAAAATCATAATAAAAATTTTGTTATAGATTTAGGAAAGCTAAATAAAGGGGCGACTATTTTTTGTTTGATGCGGGGGGGGGGGATTAAAATCTATACTTATAAATTAATAAATTTTGCAAATAAACTCCGAAACGGATGCACCAGAGTTTTTACTTACTCCTTTAAGAATACACTAGATACAATATGATGTCCGTAAACTATATTTAGATTTCACTCGCATTGTAAGTATCGTACATTAAATTAAAAGTCTACTTTTATTTTCTATAAAGAGCCATGAAATAGCAAAAACGTGAGTATGGTGGCGTTTCCGGTTGGCGGATCTAAGTTTCTGGCAATTTTCAATTAAACTGACAACAAGCAATCGTTTATTTATTTCATAAAACGTCATCACTGAATTATTCAATCAAAACTTGATTTAAAAGACATAAAAGAAATAAGTTGTGATAACCGATTAAAAAGGGAAATGTGCAAATTATTTTTGTCATTCACCGATCTTAATATTGACGGAAGCTTCTAGAACATCATATAGCATCGAGCCCGATGTTAAAAAGAAAAACGAGACGAACATAAAAAAAGCTTATGTGTGAATGGTCATTGAAATAATGGTAAATCGTTGATAACACTATAAGTTGTGAATATATTTATATATCGAAAGACTGTTACATATATGTAGTAGGTTTTCCTAATAAATTTATCGGTAAAATGCCTCACCGAGAGCTTCGTGGAGACGAACCCGAAGTACAATTTCTACTTCGTAATAAACTTGCTTACATGAAAAGAGAAAATTAATGAATAAGACATTGTTCAAATACAATTAAAGCTGTAAAATTTTGTGCTTTAATCAATACATTTCAGTTTTTTTTTTCTGAATACAGTCTTTTGTATCAAATACTCGGCCTATTCATAGGGCGTTAAAAGCTAATTTTTACACAGGTACCTGCGTCTTGGATTATATATATGTATGTACCTTATTGATATGTAAAAAGAAAAAAGTAAAGTTCATTTTTTACATATCAATAAGGCACATACATATACATAAACCAAGACCCAAGTACCTGTGAATTTTTAACCCCCCCCCCCCCCCCCAATCAGTTTATCAGTAAAATGTGAATATTCGCTGCTTTTATCCTTGACGGAAATGATATAAGAGCATCTGAAGTACAATATCCATAACATCATGAACATAGTATAACAGGTTTCACAATAAACATCAATTAATGAAATTGTTATTTTTTCAAGTTTTTACGAAAGGGGGGGGGGGGGCACATGCGGGATTTTGAACAAAGTATTTCTTCCTGCTATAACCCTGTAGGCTGTCAGTAGAAATTAACTACAATATATTTTCTGTCGGTAGTGGTATAAATTCAATTCCCCGCGCTTGCGCGGGATTTCATCTAGTATATTAACCTCAAAAATGTTTAAAAGATATAATCTCATCTCAACTGAAAAAAATTATTAATAATCTTTCCTTGTCTGATGCCATTATTCCCTTTACCTCACTGAAATAAGAGTTTCTTTTTCCTTTTTGTAGTGGCGATGGGGGGGGGGGGGGGGTCAAACTTTGTTCATATAAGATAAACATGAATAATCTGTCCCTCATTATTAAGGAAATCAAATATTCTGTTCATCACTGACTGGAAAATAATTAATCCGACTTAGCTGTCAAAAAATTACCTTTTCATAATTTATCTTTTGTAGAAACAAAGAGTGGAGAGCTAATGCATGGTGCTAAGTATGGAAAGGTCTCTTGTGGTTTGGTTGTGCCAGAGACAAATGTGCATTATTTCCATGTTGGGTAATGTCCTTAAGAATGGAATTTTTTTTCAAATACAAGGGACATGACTTTTTCATACACTATCGCTGTTCAGGGATCAAAATATTTTTAAACATTGTTAGATACTCACTACATTATTTCATCTTCAGAGAAGTATTTAAATTATTTTCTCACATTTCTTAAAGAGACCAGTGTGGTGAGGAGATTTTTTAAAATTTTAATCCTGAATTTTGATATTGTACAGGTCAGAAGTCTCGGTACACTTTAGGTGAGTGGCAGTTGGGAAGATGGATGACCTTCAGATAGTTTGAGATGAAGAAGTTCTTTTAAATGATTGAAAGTGATCATCATAGAATCAACTCCATTATGAAGATAAATTATGAGAGTCAGGTGAGGAATTGACTTCAATGTGTTATAACATTGTGTAAATGAATCTTCATTATTAATATCTTTTACATTTTATTTTTGAACTTGTTTTTCTATTATTCTAAACTTCCAAAAATAAAATTAAAGTAGTTAAAGCATGCTATAAACATTTAACGTATCTTGGCAAGTTTTCAAGGTTATTGCAGAAGTGCTTTAATTTCAAAAGATAACTAATTAATGCAAATTTGGAAAAGAAATGGATGTTATTCTCTATAATTTCAAAGATTATGTTTATTATTAGCACTCCTTTTGTCCAACACCTGAGAGATCTGAGTACCCAGCCTACTGTTGAATTAATTGGTGACCAAGAAAAGATGACAGAGAGGGGAATCAAATATGGATGCCATCATGATCAAGAATATATACATTGGCTAGAAAATATCTGAAAATATATAGATGAACATTCAAGCATTTATAATACTGAAAGTTATTCAGCAAGAGAGTTTTTGCACAAATTTAATTTTCAGTAAAATTGTGTATATTGTGCACTGAGGAACTTAGTAATAAGTATGTAACTCATTATCATTATCCATTTCTTTAGAGGATGTATTCGGAGTATATTTAAATAATCATTATCTTCTAGAAAAGAGCACACAAAACTTTTCTCTCCGTGCAAAGCATGACACATATGCATACACTCCAGCATTTACCACAACCACAGTTACACATTTTCCAGGGCGTTTGAAGTCGAGCACATACATGAAAATGTGTTAAGCTGGACACATGTGCAAACACACAAGCATCTACCACACCACCAGTTACATATTTTCCAAGGCGTGTGAAGTCGAGCACATACATGAAAATGTGTGAAGCTGGACACATATGCAAACACACAAGCATCTATCACAACCAATTACATATTTTCCAAGGCGTGTGAAGTCGAGCACATACATGAAAATGTGTGAAGCTGGACACATATGCAAACACACAAGCATCTACCACAACACCAGTTACATATTTTCCAAGGCGTATGAAGTCGAGCACATACATGAAAATGTGTGAAGCTGGACACATATGCAAACACACAAGCATCTACCACAACACCAGTTACATATTTTCCAAGGCGTGTGAAGTCGAGCACATACATGAAAATGAGTGAAGCTGGACACATATGCAAACATACAACATCTTCCACTACACCAGTTACATATTTTCCAAGGCGTGTGAAGTCGAGCACACACATGAAAATGTGTGAAGCTGGACACATATGCAAACACACAAGCATCTATCGCAACCAATTACATATTTTCCAAGGCGTGTGAAGTCGAGCACACACATGAAAATGTGTGAAGCTGGACACATATGCAAACACACAAGCATCTACCACAACACCAGTTACATATTTTCCAAGGCGTGTGAAGTCGAGCACATACATGAAAATGTGTGAAGCTGGACACATATGCAAACACACAAGCATCTACCACAACACCAGTTACATATTTTCCAAGGCGTGTGAAGTCGAGCACATACATGAAAATGTGTGAAGCTGGACACATATGCAAACACACAAGCATCTATCACAACCAATTACATATTTTCCAAGGCGTATGAAGTCGAGCACATACATGAAAATGTGTGAAGCTGGACACATATGCAAACACACAAGCATCTACCACAACACCAGTTACATATTTTCCAAGGCGTGTGAAGTCGAGCACATACATGAAAATGTGTGAAGCTGGACACATATGCAAACACACAAGCATCTATCACAACCAATTACATATTTTCCAAGGCGTATGAAGTCGAGCACATACATGAAAATGTGTGAAGCTGGACACATATGCAAACACACAAGCATCTACCACAACCAGTTACATATTTTTCAAGGCTTGTGAAGTCGAGCACATACATAATCTCCTACCACAGACGCAATACACGTAACATTTACTCCAAAGTATAAAGTCAAGCTCAAACAGGCTCACTGCTTGAAGCTGGACACATGCATTTACTTATGCATCTCGCAAAACTACATCTGAACCTATTTTCTAATAGGTGTTTAAGCAATTTTGTTTATTTTGTGAATATGTAAATTGCACCATTATGCTTACAAGATGTCAACATTATTAACCTGTACAGAAATACTCATTAGATAGCCTTTAATAGTTTAAGTTGGAAATACTAGTACTTTGCCTGATTTATGTTGTGTAGTTTCTCGTCAGTGATCTTGAGTAATAACTGAGTATGGCATTTTTAGTTCCATTTAAACTGCAAAGTTT
Source organism: Saccostrea echinata (assembly GCF_033153115.1). NCBI lineage: Eukaryota > Metazoa > Mollusca > Bivalvia > Ostreida > Ostreidae > Saccostrea > Saccostrea echinata. Next base: position 16,824,005 of record NW_026889801.1, on the reverse strand, counting down.
TAACATGTACATGCACCATAAAGGATAAATAATATTGTATTGTATTTTAACTTTTTTAAATTTTATTCTTTGTCATTTTATTGCCTGTTCAAGTAAAAGATGTAATCTTGTAATGTTTGTAACTGTTTTTGGTAGATATTTATGAAGCAGAAATTATAACAGAAAAGGTTTCAATACATCTACACAAAAAGCAAATAAAAAAGAGTTCTCCATCTATCAGATATCACCAAATCAGATGAGTTAAAGGTTAAGTCATAGGGAATTTTAAAGTTTATTATACCTATATTCTGATATCTGATACCATTTTTACATTTTTGATTGTCCATCTACAGTATACAAAAATAGTATAAATTTTTATATTTTGTAGATGACAATCTCTAATACTAAATACAACTGGAAATTGATATAACGCTTGAAAATTTGTGTATTTTTAGTAAGATCGAGTTTAACAAAAACGAGGTGGGGGTAACACAAAAGACACATCAGATACCTATTTATTTTAAAAGTCAAAAACCATTTGTTGAAATCTAAGTACGAGTATATTAAACAAAGGCCAGTATTTAAACAAGGATTTAAAAAAGTTTCATATATATATATATATATATATATATATATATATATATATATATATATATATATATATATATATATATCAACTTTAATGCAGCATTAAAGGTGAAAGGTTAAATTTAATTACCTTTTCTTTTGAGTAAAGGTTACCTTTTCACCTTTACTTTTTGTAAAGTTAATACAAAGATGACTTTGCTTTTTGGAGCACCTTTAATGAGATTTACTTTGCAAGTAAAGTTTTGTAAAGCTATTTTTTCAAGCAGTGTCCTTAACGTTAAATATTTTGATATTAATTATTGAGGCAAAAATGTTTATCTTCACAATCTGCAACTATATATCTTAAAATTCTCTTCAAATATTACGTAATGAGGGGCCATAAGGGGCCAGAATGCTTAATCTTTGAAGCTCAGAGGGGCCAAAAGTCTTTCATCTATAACTCCTTAACATTAAATATTTTGATATTAATTATTGAAGCAAAAATGTTCATCTTCCCAATCTGCATCTATATCTCTTAAAATTTTATAATAAATTTCGTAGTTAGGGGCCATAAGGGGCCAGAATGCTAAATCTTTGACGCAAGCTTGTCTAGTAATTATTAATTTCTTTAACCTTTCTGAGCAGAAATCTCTTGAAATGCCTCTGTTTATTGGATCTTTCCACCTATCTGTATGACCTTGACCTTTGACCTTGAACTTTGATCTTGATATAGGACCTTGACATTAAGGTCAGAATGTTTACTGAGGAAGTGGAGAGTTGATTACAACTCCCAGTGTGTAACAGGCTAAGGATTATTATATAAACCCCCCCCCCCCTTTTTTTTCTTGGAAAAAAATGACAGCAGTTGCAACATGCAATATTTCTCTAGAATTGAATTCACACATCGGATCGACACGAAACTTTAGAGAACTGTAGCTGAGACTCCAAAGTAACTCCCTGTAGAGTTTTATGGTCTTTCTCTGAAAAATGTAGAAATTACATTTTTTTCCGGAAAAACTTCAAAGAAAAAAATCATCCCGAGAGCAATGTGAAATCTTTCTCTTAGTTTCAAATCACACTTCAGATAGATATAAGATTTCAGGGAGTTGTAGCTAAGAACCTACTGGAACTTTCTTAAGTTTTATTGTCCTTCTCTCCCTCTCTCCAAAAAAAAAAAAGAATAATGAAAATTATCGGCAAACATAACTTTGGGTTAAATTTGAAACTAAGGACATGCATCCAGCTACAGTAGCAGGTTAAAACATAGAACGTAAAGATTTTTTTTTTAAATGACCTTGACCCAAAGGTCACAATCAAGCTTAAAGATGTGGAAGTAGTTACAATTGTTAGTTAAAAAGAAACATAAAAAAAATAACTCACCCCCCCCCCCTTTCTTAAAAAAAAATCACATCAACAACAACGTAGAATATTTCTGTAAAATTCAAACCAGACCTCGGATCGACACCAAATTTGGTACAAATGTAGTATAGACCTCAGAGAAACTTTCTGGAAAGTTTTACGGTGAGTCTTATAAGTATATAGAAGTCATGAAGTTTCACGGCAAAAACTACAAGTTCTGTTGTGTTTGAAATTAAAGTGCAGGTGAACGAAGAAATGAACTTAACCTTTTATTGGCTATTTCTTCAGATGTCGTTAATAGCATTCGATTCTCCTGATATGATATGACATTTTAATAACGAGCATTCTCTCTTTCTTTTACATGTGGAATTTATTTGATTTTTATTTGGAATTAATCAGTTTCCAGACATAGCGATTTTCGATATATTAAAAACAATTCTCGCTTTCATTGTCGTGTTTCCCTTCTAAAAATGCATGTTGGGAGTTTAATTTGTGCTACATATATTTAATATAACCCAAAGAAATGCTTATTTAAATGTTTCATATTTATTTCAGGATATTCAGTCAGAAATGCTAAAATCCGAACCCGATCTTTAAAGCTTTCAACAAAGCTACATGTATTTACAAAAAAATCAGCATGCTCACAATATCGATGAATTGGGCCACAGTCCACTAATACATTTTCATTAGGGAACAGTGTAAACGTTTTCTCACGCAGCCCGTCCCTTCTTATTTTATATACTGCTTGCAAGTTCAGGAACTATTTGCCTTTACGGAACTTCTTTCTTCCCCTACCGATTCTAAAAATACGCTTGCATCTATTCTATAGTCCTAAACATTTTAACTTACTACTGTTGTCGGAATGCATGGCCTAATGGTTAGCGCACCTGCCTTTCAACCCAAGGGTTTTGAGTTCGATCCCTGCTTGAAGAGCAATTTTTTTTTTAAATAGACTTTTACGGAAACATCCAAAAATGTTTAACGACTAGTAATTTGTCTAGGAGAAATGATGTCTCTTATGTTTTATTAAGGTCTTTCGTCTTCAGCGGAAGACCCTTCTATTATTCTTCGGTTTCTTTTTTACCTTTATTATTAGGGTCTTCCGTCTTCAGCGGAAGACCCTTCTATTATTCTTAGGTTTCTTTTTTACCTTTATTATTATTAGGGTCTTCCGTCTTCAGCGGAAGACCCTTCTATTATTCTTCGGTTTCTTTTTTACCTTTATTATTATTTTTATTCTTTTTTCTTCTTACAAAATTTGTGCAGACGATTTCTCGGAGATGGCTCGTTCGATTTTATTCAAATTTTCATGGTAGATGCGTTGATATCTGAAGTTAATTCCGGCAAATCCGTTAAGGGATATTTACTTCCGGTCGGAAATTATCGTCCTTTTATCAAAATTTAGAGGACCTCCTTGTCTGCGATGGAACTCAAAAACGGCTTAAGATAGAGCGCTGAAATTTTCAGTGATGATAGAGGACATGTTGCCATTTTGCACCTGGGTTTAGATATTTTCCGGAAGTGCCTAGTATGGAAGCTCGGTAGGGGTCGAAATTTAGGACACGAATCATGAGTGAATTTTTGAGAAATTTTGTATCATATCTTTTAAAGTATAATTATTTTGTTAAAACATACTGAACAATATTTGTGCAGAATGACAAGATCTTTAATATGATATCAAGAAAAAAGGGCTGACTCATCACATTAGGGGCCGATAGGGGCCGAAAGTCTTTGATCGATAACTCATAAACAAGCAATATTTTTGTATACATTACTGAAGCAAAATTATTCATCTTAACAAGGTACAACTATGTATTATGATTTTTACGACATAAATAAGGGCCACAAGGGGCCAAAATGCTTAATCTTTGACGCTTTATATCTCGAAAAGGGGAAACATTTTGAAAAGCAATATTGAACAAAAGTTGTTTAGAATGATGATCTGAACAATGTGCATCCTTTGAATTTTTCCTAAACAGCCCCTATAAGGACTTAAAGGGACGGCCCCTAAATATTTCAAGTCTACATATCTCGAAAAGGAAAAGAAACTTCTGAATAGTTGTTGAACAGAAAGTCTTCAAAATTACAAGACCTTTCATGTGGTATCAAGAAAAAGGGGCTGACCCCTCACATTAGGGGCTCAGAGGGGCCAAAAGTCTTTCATCTATATCTCCGGTCCTTAACGTTAAATATTTTGATATTAATTATTGAGGCAAAAATGTTTATCTTCACAATCTGCAACTATATATCTTAAAATTCTCTTCAAATATTACGTAATGAGGGGCCATAAGGGGCCAGAATGCTTAATCTTTGAAGCTCAGAGGGGCCAAAAGTCTTTCATCTATAACTCCTTAACATTAAATATTTTGATATTAATTATTGAAGCAAAAATGTTCATCTTCCCAATCTGCATCTATATCTCTTAAAATTTTATAATAAATTTCGTAGTTAGGGGCCATAAGGGGCCAGAATGCTAAATCTTTGACGCAAGCTTGTCTAGTAATTATTAATTTCTTTAACCTTTCTGAGCAGAAATCTCTTGAAATGCCTCTGTTTATTGGATCTTTCCACCTATCTGTATGACCTTGACCTTTGACCTTGAACTTTGATCTTGATATAGGACCTTGACATTAAGGTCAGAATGTTTACTGAGGAAGTGGAGAGTTGATTACAACTCCCAGTGTGTAACAGGCTAAGGATTATTATATAAACCCCCCCCCCCTTTTTTTTCTTGGAAAAAAATGACAGCAGTTGCAACATGCAATATTTCTCTAGAATTGAATTCACACATCGGATCGACACGAAACTTTAGAGAACTGTAGCTGAGACTCCAAAGTAACTCCCTGTAGAGTTTTATGGTCTTTCTCTGAAAAATGTAGAAATTACATTTTTTTCCGGAAAAACTTCAAAGAAAAAAATCATCCCGAGAGCAATGTGAAATCTTTCTCTTAGTTTCAAATCACACTTCAGATAGATATAAGATTTCAGGGAGTTGTAGCTAAGAACCTACTGGAACTTTCTTAAGTTTTATTGTCCTTCTCTCCCTCTCTCCAAAAAAAAAAAAGAATAATGAAAATTATCGGCAAACATAACTTTGGGTTAAATTTGAAACTAAGGACATGCATCCAGCTACAGTAGCAGGTTAAAACATAGAACGTAAAGATTTTTTTTTTAAATGACCTTGACCCAAAGGTCACAATCAAGCTTAAAGATGTGGAAGTAGTTACAATTGTTAGTTAAAAAGAAACATAAAAAAAATAACTCACCCCCCCCCCCTTTCTTAAAAAAAAATCACATCAACAACAACGTAGAATATTTCTGTAAAATTCAAACCAGACCTCGGATCGACACCAAATTTGGTACAAATGTAGTATAGACCTCAGAGAAACTTTCTGGAAAGTTTTACGGTGAGTCTTATAAGTATATAGAAGTCATGAAGTTTCACGGCAAAAACTACAAGTTCTGTTGTGTTTGAAATTAAAGTGCAGGTGAACGAAGAAATGAACTTAACCTTTTATTGGCTATTTCTTCAGATGTCGTTAATAGCATTCGATTCTCCTGATATGATATGACATTTTAATAACGAGCATTCTCTCTTTCTTTTACATGTGGAATTTATTTGATTTTTATTTGGAATTAATCAGTTTCCAGACATAGCGATTTTCGATATATTAAAAACAATTCTCGCTTTCATTGTCGTGTTTCCCTTCTAAAAATGCATGTTGGGAGTTTAATTTGTGCTACATATATTTAATATAACCCAAAGAAATGCTTATTTAAATGTTTCATATTTATTTCAGGATATTCAGTCAGAAATGCTAAAATCCGAACCCGATCTTTAAAGCTTTCAACAAAGCTACATGTATTTACAAAAAAATCAGCATGCTCACAATATCGATGAATTGGGCCACAGTCCACTAATACATTTTCATTAGGGAACAGTGTAAACGTTTTCTCACGCAGCCCGTCCCTTCTTATTTTATATACTGCTTGCAAGTTCAGGAACTATTTGCCTTTACGGAACTTCTTTCTTCCCCTACCGATTCTAAAAATACGCTTGCATCTATTCTATAGTCCTAAACATTTTAACTTACTACTGTTGTCGGAATGCATGGCCTAATGGTTAGCGCACCTGCCTTTCAACCCAAGGGTTTTGAGTTCGATCCCTGCTTGAAGAGCAATTTTTTTTTTAAATAGACTTTTACGGAAACATCCAAAAATGTTTAACGACTAGTAATTTGTCTAGGAGAAATGATGTCTCTTATGTTTTATTAAGGTCTTTCGTCTTCAGCGGAAGACCCTTCTATTATTCTTCGGTTTCTTTTTTACCTTTATTATTAGGGTCTTCCGTCTTCAGCGGAAGACCCTTCTATTATTCTTAGGTTTCTTTTTTACCTTTATTATTATTAGGGTCTTCCGTCTTCAGCGGAAGACCCTTCTATTATTCTTCGGTTTCTTTTTTACCTTTATTATTATTTTTATTCTTTTTTCTTCTTACAAAATTTGTGCAGACGATTTCTCGGAGATGGCTCGTTCGATTTTATTCAAATTTTCATGGTAGATGCGTTGATATCTGAAGTTAATTCCGGCAAATCCGTTAAGGGATATTTACTTCCGGTCGGAAATTATCGTCCTTTTATCAAAATTTAGAGGACCTCCTTGTCTGCGATGGAACTCAAAAACGGCTTAAGATAGAGCGCTGAAATTTTCAGTGATGATAGAGGACATGTTGCCATTTTGCACCTGGGTTTAGATATTTTCCGGAAGTGCCTAGTATGGAAGCTCGGTAGGGGTCGAAATTTAGGACACGAATCATGAGTGAATTTTTGAGAAATTTTGTATCATATCTTTTAAAGTATAATTATTTTGTTAAAACATACTGAACAATATTTGTGCAGAATGACAAGATCTTTAATATGATATCAAGAAAAAAGGGCTGACTCATCACATTAGGGGCCGATAGGGGCCGAAAGTCTTTGATCGATAACTCATAAACAAGCAATATTTTTGTATACATTACTGAAGCAAAATTATTCATCTTAACAAGGTACAACTATGTATTATGATTTTTACGACATAAATAAGGGCCACAAGGGGCCAAAATGCTTAATCTTTGACGCTTTATATCTCGAAAAGGGGAAACATTTTGAAAAGCAATATTGAACAAAAGTTGTTTAGAATGATGATCTGAACAATGTGCATCCTTTGAATTTTTCCTAAACAGCCCCTATAAGGACTTAAAGGGACGGCCCCTAAATATTTCAAGTCTACATATCTCGAAAAGGAAAAGAAACTTCTGAATAGTTGTTGAACAGAAAGTCTTCAAAATTACAAGACCTTTCATGTGGTATCAAGAAAAAGGGGCTGACCCCTCACATTAGGGGCTCAGAGGGGCCAAAAGTCTTTCATCTATATCTCCCACTGCATGAAAATTTGGCTTTACAAAACAAGTAAAGATAATGTAAATTTATTATTTACAATGCCTTTAATTGGCTTTTCTGAAAAAAGTCAAAGTTGGAAAAGGTAACCTTTACATTAACTTTACATGCACTTAAATATGATGTAATGTCCCACATTGTCTTGACTTTACAAAAAAGTAAAGTTAATATTTACAAACATTAAACACAGTATTTGGGGTACATTAAATCTGATAATTACAAATATTAAATTTAATTAAATAACATCTTTAATAGCCACAAAAATTAATTACTGTTTTCCATTCTTTTGAATAAAGCTTGTGCATATGATAAATAAGCTTTTCCTTCCAAATTGAAACTGCAAAAGAAGTCTGGACATCATACTTAATATACAAAGTAACAACAGATTGACTTAAACTTTGTTTATTACTATATTAAACATTTTTATACAAACATATAATCAACAACATCAAATTTCTTGACAGTATCTGTTGTACATAGTCTATCCTGCAAATCCCATACACATAGATAAGTATCCAGGACAGAGTACATTGCACTAAAATCCTTTTCAAACATGTCATTTTGATTTATAAAGAACCAATTGTTCATCCTTGAATTTAAAGATTTGAATTGACATGAAACTGTGCTCCACTTTTTTGTTACTTGACATGCGTTTCTGTGGAAATCAACAACTGTCCAAATATATATTTTGTCACATATTCCTTTTCAGAGTCCAAAACTTTTATTCTCATGCAGGCAGTCTTCTACTGTTTTCCTTAAAAGAAAAAAATATATATATATTTTCAGTGACATGAATATTTTCATAGGCATTTGTGTTATAAATTCAAATAAACTGTGATATCAGTATTCACAGTATCATGACTAATGAAAATTGAAACGAGATGCAACCATATTAATACATGTAGATAAAAATTTCATAGATGACCTTTAACCTCAAAAAGAAAATATTTTGAACCATTAATGTCAGCCTTTATTTTTACCAAAAAGACTATGTCAATCTTATTAAATAAGACAGATACAAACTGATGAACATATTGCTATTAACTTATTTTATGATATAAATGGACTGGGCCACTAGCCCTTATCTTACCCCAAAGATTAAAATTTAATAACTCTGTAATTTCTTTGTTTATCATTACCTAATTTTTCTTTTGAAAGGATTATTTACAAAATATACTAATGTAGGAGTAAAATAAGATTTCTCGTGACCTTCTGTAGATAAGATACTTTTGCAGAATTGAGAAAATGTTTGTCTTACTTGCAAGATAATTTGTGAAAAAGAACTGGCATCAGTATCTATGAATAATTACTGAACACATATAATTAACTCCATTTTCCTTCTTAGTCACCAGGTAACAAAAAGACCAATAGTTGCTGCTTATAGAGCTATAGTATGATATTCAAGTTATGGTTTAGGATATATGTACCTTTCTCCCAGTAGCATGTTGCTGCTCATGAATTATTTCCTGATCTTGGAATTGTAAAAAGTTGACAGGTCCCTCATTTTGAAGATAACATGCTAAAATGGAATTTATACTTTGATAAACATTTCATACATCTGGATAAATATAGCCAATGTTTTCACAAATACTTTTGAGTTTGAAGCATACCAAAGAATGATTTTAAAAATACACAATGCAATCACAGTTAATAGTTATGAATTGCCGAACACCCTTATGTTTGTTTTCTTCACAATTAAAGAATACTTTAGGTCTAAGCAACACTTGCCATCTATAAAATTAAACTCTTGAACTCTTCTCAAGTGTTTCTTCTTCATGAAAGATATGTCAATAAGGTGCTAACTCTCTCACAGTAAGCTGAGTAGCTGGAGCCTGGAAAAAGTAATAACACATTTTTTGAAAACAGAAATGTATAATTATACTGACTCCCGAAAAAGTCAAGCAATTGATAATTTAAATAATTGTTTAAGCAACATTTTTATGATATTATTTATTGATTTTTTTTAAAACTAATATGTACAAGTACCGTCAAAAAACATTGGGATCCCTTGGTCTGGTAAATCATACATTGTTGTCATCCACGACTTTCTTCAAGAACCTGCATAATTGATTTCACTGTACCTGTTTTTGAAAATGGACATGGTTTAGAATACAAAATAATATCTATAAAATATAACCTAACTTGTCCTCTGTTAAAAACATTGCCATACCCTGGCTTCTACATTTTTTTCCCTAGCACTAATGTAAGCAGCTAAACATCCTGAAATTGTGACCTAGAATTGTTTTCCTTGGTCTTGTTTAATCCATGATCATTTACAGAAAAAAATGGAACATTATCCCCAATTTATCAAGTTACTTATCTAAACACAGATATTTAGCTTAGTTTTTCCTGACTTTCATCAGTTTCAATGTTTCACAATGTATGCTGAAAACAGATGGAAAACGTAAACAAACCTGCAGTGCATGCCAGCCCGGGAGCTCGAACAGTTTTCCAAGCAATAACCTCCTTAAATCTTCTGGTAGATGAAAAGGTATCAATTCAACTGATCAATGGTTGCATATTTTCGTCGAAAATACCGATGAGACCCGCTCAACTTGATTTGAAATGATTGGCTATTCATTGGAATACAGTGCCATATTTGGGTTACTGTTAAAAGTAGATCGTTCGTTTTGTATTCGAGAAGACTTGGATGAAGAGGATTACACAATACTGAGGTGGAAAACATCCGTATATATGATAAAATATATTTCAGTATTTTAAAGTAAAGGTTGTCAAATGAACGGGACATATTACTGATATTACCTCTTATAAACAAAACTAATAAGCGTTGGACTTATTCAGGGCATTTGCAATGGATGGGAACCAGTCTACGAGGCAACAAAAATTCCGCCAAGAATAAACAAAGAGATTGCGAGATGTTGTTTACGTGTGTCACACGACACTGACTGCAAGGTAATGAAAATGTGCTTATTTTTTGTGTATAACTGTTTTCTGTCTTTCAAGATATTGAACAACAGTCGTTTAACATTTAGACGAAATTGCGAAACATCTAGGGGAGATCCGGAGAGAGGGAAGAAGAGGGGTCCCCTCTCAAGTTGTTGCATCTACTATATAGTGGTGGTATCAGTGTCAGGATATAATAAATTAAAATGGAAAAATCATAATAAAAATTTTGTTATAGATTTAGGAAAGCTAAATAAAGGGGCGACTATTTTTTGTTTGATGCGGGGGGGGGGGATTAAAATCTATACTTATAAATTAATAAATTTTGCAAATAAACTCCGAAACGGATGCACCAGAGTTTTTACTTACTCCTTTAAGAATACACTAGATACAATATGATGTCCGTAAACTATATTTAGATTTCACTCGCATTGTAAGTATCGTACATTAAATTAAAAGTCTACTTTTATTTTCTATAAAGAGCCATGAAATAGCAAAAACGTGAGTATGGTGGCGTTTCCGGTTGGCGGATCTAAGTTTCTGGCAATTTTCAATTAAACTGACAACAAGCAATCGTTTATTTATTTCATAAAACGTCATCACTGAATTATTCAATCAAAACTTGATTTAAAAGACATAAAAGAAATAAGTTGTGATAACCGATTAAAAAGGGAAATGTGCAAATTATTTTTGTCATTCACCGATCTTAATATTGACGGAAGCTTCTAGAACATCATATAGCATCGAGCCCGATGTTAAAAAGAAAAACGAGACGAACATAAAAAAAGCTTATGTGTGAATGGTCATTGAAATAATGGTAAATCGTTGATAACACTATAAGTTGTGAATATATTTATATATCGAAAGACTGTTACATATATGTAGTAGGTTTTCCTAATAAATTTATCGGTAAAATGCCTCACCGAGAGCTTCGTGGAGACGAACCCGAAGTACAATTTCTACTTCGTAATAAACTTGCTTACATGAAAAGAGAAAATTAATGAATAAGACATTGTTCAAATACAATTAAAGCTGTAAAATTTTGTGCTTTAATCAATACATTTCAGTTTTTTTTTTCTGAATACAGTCTTTTGTATCAAATACTCGGCCTATTCATAGGGCGTTAAAAGCTAATTTTTACACAGGTACCTGCGTCTTGGATTATATATATGTATGTACCTTATTGATATGTAAAAAGAAAAAAGTAAAGTTCATTTTTTACATATCAATAAGGCACATACATATACATAAACCAAGACCCAAGTACCTGTGAATTTTTAACCCCCCCCCCCCCCCCCAATCAGTTTATCAGTAAAATGTGAATATTCGCTGCTTTTATCCTTGACGGAAATGATATAAGAGCATCTGAAGTACAATATCCATAACATCATGAACATAGTATAACAGGTTTCACAATAAACATCAATTAATGAAATTGTTATTTTTTCAAGTTTTTACGAAAGGGGGGGGGGGGGCACATGCGGGATTTTGAACAAAGTATTTCTTCCTGCTATAACCCTGTAGGCTGTCAGTAGAAATTAACTACAATATATTTTCTGTCGGTAGTGGTATAAATTCAATTCCCCGCGCTTGCGCGGGATTTCATCTAGTATATTAACCTCAAAAATGTTTAAAAGATATAATCTCATCTCAACTGAAAAAAATTATTAATAATCTTTCCTTGTCTGATGCCATTATTCCCTTTACCTCACTGAAATAAGAGTTTCTTTTTCCTTTTTGTAGTGGCGATGGGGGGGGGGGGGGGGTCAAACTTTGTTCATATAAGATAAACATGAATAATCTGTCCCTCATTATTAAGGAAATCAAATATTCTGTTCATCACTGACTGGAAAATAATTAATCCGACTTAGCTGTCAAAAAATTACCTTTTCATAATTTATCTTTTGTAGAAACAAAGAGTGGAGAGCTAATGCATGGTGCTAAGTATGGAAAGGTCTCTTGTGGTTTGGTTGTGCCAGAGACAAATGTGCATTATTTCCATGTTGGGTAATGTCCTTAAGAATGGAATTTTTTTTCAAATACAAGGGACATGACTTTTTCATACACTATCGCTGTTCAGGGATCAAAATATTTTTAAACATTGTTAGATACTCACTACATTATTTCATCTTCAGAGAAGTATTTAAATTATTTTCTCACATTTCTTAAAGAGACCAGTGTGGTGAGGAGATTTTTTAAAATTTTAATCCTGAATTTTGATATTGTACAGGTCAGAAGTCTCGGTACACTTTAGGTGAGTGGCAGTTGGGAAGATGGATGACCTTCAGATAGTTTGAGATGAAGAAGTTCTTTTAAATGATTGAAAGTGATCATCATAGAATCAACTCCATTATGAAGATAAATTATGAGAGTCAGGTGAGGAATTGACTTCAATGTGTTATAACATTGTGTAAATGAATCTTCATTATTAATATCTTTTACATTTTATTTTTGAACTTGTTTTTCTATTATTCTAAACTTCCAAAAATAAAATTAAAGTAGTTAAAGCATGCTATAAACATTTAACGTATCTTGGCAAGTTTTCAAGGTTATTGCAGAAGTGCTTTAATTTCAAAAGATAACTAATTAATGCAAATTTGGAAAAGAAATGGATGTTATTCTCTATAATTTCAAAGATTATGTTTATTATTAGCACTCCTTTTGTCCAACACCTGAGAGATCTGAGTACCCAGCCTACTGTTGAATTAATTGGTGACCAAGAAAAGATGACAGAGAGGGGAATCAAATATGGATGCCATCATGATCAAGAATATATACATTGGCTAGAAAATATCTGAAAATATATAGATGAACATTCAAGCATTTATAATACTGAAAGTTATTCAGCAAGAGAGTTTTTGCACAAATTTAATTTTCAGTAAAATTGTGTATATTGTGCACTGAGGAACTTAGTAATAAGTATGTAACTCATTATCATTATCCATTTCTTTAGAGGATGTATTCGGAGTATATTTAAATAATCATTATCTTCTAGAAAAGAGCACACAAAACTTTTCTCTCCGTGCAAAGCATGACACATATGCATACACTCCAGCATTTACCACAACCACAGTTACACATTTTCCAGGGCGTTTGAAGTCGAGCACATACATGAAAATGTGTTAAGCTGGACACATGTGCAAACACACAAGCATCTACCACACCACCAGTTACATATTTTCCAAGGCGTGTGAAGTCGAGCACATACATGAAAATGTGTGAAGCTGGACACATATGCAAACACACAAGCATCTATCACAACCAATTACATATTTTCCAAGGCGTGTGAAGTCGAGCACATACATGAAAATGTGTGAAGCTGGACACATATGCAAACACACAAGCATCTACCACAACACCAGTTACATATTTTCCAAGGCGTATGAAGTCGAGCACATACATGAAAATGTGTGAAGCTGGACACATATGCAAACACACAAGCATCTACCACAACACCAGTTACATATTTTCCAAGGCGTGTGAAGTCGAGCACATACATGAAAATGAGTGAAGCTGGACACATATGCAAACATACAACATCTTCCACTACACCAGTTACATATTTTCCAAGGCGTGTGAAGTCGAGCACACACATGAAAATGTGTGAAGCTGGACACATATGCAAACACACAAGCATCTATCGCAACCAATTACATATTTTCCAAGGCGTGTGAAGTCGAGCACACACATGAAAATGTGTGAAGCTGGACACATATGCAAACACACAAGCATCTACCACAACACCAGTTACATATTTTCCAAGGCGTGTGAAGTCGAGCACATACATGAAAATGTGTGAAGCTGGACACATATGCAAACACACAAGCATCTACCACAACACCAGTTACATATTTTCCAAGGCGTGTGAAGTCGAGCACATACATGAAAATGTGTGAAGCTGGACACATATGCAAACACACAAGCATCTATCACAACCAATTACATATTTTCCAAGGCGTATGAAGTCGAGCACATACATGAAAATGTGTGAAGCTGGACACATATGCAAACACACAAGCATCTACCACAACACCAGTTACATATTTTCCAAGGCGTGTGAAGTCGAGCACATACATGAAAATGTGTGAAGCTGGACACATATGCAAACACACAAGCATCTATCACAACCAATTACATATTTTCCAAGGCGTATGAAGTCGAGCACATACATGAAAATGTGTGAAGCTGGACACATATGCAAACACACAAGCATCTACCACAACCAGTTACATATTTTTCAAGGCTTGTGAAGTCGAGCACATACATAATCTCCTACCACAGACGCAATACACGTAACATTTACTCCAAAGTATAAAGTCAAGCTCAAACAGGCTCACTGCTTGAAGCTGGACACATGCATTTACTTATGCATCTCGCAAAACTACATCTGAACCTATTTTCTAATAGGTGTTTAAGCAATTTTGTTTATTTTGTGAATATGTAAATTGCACCATTATGCTTACAAGATGTCAACATTATTAACCTGTACAGAAATACTCATTAGATAGCCTTTAATAGTTTAAGTTGGAAATACTAGTACTTTGCCTGATTTATGTTGTGTAGTTTCTCGTCAGTGATCTTGAGTAATAACTGAGTATGGCATTTTTAGTTCCATTTAAACTGCAAAGTTTTAACATGTACATGCACCATAAAGGATAAATAATATTGTATTGTATTTTAACTTTTTTAAATTTTATTCTTTGTCATTTTATTGCCTGTTCAAGTAAAAGATGTAATCTTGTAATGTTTGTAACTGTTTTTGGTAGATATTTATGAAGCAGAAATTATAACAGAAAAGGTTTCAATACATCTACACAAAAAGCAAATAAAAAAGAGTTCTCCATCTATCAGATATCACCAAATCAGATGAGTTAAAGGTTAAGTCATAGGGAATTTTAAAGTTTATTATACCTATATTCTGATATCTGATACCATTTTTACATTTTTGATTGTCCATCTACAGTATACAAAAATAGTATAAATTTTTATATTTTGTAGATGACAATCTCTAATACTAAATACAACTGGAAATTGATATAACGCTTGAAAATTTGTGTATTTTTAGTAAGATCGAGTTTAACAAAAACGAGGTGGGGGTAACACAAAAGACACATCAGATACCTATTTATTTTAAAAGTCAAAAACCATTTGTTGAAATCTAAGTACGAGTATATTAAACAAAGGCCAGTATTTAAACAAGGATTTAAAAAAGTTTCATATATATATATATATATATATATATATATATATATATATATATATATATATATATATATATCAACTTTAATGCAGCATTAAAGGTGAAAGGTTAAATTTAATTACCTTTTCTTTTGAGTAAAGGTTACCTTTTCACCTTTACTTTTTGTAAAGTTAATACAAAGATGACTTTGCTTTTTGGAGCACCTTTAATGAGATTTACTTTGCAAGTAAAGTTTTGTAAAGCTATTTTTTCAAGCAGTGTCCTTAACGTTAAATATTTTGATATTAATTATTGAGGCAAAAATGTTTATCTTCACAATCTGCAACTATATATCTTAAAATTCTCTTCAAATATTACGTAATGAGGGGCCATAAGGGGCCAGAATGCTTAATCTTTGAAGCTCAGAGGGGCCAAAAGTCTTTCATCTATAACTCCTTAACATTAAATATTTTGATATTAATTATTGAAGCAAAAATGTTCATCTTCCCAATCTGCATCTATATCTCTTAAAATTTTATAATAAATTTCGTAGTTAGGGGCCATAAGGGGCCAGAATGCTAAATCTTTGACGCAAGCTTGTCTAGTAATTATTAATTTCTTTAACCTTTCTGAGCAGAAATCTCTTGAAATGCCTCTGTTTATTGGATCTTTCCACCTATCTGTATGACCTTGACCTTTGACCTTGAACTTTGATCTTGATATAGGACCTTGACATTAAGGTCAGAATGTTTACTGAGGAAGTGGAGAGTTGATTACAACTCCCAGTGTGTAACAGGCTAAGGATTATTATATAAACCCCCCCCCCCCTTTTTTTTCTTGGAAAAAAATGACAGCAGTTGCAACATGCAATATTTCTCTAGAATTGAATTCACACATCGGATCGACACGAAACTTTAGAGAACTGTAGCTGAGACTCCAAAGTAACTCCCTGTAGAGTTTTATGGTCTTTCTCTGAAAAATGTAGAAATTACATTTTTTTCCGGAAAAACTTCAAAGAAAAAAATCATCCCGAGAGCAATGTGAAATCTTTCTCTTAGTTTCAAATCACACTTCAGATAGATATAAGATTTCAGGGAGTTGTAGCTAAGAACCTACTGGAACTTTCTTAAGTTTTATTGTCCTTCTCTCCCTCTCTCCAAAAAAAAAAAAAAGAATAATGAAAATTATCGGCAAACATAACTTTGGGTTAAATTTGAAACTAAGGACATGCATCCAGCTACAGTAGCAGGTTAAAACATAGAACGTAAAGATTTTTTTTTTAAATGACCTTGACCCAAAGGTCACAATCAAGCTTAAAGATGTGGAAGTAGTTACAATTGTTAGTTAAAAAGAAACATAAAAAAAATAACTCACCCCCCCCCCCCCCTTTCTTAAAAAAAAAAATCACATCAACAACAACGTAGAATATTTCTGTAAAATTCAAACCAGACCTCGGATCGACACCAAATTTGGTACAAATGTAGTATAGACCTCAGAGAAACTTTCTGGAAAGTTTTACGGTGAGTCTTATAAGTATATAGAAGTCATGAAGTTTCACGGCAAAAACTACAAGTTCTGTTGTGTTTGAAATTAAAGTGCAGGTGAACGAAGAAATGAACTTAACCTTTTATTGGCTATTTCTTCAGATGTCGTTAATAGCATTCGATTCTCCTGATATGATATGACATTTTAATAACGAGCATTCTCTCTTTCTTTTACATGTGGAATTTATTTGATTTTTATATGGAATTAATCAGTTTCCAGACATAGCGATTTTCGATATATTAAAAACAATTCTCGCTTTCATTGTCGTGTTTCCCTTCTAAAAATGCATGTTGGGAGTTTAATTTGTGCTACATATATTTAATATAACCCAAAGAAATGCTTATTTAAATGTTTCATATTTATTTCAGGATATTCAGTCAGAAATGCTAAAATCCGAACCCGATCTTTAAAGCTTTCAACAAAGCTACATGTATTTACAAAAAAATCAGCATGCTCACAATATCGATGAATTGGGCCACAGTCCACTAATACATTTTCATTAGGGAACAGTGTAAACGTTTTCTCACGCAGCCCGTCCCTTCTTATTTTATATACTGCTTGCAAGTTCAGGAACTATTTGCCTTTACGGAACTTCTTTCTTCCCCTACCGATTCTAAAAATACGCTTGCATCTATTCTATAGTCCTAAACATTTTAACTTACTACTGTTGTCGGAATGCATGGCCTAATGGTTAGCGCACCTGCCTTTCAACCCAAGGGTTTTGAGTTCGATCCCTGCTTGAAGAGCAATTTTTTTTTTAAATAGACTTTTACGGAAACATCCAAAAATGTTTAACGACTAGTAATTTGTCTAGGAGAAATGATGTCTCTTATGTTTTATTAAGGTCTTTCGTCTTCAGCGGAAGACCCTTCTATTATTCTTCGGTTTCTTTTTTACCTTTATTATTAGGGTCTTCCGTCTTCAGCGGAAGACCCTTCTATTATTCTTAGGTTTCTTTTTTACCTTTATTATTATTAGGGTCTTCCGTCTTCAGCGGAAGACCCTTCTATTATTCTTCGGTTTCTTTTTTACCTTTATTATTATTTTTATTCTTTTTTCTTCTTACAAAATTTGTGCAGACGATTTCTCAGAGATGGCTCGTTCGATTTTATTCAAATTTTCATGGTAGATGCGTTGATATCTGAAGTTAATTCCGGCAAATCCGTTAAGGGATATTTACTTCCGGTCGGAAATTATCGCCCTTTTATCAAAATTTAGAGGACCTCCTTGTCTGCGATGGAACTCAAAAACGGCTTAAGATAGAGCGCTGAAATTTTCAGTGATGATAGAGGACATGTTGCCATTTTGCACCTGGGTTTAGATATTTTCCGGAAGTGCCTAGTATGGAAGCTCGGTAGGGGTCGAAATTTAGGACACGAATTATGAGTGAATTTTTGAGACATTTTGTATCATATCTTTTAAAGTCTAATTATTTTGTTAAAACATACGGAACAATATTTGTGCAGAATGACAAGATCTTTAATATGATATCAGGAAAAAAGGGCTCACTTATCATATTAGGGGCTGAGAGGGGCCAAAAGTATTAAATCAATAACTCTTTAACGATCAATATTTTGGTATACATTACTGAAGCAAAAATGTTTATTTTAACAATTTACAACTAAAAATTATAATATTTATGTCATAAGTTACATAATTAGGGGCCATGAGGGGCCAGAAGGCCAAAATTTTTGGAACTCAATATCTCGAAAGTGAGAAATGTTTTGATAAGCAATATAGAATAAAAGATGTTCAAAATAATGTTCTAAACAGTATGCAACTTTTCGATTTTTGCTAAACGTCCCCATTAAGGAGTTGAAGGGCTGGCCCCTAAATATATCTTTTGCATATATCTCGGAAACGAAAAAGAATTTCTGAATAGTTGTTGAACAAAAAATTGTTCAAAATCATAAGAGCTTTACGGTGGTATGAAGAAAAAGGGGCTGGCCCCTCAAAATAGGGGCCGAGAGGGGCCAAAAGTCTTTAATCAATAACTCTTTAATGATCAACATTTTGCAATTCAATACTGAAGCAAAAATGTTTATTTCAACAATTTCCAACTATATATTATGATATTGACATCACGTGTTACATAATTAGGGGCCAGGAGGGGCCAGAAGACCAAATCTTTGGCACTCTATATCTCGAAAGTGGGAAATGTTTTGATAAGCAATATAGAGTAAAAGATGTTCAAAATAATGTTCTAAACAGTATGTAACTTTTCGATTTTTGAAAATCTCAGTCAAATTCTTATCTCATCGAAAATCGGACGGAAGACCCACTCGTTGCTCGCAACGAGAACCATCTAGTTATTATTATTATTATTTTCCCCTTTTTTTGTCGGCAGGATTTCTCAGAGATGGCTGGATGGATTTTCCTGAAATTTTCAGGGTTGATAGAGAATGAAAATACCCCAGGGCGTTTTTTTCATTTTTTCGAAATTCACTTCCGGTCGTCAGATATGTCCGATTTCCGTTTTTTTCAAAAATATTTTTTCCGAGTGAGATCTCAGAAACGGTAAGAGATTAAGACACCAAACTTATACGAGTAATAGATCATGAGGAGTAGGCGAGCCCATTTGGGTTAAGCGTGTCAGCCGTCACTTCCGGTCGTCACAGGAAGTGATCAAAGAAATCGAAAATTTCAACTTTTCTTTTCTGATTTTTTTTTTGCATCACATTATTTCATCTCATGTGTAGTTTCGAAATATGTCAGTCCCACCGGAAACAAAAACGACAACTTCCGGTTAGAAGAGGAAAACTACATAATTTGAGTAATTTACTTTCCCTTAAATATCTTTTATAGATCAAGTATTTGAAAAGATTTTTAGATATGTTATTCAGACTGCAAATGTCTAGAGTAACGTCAAAAATCTTAGTAAAATTCACTTCCGGTCGCGTGTTTTTCCTGTCCTCAAAATGAAAAGTTATCTCAGCGAGATCTCGGAAACGGCATGAGATTAAGACACCAAGCTTAAATGAGTAATAGACCTTGAGGAGTAGGCAAAACACATAGGGTTAAACGCGTCAGCCGTCACTTCCGGTAGTCACAGGAAGTGATCAAAAAATCGAAAATTTCAACTTTTCTTTATAAAATTAAAACTTGCATCACTTTGTTGCATCTCTTTCGTGTTTTAAAATATGTTAGATTCCACCGGAAACAAAAACTAAACTTCCGGTTTAAACAGATAAACTACGTTATTTCGATGTTTAGCTTTCTCATAAATATCACTTACAGATAAGTATTTGAAATGTTTTTTTTTATACATATGCTGTAGATACTACAAATGTCATGAGAAAATTCAGAGATTTTTATTCAGTTCACGTCCGGTCGTGTGTTTTCCTGTCCCCAAAATTAGAATGTGTTCTCACAATTGCTCGGTAAGAGTAAAAGACTGAAGTCTAAAACTTTCAGGACTTATAGTCAGTCATCAGTTCATTTGCATCGTGTAAAAATCGTATGTCGTCATTACTTCCGGTCGTGACAGGAAATGAAGAAAAAAGTATTTTTATTTTTAAGTTATTATGTTTCTACATAAGTTTTACGCTTATACCGACGTTGGAAAAGACATGTTTATGCAAACAGGAAGTAGTATAACGGAAGACCTTCTCATTACTAGTAATGAGTTTCTAGTTATTATTATTATTATTCCACTTTTTCTTTACAATTTTTGTGCAGAAGATATCTCGCAAACGGTTCGATCGATTTTCATAAAATTTTCAGGGGTGATGCCTTTTGATCTGAAGATGATCCTTTTTTGTTCAAATCCTTAAAATTCACTTCCGGTCGGAAGTCATCGCCCTTTAATCGATTTTCAGATAACCATTTTGTCGACACAAAAACTAAAAAACGGCAAAAGCTAGAGCGCTGAAATTTTCAGCGATTATAGACGACATGTTGAAGTTTTGCACCTGGGTTTTCAAATTTTCCGGAAGTACCTAGTATGGAAGCTCGGTAGGGGTCGAAATTTAGGACATGAATCAGGAGTGAGTTTTCGAGACATTTTTTATCATATCTCTAAAACTATGGAGATTTTTTAAAAACATATTGAATAGAAATTGTGTAGAATTACAAGATCTTTTATATGATATCAAAGAAAAAGGGCTGACTGATCACATTAGGGGCCGAGAGGGGCCGAAAGTCTTTAGTCAATAGCTCTTTAATGATTAAAATTTTGTAATGCATTACTGAAGCAAAAATGTTTATCTCAACAATTTACAACTATGTATTATAATATTCACATCATATGTTACATAATTAGGGGCCATTAGGAGCCAGAATGCAAAATCTTTGACGCTTTATATTTCAAAAGTGGGAAATATTTTGATAAGCAATATTGAACAAAAGATGTTCAAAATAATGTTCTAAACAATATGCAACGTTTCATTTTTCTCTAAACGTCCCCATTAAGGAGTTAAAGGGCCGGCCCCTAAATGCTTCTTTTGCTAATATCTGGGAAACGAAAAAGAATTTCTGAATAGTTGTTGAACAAAAAGTGTTCAAAACCATAAGAGCTTTAAAGTGGTATGAAGAAAAAGGGGCTGGCCCCTCAAAATAGGGGCTGAGAGGGGCCGAAAGTCTTTAATCAATAACTCTTTAACGATCAATATTTTGCAATTCATTACTGAAGCAAAAATGTTTATCTCAACAATTTCAAACTATATGTTATGATATTCACATCACTTGTTACATAATTAGGGGCCATGAGGGGCCAGAAGGCCAAATCTTTGGCACTCTATATCCCGAAAGTGGGAAATGTTTTGATGAGCAATATTGAATAAAAGATGTTCAAAATAATGATGTGATCAATATGTAACCTTTCAATTTTTGCTAAACGTCCCCATTAAGGAGTTGAAGGGCTGGCCCCTAAATATATCTTTTGCTAATATCTCGGAAACGAAAAAGAATTTCTGACTAGTTGTTGAATAAAAAGTGTTCAAAATCATAAAAGCTTTAAAGTGGTATGAAGAAAAAGGGGCTGGCCCCTCAACATAAGGGCTGAGAGGGGCCTTTAATCAATAACTCTTTAACGATCAATATTTTGTAATATATTACTGAAGTAAAATAGTTCATCTTCACACTCTTTATATCTTATGCAATAAGGGATCATTAAGGGTCAGATTGTATAATCCTTGGCGCAATAAATCTTGAAAAGGAAGAATAGTTTGATAACCAATATTTAACAAAAGACGTTCAAAATAATATTTTTAATAATATACAATCCTTCAATTTTTGCTAGACGTCACCATTTAGGACTTAAAGGGCCTGCACTTAATATTTCTTTTGCATATATCTCGGAAACGAAAAAGAATTTCTGAATACATGTAGTTGTTGAACAAAAAGTGTTCAAAATCATGAGAACTTTAAGATGGTATCAAGAAAGAGGGGCTGACCACTCATATAAGGGGCCAAGACGGGCCGAAAGTTTTTAATCTATGACTTTTTAATGATCAATATTTAGTTACACATTACTGAAGGAAAATTGTTTGTCTTAACAATTTATTTATATAACTATTTTTAACGAAAATCTCAGTCAAATTCTTATCTCATCTTATCGAAAATCGGACGGAAGACCCACTCGTTGCTCGCAACGAGATCGCATCTAGTTATTATTCTTTTTTTTTCCTTACCGATTTTGTGCAGAAGATTTCTCGGAGATCTCTCGATCGATTTGCTTCAAATTTTCAGGGTTAATGCGTTGCTATCTGAAGTTTATAACGCCGCTTCAGTTTTTGAGAAATCACTTCCGGTCGGAAGTTATCGCCCTTTGATCGATTTTTTGATAGACCTTGTGTCTGCACAAAAACTCAAGAACGACAAAAGCTAGAGTGCTGAATCTTTCAGTGGTGATAGAGGACATGTTCTAGTTGTGCACCTTGGTTTTCAAATTTTCCGGAAGTGCGAAGTATGGAAGCTCGGTAGGGGTCAAAATTTAGGACGTGATTTATGAGTGAATTTTAGAGACATTTCTTATAATAACATTTTTTAAAAAAGTATTTTGTTAAAACATATTGAACAAAAAGTCTTCAAAATCACAAGACCTTTCACTTGATATCAAGAAAAAGGGGCTGACCCCTCAAATTAGGGGCTCAGAAGGGCCAAAAGTCTTTCATCTATAACTCTTTAATGATGAATATTTTGTTATAAATTACTGAAGCAAAAATGTTCATCTTAACACTCTGCAACTATATATTATAAAATTGTGATCATATATTACGTAATAAGGGGCCATAAGGGGCCAGATTGCTAAATCTTTGACACATTATATCTCGAAAAGGGGAAATATTTTGATAAGCAATATTGAACAAAAGATGTTCAGAATAATGTTCTAAACAATATACACCCTTTTAATTTTTGCAAGACATCCCCATTAAGGACTTGGAGGGCTGGCCCCTAAATATTGTTATTCTATATATCTCTTAAACGAAAGGAAATTTCTGAATAGTTGTTGAAAAAAAAGTCTTCAAAATCACAAGACCTTTCATTTGATATCAAGAAAAAGGGGCTGACCCCTCAAATTAGGGGCTCAGAAGGGCCAAAAATCTTTCATCTATAACTCTTTAATGATCAATATTTTGTTATAAATTACTGAAGCAAAAATGTTCATCTTAACATTCCGCACACTATATATTATAAAATTTTGATTACATGTTAGGTAATAAGGGGGCATAAGGGGCCAGAATGCTAAATCTTTGACACTTGATATCTCGAAAAGGGGAAATAATTTGATAAGCAATATTGAACAAAAGATGTTCAGAATAATGTTCTAAACAATATACACCCTTTTAATTTTTGCAAGACATCCCCATTAAGGACTTGGAGGGCTGGCCCCTAAATATTGTTATTCTATATATCTCTTAAACGAAAGGAAATTTCTGAAAAGTTGTTGAACAAAAAGTCTTCAAAATCACAAGACCTTTCATTTGATATCAAGAAAAAGGGGCTGACCCCTCAAATTAGGGGCCGAGAGGGAGCAAAAGTCTTTCATCTATAACTCTTTAATGATGAATATTTTGTTATAAATTACTGAAGCAAAAATGTTCATCTTAACATTTTGCAACTATATATTATAAAATTTGGATCATATGTTACGTAATAAGGGGCCATAAGGGGCCAGAATGCTAAATCTTTGACACTTTATATCTCGAAAAGGGGAAATATTTTGATAAGCAATGTTGAACAAAAGATGTTCAGAATAATGTTCTAAACAATATACATCCTTTTAATTTTTGCAAGACATCCCCATTAAGGACTTGGACACCCTTCTTTGATAATGTTATATAAATAAAAAAAAAATAAAATCTAATTAGGGAAGTCTATATATTATTATCTTTTAACAAAGATCATAGTCAAAATCATATCTCATCTGATCGAAAAATCATACGGAAGACCTACTCGTTGCTCGCAACGAGATCTCATCTAGTTATTATTATTAGGGTCTTCCGTCTTCAGCGGAAGACCCTTCTATTATTCTTCGGTTTCTTTTTTACCTTTACTATTATTAGGGTCTACCGTCTTCAGCGGAAGACCCTTCTATTATTCTTCGGTTTCTTTTTTACCTTTATTATTAGGGTCTTCCGTCTTCAGCGGAAGACCCTTCTATTATTCTATTGTTTCTTTTTCACTTTTATTATTATTCTTTTTTTCTTTACAATTTTTGTGCAGACGATTTCTCAGAGATGGCTCGATCGATTTACTTGAAATTTTCAGGGAAGATGTATCTGTATCTGAAGCTTATACGTTTTTTTCAATTTTTTGAAAATCACTTCCGGTCAGGAGTTATCTCCCTTTTATCAAAATTCAGAGGACCTCCTTGTCTGCGATGGAACTCAAAAACGGCTTAAGCTAGAGCGCTGAAATTTTCAGTGGTGATAGAGGACATGTTGCCATTTTGCACCTGGGTTTGGATATTTTCCGGAAGTGCTTAGTATGGAAGCTCGGTAGGGGTCAAAATTTGGGACACGAATCATGAGTGAATTTTTGAGACATTTTATATCATATCTTTTAAAGTATAATTATTTTGTTAAAACATACGGAACAATATTTGTGCAGAATGACAAGATCTTTAATATGATATCAAGAAAAAAGGCCTGACTTATCATATTAGGGGCCGAGAGGGGCCGATAGTATTAAATCAATAACTCTTTAACGATCAATATTTTGGTATACATTACTGAAGCAAAGATGTTTATCATAATAATTTACAACTGTATATTTTAATATTCATGTCATATGTTACATAATAAGGGGTCATAAGAGGCCAGAATGCTAAATCTTTGGCACTCTATATCTCGAAAGTGGGAAATATTTTGATAAGCAATATTGAATAAAAGATGTTCAAAATAATGTTCTAAACAATATCTAACCTTTCGATTTTGCTAAACGTCCCCAGTAAGGAGTTAAAGGGCTGGCCCCTAAATATATCTTTTGCATATAGCTCGGGAACGAAAAAGAATTTCTGAATAGTTGTTGAACAAAAAGTGTTCAAAATCATGAGAGCTTTAAAGTGATATGAAGAAAAAGGGGCTGGCCCCTCAAAATAGGGGCTGAGAGGGTCCGAAAGTCTTTGAACAATAACTCTTTAACGATCAATATTTTGTAACGCATTACTGAAGCAAAAATGTTCATCTCAACAGTTTGCAACTATATATTATGATATTCACATCATATGTTACATAATTAGGGGCCATAAGGGGCCAGAATGCTAAATCTTTGACGCTTTATATCTCAAAAGTGGGAAATATTTTGATAAGCAATATTGAACAAAAGTTATTCAAAATAATGTTCTAAACAAGATGCAACCTTTTGATTTTTGCTAAACATCCCCATCAAGGAGTTGAAGGGCCGGCCCCTAAATATATCCTTCGGATATATCTCGGAAACGAAAAAGAATTTTTGAATAATTCTTGAACAAAATGTGTTAAAAATCGTGAGAACTTTAAGGTGATATCAAGGAAAAGGGTCTGACCCATTAAATAAGGGGCTGAGAGGGGCCGAAAGTATACAATCAATAACTCTTTAATGATCAATATTTTGTAATATATTACTGAAGCGAAATAGTACATCTTCACACACTTTATCTAAATAACATGATGTTGATATCATATATTACGCAGTAAGGGGTCTTTAGGGGGCCAGATTGCATAATCTATGGCGCAATATATCTCGAAAAGGAAGAATATTTTGATAAACAGTATTGAACAAAAGACGATCAAAATAATATTCTGAACAATATGCACTCTTTCAATTTTTGCTAGACGTCCCCATTTAGGACTTGAAGGGCCAGCCTTTAATATTTCTTTTGCATATATCCCGAAAACAAAAAAGAATTTCTGACTAGTTGTTGAACAAAAAGTGTTCAAAATCATGAGAGCTTTAAAATGATACCAAGAAAAAGGGGCTGACCTCTCACATTAGGGGCCAAGAAGGGGCGAAAGTCTTCAATCTATATTCCTTTAATGTTCAATATTTTGTAAAACATTATTAAAGCAAAATTGCTCATCTTAACAATTTATTTATATCATTATATTTGAACGAAAATCTCAGTCAAACTCTTATCTCATCTTATCAAAAATCGGACGGAAGACCCACTCGTTGCTCGCAACGAGATCTCATCTAGTTATTAGGGTCTTCCGTCTCCAACGGGAGACCCTTCTATTATTCTATTGTTTCTTTTTCACTTTTATTATTAGGGTCTTCCGTCTTCAGCGGAAGACCCTTCTATTATTCTTAAGTTTCTTTTTCAAGCTTCTTATTAGGGTCTTCCGTCTTCAGCGGAAGACCCTTCTATTATTGTATTGTTTCTTTTTCTTATTATTATTATTATTTTTTTTCCTACACCGGTATCTCAGTAACGGTTCAGTGGATTTTTATGAAACTTTCGGAGATGATAGGGAACGATGTTCCCTCGGGACGTTTTTTTCATTTTTGATGATTTCACTTCCGGTCGCGAAATATGACGTATTTTTGACGTTTTTCTGCAATTCCGGTCTGTCCTACTCCGAAGAAACTGCGCAAAATAGAAATTTGAAATTTTCAGGAATGATAGAATTGTGACCTTGACATGTGCACCTGACTTTTGAAATTTTAAGAAGATGTTTAAATTTTTCAAATTTTAAAGTTAAATTTTTCAAAAAAAAAATTTTAATCGAATTTTGAAATTTTTTATATTGTAAAATAGATCTTGCCGAGAACTTTCCAAAAATGTATTTGTTTTGCATGTGAGTACATTAATAAACAATATATAAGCTCAGGTGTGTTAGGTCACTTGAGTGCAAGTGTACTTTAAGAACTTTTCTTTAAAAAATCATTACTCTTTTATTTCTTGACCGATTTTAAAACTTTTTACACCGTCAAATAGATCTTTACGAGACCTTTCCAACAGTATATTTGTTTTTATTGTAAGTGCACTAATAAAGAAAATATGAGCTCAGGTAAGTTAGCCTTTTGTTTTGACAGGACATGTCAAAATCATTGTCAAGGACACTTGCGTATGACCGTACTCTTTGATTTTTGGCAGATATCCTTTGATTTCTTTTAAAAAGCATTACTCTTTTATTTCTTGACCGATTTAGAACTTTATACACCATCAAATAGATCTTTACGAGACCTTTCCAACAATGTATTTCTTTTGTTTGTAAATGCACTAATAGAGAAAATATGAGCTCAGGTATGTTAGCTTTTTTTTGACAGGACATGTCAAACTCATTATCAAGGACACTTGTGGATGACCGTACTCTTTCATCTTTGGCGGATATCCTTTTATTTTTAAAAAATCTTTACTCTTTTATTTCTTGACCGATTTTAAAACTTTTTACACCGTCTGATAGGTCTTCCTGTGACCTTTCTTACAGTATATTTGTTTTGATTTTAGGTGAAATTTTAAAGAAAATATGAGCTCAGGTGTGTTAGAGAATTTTGACGGCCCATGTATAAGTTATCGATTTTCTTCAGCGACGTTTAATACACAGTGACCTAGAAGAAAGCAAGGACATTCAATTAAGTCTGAAATAGTGATTTCATAATGTACCTGTGATTATGAAAATTTGTGTATTCAATTTAAATCATTGAAAGTTTTGAATACTGTAATTTCAAATTTTAAAACCTTTAAAATTGTAAGATTTTGATATATCCTCTAATGTTGAAAGTGGTAAGCTCCTACTTGATGAATTTTTATTACAGCATTTAAAATTTCAAAATTTTCAAATTTGGAATAATTTAAAAGCCTTAAAATATGAAATCAAGGACATCTAAAATTATGAAAACATGAATGAGAGTGATTTGGAGTCTATTGGAGGTCAAAAAGAGTGAAATTTAAACGATTTAAATTTTTTTAAAAAAATTCAAAACTGCTTCCAAAGATGGAGAACATCATACAATGAGGTGAAATCTCTCAAAGGTCAAAGAAAGTAAAATTTTATCGATTTAATTTTTTTCAAAAAAATTTAAACTGAATCCAAATGTTAAAACAAGGACTGTCTCTGTATTTTGAAAGATGGAGAACATCAAACAATGTGTTTTGAATCTCTAAAAGGTCAAATAAAGAGAATTTTAAACAATTTAAATTTTTCAAAAAAATTAAATTGAATTCATATGTTAAAACAAGGACTATTTCTATATCTTGAAAGATGGTGAACATCATATAATGTGTTCTGAAATCTCTCAAAGGTCAAATAGAGTGAAATTTAAACGATTTAAATTTTTCAAAAAATTTAAATTGAATCCAAACGTTAAAACAAGGACTATTTCTGTATTTTGAAAGATGGAGAACATCATACAATGTGTTTTGAAATCTCTCAAAGGTCAAATAGAGTGAAATTTAAACGATTTAAATTTTTCAAAAAATTTAAAT
Source organism: Saccostrea echinata (assembly GCF_033153115.1). Taxonomy (NCBI): domain Eukaryota; kingdom Metazoa; phylum Mollusca; class Bivalvia; order Ostreida; family Ostreidae; genus Saccostrea; species Saccostrea echinata. The sequence goes on along the minus strand of NW_026889801.1, from coordinate 16,795,183 downwards.
TGCTTCCACAAACATAAAAAACGCAACAAAAGATTTTCTCTTCCTTCAAAATATGTAAGTTGACTTTTGTTTAATATTTCAGTGCAATTTAAATTTTTTGAAAAAATTAAATCGTTTAAATCTCACTCTAATTGACATTTTAGAAGTTTTAAAACACACTGTATGATGTTCTCCATCTTTCAAAATACAGAGATAGTCCTTGTTTTAATGGTTGGTTTCAATTTAAATTTTTTGAAAAATTTAAATCGTTTAAATTTCACTCTATTTGACCTTTGAAAGATTTGAAAACAAATTATATGATGTTCTCCATCTTCCAAAATACAGAGATAGTCCTTGTTTTAACATTTGGATTTAATTTAAATTTTTTGAAAAATTTAAATCGTTTAAATCTCACTCTATTTAACCTTTGAAAGATTTGAAAACACATTTTATGATGTTCTCCATCTTCCAAAATACAGAGATAGTCCTTGTTTTAACATTTGGATTTAATTTAAACTTTTTGAAAAATTTAAATCGTTTAAATTTCACTCTATTTAACCTTTGAGAGGTTTTAAAACACATTGTATGATGTTCTCCATCTTTCAAAATACAGAGATAGTCCTTTTTTTAACATTTGGATTTAATTTAAATTTTTTTTAAAATTTAAATCGTTTAAACCTCACTCTATTTGACCTTTGAGTGATTTCAAAACACATTGTATGATGTTCTCCGTCTTTCAAAATACAGAGATAATCCTTGTTTTTACATTTGGAAACAAATTGAATTTTTTGAAAATTTTAAATTGTTTGAATCTCACTCTATTTGAACTTTGAAAGATTTCAAATCACATTGTATGATGTTCTCCATCTTTCAAAATACAGAAATAGTCCTTGTTTTAACATTTGGAAGCAATTTAAATTTTTTGAAAAATTTAAATCCTTTAAATCTCAATCTATTTGACCTTTGAGAGATTTCAAAACATATTGTATGATTTTCTTCACCTTTCAAAATACAGAGATAGTCCTTGTTTTAATGGTTGGTTTTAATTTAAATTTTTTTGAAAAATTTAAATCGTTTACATTTCACTCTATTTGACCTTTGAAAGATTTCAAAACACATTGTATGATGTTCTCCATCTTCCAAAATACAGAGATAGTCCTTGGTTAACATTTGGATTTAATTTAATTTTTTTGAAAAATTTAAATCGTTTAAATCTCACTCTATTTAACCTTTGAGTGATTTCAAAACACATTGTATGATGTTCTCCATCTTTCAAAATACAGAGATAGTCCTTGTTTTAATGGTTGGTTTCAATTTAAATTTTTTGAAAAATTTAATTCGTTTAAATTTCACTCTATTTGACCTTTGAAAGATTTCAAAACAAATTATATGATGTTCTCCATCTTCCAAAATACAGAGATAGTCCTTGTTTTAACATGTGGATTTAATTTAAACTTTTTGAAAAATTTAAATCGTTTAAATTTCACTCTATTTAACCTTTGAGAGGTTTCAAAACACATTGTATGATGTTCTCCATTTTTTAAAATACAGAGATAGTCCTTGTTTTAACAATTGGATTTAATTTAAATTTTTTTGAAAAATTTAAATCGTTTAATTTTCACTCTATTTGACCTTTGAAAGATTTCAAAACAAATTATATGATGTTCTCCATCTTCCAAAATACAGAGATAGTCCTTGTTTTAACATGTGGATTTAATTTAAACTTTTTGAAAAATTTAAATCGTTTAAATTTCACTCTATTTAACCTTTGAGTGATTTCAAAACACATTGTATGATGTTCTCCGTCTTTCAAAATACAGAGATAGTCCTTGTTTCAATCAAAATGACACCTCATCGAAATCGGACGGAAGACCCACTCGTTGCTCGCAACGAGATCGGATCTAGTTATTAGGGTCTTCCGTCTCCAACGGAAGACCCTTCTATTATTCTATTGTTTCTTTTTCACTTTTATTATTATTATTATTATTCTTTTTTTTTTCTTTACAATTTTTGTGCAGAAGATTTCTCGGAGATGGCTCGATCGATTTACTTGAAAATTTCAGGGAAGATATATCTTTGTCTGAACCTTATACGTTTTTCTCATTTTTTTGAAATTCACTTCCGGTCGGAAGTTATCGCCCTTTAATCAAAATTCAGAGGACCTCCTTGTCTGCAATGGAACTCAAAAACGATTAAAGCTAGAGTGCTGAAATTTTCAGCGAAGATAGAGGACATGTTGCCATTGACAACCTGGGTTTTCAAATCTTCCGGAAGTGCCTAGTATGGAAGCTCGGTAGGGGTCAAAATTTAGGAAGCGAATCATGAGTGAATTTTAGAGACATTTCTTACGATAACTTTTTAACTATGAGTATTTTGTTTAAACATATTGAACAGAAATTGTGTAGAATTACAAGATCTTTTATATGATATCAAAGAAAAAGGGCTGACTCATCACATTAGGGGCTGAGAAGGGCCGAAAGTCTTTGATCAATAACTCTTTAACAATCAATATTTTGTAATGCATTACTCAAGCAAAAATGTTTATCTCAACTATTTACAACTATATATTATGATATTCACATCATTTGTTATATAATTAGGGGCCATAAGGGGCCAGAATGCTAAATCTTTGACGCTTTATATCTCAAAAGTGGGAAATATTTTGATAAGCAATATTGAACAAAAGATGTCCAAAATAATGTTCTAAACCAGATGCAACCTTTCATTTTTTGCTAAACGTCCCCATTAAGGAGTTGAAGGGCCGGCCCCTAAATACTTCTTTTGCAAATATCTCAGAAACGAAAAAGAATTTTTGAGTAGTTGTTGAACAAAAAGTGTTCAAAATGATGAGATCTTTAAAGTGATATAAAGAAAAAGGGGCTGGCCCCTCAAATTAGGGGCTGAGAAGGGCCGAAAATCTTCAATCAATAACTCTTTAACGATCAATATTTTGAAATGCATTACTGAAGCAAAAATGTTTATCTCAACTATTTACAACTATATATTATGATAATCACATCATATGTTACATAATTAGGGGCCATAAGGGGCCAGAATGCTAAATCTTTGACGCTTAATATCTCAAAAGTGGGAAATATTTTGATAAGCAATATTGAACAAAAGATGTTCAAAATAATGTTCTAAACAATATTTAACCTTTCAATTTTTGCTAAACTTCCCCATTAAGGAGTTGAAGGGCTGGCCCCTAAATACATCTTTTGCATATAGCTCGGAAACGAAAAAGAATTTCTGAATAGTTGTTGAACAAAAAGTGTTCAAAATGATGAGAGCTTTAAAGTAATATGAAGAAAAAGGGGCTGGCCCCTCAAATTAGGGGCTGAGAGGGGCCGAAAGTCTTTGAACAATAACTCTTTAACGATCAATATTTTGTAATGCATTACTGAAGCAAAAATGTTCATCTCAACAAATTACAACTATATATTATGATATTCACATCATATGTTACATAATTGGGGGCCATAAGGGGCCAGAGTGCTAAATCTTTGACGCTTTATATCTCAAAAGTGGGAAATATTTTGATAAGCAATATTGAACAAAAGATGTCCAAAATAATGTTCTAAACAATATGCAACCTTTCATTTTTTGCTAAACGTCACCATTTAGGAGTTGAAGGGCCGGCCCCTAAATACTTCCTTTGCAAATATCTTAGAAACGAAAAAGAATTTCTGAGTAGTTGTTGAACAAAAAGTGTTCAAAATCATGAGAGCTTTAAAGTGATATGAAGAAAAAGGGGCTGGCCCCTCAAATTAGGGGCTGAGAGAGGCCGAAAGTCTTTGAACAATAACTCTTTAACGATCAATATTTTGAAATGCATTACTGAAGCAAAAATGTTTATCTCAACAATTCACAACTATATATTATGATATTCACAACATATGTTACATAATTAGGGGCCACAAGGGGCCAGAGTGCTAAATCTTTGACGCTTTATATCTCAAAAGTGGGAAATATTTTGATAAGCAATATTGAACAAAAGATGTCCAAAATAATGTTCTAAACCAGATGCAACCTTTCATTTTTTGCTAAACGTCCCCATTAAGGAGTTGAAGGGCCGGCCCCTAAATACTTCTTTTGCAAATATCTCAGAAACGAAAAAGAATTTTTGAGTAGTTGTTGAACAAAAAGTGTTCAAAATGATGAGATCTTTAAAGTGATATAAAGAAAAAGGGGCTGGCCCCTCAAATTAGGGGCTGAGAAGGGCCGAAAATCTTCAATCAATAACTCTTTAACGATCAATATTTTGAAATGCATTACTGAAGCAAAAATGTTTATCTCAACTATTTACAACTATATATTATGATAATCACATCATATGTTACATAATTAGGGGCCATAAGGGGCCAGAATGCTAAATCTTTGACGCTTAATATCTCAAAAGTGGGAAATATTTTGATAAGCAATATTGAACAAAAGATGTTCAAAATAATGTTCTAAACAATATTTAACCTTTCAATTTTTGCTAAACTTCCCCATTAAGGAGTTGAAGGGCTGGCCCCTAAATACATCTTTTGCATATAGCTCGGAAACGAAAAAGAATTTCTGAATAGTTGTTGAACAAAAAGTGTTCAAAATGATGAGAGCTTTAAAGTGATATGAAGAAAAAGGGGCTGGCCCCTCAAATTAGGGGCTGAGAGGGGCCGAAAGTCTTTGAACAATAACTCTTTAACGATCAATATTTTGTAATGCATTACTGAAGCAAAAATGTTCATCTCAACAAATTACAACTATATATTATGATATTCACATCATATGTTACATAATTGGGGGCCATAAGGGGCCAGAGTGCTAAATCTTTGACGCTTTATATCTCAAAAGTGGGAAATATTTTGATAAGCAATATTGAACAAAAGATGTCCAAAATAATGTTCTAAACAATATGCAACCTTTCATTTTTTGCTAAACGTCACCATTTAGGAGTTGAAGGGCCGGCCCCTAAATACTTCCTTTGCAAATATCTTAGAAACGAAAAAGAATTTCTGAGTAGTTGTTGAACAAAAAGTGTTCAAAATCATGAGAGCTTTAAAGTGATATGAAGAAAAAGGGGCTGGCCCCTCAAATTAGGGGCTGAGAGAGGCCGAAAGTCTTTGAACAATAACTCTTTAACGATCAATATTTTGAAATGCATTACTGAAGCAAAAATGTTTATCTCAACAATTCACAACTATATATTATGATATTCACAACATATGTTACATAATTAGGGGCCACAAGGGGCCAGAGTGCTAAATCTTTGACGCTTTATATCTCAAAAGTGGGAAATATTTTGATAAGCAATATTGAACAAAAGATGTTCAAAATAATGTTCTAAACAATATTTAACCTTCCAATTTTTGCTAAACTTCCCCATTAAGGAGTTGAAGGGCTGGCCCCTAAATACATCTTTTGCATATAGCTCGGAAACGAAAAAGAATTTCTGAATAGTTGTTGAACAAAAAGTGTTCAAAATGATGAGAGCTTTAAAGTGATATGAAGAAAAAGGGGCTGGCCCCTCAAAATAGGGGCTGAGGGGGGGCGAAAGTCTTTGAACAATAACTCTTTAACGATCAATATTTTGTAATGCATTACTGAAGCAAAAATGTTCATCTCAACAAATTACAACTATATATTATGATATTCACATCATGTGTTATATAATTAGGGGCCATAAGGGGCCAGAGTGCTAAATCTTTGACGCTTTATATCTCAAAAGTGGGAAATATTTTGATAAGCAATATTGAACAAAAGATGTCCAAAATAATGTTCTAAACCAGATGCAACCTTTCATTTTTTGCTAAACGTCACCATTTAGGAGTTGAAGGGCCGGCCCCTAAATACTTCCTTTGCATATATCTCAGAAACGAAAAAGAATTTCTGAATAGTTGTTGAACAAAAAGTGTTCAAAATTATAAGAGCTTTAAAGTGATATGAAGAAAAAGGGGCTGGCCCCTCAAAAAAGGGCCTGAGAGGGGCCGAAAGTCTTTGAACAATAACTCTTTAACGATCAATATTTTGAAATGCATTACTGAAGCAAAAATGTTTATCTCAACAATTCACAACTATATATTATGATATTCACATCATATGGTACATAATTAGGGGCCATAAGGGGCCAGAATGCTAAATCTTTGACGCTTTATATCTCAAAAGTGGGAAATACTTTGATAAGCAATATTGAACAAAAGTTATTCAAAATAATGTTCTAAACAATATGCAACCTTTTGATTTTTGCTAAACTTCCCCATTAAGGAGTTGAAGGGCCGGCCCCTAAATATATCCTTCGGATATATCTCGGAAACGAAAAAGAATTTTTGAATAATTCTTGAACAAAAAGTGTTCAAAATCATGAGAGCTTTAAGGTGATATCAAGGAAAAGGGTCTGACCCATTAAATAAGGGGCTGAGAGGGGCCGAAAGTGTACAATCAATAACTCTTTAATGATCAATATTTTGTAATATATTACTGAAGCGAAATAGTACATCTTCACACACTTTATCTAAATAACATGATGTTGATATCATATATTACGCAGTAAGGGGTCTTTAGGGGGCCAGATTGCATAATCTATGGCACAATATATCTCGAAAAGGAAGAATATTTTGATAAACAGTATTGAAGAAAAGACGTTCAAAATAATATTGTGAACAATATGCAGTCTTTCAATTTTTACTAGACGTCCCCATTTAGAACTTGAAGGGCCGAGCTTTAATATTTCTTTTGCATATATCCCGAAAAAAAAAACAATTTCTGACTAGTTGTTGAACAAAAAGTGTTCAAAATCATGAGAGCTTTCAAATGATATCAAGAAAAAGGGACTGACCTCTCACATTAGGGGCCAAGAAGGGGCAAAAGTCTTGAATCTATATTCCTTTAATGATCAATATTTTGTAAAACATTATTAAAGCAAAATTGTTCGTCTTAACAATTTATTTATATCATTATATTTGAACGAAAATCTCAGACAAATTCTTATCTCATCTTATCAAAAATCGGACGGAAGACCCACTCGTTGCTCGCAACGAGATCTCATCTAGTTAGGGTCTTCCGTCTTCAGCGGAAGACCCTTCTATTATTGTATTGTTTCTTTTTCTTATTATTATTATTATTTTTTTTCCTACACCGGTATCTCAGTAACGGTTCGGTGGATTTTTATGAAACTTTCGGAGATGATAGGGAACGATGTTCCCTCGGGACGTTTTTTTCATTTTTGATGATTTCACTTCCGGTCGCGAAATATGACGTATTTTTGACGTTTTTCTGCAATTCCGGTCTGTCCTACTCCGAAGAAACTGCGCAAAATAGAAATTTGAAATTTTCAGGAATGATAGGATTGTGACCTTGACATGTGCACCTGACTTTTGAAATTTTAAGAAGATGTTTAAATTTTTCAAATTTTAAAGTTAAATTTTTCAAAAAAAATTTTTTAATCGAATTTTGAAATTTTTTATATTGTAAAATAGATCTTGGCGAGAACTTTCCAAAAATGTATTTGTTTTGCATGTGAGTACATTAATAAACAATATATAAGCTCAGGTGTGTTAGGTCACTTGAGTGCAAGTGTACTTTAAGAACTTTTCTTTAAAAGATCATTACTCTTTTATTTCTTGACCGATTTTAAAACTTTTTACACCGTCAAATAGATCTTTACGAGACCTTTCCAACAGTATATTTGGTTTTATTGTAAGTGCACTAATAAAGAAAATATGAGCTCAGGTAAGTTAGCCTTTTGTTTTGACAGGACATGTCAAAATCATTGTCAAGGACACTTGCGTATGACCGTACTCTTTGATCTTTGGCAGATATCCTTTGATTTCTTTTAAAAAGCATTACTCTTTTATTTCTTGACCGATTTTAGAACTTTATACACCATCAAATAGATCTTTACGAGACCTTTCCAACAATGTATTTCTTTTGTTTGTAAATGCACTAATAAAGAAAATATGAGCTCAGGTATGTTAGTTTTTTTTGACAGGACATGTCAAACTCATTATCAAGGACACTTGTGGATGACCGTACTCTTTCATCTTTGGCGGATATCTTTTTATTTTTAAAAAATCTTTACTCTTTTATTTCTTGACCGATTTTAAAACTTTTTACACCGTCTGATAGGTCTTCCTGTGACCTTTCTTACAGTATATTTGTTTTGATTTTAGGTGCAATTTTAAAGAAAATATGAGCTCAGGTGTGTTAGAGAATTTTGACGGCCCATGTATAAGTTATCGATTTTCTTCAGCGACGTTTAATACACAGTGACCTAGAAGAAAGCAAGGACATTCAATTAAGTCTGAAATAGTGATTTCATAATGTACCTGTGATTATGAAAATCTGTGTATTCAATTTAAATCATTGAAAGTTTTGAATACTGTAATTTCAAATTTTAAAACCTTTAAAATTGTAAGATTTTGATATATCCTCTAATGTTGAAAGCGGTAAGCTCCTACTTGATGAATTTTTATTACAGCATTTAAAACTTCAAAAATTTTCAAATTTGAAATAATTTAAAAGCCTTAAAATATGAAATCAAGGACATCAAAAATAATGAAAACATGAATGAGAGTGATTAGGAGTCTATTGGAGGTCAAAAAGAGTGAAATTTAAACGATTTAAATTTTTTAAAAAAAATTCAAAACTGCTTCCAAAGATGGAGAACATCATACAATGAGGTGAAATCTCTCAAAGGTCAAAGAAAGTAAAATTTTATCGATTTAATTTTTTTCAAAAAATTTAAACTGAATCCAAATGTTAAAACAAGGACTGTCTCTGTATTTTGAAAGATGTAGAACATCATACAATGTGTTTTGAATCTCTAAAAGGTCAAATAAAGTGAATTTTAAACGATTTAAATTTTTCAAAAAATTTAAATTGAATTCAAATGTTAAAACAAAGACTATTTCTATATCTTGAAAGATGGAAAACATCATACAATGTGTTTTGAAATCTCTCAAAGGTCAAATAGACTGAAATTTAAACGATTTAAATTTTTCAAAAAATTTAAATTGAATCCAAACGTTAAAAGAAGGACTATCTCTGTATTTTGAAAGATGGAGAACATCATACAATGTGTTTTGAAATCTCTCAAAGGTCAAATAGACTGAGATTTAAACGATTTAAATTTTTTTAAAAATTTAAATTGAATCCAAACGTTAAAACAAGGACTATCTCTGTATTTTGAAAGATGGAGAACATCATACAATGTGTTTTGAAATCTCTCAAAGGTCAAATAGACTGAGATTTAAACGATTTAAATTTTTTAAAAAATTTAAATTGAATCCAAACGTTAAAACAAGGACTATCTCTGTATTTTGAAAGATGGAGAACATCATACAATGTGTTTTAAAATCTCTCAAAGGTCAAATAGAGTGAAATTTAAACGATTTAAATTTTTCAAAAAATTTAAATTGCTTCCACAAACATAAAAAACGCAACAAATGATGTTCTCTTCCTTCAAAATATGTAAGTTGACTTTTGTTTAATATTTCAGTGCAATTTAAATTTTTTGAAAAAATTAAATCGTTTAAATCTCACTCTAATTGACCTTTGAAAGATTTCAAAACACATTGTATGATGTTCTCCGTCTTTCAGAATACAGAGATAGTCCTTGTTTTTACATTTGGAAACAAATTGAATTTTTTGAAAATTTTCAATTGTTTGAATCTCACTCTATTTGAACTTTGAAAGATTTCAAAACACATTGTATGATATTCTCCATCTTTCAAAATACAGAAATAGTCCTTGTTTTAACATTTGGAAGCAATTTAAATTTTTTGAAAAATTTAAATCCTTTAAATCTCACTCTATTTGACCTTTGAGAGATTTCAAAACATATTGTATGATGTTCTTCACCTTTCAAAATACAGAGATAGTCCTTGTTTTAATGGTTGGTTTCAATTTAAATTTTTTGAAAAATTTAAATCGTTTAAATTTCACTCTATTTGACCTTTGAAAGATTTCAAAACACATTGTATGATGTTCTCCATCTTCCAAAATACAGAGATAGTCCTTGTTTTAACATTTGGATTTAATTTAAATTTTTTGAAAAATTTAAATCGTTTAAATCTCACTCTATTTAACCTTTGAGTGATTTCAAAACACATTGTATGATGTTCTCCATCTTTCAAAATACAGAGATAGTCCTTGTTTTAATGGTTGGTTTCAATTTAAATTTTTTGAAAAATTTAAATCGTTTAAATTTCACTCTATTTGACCTTTGAAAGATTTCAAAACAAATTATATGATGTTCTCCATCTTCCAAAATACAGAGATAGTCCTTGTTTTAACATTTGGATTTAATTTAATTTTTTTAAAAAATTTAAATCGTTTAAATCTCATTCTATTTGACCTTTGAGTGATTTCAAAACACATTGTATGATGTTCTCCATCTTTCAAAATACAGATATAGTCCTTGTTTTAACATTTGGAAGCAATTTAAATTTTTTGAAAAATTTAAATCCTTTAAATCTCACTCTATTTGACCTTTGAGAGATTTCAAAACATATTGTATGATGTTCTTCACCTTTCAAAATACAGAGATAGTCCTTGTTTTAATGGTTGGTTTCAATTTAAATTTTTTGAAAAATTTAAATCGTTTAAATTTCACTCTATTTGACCTTTGAAAGATTTCAAAACACATTGTATTATGTTCTCCATCTTCCAAAATACAGAGATTGTCCTTGTTTTAACATTTGGATTTAATTTAATTTTTTTGAAAAATTTAAATCGTTTAAATCTCACTCTATTTGACCTTTGAGTGATTTCAAAACACATTGTATGATGTTCTCCATCTTTCAAAATACAGAGATAGTCCTTGTTTTAATGGTTGGTTTCAATTTAAATTTTTTGAAAAATTTAAATCGTTTAAATTTCACTCTATTTGACCTTTGAAAGATTTCAAAACAAATTATATGATGTTCTCCATCTTCCAAAATACAGAGATAGTCCTTGTTTTAACATTTGGATTTAATTTAATTTTTTTAAAAAATTTAAATCGTTTAAATCTCATTCTATTTGACCTTTGAGTGATTTCAAAACACATTGTATGATGTTCTCCGTCTTTCAAAATACAGAGATATTCTTTTTTTTACATTTGGAAACATATTGAAATTTTTAAAAAATTTCAATTGTTTGAATCTCACTCTATTTGAACTTTGAAAGATTTCAAAACACATTGTATGATATTCTCCATCTTCCAAAATACAGAAATAGTCCTTGTTTTAACATTTGGATTTAATTTAAATTTTTTGAAAAATTTAAATCGTTTAAATCTCACTCTATTTAACCTTTGAGTGATTTCAAAACACATTGTATGATGTTCTCCATTTTTCAAAATACAGAGATAGTCCTTGTTTTAATGGTTGGTTTCAATTTAAATTTTTTGAAAAATTTAAATCGTTTAAATCTCACTCTATTTAACCTTTGAGTGATTTCAAAACACATTGTATGATGTTCTCCATCTTTCAAAATACAGAGATAGTCCTTGTTTTAATGGTTGGTTTCAATTTAATTTTTTTGAAAAATTCAAATCGTTTAAATTTCACTCTATTTAACCTTTGAGTGATTTCAAAACACATTGTATGATGTTCTCCGTCTTTTAAAATACAGAGATAGTCCTTGTTTCAATCAAAATGACACCTCATCGAAATCGGACGGAAGACCCACTCGTTGCTTGCAACGAGATCGGATCTAGTTAGGGTCTTCCGTCTTCAGCGGAAGACCCTTCTATTATTCTTATGTTTCTTTTTCAAGCTTATTATTATTATTATTATTATTCTTTTTTTCTGCACAAATTTTGTGCAGACGATTTCTCGGAGATGGATCAATGGATTTGCTTCAGATTTTCAGGATTGTTGCTAGTTTATCTGAAGTTAATTCCGGCTTAACAATTTTTCGAAATTCACTTCCGGTCGAAAGTTATCGCCCTTTTATCAAAATTTAGAGGACCTCCTTGTCTGCGATGGAACTCAAAAACGGCTTAAGCTAGAGTGCTGAAATTTTCAGTGATGATAGAGAACATGTTGCCCTTTTGCACCTGGGTTTGCATATTTTCCGGAAGTGCCTAGTATGGAAGCTCGGTAGGGGTCGAAATTTAGGACACGAATCATGAGTGAATTTTTGAGACATTTTGTATCATATCTTTTAAAGTATAATTATTTTGTTAATACATACTGAACAATATTTGTGCAGAATGACAAGATCTTTAAAATGATATCAAGAAAAAAGGGCTGACTCATCATATTAGGGGCCGAGAGGGGCCGAAAGTCTTTAATCAATAACTCTTCAACGATCAATATTTTGGTATACATTACTGAAGCAAAAATGTTTATCTTAACAATTTACAACTACATATTATAAAATTTATGTCATATGTTGCATAATTAGGGGCCTTAAGGGGCCAGAATGCCAAATCTTTGGCACTCTTTATCTCGAAAGTGGGAAATATTTTGATAAGCAATATTGAATAAAAGATGTTCAAAATAATGTTCCTAACAATATCTAACCTTTCGATTTTTGCTAAGTGTCCCCATTAAGGAGTTGAAGGGCTGGCCCCTAAATATATCTTTTGCATAAAGCTCGGAAACGAAAAAGAATTTTTGAATAGTTGTTGAACAAAAAGTATTCAAAATCATAAGAGCTTTAAAATGGTATGAAGAAAAAGGGGCTGGCCCCTCAAAATAGGGGCTGAGAGGGGCCAAAAGTCTTTAATCAATATCTTTTTAATGATCAATATTTTGCAATTCATTACTGAAGCAAAAATGTTTATCTTAACAATTTACAACTATATATTGTAAAATTTATGTCATATGCTATATAATAAGGGGCCATAAGGGGCCAGAATGCCAGATCATTGACACTCTATATCTCGAAAGTTGGAAATATTTTGATAAGCAATATAGAATAAAAGATGTTCAAAATAATGTTCTAAACAATATCTAACCTTTCGATTTTTGCTAAGCGTCCCCATTAAGGAGTTGAAGGGCTGGCCCCCAAATATATCTTTTGCATATAGCTCGGAAACGAAAAAGAATTTCTGAATAGTTGTTGAACAAAAAGTGTTCAAAATCATAAGAACTTTAAAGTGGTATGAAGAAAAAGGGGCTGGCCCCTCAAAATAGGGGCCGAGAGGGGCCGAGAGTCTTTAATCAATAACTTTTTAATGATCAATATTTTGCAATTCATTACTGAGGCAAAAATGTTTTTCTTAACAATTTACAACTATATATTATGATATTCACATCACATGTTACATAATTAGGGGCCCTAAGGGGCCAGAAGTCCAAATCTTTGACACTTTATATCTCGAAAATGGGAAGTGTTTTGATAAGCAATATAGAATAAAAGATGTTCAAAATAATGTTCTAAACAGTAAGTATCCTTTCGATTATTGCTAAACGTCCTCATTTAGGAGTTGAAGGGCTGACCCCTAAATATATATTTTGCATATATCTCGGAAACGAAAAAGAATTTCTGAATAGTTTTTGAACAAAAAGTGTTCAAAACCATAAGAGCTTTAAAGTGGTATGAAGAAAAAGGGGCTGGCCCCTCAAAATAGGGGCCGAGAGGGGCCAAAAGTCTTAAATCAATAACTATTTAATGATCAATATTTTGTAATATATTACTGAAGCGAAATAGTTCATCTTCCCACTCTTTAGCTATATAACATGGTGTTTACGTCATATCTTATGCAATAAGGGATAATTAGGGGTCAGATTGTATAATCTTTGGCGCAATAAATCTTGAAAAGGAAGAATATTTTGATAACCAATATTTTAACAAAGACGTTTAAAATAATATTCTTAATAATATGCAATCATTCAATTTTTGCTAGACGTCCACGTTTAGGACTTAAAGGGCCGGCCCTTAATATTTCTTTTGCATATATCTCGGAAACGAAAAAGAATTTCTGAATAGTTGTTGAATAAAAAGTGTTTAAAATCACGAGAGCTTTAAGATGATATCAAGAAAAAGGGGCTGACTACTCATGTAAGGGGCCAAGACGGCCCGGAAGTGTTTAATCTATAACTTTTTATTGATCAATATTTTGTTACACATTACTGAAGGGAAATTGTTTGTCTTAACAATTTATTTATATAACTATTTTTTAACGAAAATCTCAGTAAAATTCTTATCTCATCTTATCGAAAATTGGACGGAAGACCCACTCGTTGCTCGCAACGAGATCTCATCTAGTTATTATTATTATTATTCTTTTTTTCTGCACAAATTTTGTGCAGACGATTTCTCGGAGATGGATCGATGGATTTGCTTCAGATTTTCAGGATTGTTGCTAGGTTATCTGAAGTTAATTCCGGCTAAACAATTTTTAGAAATTCACTTCCGGTCCGGAGTTATCGCCCTTTTATCAAAATTTAGAGGACCTCCTTGTCTGCGATGGAACTCAAAAACGGCTTAAGCTAGAGTGCTGAAATTTTCAGTGATGATAGAGGACATGTTGCCATTATGCACCTGGGTTTAGATATTTTCCGGAAGTGCCTAGTATGGAAGCTCGGTAGGGGTCGAAATTTAGGACACGAATCATGAGTGAATTTTTGAGACTTTTTGTATCATATCTTTTAAAGTATAATTATTTTGTTAAAACATATTGAACAATATTTTTGCAGAATGACAAGATCTTTGACATGATATCAAGAAAAAAGGGCTGACTCATCATATGAGGGGCCGAGAGGGGCCAAAAGTCTTTAATCTATAACTCTTAAACAAGCAATATTTTTGTATACATTATTGAAGCAAAAATGTTCATATTTACAATCTGCAACCATATATTTCAAAATTTTTATCAAATATTACGTAATTAGGGGCCATAAGGAGCCAGAATGCTTAATCTTTGACGATTTATATCTCCAAAAGGGGAAACATTTTGAAAAGCATTATTGAACAAAAGTTGTTTAAAATGATGTTCTCAACAATATGCATCCCTTCAATTTTTCCTAAACAACCCCTATAAGGACTTAAAGGGACGGCCCCTAAAATTTTCAAGGCTACATATCTTGAAATTGAAACGAAACTTCTGAACAGTTGTTGAACAAAATGTCTTCAGAATTACAAGACCTTTCATGTGATATCAAGAAAAAGGGGCTGACCCCTCAAATTAGGGGCTCAGAGGGGCCAAAAGTCTTTCACCTATAACTCTTTAACGTTAAATAATTTGATATTAATTATTAAAGCAAAAATGTTCATCTTCACAATTTGCAACCATATATTTTAAAATTTCATCAAATATTACGTAATTAGGGGCCATAAGGGGCCAGAATGCTTAATCTTTGACGATTTATATCTCCAAAAGGGGAAACATTTTGAAAAGCATTATTGAACAAAAGTTGTTTAGAATGATGTTTTAAATAATGTACATCCTTTGAATTTTTCCTAAACTGCCCCTATAAGGACTTAAAGGGACGGCCCCTAAATATTCCAAGTCTACATATCTCGAAAACAAAACAGAACTTCTGAATACTTGTAGAACAAAAAGTCTTCAGAATTACGAGACCTTTCATTTGATATCAAGAAAAAGGGGCTGACCCCTCAAATTAGGGGCTCAGAGGGGACGAAAGTCTTTCATCTATAACTCTTTAACGCTAAATATTTTGATATTAATTATTGAAGCAAAAATGTTCATCTTCACAATCTGCAACTATATATCTTAAATTCTCTTCAAATATTACGTAATTAGGGGCCATAAGGGACCAGAATGCTAAATCTTGAACGCTTTATATCTCGAAAAGGGGAAATATTTTGGAAAGCAATATTTAACAAATGTTATTTAGAATGATGTTCTTAACAATGTGCATCCCTTTAATTTTTCCTAAACAGCCCCTATAAGGACTTAAAGAGACGGCCCCTAAATATTTCAAGTCTACATATCTCGAGAACGAAACGAAACTTCTGAACAGTTGTTGAACAAAAAGTCTTCAGAATTACAAGACCTTTCATGTGATATCAAGAAAAAGGGGCTGACCCCTCGAATTAGGGGCTCGGAGGGGCCAAAAATCTTTCATCTATAACCCTTTTACAGTAATGTCCATCTTCACGATCTGCTACTATAAATATTTTAAAATCTTCATCAAATGTGGCGTTTTTAGGTGCCATAATGATCATAACTGAAGGAAATTGTACGTTTTCACTATTTATATATTTATGAACGAAAATCTCAGTCAAATTCGTATCTCATCTTATCAAAAATCGGACGGAAGACCCACTCGTTGCTCGCAACGAGATCGCATCTAGTTATTAGGGTCTTCCGTCTCCAACGGAAGACCCTTCTATTATTCTATTGTTTCTTTTTCACTTTTATTATTATTATTATTATTCTTTTTTTTTCTTTACAATTTTTGTGCAGAAGATTTCTCGGAGATGGCTCGATCGATTTACTTGAAAATTTCAGGGAAGATATATCTTTGTCTGAACCTTATACGTTTTTCTCATTTTTTTGAAATTCACTTCCGGTCGGAAGTTATCGCCCTTTAATCAAAATTCAGAGGACCTCCTTGTCTGCAATGGAACTCAAAAACGATTAAAGCTAGAGTGCTGAAATTTTCAGCGAAGATAGAGGACATGTTGCCATTGACAACCTGGGTTTTCAAATCTTCCGGAAGTGCCTAGTATGGAAGCTCGGTAGGGGTCAAAATTTAGGAAGCGAATCATGAGTGTATTTTGTTTAAACATATTGAACAGAAATTGTGTAGAATTACAAGATCTTTTATATGATATCAAAGAAAAAGGGCTGACTCATCACATTAGGGGCTGAGAAGGGCCGAAAGTCTTTGATCAATAACTCTTTAACAATCAATATTTTGTAATGCATTACTCAAGCAAAAATGTTTATCTCAACTATTTACAACTATATATTATGATATTCACATCATTTGTTATATAATTAGGGGCCATAAGGGGCCAGAATGCTAAATCTTTGACGCTTTATATCTCAAAAGTGGGAAATATTTTGATAAGCAATATTGAACAAAAGATGTCCAAAATAATGTTCTAAACCAGATGCAACCTTTCATTTTTTGCTAAACGTCCCCATTAAGGAGTTGAAGGGCCGGCCCCTAAATACTTCTTTTGCAAATATCTCAGAAACGAAAAAGAATTTTTGAGTAGTTGTTGAACAAAAAGTGTTCAAAATGATGAGATCTTTAAAGTGATATAAAGAAAAAGGGGCTGGCCCCTCAAATTAGGGGCTGAGAAGGGCCGAAAATCTTCAATCAATAACTCTTTAACGATCAATATTTTGAAATGCATTACTGAAGCAAAAATGTTTATCTCAACTATTTACAACTATATATTATGATAATCACATCATATGTTACATAATTAGGGGCCATAAGGGGCCAGAATGCTAAATCTTTGACGCTTAATATCTCAAAAGTGGGAAATATTTTGATAAGCAATATTGAACAAAAGATGTTCAAAATAATGTTCTAAACAATATTTAACCTTTCAATTTTTGCTAAACTTCCCCATTAAGGAGTTGAAGGGCTGGCCCCTAAATACATCTTTTGCATATAGCTCGGAAACGAAAAAGAATTTCTGAATAGTTGTTGAACAAAAAGTGTTCAAAATGATGAGAGCTTTAAAGTGATATGAAGAAAAAGGGGCTGGCCCCTCAAATTAGGGGCTGAGAGGGGCCGAAAGTCTTTGAACAATAACTCTTTAACGATCAATATTTTGTAATGCATTACTGAAGCAAAAATGTTCATCTCAACAAATTACAACTATATATTATGATATTCACATCATATGTTACATAATTGGGGGCCATAAGGGGCCAGAGTGCTAAATCTTTGACGCTTTATATCTCAAAAGTGGGAAATATTTTGATAAGCAATATTGAACAAAAGATGTCCAAAATAATGTTCTAAACAATATGCAACCTTTCATTTTTTGCTAAACGTCACCATTTAGGAGTTGAAGGGCCGGCCCCTAAATACTTCCTTTGCAAATATCTTAGAAACGAAAAAGAATTTCTGAGTAGTTGTTGAACAAAAAGTGTTCAAAATCATGAGAGCTTTAAAGTGATATGAAGAAAAAGGGGCTGGCCCCTCAAATTAGGGGCTGAGAGAGGCCGAAAGTCTTTGAACAATAACTCTTTAACGATCAATATTTTGAAATGCATTACTGAAGCAAAAATGTTTATCTCAACAATTCACAACTATATATTATGATATTCACAACATATGTTACATAATTAGGGGCCACAAGGGGCCAGAGTGCTAAATCTTTGACGCTTTATATCTCAAAAGTGGGAAATATTTTGATAAGCAATATTGAACAAAAGATGTTCAAAATAATGTTCTAAACAATATTTAACCTTCCAATTTTTGCTAAACTTCCCCATTAAGGAGTTGAAGGGCTGGCCCCTAAATACATCTTTTGCATATAGCTCGGAAACGAAAAAGAATTTCTGAATAGTTGTTGAACAAAAAGTGTTCAAAATGATGAGAGCTTTAAAGTGATATGAAGAAAAAGGGGCTGGCCCCTCAAAATAGGGGCTGAGGGGGGCCGAAAGTCTTTGAACAATAACTCTTTAACGATCAATATTTTGTAATGCATTACTGAAGCAAAAATGTTCATCTCAACAAATTACAACTATATATTATGATATTCACATCATGTGTTATATAATTAGGGGCCATAAGGGGCCAGAGTGCTAAATCTTTGACGCTTTATATCTCAAAAGTGGGAAATATTTTGATAAGCAATATTGAACAAAAGATGTCCAAAATAATGTTCTAAACCAGATGCAACCTTTCATTTTTTGCTAAACGTCACCATTTAGGAGTTGAAGGGCCGGCCCCTAAATACTTCCTTTGCATATATCTCAGAAACGAAAAAGAATTTCTGAATAGTTGTTGAACAAAAAGTGTTCAAAATTATAAGAGCTTTAAAGTGATATGAAGAAAAAGGGGCTGGCCCCTCAAAAAAGGGCCTGAGAGGGGCCGAAAGTCTTTGAACAATAACTCTTTAACGATCAATATTTTGAAATGCATTACTGAAGCAAAAATGTTTATCTCAACAATTCACAACTATATATTATGATATTCACATCATATGGTACATAATTAGGGGCCATAAGGGGCCAGAATGCTAAATCTTTGACGCTTTATATCTCAAAAGTGGGAAATACTTTGATAAGCAATATTGAACAAAAGTTATTCAAAATAATGTTCTAAACAATATGCAACCTTTTGATTTTTGCTAAACTTCCCCATTAAGGAGTTGAAGGGCCGGCCCCTAAATATATCCTTCGGATATATCTCGGAAACGAAAAAGAATTTTTGAATAATTCTTGAACAAAAAGTGTTCAAAATCATAAGAGCTTTAAGGTGATATCAAGGAAAAGGGTCTGACCCATTAAATAAGGGGCTGAGAGGGGCCGAAAGTGTACAATCAATAACTCTTTAATGATCAATATTTTGTAATATATTACTGAAGCGAAATAGTACATCTTCACACACTTTATCTAAATAACATGATGTTGATATCATATATTACGCAGTAAGGGGTCTTTAGGGGGCCAGATTGCATAATCTATGGCACAATATATCTCGAAAAGGAAGAATATTTTGATAAACAGTATTGAAGAAAAGACGTTCAAAATAATATTGTGAACAATATGCAGTCTTTCAATTTTTACTAGACGTCCCCATTTAGAACTTGAAGGGCCGAGCTTTAATATTTCTTTTGCATATATCCCGAAAAAAAAAACAATTTCTGACTAGTTGTTGAACAAAAAGTGTTCAAAATCATGAGAGCTTTCAAATGATATCAAGAAAAAGGGACTGACCTCTCACATTAGGGGCCAAGAAGGGGCAAAAGTCTTGAATCTATATTCCTTTAATGATCAATATTTTGTAAAACATTATTAAAGCAAAATTGTTCGTCTTAACAATTTATTTATATCATTATATTTGAACGAAAATCTCAGACAAATTCTTATCTCATCTTATCAAAAATCGGACGGAAGACCCACTCGTTGCTCGCAACGAGATCTCATCTAGTTATTATTCTTTTTTTTTCTTTACAATTTTTGTGCAGAAGATTTCTCGGAGTTGGCTCAATCGATTTACTTGAAAATTTCAGGGAAGATGTATCTTTGTCTGAACCTTATACGTTTTTCTCATTTTTTTGAAATTCACTTCCGGTCGGAAGTTATCGCCCTTTAATCAAAATTCAGAGGACCTCCTTGTCTGCAATGGAACACAAAAACGATTAAAGCTAGAGTGCTGAAATTTTCAGCGATGATAGAGGACATGTTGCCATTGATCACCTGGGTTTTCAAATCTTCCGGAAGTGCCTAGTATGGAAGTTCGGTAGGGGTCAAAATTTACGACACGAATCATGAGTGAATTTTAGAGACATTTCTTACGATAACTTTTTAACTATGAGTATTTTGTTAAACCATATTGAACAGAAATTGTGTAGAATTACAAGATCTTTTATACGATATCAAAGAAAAAGGGCTGACTCATCACATTAGGGGCTGAGAAGGGCCAAAAGTCTTTAATCTATAACTCTTTAAAGATCAATATTTTGTAATGCATTACTGAAGCAAAAATGTTTATCTCAACAATTTACAACTATATATTATGATATTCACATCATATGTTACATGATTAGGGGCCATAAGGGGCCAGAATGCTAAATCTTTGACGCTTTATATCTCAAAAGTGGGAAATATTTTGATAAGCAATATTGAACAAAAGATGTCCAAAATAATGTTCTAAACAAGATGCAACCTTTTATTTTTTGCTAAACATCCCCATTAAGGAGTTGAAGGGCCGGCCCCTAAATATTTATTTTCCAAATATCCCAGAAATGAAAAAGAATTTCTGACTAGTTGTTGAACAAAAAGTGTTCAAAATCATGAGAGCTTTAAAGTGATATGAAGAAAAAGGGGCTGGACCCTCACAATAGGGGCTGAGAGGGGCCGAAAGTCTTTGAACAATAACTCTTTAATGATCAATATTTTGTAATGCATTACTGAAGCAAAAATGTTTATCTCAACAATGTACGACTATATATTATGATATTTACATCAAATGTTACATAATTTGGGGCCATAAGGGGCCAGAATGCTAAATCTTTGACGCTTTATATCTCAAAAGTGGGAAATATTTTGATAAGCAATATTGAACAAAAGATGTCCAAAATAATGTTCTAAACAAGATGCAACCTTTTATTTTTTGCTAAACATCCCCATTAAGGAGTTGAAGGGCCGGCCCCTAAATATTTATTTTCCAAATATCCCAGAAATGAAAAAGAATTTCTGACTAGTTGTTGAACAAAAAGTGTTCAAAATCATGAGAGCTTTAAAGTGATATGAAGAAAAAGGGGCTGGACCCTCACAATAGGGGCTGAGAGGGGCCGAAAGTCTTTGAACAATAACTCTTTAATGATCAATATTTTGTAATGCATTACTCAAGCAAAAATGTTTATCTCAACAATGTACGACTATATATTATGATATTTACATCAAATGTTACATAATTTGGGGCCATAAGGGGCCAAAATGCTAAATCTTTGAAGCTTTATATCTCAAAAGTGGGAAATATTTTGATAAGCAATATTGAATAAAAGATGTTCAAAATAATGTTCTAAACAAGATGCAACCTTTCATTTTTTGCTAAACGTCCCCATTAAGGAGTTGAAGGGCCGGCCCCTAAATACTTCTTTTGCAAATATCTCAGAAACGAAAAAGAATTTTTGACTAGTTGTTGAACAAAAAGTGTTCAAAATCATGAGAGCTTTAAGGTGATATCAAGGAAAAGGGTCTGACCCCTTAAATAAGGGGCCGAGAGGCGCCGAAAGTATACAATCAATAACTCTTTAATGATCAATATTTTGTAATATATTACTGAAGCGAAATAGTTCTTCTTCACAAACTTTATCTAAATAACATGATGTTGATATCATATGTTACGAAATAAGGGGTCTTTAGGGGGCCAAATTGCATAATCTTTGGCGCAATATGTCTTGAAAAGGAAGAATATTTTGATAAACAGTATTGAACAAGAGACGTTCAAAATAATATTCTGAACAATATGCACTCTTTGAATTTTTGCTAGACGTCCCCATTTAGGACTTGAAGGGCCATTCCTTAATATTTCTTTTGCATATATTCCGAAAACAAAAAAGAATTTCTGAATAGTTGTTGAACAAAAAGTGTTCAAAATCATGAGAGCTTTAAGATGATATCAAGAAAAAGGGGCTGACCTCTCACATTAGGAGCCAAGAAGGGCCGAAAGTCTTTAATCTAAAACCCTTTAATGATCAATATTTTGTTAAACATTATTAAAGCAAAATTGTTCGTCTTAACAATTTATTTATATCATTATATTTGAACGAAAATCCCAGTCAAATTCTTATCTCATCTTATCAAAAATCGGCCGGAAGACCCACTCGTTGCTCGCAACGAGATCTCATCTAGTTATTATTAGGGTCTTCCGTCTTCTGCGGAAGACCCTTCTATTATTCTATTGTTGATTTTTCACTTTTCTTTTTATTATTATTATTCTTTTTTTTTTCCTTACCGATTTTGTGCAGAAGATTTCTCGAATATCTCTAGATCGATTTGCTTCAAATTTTCAGGGTTAATGCGTTGCTATCTGAAGTTTATAACGGCATGTCAGTTTTTGAAAAATCACTTCCGGTCAGAAGTTATCGCCCTTTAATCGATTTTTATATAGACCTTGTGTCTGCACAAAAACTCAAGAACGACAAATGCTAGAGTGTTGAAACTTTCAGTGGTGATAGAGGACATGTTCTAGATGTGCACCTTGGTTTTCATATTTTCCGGAAGTGCAAAGTATGGAAGCTCGGTAGGGGTCAAAATTTAGGACGTGATTTACGAGTGAATTTTAGAGACATTTCTGATAATAAAATTTTAAATAGAAGTATTTTGTTAAAACATATTGAACAAAAGGTCTTCAAAATCACAAGACCTTTTATTTGATATCAAGAAAAAGGGGCTGACCCCTCAAATTAGGGGCTCAGAAGGGCCAAAAGTCTTTCATCTATAATTCTTTAATGATCAATATTTTGTAATAAATTACTGAAGCAAAAATGTTTATCTTAACATTCTGCAACTATATATTATAAGTAATTGATTATATGTTACGTAATAAGGGGCCATGAGGGGCCAGAATGCTAAATCTTTGACACTTTATATCTCGAAAAGGGGAAATATTTTGATAAGCAATATTGAACAAAAGATGTTCAGAATAATGTTCTAAACAATATACACCCTTTCAATTTTTGCAAGACATCCCCATTAAGGACTTGGGGGGCTGGCCCCTAAATATTGTTATTCTATATATCTCTAAAACTAAAGGAAATTTCTGAACAGTTGTTGAACAAAAAGTCTTCAAAATCACAAGACCTTTCATTTTATATCAAGAAAAAGGGGCTGACCCCTCAAATTAGGGGCCTGGAAGGGCCAAAAGTCTTTCATCTATAACTTTTTAATGATCAATATTTTGTTATAAATTACTGAAGCAAAAATGTTTATCTTAACATTGTGCAACTATATATTATAAAATTCTGATCATATGTTACGTAATAAGGGGCCATAAGGGGTCAGAATGCTAAATCTTTGACACTTTATATCTCGAAAAGGGGAAATACTTTCATAAGCAATATTGAACAAAAGATGTTCAGAATAATGTTTTAAACAATATACACCCTTTTAATTTTTGCAAGACATCCCCATTAAGGACTTGGGGGGCTGGCCCCTAAATATTGTTATTCTATATATCTCTAAAACTAAAGGAAATTTCTGAATAGTTGTTGAACAAAAAGTCTTCAAAATCACAAGAACTTTCATTTGATATCAAGAAAAAGGGGCTGACCCCTCAAATTAGGGGCTCAGAAGGGCCAAAAGTCTTTCATTTTTAACTTTTTAATGATCAATATTTTGTTATAAATTACTGAAGCAGAAATATTTATCTTAACATTCTGTAACTATATATTATAAAACTTTGATCATATGTTCAAAATAATGGGCCATAAGGGGCCAGAATGCCAAATCTTTTACACCTCGAACAAGGGGAGATATTTTGATAAGCAATATTGAACAAAAGATGCTCAGAATAATGTTCTAAATAATATGCATCCTTTCACTTTTTATAGACGAATATCTCAGTCAAGATCTTGACTAATCTTATCCAAAATCAGACGGAAGACCCACTCGTTGCTCGCAACGAGAACCATCTAGTTATTATTCTTTTTTTTCTTTACAAAATTTGTGCAGAAGATTTCTCGGAGATGGCTCGTTCGATTTTATTCAAATTTTCATGGTAGATGCGTTGACATCTGAAGTTAATTCCGGCAATATCGTTTTTTGAAAATCACTTCCGGTCGGAAGTTATCGCCCTTTTATTAAAATTCAGAGGACCTCCTTGTCTGCGATGGAACTCAAAAACGGCTTAAGTTAGAGCGCTGAAATTTTCAGTGATGATAGAGGACATGTTGCCATTATGCACCTGGGTTTAGATATTTTCCGGACGTGCCTAGTATGGAAGCTCGGTAGGGGTCGAAATTTAGGACACGAATCATGAGTGAATTTTTGAGACATTTTGTGTCATATCTTTTAAAGTATAATTATTTTGTTAAAACATATTGAACAAAATTTGTGCAGAATGACAAGATCTGTAACATGATATCAAGAAAAAAGCGCTGACTCATCACATTAGGGGCCGATAGGGGCCAAAAGTCTGAAATCGATAACTCTTAAACAAGCAATATGTTGGTATAAATTACTGAAGCAAAAATATTTATCTTAACAATTTACAACTATATGTTATGATTTATACGTCGTATGGCACATAATTAGGGGCCACAGGGGGCCAGAATGCTAAATCTTTGACGCTTTATATTTCGAAAAGGGGAAATATTTTGAAAAGCAATATTGAACAAAAGTTGTTTAGAATGATGTTCTCAACAATGTGCATCCTTTGAATTTTTCCTAAACAGCCCCTATAAGGACTTGAAGGGACGGCCCCTAAATATTTCAAGTCTACATATCTCGAAAACGAAACGAAACTTCTGAATACTTGTTGAACAAAAAGTCTTCAGAATTACAAGACCTTTCATGTGATATCAAGAAAAAGGGGCTGACCCCTCAAATTAGGGGCTCAGAGGGGCCAAAAGTCTTTCATCTTTAACTCCTTAACGTTAAATATTTTGATATTAATTATTGAAGCAAAAATGTTCATCTTCACAATCTGCAACTATATATTTGAAAATTTTCATCAAATATTACGTAATTAGGGGCCACAAGGGGCCAGAATGCTAAATCTTTGACGGTTAATATCTGGAAAGAAGGGAATATTTTGAAAAGCAATATTGAACAAAAGTTGTTTAGAATGATGTTCTCAACAATGTGCATCCTTTGAATTTTTCCTAAACAGCCCCTATAAAGACTTAAAGGGGCGGCACCTAAATATTTCAAGTCTACATATCTCGTAAACGAAACGAAACTTCTGAGTACTTGTTGAACAAAAAGTCTTCAGAATTACAAGACCTTTCATGTGATATCAAGAAAAAGGGGCTGACCCCTCAAATTAGGGGCTAAGAGGGGCCAAAAGTCTTTCATCTTTAACTCCTTAACGTTAAATATTTTGATATTAATTATTGAAGCAAAAATGTTCATCTTCACAATCTGCAACTATATATCTTAAAATTTTCATCAAATATTACGTAATTAAGGGCAATAAGGGGCCAGAATTCTTAATCTTTGACGCTTTATATCTCGAAAAGGGGAAACATTTTGAAAAGCAATATTGAATAAAAGTTGTTTAGAATGATGTTCTCAACAATGTGCATCCTTTGAATTTTTCATAAACAGCCCCTATAAGGACTTAAAGGGGCGGCACCTAAATATTTCAAGTCTACATATCTCGAAAACGAAACGAAACTTCTGAATACTTGTTGAACAAAAAGTCTTCAGAATTACAAGACCTTTCATGTGATATCAAGAAAAAGGGGCTGACCCCTCAAATTAAGGGCTCAGAGGGGCCAAAAGTGTTTTATCTATAACCCTTTTACGGTAATGTTCATTTTCAAGATCTGCTACTATAAATATTTTAAAATCTTCATCAAACATTGCGTTTTTAGGTGCCATAATGATCAAAATTTTATTAAACATAACTGAAGGAAATTGTACGTTTTCACTATTTATATATTTATGAACGAAAATCTCAGTCAAATTCGTATCTCATCTTATCAAAAATCGGACGGAAGACCCACTCGTTGCTCGCAACGAGATCGCATCTAGTTAGGGTCTTCCGTCTCCAACGGAAGACCCTTCTATTATTCTATTGTTTCTTTTTCACTATTATTATTATTATTTTTTTCTGTCCAAATTTTGTGCAGACGATTTCTCAGAGATGGTTGGATGGATTCACTTGAAATTTTCAGAGATGATGTATCATGATGTAAACCTAATACATTTTCTTTAATTTTTGGAAATTCACTTCCGGTCGGGAGTTATCGCCCTTTAATCGAATTTTTAGTGACCATTTTGTCTACACAAAAACTCAAAAATGACAAAAGCTAGAGTGCTGAAATTTTCAGTGATAATAGAGGACATGTTCTAGTTGTGCACCTCAGTTTTCAAATTTTCTGGAAGTGCCTAGTATGGAAGCTCGGTAGGGGTCAAAATTGAGGACATGAATCAGGAGTGAATTTTCGGGACATTTTTTATCATATCGTCAAAGCTATAAATAATTTCTGAAAACACATTGAACAGAAATTTTGTAGAATTATAAGATCTTTTTTATGATATCAAGAAAAAAGAGCTGACTCATCACATTAGGTGCCAAGAGGGGCCAAAAGTCTTAAATCCATAACTCTTAAACGATCAATATTTTGATATACATTACTAAAGCAAAAATGTTTATCTGAACAATCTACAACTATATATTATGATAAAAATCTCATATGTTACATAATTAGGGGCCATAAGGGGCCAGAATGCTAAATCTTTGACGCTTTATATCTCGAAAGTGGGAAATATTTTGATAAGCAATATTGAACAAAAGATGTTCAAAATAATGTGCTAAACAATATGCAACCTTTCAATATTTGCTAAGCGTCCCCATTAAGGAGTTGAAGGGCCGGCCCCTAAATATTTCTTTTGCATATATCTCGGAAACGAAAAAAATTTCTGAATAGATCTTAAACAAAATGTGTTCAAAATCATAAGACCTTTAATGTGATATCAAGAAAAAGGGGCTGGCCCCTCAAAATCTGGGCCGATAGGGGCCGAAATTCTTTCATCAATAACTCTTTAACGATCAATATTTTGTAAAATATTACTGCAGCAAAAATGTTTATCTGAGCAAACTACAACTATACATTATGTTATTCACATCATATGTTACATAATTAGGGGTCTTGAGGGGCCGAAATACTAAATCTTTGACGCTTTATATCTTGAAAGTGGGAAATATTTTGCTAAGCATTATTGCACAAAAGATGTTCAAAATAATGTGCTAAACAATATGCAACCTTTCAATATTTGCTAAACGTCTCCATTAAGGAGTTGAAGGGCCGGCCCCTAAATATTTCTTTTGTATACATCTCGGAATCGAAAAAGAATTTCTGACTAGTTGTTGAACAAAAAGTGTTCAAAATCATAAGAGCTTTAAGGTGATATCAAGGAAAAGGGGCTGGCCCCTCAAAATAAGGGCCAATAGGGGCCGAAAGTCTTTCATCAATAATTCTTAAATGATCAATATTTTGTAATACATTACTAAGGCAAAATAGATCATCTTCACACTCCTTAACTATATAACATGTTGTTGGCATCATATGTTATGTTATATGGGGACATTAGGGGCCAGAATGCTAAATCTTTGACGCTTTATATCTCGAAAGTGGGAAATATTTTGATAAGCAATATTGAATACAAGATGTTCACAACAATGTTCTGAACAATATGTAACCTTCAACTTTTGCTAAACGTCTCCATTAAGGAGTTGAAGGGCCGGCCCTTATTTCTTTTGAAGATATCTCGGAAACGAAAAAGAATTTCTGAATAGTTGTTGAACAAAAAGTGTAGTAGGGGCCAAGACGGGCCGAAAGTCTTTAATCTATAATCAATATTTTGTTATAGATTAGTGAAGCAAAATTGGTCGTCTTAACAATTTATTTATATCATTATATTTAAACGAAAGTCTCAGTCAAATTCTTATCACATCTTATCAAAAATCGGACGGAAGACCCACTCGTTGCTCGCAACGAGATCGCATCTAGTTATTATTATTATTCTTTTTTTTTTCTTTACAAAATTTGTGCAGAAGATTTCTCGAAGATGGCTCGTTCGATTTTATTCAAATTTTCATGGTAGATGCGTTGACATCTGAAGTTAATTCCGGCAATATCGTTTTTTGAAAATCACTTCCGGTCGGAAGTTATCGCCCTTTTATTAAAATTCAGAGGACCTCCTTGTCTGCGATGGAACTCAAAAACGGCTTAAGTTAGAGCGCTGAAATTTTCAGTGATGATAGAGGACATGTTGCCATTATGCACCTGGGTTTAGATATTTTCCGGAAGTGCCTAGTATGGAAGCTCGGTAGGGGTCGAAATTTAGGACACGAATCATGAGTGAATTTTTGAGACATTTTGTGTCATATCTTTTAAAGTATAATTATTTTGTTAAAACATATTGAACAAAATTTGTGCAGAATGACAAGATCTGTAACATGATATCAAGAAAAAAGCGCTGACTCATCACATTAGGGGCCGATAGGGGCCAAAAGTCTGAAATCGATAACTCTTAAACAAGCAATATGTTGGTATAAATTACTGAAGCAAAAATATTTATCTTAACAATTTACAACTATATGTTATGATTTATACGTCGTATGGCACATAATTAGGGGCCACAGGGGGCCAGAATGCTAAATCTTTGACGCTTTATATTTCGAAAAGGGGAAATATTTTGAAAAGCAATATTGAACAAAAGTTGTTTAGAATGATGTTCTCAACAATGTGCATCCTTTGAATTTTTCCTAAACAGCCCCTATAAGGACTTAAAGGGACGGCACCTAAATATTTCAAGTCTACATATCTCGAAAACGAAACGAAACTTCTGAATACTTGTTGAACAAAAAGTCTTCAGAATTACAAGACCTTTCATGTGATATCAAGAAAAAGGGGCTGACCCCTCAAATTAGGGGCTAAGAGGGGCCAAAAGTCTTTCATCTTTAACTCCTTAACGTTAAATATTTTGATATTAATTATTGAAGCAAAAATGTTCATCTTCACAATCTGCAACTATATATCTTAAAATTTTCATCAAATATTACGTAATTAAGGGCAATAAGGGGCCAGAATGCTTAATCTTTGACGCTTTATATCTCGAAAAGGGGAAACATTTTGAAAAGCAATATTGAATAAAAGTTGTTTAGAATGATGTTCTCAACAATGTGCATCCTTTGAATTTTTCCTAAACAACCCCTATAAGGACTTAAAGGGACGGCCCCTAAATATTTCAAGTCTGCATATCTCGAAAACTGAATAATTGTTGAACAAAAAGTCTTCAGAATTACAAGACCTTTCATGTGAAATCAAGACCCCTCGAATTAGGGGCTCAAAGGGGCCAAAAGTCTTTCATCTATAACCCTTTTACAGTATTGTTCATCTTCACGATCTTCTACTATAAATATTTTAAAATCTTCATCAAATATTGCGTTTTTTGGTGCCATAATGATCAAAATTTTGTTAAACACAACTGAAGCAAATTGTACGTTTTCACTATTTATATATTTATGAACGAAAATCTCAGTCAAATTCGTATCTCATCTTTTCAAAAATCGGACGGAAGACCCACTCGTAGCTCGCAACGAGATCGCATCTAGTTATTATTCTTTTTTTTTTCTTTACAATTTTTGTGCAGAAGATTTCTCGGAGTTGGCTCGATCGATTTACTTGAAAATTTCAGGGAAGATGTATCTTTGTCTGAACCTTATACGTTTTTCTCATTTTTTTGAAATTCACTTCCGGTCGGAAGTTATCGCCCTTTAATCAAAATTCAGAGGACTTCCTTGTCTGCAATGGAACTCAATAACGATTAAAGCTAGAGTGCTGAAATTTTCAGCGATGATAGAGGACATATTGCCATTGATCACCTGGGTTTTGAAATCTTCCGGAAGTAAGGTCTTCCGTCTTCAGCGGAAGACCTTCTTGTTATTCTTCGGTTTCTTTTCCACTGTTTTTCTAATTATTTTTTTTCTTACCGATTTTGTGCACGCAATTTCTCGAAAACGGTTCGCTCGATTTTCCTGAAACTTTTAGGACTGATAGAACATTAAAAAATCTTGATACATATTTTTTTATTTTGATGACGTCACCTCCGGTCCGAAGATTTTTGCGATTTAGTGATTTTTGGAGGGTCAGTTTGTCCGCAGGTTTTCTAAGAAGCCACTCATCACAGGAACGTGAAACTTTTAGGGAAGACAGAGGAATATATGCAGATCTGTAATACGTAGTTAACTTTCACCGGAAGTGCCATACGTCGACGCTCGCTATGGCCTAAAAAAAGTCGTATCGAATATTTCAAAATTTCGAACACTTTCTGTACGATATCTTTTTACTTGGAAATATTTTGTTAAAACATATATAACAAAATTTGTGCAGAATTATAAGATCTTTTAAATGATATCTCGAAAAAAGGGCTGGCCCCTAAAATAAGGAATCTAAAGGGGCCAAAATATTTTTCCTGATATCTCAAAAAGTATTTAGAATTTGTAATACTTCAAAGAAGCAAAGTTGTTCAACATGACAAGTAGCAGCTTACGAGATCATCAAAATGCGTCGAATGACGTCACTTCCGGTCAAACAGGAAGTAGTAGAAAATTGCTTATTTTCACAGATATTGGTACAGTGCTGCTATCCCACAAGTTGACATGGGATGGGATTGGATAGGATTCAGGATTGAGGATTCACGATAGAAACGTATAGAAGTTAATCCAATCCTATCCTATTCTATCCTGTATCCTACAGCCAATCAGATTCGAGTAAAGGTTAATTTATGTGTCAGAATAAATTACAGAAATGCAAAAGGATATAGAACGTTTCCAAAAGAATTATTTATAAAATCACAAAAGAAAATAGACGTTTTTTTTCCTTAACACACATTTATACTATTACCTTCGAGTAATATGGCGTACGATCTAACCGTGAACGATCACCGGAAGAAGTTTCGCATGTAAACAAAGAAGAGATCGGACATTAAAAGATCGTATTTCTTCAGCATGTTTGGATGATTAACTCGATTCCTACTTGTGTTACAGTTCAATAACATGTTTCTCTGTTAAATGTGCTGTTTTTTTGGATAATTCCACTTGAACCGTCAGCGGCGGACTATATCAGATCATAATCGCAGTTGTTTGGTGCAAGACCATGTAAGTATACTACACACTGTAAATATGTGTGCATGTTTATACATATCTCTCCCTTTAAGCAATGTTTTAATGACTTGAATTATTAAAATTTTATTCTATTGTAATATACACCGAAATCGGATGTGGAAAAAAGAGGTTGTGTAGAAAGGGGAGGGGTGAGGGGGGGGGGTAAATATTTACAAATACTTTGTCACATGATCATCAGATGTATTACCTTTTTCAGTTTGTTATTGTTATATACTCATTTCCCTACTGTGGTTAAAAAATATTTTTTATCTGATTGCAATTTAAAATAATTAAATGCAGAATCATCATGATCATTTCTTATGCTACTGTGTATAATAAGCCCACTCGGCACTTGCATGTACATTGTATGTATGACCTATTGTGAGTTAAACATAAAACATGTAACATAAATTAATAATTTTTATCTTTTTCATTTAAAAGAATGGTACCCAATTTTGACTCTCCTCATTAGTCATCACAATATAAAGGATTTTACATTTAGAAGTAGGTATGATCAGATAATTTATTTTGTGTCTATGCATGTTTCATTAAAATACATAAAAATCATTATCTAAGTTGAAATGAAGTGTCTGCAGATTTTATGAATAAGTGATTTTCTTCTTTTTAAAATGTTGAGAGTAAAACTGAAATGTATAATTGTTCTGGTCATCATGGTCATGTTATGTGTATTTTCATTTTTTTTAATATTCAAATTTCAATCAAAAAATGAAAAGAAATTAACAAACAACATATTAAATAGATTAATACAAGCAGAAAATAGAGAGAAAAAAACATCCAAACATGTACTCATACTAGTTAGCAAGACGACAAGATGAAATGAATTATAATCATAATTTACATAATTTACTTGTAGATTAAATCTACAAGTAAATTATGTAAATTATGATTGTTTAATTAAGATATGAGTTCTGACTATGAAGTTGCAATATAAGATTTGATTTTGCTTGATTTGTTTAAAATTAATGCATTACTCTGGGAGAGAAAAAGGTTAAATTCAGACAATTGTACATGAAATGAGAAAGATAATCACAATCAAATACAGTTTTTAATGTACTGTAACAATGTATATGACAAAATTTACAATCTACATGCACATAATGGTGTGTGTTTTTTTCTTCAGGACAATCCTGCAAATTTGCAGCTGTACAAACTGCATTTCATCTCATCTGCTGCTGGAATAAATAATGAAAGATTTTCAAACCAGTGTCCAAGAGCCCCCTAGAGTCTGGAATGATGGTGTTTTTTATTAAGGAGATCAGTGTGTGATGTATTTGTATTCTGTGCATTGATGACATTTGTGAAACTATTCGGTTACTTTATGACCATCTCTCCGACAAATACTTTGACATTTGAAATTCAATTTGAGCGACGGACAAGCAGGCCAAATAATATGGATGTTAAACATACAACTGTAATAAGACATTGATAAACTTCAATTTAAACAAACTACATGTACATGTATCTTTGAGCTTGGCATTGAAATACATGTATACTTTTCATGGACACTTTTAATGAATTTGCCTCATGATAATGGAACATTCAATTATTATACATTGTAGATATAAATTGTACTAGATATATATATATATATAATATAATTATATATATATATATATAATTATATTTATATTCACTGAAAAAAGAGATTACCCTGAATAAATATTGTGAACTTGGTCAATTATTTTTATTCCATTGCAGACACTGAATCAAGATCAAAAACAAGATTTACTTAAATTTGTGTTATAAATACTGTAACAACTGTGGATTCTTATGCATGTTTTATAAGATCTAAGGAATATGTGTGAGCTGACTATAATAATTATTGCTGTCAACCTGTTTGACTATGAAGATTTAGGAAAATGTTTTCTGTAAACATAAATTGATCAAATTCTCACACATTAATATTTTTTTTAATTAAGATACACTTGTACGGCACTGAACTGACCATAAATTGATAACAAACTGAAGCAAAATAAGAAATTTAAACATTTTGAATATCTTGATTTTTATTTAGCAAACATGTTGAAAATGTTGCATGTTTGTAAAATATTCACATACAAATAAATGATGAAGTGAACATTTCAAACAGGAATAACTTTAATAATAAATATAAAACAAATTTTTATCATCTATTTAAAATTGAATATAATAAGACAATTTTAACTTATTTAATAAACGAAAGTCAACATATTCTAGATCTAAATTTTGACTTGTCTGTTCTCGGTTTATGGTCTTGTCATATCTTGAAGTTCTGATTTAGATTTACGCCAAAAGTAAAATCTAATATACAGCTGATATAGGTGCAGTTAGATCTATACATTATTTTCGTGATGCCCAGTTAAGGGGAAAACAAAGTTTTGCATAAATTTTACATGAACAGATGAAACATACACTTGTTAAAATATCAAACATATCCTATTTTTAGGTCACCTGAGTCACTCAGGTGACCTATTGCAGTATTGCTATCCATTTTTGTCTGTCGTCGTGCGTTAACATTTAAACATTTTCAGCTTCTTTTCTGAAACCGCTCAACCAATTTCAAACAATTTTGGCATATAGCATCTATGGGTGAAGGGGGACAAAAATTGTAAAGTTCATGGTCCGTGCCCCCCTGGGGCCTGAGGGTGGGGCTAAAACCACCAAAATTAATGCAATCTTTAAAAATCTTCTTCTTTACTCCTGGACATCAAGCAGTCAAACTGTTGGCATGATTGTAATAAGCATTGAGCCCTCTACCAAAATTGTGAAATTCATGGCCCCAGGGTCAGGGGTTCTGGTGCTAGGGCGGGGCTATATAGATCATATAGTGAAAGTGCATTATTTCTTTGAAAATCTTCTCTGCTCCTGGGTATTAGATAACTAACTAAGTACATAGTTATATAGAGCAAGACTGCCTCTTCCAAAATTGTGAATTTCATGGCCCCTGGGTCAGGGATTCTGGTGTTAGGGCGGGGCTCTATTGATTATATAGTGAAAATGCATTAAATCTTTGAAAATCTTCTCCTCTGCTCCTGGGTATGAAATAAAGTAACTAAGTACATAGTTATAATGAGCATGGCTGTCTCTTTCAAAATTGTGAATTTCATGGCCCCTGGGTCAGGGGTTCTAGTGTTAGGGAGGGGCTCTATTGATTATACAGTGAAAATGCATTATATCTTTGAAAATCTTCTTCTCTGCTCATGAGTATTAAATAAATTAACTAAGTACATTGTTATGATGAGCATGGCTGCTTCTTCTAAAATTGTGAATTTCATGGCCCCTGGGTCAGGGGTTCTGGCTTTAGGGTGGGGCTCTATTGATTATATAGTGAAAATGCATTAAATCTTTGAAAATCTTCTTCTCTGCTCCTGGGTATGAAATAAAGTAACTTAGTACATAGTTATAATGAGCATGGCTGTCTCTTCCAAAATTGTGAATTTCATGGCCTCTGGGTCAGGGGTTCTAGTGTTAGGGCGGGGCTCTATTGATTATATAGTGAAAATGCATTATATCTTTGAAAATCTTCTTCTCTGCTCATGGGTATAAATAAACTAAGTACATTGTTATGATGAGCATGGCTGCCTCTTCCAAAATTGTGAATTTCATGGCCCCTGGGTCAGGGGTTCTGGTGAAAGGGGGGGGGGGACTCTATTGATTATATAGTGAAAATCCATAATTTCTTTCAAAATATTTTTTCTACTCCTGGTTATAAAGCAAAGAAACAAGTGTATAGTTATGATGAGCAAGGATGCTTTTACAAAATTTTTAAAACTTGTGGTCCCAGGGGTTCTGTTGTTTCTCTGAAGGGGGGTGGGGCTCTATTTGATAAGATAGTGAAAATGTGTGAATTCTTTGAAAATCTTCAACTAATTGCATAGTTATGATGATGAGGGTACCTCTTCCAAATTTGTAAATTTTCAACATCTGGACCATTTAGTCAAGTGTTTTGGTCCTGGCCAGGGCTCTATTAATTTGTATTCTATTGAGTGAAGTTATTCCCCTTTGCCATTCACTTTTGATAATTAATCACTGTAGATATTGTATTTGAAAGCTTAATAGAATAAGAGAATTATGCAAGAACATTTATTGTATAATATAAAAAGTACTTTCATAGTTTTAATAATCAGGTAGACTTGGAAATAATAGATGAATAAAAATGAAACAAAAATAACTTATCTTCTTAAATGTTCTTCAAAGGCCAAGTGAGGCCAATGTGAGAGGTAATAATATAGACATTTTGTTAAAAATCTGCATGGTAATAGTGATAAATGGGGGACAGATAGAAAGATACTAGAACAATTATTTTGTTGATCTTAATCATACTAATTTTCTTGCTATTGGGCAACAATTAAAGCTTCATTTATCAGTTTATGGATCCTCTAAATTGTTGTACTCAGGTGACCATTAAGGCCCTTGGGCCTCTTGTTGTCATTATTTAGTATGTGTAGACATGATAGAGAAATTGTTTCTTCAATGGGTACAGTTATAATTCAGTGTACCTACCCTGCATGAAGGATTTGGTATTCGTGGTCTGATTCTTATAAAGAGTTTAAATTTTGTTCCTTTTGTCTACTTAATCATAACATTAGAAAAGTATCTGCGATTTTATTGTTTCCCCATTTTTCTCTCTCTAATTTTAACTCCATTTATTTTTCATAGAGAACAAATTCGAAAGAAATCACGAATACCTTGACGTCTCCCGATCATTGTTAGTATGTGTAATCAAACACAAATAAAATTTATCTATATTTTTTTCTTCAATTCTTCCGAAGTTCCAATTTTTTCACATGTTCGCTAGATCAATACTTGCCTACATTTTATTACAATTCTTTTGCTTACATTTTAACTGGTTACTCGCAAATTAATTCATGCAGGGTTTCAGAAATTAATGGAAGTCAATCTCGATTATTTTTTTCTCCATTAAAATTTATTACATTTAAATTAATTACATAACTATAACTGATTTTTATTTGATGGTCATTTTATATATTTTTTTTTTCGTTTTGTCAAATTAACTCCTAAATATTAAAAAAAAAACTGAGAGCAGCAGGATACAATGTAGTATAGGATAAGTTTAGACTGAAATGACAGGATAGGATTGTGGATGCAGGATTCACGATAGGATAGCTTGGATAGGATTGTCAACTTATAGGATAGCAGCACTGTATTAAATTGAATTA
The DNA here is from genome assembly GCF_033153115.1 of Saccostrea echinata. Lineage (NCBI taxonomy): Eukaryota > Metazoa > Mollusca > Bivalvia > Ostreida > Ostreidae > Saccostrea > Saccostrea echinata. The sequence goes on along the minus strand of NW_026889801.1, from coordinate 16,758,603 downwards.
TGCATGTCACAGAGGACGTCTGATTGTATTTCCTGTCGAGTATCGTCTCTTTTGTCAACTTCCGGTTAAACCGGAAGTGACTATAAATGACATATTTCTGCAGATATCAACCTAAAATTAAATGATTGAATTCAACCAAGACTTTTGACCAAATTTTCTGTCGATTGGGGGTCACTACCGGTCAAACCAGAAGTAGTCTTGATTTGCTTTATTTAACGAAAATCAGCATAAAAATCATAAAAAACTAAATACAGATCGACATATCATTTTCGGTCTAGAGGCCTTCTTTTTCAGTATACTTTCATTTATCCATCTTACAAGCAATGCTTCTGAAAATTGGACGGAAGACCTACTCGTTGCTTTGCAACGAGCTTTGCTCTAGTTAAGGTCTTCCGTCTTCAGCGGAAGACCTTCTTGTTATTCTTAGGTTTCTTTTCCACAGTTTTTATTATTCTTTTTCTTACCGATTTTGTGCACGCGAGTTCTTGGAAACGGCTTGCTCGATTTTCATGAAACTTTCAGGTCTGATAGAACATCAAAAAATCTAGACACATATTTTTTGGTTTTGATGACGTCACTTCCGGTTCCGAGATTTCTGCATTTTAATGAATTTTAGAGGGTTGGTTTGTCCGCGAGTTTTCTCAAAAAAGGCTTCAGAGAGAAACTTGAGATTTTCAGCGATGACAGAACACTATATGTAGATGTGACAAACGTATTTCATTCTCACCGGAATTGCTGCACGCCGACGCTCGCTATGGCCCGAAAAAAGGCATATCGAGAATTTCAAAATTTCTAACACTTTTTCTACAATATCTTTTTACCTGTAAACATTTTGTTAGAACATGTCGAAAAGTTGTGTAGAATATCACGATCTTTCAAAGGATATCAACGATAAGGGGTTGACCCTTGAAATTAGGGAGCTAGAGGGGCCAAAAGTGTTTTCCTGATATCTCAAAAAGTATTGAGAATTTGTATAACATCATAGAAGCAAAGTTGTTCAAAATGACAAGTAGCAGCTAAGGAGATCATTAAAAGTCGTCAAAATGACGTCACTTCCGGTCGAACCGGAAGTAATGTTAGATGGTTCATTCTTGCTCATATGATCGTAGATGTCTCTCGATCTCGATCTCATCTCCTTGAAATTTAGACGGAAGACTTATTTGTTGCTTTGCAACAAGCTCGTCTAGTTATTATTATTGTTTTTTTTTTTCTTACCGATTTTGTGCACGCGAGTTCTCGGAAATGGTTCGGCCGATTTTCACGAAACTTTCAGGTCTAATAGAGCATCAAAAAATCTAGATATATTTTTTATTTTGATGACGTCACTTCCGGTTCGGAGATTTCCGCGATTTGGTGATTTTCAGAAGGTCACTTTGTCCGAGCGTTTTCTCAAAAACCACTAAACATAGAAGCATGAAATTTTCAGTGATGGTAGAGTAAACTATGTAGAAGTGAATTTCGTATTTCATTGCCACCGGAAGTACGAAACGCCAATGCTCGCTATGGCCCGAAAAAAGGGATACCAAGAATTTTAAAATTTCTAATACTTTTTCTACAATATCTCTTTACCTGTAAATATTTTGTTACAACATATAGAACAAGAGTAGTGCAGAATTAGAAGATCTTTCCAATGATACCATTGAAAAGGGGATGGCCCCTAAAATAAGGGGTCTAGAGGGGCCGAAAGTTTTTTTCTTAATATTTCAAAAAGTATTGAGAATTCGTAATACATCAAAGAAGCAAAGTTGTTTGAAATAACAAGGCAAAGCTAGTGCGATCGTTAAAAGACGTCAAATGACGTCACTTCCGGTCAAACAGGAAGTAGTCAAAAATTGTTATTTTCACAGATATTGGCATGGAATTGAATTGGTAATATCACAGAGGACGTCCAACCGTATTTTCCAACAAGAATTGTCACTTTCGTTCACTTCCGGTTAAACCGGAAGTGCCCAGAAATGACTTATTTTTGCAGATATTGATATAAAATTAAATGATTAACATCACCCAATACTATCAACCCCATTTTCTTTGGGTTGTCGTCACTTACGATCAAACCGGAAGTAGTCATGAGTTGCTGAATATCACGTATATCAGCGTAAATTTCAATCATAAAAATATACAAAAGACAGATCAGCATCATTTTTGGTCCTGTGGTCTTCTTCATGATGAATGACTTATTATCTTTCTGACTTTTTTCTACCAGCAGTGATACTTAAATCGGACGGAAGACCTACTCGTTGCTTTGCAACGAGCTCTGCTCTAGTTATTATTAGGGTCTTCCGTCTTCTGCGGAAGACCCTTCTATTATTCTATTGTTGATTTTTCACTTTTCTTATTATTATTAGGGTCTTCCGTCTTCTGCGGAAGACCCTTCTATTATTCTATTGTTGATTTTTCACTTTTCTTTTTATTATTATTATTCTTTTTTTTTTCCTTACCGATTTTGTGCAGAAGATTTCTCGGAGATCTCTCGATCGATTTGCTTCAAATTTTCAGGGTTAATGCGTTGCTATCTGAAGTTTATAACACCGCTTCAGTTTTTGAAAAATCACTTCCGGTCAGAAGTTATCGCCCTTTGATCGATTTTTACATAGACCTTGTGTCTGCACAAAAACTCAAAAACGACAAATGCTAGAGTGTTGAAACTTTCAGTGGTGATAGAGGACATGTTCTAGATGTGCACCTTGGTTTTCAAATTTTCCGGAAGTGCGAAGTATGGAAGCTGGGTAGGGGTCGAAATTTAGGACGTGATTTATGAGTGAATTTTAGAGACATTTCTTATAATAACATTTTAAATAGAAGTATTTTGTTAAAACATATTGAACAAAAAGTCTTCAAAATTACAAGACCTTTTATTTGATATCAAGTAAAAGGGGCTGACCCCTCAAATTAGGGGCTCAGAAGGGCCAAAAGTCTTTCATCTATAACTCTTTAATGATCAATATTTTGTTATAAATTACTGAAGCAAAAATGTTCATTATAACAATTAGCAACTATATATTATAAACTTTTGATCATATGTTACGTAACAAGGGGCCATAAGGGGCCAGAATGCTAAATCTTTGACACATTATATCTCGAAAAGGGGAAATATTTTGATAAGCAATATTGAACAAAAGATGTTCAGAATAATGTTCTAAACAATATACACCCTCTTAATTTTTGCAAGACATCCCCATTAAGGAGTTGGAGGGCTGGCCCCTAAATATTGTTATTCTATATATCTCTTAAACGAAAGGAAATTTCTGAATAGTTGTTGAACAAAAAGTCTTCAAAATCACAAGATCTTTTATTTGATATCAAGAAAAAGGGGCTGACCCCTCAAATTAGGGGCTCAGAAGGGCCAAAAGTCTTTCATCTATAACTCTTTAATGATCAATATTTTGTTATAAATTATTGAAGCAAAAATGTTCATCTTAACAATCTGCAACTATATATTATAAAATTTTGATCATATGTTACGTAATAAGGGGCCATAAGGGGCCAGAATGCTAAATCTTTGACACTTTATATCTCGAAAAGGGGAAATATTTTGATAAGCAATATTGAACAAAAGATGTTCAGAATAATGTTCTAAACAATATACACCCTCTTAATTTTTGCAAGACATCCCCATTAAGGAGTTGGAGGGCTGGCCCCTAAATATTGTTATTCTATATATCTCTTAAACGAAAGGAAATTTCTGAATAGTTGTTGAACAAAAAGTCTTCAAAATCACAAGATCTTTTATTTGATATCAAGAAAAAGGGGCTGACCCCTCAAATTAGGGGCTCAGAAGGGCCAAAAGTCTTTCATCTATAACTCTTTAATGATCAATATTTTGTTATAAATTACTGAAGCAAAAATGTTCATCCTAACAATCTGCAATTATATATTATAAAGTTTTGATCATATGTTACGTAAAAAGGGGCCAGAATGCTAAATCTTTGACGCTTTATATCTCGAAAAGGGGAAATATTTTGATAAGCAATATTGAACAAAATATGTTCAGAACAATGTTCTAAACAATATACACCCTCTTAATTTTTGCAAGACATCCCCATTAAGGAGTTGGAGGGCTGGCCCCTAAATATTGTTATTCTATATATCTCTTAAACGAAAGGAAATTTCTGAATAGTTGTTGAACAAAAAGTCTTCAAAATCACAAGACCTTTTATTTGATATCAAGAAAAAAGGGCTGACCCCTCAAATTAGGGGCTCAGAAGGGCCAAAAGTCTTTCATCTATAATTCTTTAATGATCAATATTTTGTTATAAATTACTGAAGCAAAAATGTTTATCTTAACAATCTGCAACTATATATTATAAAATTTTGATCATATGTTACGTAATAAGGGGCCATAAGGGGCCAGAATGCTAAATCTTTGACACTTTATATCTCGAAAAGGGGAAATATTTTGATAAGCAATATTGAACAAAAGATGTTCAGAATAATGTTCTAAACAATATACACCCTCTTAATTTTTGCAAGACATCCCCATTAAGGAGTTGGAGGGCTGGCCCCTAAATATTGTTATTCTATATATCTCTGAAACGAAAGGAAATTTCTGAATAGATGTTGAACAAAAAGTCTTCAAAATCACAAGACCTTTTATTTGATATCAAGAAAAAGGGGCTGACCCCTCAAATTAGGGGCTCAGAAGGGCCAAAAGTCTTTCATCTAAAACTCTTTAATGATCAATATTTTGTTATAAATTACTGAAGCAAAAATGTTCATCTTAACAATCTGCAACTATATATTATAAAATTTTGATCATATGTTACGTAATAAGGGGTCATAAGGGGCCAGAATGCTAAATCTTTGACACTTTATATCTCGAAAAGGGGAAATATTTTGATAAGCAATATTGAACAAAAGATGTTCAGAATAATGTTCTAAACAATATACACCCTCTTAATTTTTGCAAGACATCCCCATTAAGGAGTTGGGGGGCTGGCCCCTAAATATTGTTATTCTATATATCTCTGAAACGAAAGGAAATTTCTGAATAGTTGTTGAACAAAAAGTCTTCAAAATCACAAGACCTTTTATTTGATATCAAGAAAAAGGGGCTGACCCCTCAAATTAGGGGCTCAGAAGGGCCACAAGTCTTTCATCTATCATTATTTTGTTATAAATTACTGAAGCAAAAACGTTCATCTTAACATTCTGCAACTATATATTATAAAATTTTGATCATATGTTACGTAAAAAGGGGCCATAAGGGGCCAGAATGCTAAATCTTTGACACCTCCAACAAGGGGAAATATTTTGATAAGCAGTAATGAACAAAAGATGCTCAGAATAATGTTTTAAACAATATGCATCCTTTCACTTTTTACAGACGAATATCTCAGTCAAGATCTTGACTAATCTTATCCAAAATCAGACGGAAGACCCACTCGTTGCTCGCAACGAGAACCATCTAGTTATTATTAGGGTCTTCCGTCTCCAACGGAAGACCCTTCTATTATTCTATTGTTTCTTTTTCACTTTTATTATTATTATTATTATTCTTTTTTTTTCTTTACAATTTTTGTGCAGAAGATTTCTCGGAGTTGGCTCGATCGATTTACTTGAAAATTTCAGGGAAGATGTATCTTTGTCTGAACCTTATACGTTTTTCTCATTTTTTTGAAATTCACTTCCGGTCGGAAGTTATCTCCCTTTAATCAAAATTCAGAGGACCTCCTTGTCTGCAATGGAACTCAAAAACGATTAAAGCTAGAGTGCTGAAATTTTCAGCGATGATAGAGGACATGTTGCCATTGATCACCTGGGTTTTCAAATTTTCCGGAAGTGTTTAGTATGGAAGCTCGGTAGGGGTCGAAATTTAGGACACGAATCATGAGTGAATTTTAGAGACATTTCCTACGATAACTTTTTAACTATAAGTATTTTGTTAAAACATATATAACATAATTTGTGTAGAATTACAAGATCTTTTATATGATATCAAAGAAAAAGGGCTGACTCATCACATTAGGGGCCGAGAAGGGCCGAAAGTCTTTAATCAATAACTCTTTAACGATCAATATTTTGTAATGCATTACTGAAGCAAAAATGTTTATCCCAACCATTTACAACTATATATTATGATATTCACATCATATGTTACATAATTAAGGGCCATAAGGGGCCAGAATGCTAAAACTTTGACGCTTTATATCTCAAAAGTGGGAAATATTTTGGTAAGAAATATTGAACAAAAGATGTTCAAAATAATTTCTAAACAATATGCAACCTTTCATTTTTTGTTAAACGTCCCCATTAAGGAGTTGAAGGGCCGGCCCCTAAATATTTCCTTTGCAAATATCTCAGGAACGAAAAAGAATTTCTGTGTAGTTGTTGAACAAAAAGTGTTCAAAATTAGGAGAGCTTTAAAGTGATATGAAGAAAAAGGGGCTGACCCCTCAAAATAGGGGCTGAGAGGGGCCGAAAGTCTTTGAACAATAACTCTTTAACGATCAACATTTTGCAATGCATTACTGAAGCAAAAATGTTCAACTCAACAATTTACAACTATATATTATGATATTCACATCATATGTTACATAATTGGGGGCCATAAAGGGCCAGAATGCTAAATCTTTGACGCTTTATATTTCGAAAGTGGGAAATATTTTGATAAGCAATATTGAACAAAAGATGTTCAAAATAATGTTCTAAACAATATGCAACCTTTCATTTTTTGCTAAACGTCCCCATTACGGAGTTGGAGGGCCGGCCCCTAAATACTTCCTTTGCAAATATCTCAGAAACGAAAAAGAATTTCTGAGTAGTTGTTGAACAAAAAGTGTTCAAAATCAGGAGAGCTTTAAAGTGATATGAAGAAAAAGGGATTGACCCCTCAAATTAGGGGCTCAGAGGGGCCAAAAGTCTTTCATCTATAACTCTTTAACGATCAATATTTTGTAATGCATTACTGAAGCAAAAATGTTTATCTCAACAATTCACAACTATATATTATGATATACACATCATATTTACATAATTAGGGGCCATAAGGGGCCAGAATGCTAAATCTTTGACGCTTTATATCTCAAAAGTGGGAAATATTTTGATAAGTATATTGAACAAAAGTTATTCAAAATAATGTTCTAAACAATATGCAACCTTTTGATTTTTGCTAAACGTCCACATTAAGGAGTTGAAGGGCCGGCCCCTAAATTTATCCTTCGGATATATCTCGGAAACGAAAAAGAATTTTTGAATAATTCTTGAACAAAAAGTGTTCAAAATCATGAGAGCTTTACGGTGATATCAAGGAAAAGGGTCTGACCCATTAAATAAGGGGCTGAGAGGGGCTGAAAGTATACAATCAATAACTCTTTAATGATCAATATTTTGTAATATATTACTGAAGCGAAATAGTTCTTCTTCACACACTTTATCTAAATAACATGATGTTGATATCATATATTACACAGTAAGGGGTCTTAAGGGGGCCAGATTGCATAATCTATGGCGCAATATATCTCGAAAAGGAAGAATATTTTGATAAACAGTATTGAACAAAAGTCGATCAAAATACTATTCTGAACAATATGCACTCTTTCAATTTTTGCTAGACGTCACCATTTAGGACTTGAAGGGCCGACCTTTAATATTTCTTTTGAATATATCCCGAAAACAAAAAAGAATTTCTGACTAGTTGTTGAACAAAAAGTGTTCAAAATCATGAGAGCTTTAAAATGATATCAAGAAAAAGGGGCTGACCTCTCACATTAGGGGCCAAGAAGGGGCGAAAGTCTTTAATCTATATTCCTTTAATGATCAATATTTTGTAAAACATTATTAAAGCAAAATTGTTCGTCTTAACAATTTATTTATATCATTATATTTGAACGAAAATCTCAGTCAAATTCTAATCTCATCTTATCAAAAATCGGACGGAAGACCCACTCGTTGCTCGCAACGAGATCTCATCTAGTTATTATTCTTTTTTCTCCTTACAAAATTTGTGCAGAGGATTTCTCGGAGATGGCTCGTTCGATTTCATTCAAATTTTCAAGGTAGATGCGTTGACATCTGAAGTTAATTCCGGCAAGTTTGTTAAGGGATATTTACTTCCGGTCGAGAGTTATCGCCCTTTTATTAAACTTCAGAGGACCTCCTTGTCTGCGATGGAACTCAAAAACGGCTTAAGCTAGAGCGCTGAAATTTTCAGTGATGATAGAAGACATGTTGCCATTTTGCACCTGGGTTTGGATATTTTCCGGAAGTGCCTAGTATGGAAGCTCGGTAGAGGTCAAAATTTAGGACACGAATCATGAGTGAATTTTTGAGACATTTTGTATCATATCTTTTGAAGTATAATTATTTTGTTAAGACATATTGAACAATATTTGTGCAGAATGAAAAGATCTGTAACATGATATCAAGAAAAAAGTGCTGACTCATCACATTAGGGGCTGATAGGGGCCAAAAGTCTTTAATCGATAACTCTTTAACGATCAATATATTGGTATACATTACTGAAGCAAAAATGTTTATCTTAACAATTTACAACTATATATTATGATTTTTACGTCGAATGGCACATAATTAGGGGCCACAAGGGGCCAGAATGCTAAATCTTTGACGCTTTATATCTCGAAAAGGGGAAACATTTTGAAAAGCAATATTGAACAAAAGTTGTTTAGAATGATGTTCTCAACAATGTGCATCCTTTGAATTTTTCCTAAACAGCCCCTATAAGGACTTAAAGGGACGGCCCGTAAATATTTCAAGTCTACATATCTCGAAAACGAAACGAAACTTCTGAATAGTTGTTGAACAAAAAGTCTTCAGAATTACAAGACCTTTCAAGTGATATCAAGAAAAAGGGGCTAACCCCTGAAATTAGGGGCTCAGAGGGGCCAAAACTCTTTCATCTATAACTCCTTAACGTTAAATATTTTGATATTAATTATTGAAGCAAAAATGTTCATCTTTACAATTTGCAACTATATATCTTAAAATTTTCCTCAAATATTACGTAATTAGGGGCCATAAGGGGCCAGAATGCTTAATATTTGACGCTTTATATCTCGAAAAGGGGAAACATTTTGAAAAGCAATATTGAACAAAAGTTGTTTAGAATGATGATCTGAACAATGTGCATCCTTTGATTTTTTCCTAAACAGCCCCTATAAGGACTTAAAGGGACGGGCCCTAAATATTTCAAGTCTACATATCTCGAAAACGAAACGAAACTTCTGAATAGTTGTAGAGCAAAAAGTCTTCAGAATTACAAGACCTTTCATGTGATATCAAGAAAAAGGGGCTGACCCCTGAAATTAGGGTCTCAGATGGGCCAAAAGTCTTTCATCTATAACTCCTTAACGTTAAATATTTTGATATTAATTATTGAAGCAAAAATGTTTATCTTTACAATCTGCAACTATATATCTTAAAATTTTCATCAAATATTACGTAATTAGGGGCCATAAGGGGCCAGAATGCTTAATCTTTGACGCTTTATATCTCGAAAAGGGGAAATATTTTGAAAAGCAATATTGAACAAAAGTTGTTTAGAATGATGTTCTCAACAATGTGCATCCTTTGAATTTTTCCTAAACAGCCCCTATAAGGACTTAAAGGGACGGGCCCTAAATATTTCAAGTCTACATATCTCGAAAACGAAACGAAACTTCTGAATAGTTGTAGAACAAAAAGTCTTCAGAATCACAAGACCTTTCATGTGATATCAAGAAAAAGGGGCTGACCCCTCGAATTAAGGGCTCAGAGGGGCCAAAAATCTTTTATCTATAACCCTTTTACATTAATGTTCATCTTCACGATCTGCTGCTATAAATAGTTTAAAATCTTCATCAAACATTGCGTTTTTAGGTGCCATAATGATCAAAATTTTGTTAATCATAACTGAAGCAAATTGTTCGTTTTCACTAATTATATATTTATGAACGAAAATCTCATTCAAATTCTTATCTCATCTTATCAAAAATCGGACGGAAGACCCACTCGTTGCTCGCAACGAGATCGCATCTAGTTATTATTATTATTCTTTTTTTTTCCTTACCGATTTTGTGCAGAAGATTTCTCGGAGATCGCTCGATCGATTTGCTTCAAATTTTCAGGGTTAATGCGTTGGTATCTGAAGTTTATAACGGCCTGTCAGTTTTTGAAAAATCACTTCCGGTCAGAAGTTATCGCCCTTTGATCGATTTTTAGATAGACTTTGTGTCTGCACAAAAACTCAGGAACGACAAATGCTAGAGTGTTGAAACTTTCAGTGGTGATAGAGGACATGTTCTAGATGTGCACCTTGGTTTTCATATTTTCCGGAAGTGCGCAGTATGGAAGCTCGGTAGGGGTCAAAATTTAGGACGTGATTTATGAGTGAATTTTAAAGAAACTTCTGATAATAACATTTTAAATAGAAGTATTTTGTTAAAACATATTGAACAAAAAGTCTTCAAAATCACAAGACCTTTCATTTGATATCAAGAAAAAGGGGATGACCCCTCAAATTAGGGGCTCAGAAGGGCCAAAAGTTTTTCATCTATAACTTTTTAATGATCAATATTTTGTTTTAAATTACTGAAGCATAAATGTTTATCTTAACATTCTGTAGCTATATATTATAAAATTTTGATCATATGTTACGTAATAAGGGGCCATAAGGGGCCAGAATGCTAAATCTTTGACACTTTGTATCTCGAAAAGGAGAAATATTTTGATAAGCAATATTGAACAAAAGATGTTCAGAATAATGTTCTGAACAATATACACCCTTTTAATTTTTGCAAGACATCCCCATTAAGGACTTGGAGGGCTGGCCCCTAAATATTGGTATTCTATATATCTCTTAAACGAAAGGAAATTTCTGAATAGTTGTTGAACAAAAAGTCTTCAAAATCACAAGACCTTTCATTTGATATCAAGAAAAAGGGGATGACCCCTCAAACTAGGGGCTCAGAAGGGCCAAAAGTCTTTCATCTATAACTTTTTAATCATCAATATTTTGTTTTAAATTACTGAAGCATAAATGTTTATCTTAACATTCTGTAGCTATATATTATAAAATTTTGATCATATGTTACGTAATAAGGGGCCATGAGGGGCCAGAATGCTAAATCTTTGACACTTTGTATCTCGAAAAGGAGAAATATTTTGATAAGCAATATTGAACAAAAGATGTTCAGAATAATGTTCTGAACAATATACACCCTTTTAATTTTTGCAAGACATCCCCATTAAGGACTTGGAGGGCTGGCCCCTAAATATTGTGATTCTATATATCTCTTAAACGAAAGGAAATTTCTGAATAGTTGTTGAACAAAAGTTCTCAAATCACAAGACCTTTCATTTGATATCAAGAAAAAGGGGCTGACCCCTCAAACTAGGGGCTCAGAAGGGCCAAAAGTCTTTTATCTATAACTCTTTAATGATCAATATTTTGTTATAAATTACTGAAGCAAAAATGTTCATCTTAACATTCTGCATCTATATATTATAAAATTTTGATCATATGTTACGTAATAAGGGGCCATAAGGGGCCAGAATGCTAAATCTTTGACACTTTGTATCTCAAAAAGGAGAAATATTTTGATAAGCAATATTTAACAAAAGATGATCAGAATAATGTTTTTAACAATACGCATCCTTTAATTTTTATAGACGAATATCTCAGTCAAGATCTTGACGAATCTTATCCAAAATCAGACGGAAGACCCACTCGTTGCTCGCAACGAGAACCATCTAGTTATTATTCTTTTTTTTTTTTTTCCTTACCGATTTTGTGCAGAAGATTTCTCGGAGATCTCTCGATCGATTTGCTTCAAATTTTCAGGGTTAATGCGTTGCTATCTGAAGTTTATAACGCCGCTTCAGTTTTTGAAAAATCACTTCCGGTCAGAAGTTATCGCCCTTTGATCGATTTTTACATAGACCTTGTGTCTGCACAAAAACTCAAGAACGACAAATGCTAGAGTGTTGAAACTTTCAGTGGTGATAGAAGACATGTTCTAGATGTGCACCTTGGTTTTCAAATTTTCCGGAAGTGCGAAGTATGGAAGCTCGGTAGGGGTCGAAATTTAGGACGTGATTTATGAGTGAATTTTAGAGACATTTCTTATAATAACATTTTAAATAGAAGTATTTTGATATAACATTTTGAACAAAAAGTCTTCAAAATTAAAAGACCTTTTATTAGATATCAAGAAAAAGGGGCTGACTCCTCAAATTAGGGGCTCAGAAGGGCCAAAAGTTTTTCATCTATAACTTTTTAATGATCAATATTTTGTTATAAATTACTGAAGCAAAAATGTTTATCTTAACCTTCTGCAACTATATATTATAAAATTTTGATCATATGTTACGTAATAAGGGGCCATAAGGGGCCAGAATGCTAAATCTTTGAGACTTTATATCTCGAAAAGGGAAAATATTTTGATAAGCAATACTGAACAAAAGATGTTCAGAATAATATTCTAAACAATATACACCCTTTTAATTTTTGCAAGATATCCCCATTAAGGAGTTGGAGGGCTGGCCCCTAAATATTGTTATTCTATATATCTCTTAAACGAAAGGAAATTTCTGAATAGTTGTTGAACAAAAAGTCTTCAAATTATAAGACCTTTCATTTGCTATCAAGAAAAAGGGGCTGACCCCTCAAACTAGGGGCTGAGAAGGCTTAGAAACTTTTTAATGTTCAATATTTTGTTATAAATTACTGATGCATAAATGTTCATCTTAACATTCTGTAACTATATATCATAAAACTTTGATCATATCTTCAAAATAATGGGCCAAAAGGGGCCAGAATGCCAAATCTTTGACATGTCGAACAAGGGGAAATATTTTGATAAGCAATATTGAACAAAAGATGCTCAGAATAATGTTTTAAACAATATGCATCCTTTCACTTTTTATAGACGAATATCTCAGTCAAGGTCTTGACTTATCTTATCCAAAATCAGACGGAAGACCCACTCGTTGCTCGCAACGAGAACCATCTAGTTGAGAAATTATAATTTTTTTACACGTTAAATGTTTTTAAGGTATTATGAAAAAAAAATAAATAAATGCCCCGTCACAGCATGATACACCCGTCAAATATTGTTCAATTGTCAATATTTACATTTGCAAATGTTTTCTTTTATTACATTTTCAACAGTGAAATACTGTGATTTATCTATTGAATAAAAGTGATATTCTCTATCAGTGTGAAAGGATACCAAAATGATATTCTCTCACAGTGTGAAAGGATATCAAAGTAAGTAAAAAATAATTTCTGGCCTGTCATAAGATAGAGATAGTATAAGTAAGCATCTTGATAGAGCTAAAACTGCAAATTTCTTCCCAAATATGCTGCTAAAGTCCATGCTATGTAATGTTTTCAATCACACAACTGCTAAGCTGCGACGTCTCAACCGCTCAACTATGACGTCAAGGAAAAGACCGAGGCAAAGGGAAAAATCAAAGAAAATGTAATAAACAGAAAATTCAATGATTTGTAGATGAATATGGAATTTATTTCACTCGTGAGACAGGATTTTTTGATATTTTCACTCGTGCTTCGCACTCGTGAAAATATCAAAAAATCCTGTCCCACTCGTGAAATTAATTCCATATTCATCTACAAAACATTGAATATCCTCTATTTATATAACACTATTGAAAGCAACGCGTATCTATATCCGTATAAACACAGGTTCCTCGCGTCATAAACGTTCGACGTAATTTCTCAGTGACGTCATAAAGGGTCGACGCGCAATCAATAGATCAAACTCGTGCCGTTGAGTTTGAAAAAATAAAACATTTCACGCGTTGAAGGTTATAATCAGGCTGATATATAATATGAATAAGTCACAAATGTAAATATAAGTAATAAGGTATCATTTTAAAACATCTATCGGGATATAAATACGGGTTGGTACGAGATCAAATTTACAATAAAGCCCTTCGGGCTTTATGGAATTTGATCTCGTGACCAACCCGTATTTATATCCCGACAGATGTTTAAAAATGATACCTTATTTCTTAATAAACAGTTTAGAGTGCAAGAAAATCATGTCAACCTTGATACAAGGATTTTAATGATTTTTCCATTCCTTATAATATTTGTTTATACATCTCCTGTGGTGTAGGCATTAATTATAACAAATATATTACATTATAGATCCTCAACTGGTTGTGTTAGAGCTTGACAAATGTCCATCTGCAGCCCCCCCCCCCCCCCCTTTCAGATTTGTGAGACATGATGCTCTGAATTAGTTTATATTAAATAAAAATATCATATTAAACAATATCAATTTAGTCTTAACAACTTAATCTATATCAAATTAGTATTAAAAATAAAATGCTGGCCATCAAATGACATATGCTATAAACTGACCAGCAGTTCTCTCTAATTCCCAAAGATACAGATAAGAGCTGCTTGATCAGAGATTTTCTAACAGAAATGATTGAGACAGCTAGCTTCCCTACACTGAACTCATTAATTAATCTTTAAATGGATGCATGTCCACTCATTAATTAATCCCAATGGATGAATTGATCTATATACATACTATCTGCTTTGTAGTGCAATAAAAATGCATATTTATGTCATTCTGAAATTAAATTTGAAAACAAAGATTTTTTTTTTAATTTGTTTCAAAGATTTATAAAAAGAATTTTTTTTTTTTAAATTTGTTACAAAGATTTATAAAAAGAAACAAAAAAAAAAAAAAAAAAAAAAAAAGCAAAACAAAAACAAACACATTTTTAATAAGGTTCCTGCATTACTCTTAGATATGTAGGGACTATCTACCATAATTAAACGCGCTGGTTTTAAGCTGCAATTCATAGGGACAACAGACATGCTGATTCCAATATCACCCCCCCCCCCCTTTCCGGAGTATAATTAGTTTTAATTATATCATATAATAATTATATTAATTATATTATTTAAATTAAAATTTATTATACAATATCAAATAAGTTTTAATTACTTTTCACCAAATTCATTTTAAATGTTAGGCTAGCCAACTATTTCATCCAACATGGCTGATTCTTTTTGCCCAGTTCCCAAGAGATATAGATAACACTTGCTTGATCAGACATGCTCTACCAGTTAGCTCCTCACACTTAACTCATTTATTTCTAATTTCACATGTAATTTTGAATTTAGATTGCTGTAAAGTATAAAATGAAAAAAATAAGTATTTTCTTGATTTAACATTTTTTTAATAAGGATACTGCAACACTCTTACATTTTTTGGGATTGTGTAATCTAATAGTAAAAAGACAGTTTTTTTTTAAATTTCACTTAAATTAAAGGTCACAGTGACCTTGAAATAGGTCACGACACACATTCTACCTAAGATGCATAAATTGGCCAAGTTTGATGATTCAAGTCTAATAGTTCTCTAGTTATGAGCCGGACAGGATTTTCCATATTTGGCCATAACATCTTAATTAAAGGTCAGAGAGACCTACTTTCAATGTGCGACACACCTTCTACCCAAAAAGTATCAGCTGACAAAATTTGATAATCCTAGGCCTAATAGTATTAAAGTTATGAGCCGGACACGAAAAAAGCTAACGGACGGACGGACATGAACGCCATAACATAATACGTCCCATCTAAAGACGGGCGTATAAAAAGTTCACACATGATTTGATCTCTCTCCAAAGCTCATGTATGGTTAGCCATTAGGCTAAACGTGTTAACGATTAAGCCACAAAGTCTTTGTTGAAATATTAATTTTTTTTCAAAAATGTTCGATTTTCATATTGGTTCAGACTCCATTTTTTGAAACATAGATTTAATATATACACATGTACTTTAAGTTTTCCCTCATGTAAACGTTAATGTAGAAAGGAGACTTGACCCATTCATATTCAAAAATCATTTTTTATGGCTCCAATATATCCATTTTCCACTAAATATGCTTAATTGGCAACTTTAAAAACAAATTATAAACTAATAAGTCATTCCACAAAATAAATGAATCATATATGTTGAAGATGCCATTACTGAAAATATAATTTTAAGAAAATATAACTTTTTTCATGAACTTTGAAAATTGAGTAAAATTTTATCTCAGAATGGGGAAATTGTCCTTGCTTTGCACACCCTTTTTTCTTTAAACAATTTAAAATAAGAATGATCGTTGATATGGTAATTAGCTGCAATATAAATGTGTACTATACCCTCATCACCATGTCACATGCTTTTTTCATTCTTAAGGGATCCTACATTTTAAATATGAAAGTAACCACTTGGCACTGTTTTGTATTTTGATAGAAAGTAAGGTGAAATTGACAATTAATGCTTCTTAAACTTTTATTACTCAAATCAGTCAATTTTATTATATAAATTATTATTAACATATCTGTATGTAAAGGGCAAAGTTCCCAAATAGTTTTACTTGGTCCTCATACTTGCAAGATTTTGAAATGGTTTTATTTTGCCCTGTAAGATTTTAAAGGGAAAAATATCAAGTGTAGTGGCCAGCACATTCAATATGACTATGAAAAATGACAAAATTCCTCACTATTCTATGTACATGTAATGAGATGAACAGGCATGACCTCTAGTTACAAAATTACAAGATCTATTTTAAAAAAAATATAGTGTACATGTATATATTTTTCTTTTATATCCATTAAGGGTTGTGCTGAAATCTTAATTAAAAAATTTATTGAATGGACTCGCATATTCAAGTTTTCTGTACAATTCAAGAACACTGCATTTTCACAGACTCATCATTTTTACAGGTAAATCATGAGGTGCCTACCGAATACTTTGTATTAATAATCTTAACAATGGACATGGATAGGGTTTTATTCTGGCACTTATTTTTCCCAATTTGTTGAACTACAACTTCACTTCAATAAAAGAATACAGTACTACCAAACCCAGTCATTTCACTTGTAACTGTGATGTTCCAAATTGATTTAGAGGATTCTCATATATCTCAAGATCTTTTTTCCCCAAGCTATGTATAATGACCACAAGTTTGTGCCTTTGCTGAGCTCGAGGTTGAACATGGGATCAATGACATGCCTGTCCGGTGCTCACACTACTACTGTTAGGCTTTTCCCATCTAGTTCTGTAGAGGACGAAATAAAGGTATATATATTTATATTTGCAAATGTTTTCTTTTAAATAACACTATTTAAGCAATGCATATCTATATATCTGTATTAATGCGTTTCTCACATCATAAATTTTCAACGTAATTTCTCAGTGACGTCATAAAGGGTTGTCATGCATTTATTGGATAAAACTTGTGCCATTTTGAAAAAAAATATTTCATGCGTAAAAAATTATCCTCAGGCAAATATATATTATGAAAAATCACAAATTTGATGTAAGAAACATTTTAAATCATCTGTCCGGATATAAATATTGGTTGGTGTGTGATCAAATTTACCATAAAGTCCTCTGGGCTTTGGAATTCAATCACAAGACCATCCCGTAGTTATATCCCGATAGATGTTTAAAAAATTATACCTATTTCTTAAAAATAGACCTTTGTATTATAAAATCTACTTTTATGTTATGGAGGGGTAGACTTTACAGACATCATTTAGTCATTTACAAAATTAGATGAGGAGTGTCTATGTGCTAGACACCAAATTAAACATGTTCAAATATAACTCAAAACAGAAGACTTCTTTACAGTATAAAATTTTATGTTTCATGATTTCTGTATGAGGAAACATGACATTATAACTGATAACAGTAAATTTACTCAGCTATCCTGATGAAGGATTTAACATGAAAAAATTGACAACGACTAATGAAATACAACAGAAAAGATTTATCGATTCAATTGTAGCTGATTCTTAATAATGTGAGAGTCATTCATAAATCCATCTTCAATATTTCCCCTTTTTAACCATGTACAAAACCATTTCTCATCTTTATACAAAAAAAAAAAAAAAAAAAAACAGTAATAGCTGATTCAAAGATTTCTCCAAATACACTAAAATCTTCACATATATACAACAAATAAAATGTAAGATCTTTTGTTTGCTGCTTCCAAAAATAATAGAAAACTGTATTTCGGCTACAGTATCATTGTTCTACACACTTTCGCACTGTCACACAATTTCTCTCCGTCCATTCACCATCACTGAACTTGCTGGATCAATGTGATGTTGTCTCCCTTTAACATGATTCTTCCTGCAAAACAAATGTTTGATAACAATGTGTTCCTTAACAGAGATTAATTACTTTCTCTCTCTCCTCAAAACAGTAAACTGGGTTAAAAGGATTAATTTTCAATAAAGTGGTGCAATACTTTGTAATTTCTTTCATAAAAATTTGGAAAATGTACTTAAGTCAGGAACTGATTTATGGTTAACAATTTCCAGTCATCATAGTTGATGTTCTGAAAGACACTTTCCTTGAAAATTTCGCAAAAATATTTAAGGAATTGCTGTCTAGTTAGTAGAGTATGCCAGAGCATCAACGATAGTTGGAAACGTGGGATAATTTATGCATAATGGGCAAAGCCCGTTATGCAAATTATCCCACATTTCCAACTATCGTTGATGTCCCTAGCATACTTTACTAACTAGACAGTGATTCCTTATAAAATTGTATATTTAGATTTTAAAAATGTAGACTAATAGATTTAAATTACACGAGGCCTCACATGTCAATATCAATAGTTCCTGCCCACTGACGTCAAACACAAAGACAGCCGCATGAGAATTACATGCATATTAACCTTCTTAGCTCCTGACCTTTCGCTTGGCGAAATTTACATTCCGGTAGAATGATCAAGAAATCAACTCAACTACCTTTCAAAGAGTTATCACCGAGATAACAAATAGAAATGGAAATATTTATGGATAATTCAATATATACAATAGTTTTATCACCACTTCTTCACTTATTCATTAAAACTTTCCATGTTTCAAGAAAATACATTCATGAAGCAATATTGAGTCAAGGCCACTGCAGTGATTAACATTAAGAATGTAACAAAATTCTAATTTTAACAGCAAATATATCCACATGTTGAAATTGAGAATATTAATATAGGTTTGATACTTGTATTTAGAGTATTCACCCTATAAACAAGGGAGGTTACTGTGTATAAAGACACACACAATGTCTGTTTCTATCCACCCACCTAATGTTTTTCTGTTCTTTGTCTTCATATGAACCTCCTCTGCCTCGTCCAAAACCAGATTCATGTATTCATCAAATCCCTAAAAAAAATAATTACAACTTCATCTTCCAGGTTATATCAAAATCAAAGTAATTCTAAAATCCTTTTCAGTCTCAACTTTATACACGTACATGTACATATTAATGATGACATCTGTATTAAATTTGTTCATTTTCATTAGAATAACTCTATAGATATACAGTTAAAGCCAGCAAATTACAGTCTTACTCTCATAATAGAATATTTCAATCTTTGAAGTATGAGTACAAAATATATTATTTTGAGGGACCCTTGCAATAAAACCTTAACATTCAGTGTAAGAAATAATGAAGCCAGTAAACTACATCTAGCTAAAGACTAGAGTATACATCAGAATTGAAAATGTTTTATCTTCCCTTTTTTCCATTCTTAAATATCACAATAACCATGAGAGTTTCTTTTCAGAGTTTTTTTTTTCAATAAGCAAGAAAGTTTCTTTCCTTTTATTTAAAGAAAAGTATCCTTTTATAGTGAACCGTTATCTATTAGTGGTTCACTGATGTCAGTGACAATCTTTTAATTCAAATTTAAAAGGGTCTTTAAACTCACACATGAAAACACATGTAATATGCTGATGCTAATGTACTTAAACGTTTTTGATAAATTTAAGGAAAATGTTTTCAAAATTTTACAATGTGACCTTGAGAAGAAAAAACTCCTTATAATAGTTTAGAAATATTTTGTGGTTAATATGTAATATATATTTACATCCACTGAATATTATCTCCTTCATTTCTTAAGAAAACCATTGCCATTTATCAGTCAGTAAATGCCACTTATAATTAGCATACCACCTGTACTGGTTTCTTGAGCAGTAGCTCTTCCATCAATGAAACATACAATGATGTACATTTCAATAATACAATATTTAACCTACTTCAACCTACTTTAGATGATTATTTATATAGATATAAATATAAACAATAAAATTTCTTTCTTCATTTGTTCATATGGGAATTAACATTGCAGCTATAATTGCAGAAAAAATATACATAACCTGCTTTCCTGGGTTATGTATTTTTTCTGTAACAGCAGCAACATTAATTCCCATGCTAACAAAGAAAGCATTTTATTGTTTAAATGATGGAACACATGGTGATTCTAGCATTAACAGCATTCTTATTTTTGCAAATCATCACACAGTCCAGGAAGTACAGTGTATAAATACAGTCATAAATCCCCAAAACTTAGCCATGCTTCTGAAACATATTTCATCATTTCACTCCATTTTGCTTAGGGAAAATGTTTCAGCACACTAAGATTGATATAGGATCTCCCATTTCTTATTACCTCTAAGAAATCTGAACTTTGACCTTACCACAATACAGCCCTCGATTCTGAGATTTGTCTGTTCATATAACCACACTGATATCCGTGATCTCTGTAAAAAAAAAAAAATAATAATAATATACAAAAGAAAACCAATACTGGAATAAATCAATAAACTAATTCATGTAATTGAAAACTACTTGGTTATTTAAATGCAACAAACATATTATGTCAATTGAAATTATTGGATACTACACCAGGCTCGGGGCCATAAAACTTAGATGAGCTCACTTTTGATCTCAGTCTCACTTTTCCACTATTAATTCCTTTTGTAACAGTGAGACTGAGATTAAAAGTGAGCTGGTCTAAGTTTCATGACCCCGAAGCCATGATCTCAACTGAAAAGGAGTCAATATATGAATTAAACAAGATATGTTCAAGAAACACTGATGCCTCTGTATGGTAGATTATGGCGAAGGTTAAACTTTCTCAAATGCAAGTCAACCTCCAGGTCAATAGATCAAAAATGTTGGTACCCATATTAAGGTCTTGTCTAGAGGAAAATACCTGTAAAATATCAAAGCCCTAGCAACAACTTTTCAAAAGTTATGGGCAAGGTTAACGTTTTTTTTTCAGAAGTAAGTTAAACTCCAAGGTCAAAAGGTCCAAAAAGATGGTACACAAAGGAAGGTCTTGTCACAAGGAATGCACATGTGAAATATGAAAGCCCTAGCACCAACTGTTCAAAAGTTATGGCGAAGGTTAAAGTTTGGTAAAATTTTGAAAAACTAGGTCAAACTTTAAGGTCAAGGTCAAAACGTCAAATATGATGGTAACCAAAAGAATGTCCTGTCACAAGGAATACACAAGTACAATATAAAAGTCACAGCTCCAACAAAACAAACCAATAGTTTTGGGCAATATTAAAGTTTTAGGGGACAGACAGCTTGACAGATAGACTGACAGGACAAAAACTATATACCCCTGAATTTTCGATTACAGGGGCATTAAAAAGAAAATACTTACATTCTGTAGATATCTGAAAATCAGATTCTAGTCAATGTTAAAGAAAAATATGTTAAAGAAAAATATATCAAGTGATAAACATGTAGTACATATCAATTAAGTGATAACAATTGATATTATATGAACACTTTAAAGATTTTTCGACCCTACAACTTGGGAGTGAAGAAACTGTTTCTGCACAACATGATTTTTCCTCACCGTGTTTTCCACAATCTTGAGTTCAATATGTTAAATGTTAGAACTGATCCAGGTACATACTCTCAAGCTGCAATTAATTCAGTTTTACTCGTCAGGTTTGTACAATTATTAATATAAAATGAGCTATGAATAATGAACTACCTACAAAGAACTTATAGACTCATTAGTTTTCTTAAGCTATAGCTACAGAACTGTAGTGTTATGGTTTTATATTTTAGACTTTGACAATAACACTACAGAGATATTGCAAATATTGTGCAATTTACAGTGCAAGATTTTCTGCGCACTTTGGGGATGTATTTTGCCACTTTCCAGCATTGATCAATCAACTACCTTTTATTCCCTAATTCTAGACATATTTTATAACCAATATATATATTTTATCCATCTCCTAACCCTTTCTAGTAGTCTCTACAGATCTATAAACACGATTGTTGTGAATTTTATGCCATCCGACAACAAATTCACAACAAGGAGTTTATTGGTCAGTAGAGACAACTATAAAGGGTTAGGAGATGAATAAAATATACAGGCTGGTTATAGAATATGTCTAGAATAAGGGAATGAAAGATCATTGATTGACCAATGCTGAAGAGTGGCGAAATACATCCCAAAAGTACGCAGAAAATCTTGCGCCGTAAATTGCACAATATTTGTAGTACAGGATCTGTAGCTTTATGGTCAAAGATTAAAATATAAAACCATAACGCTACAGTTCTGCAGCTACTTAAGCTGATGATCTGACAAAAGTAAATAAAAATTGAATACCTGTATATCCACTGAATATTATTTGCTTCGCCAGGTGAGTTACCTAGAAACTGTAAACATTAAGTCCAATCAAAATTAGCCCCTATTTTAAGATTCCTCCCTTCTGTATTTTTATAGGTGTGACAATATTTAAAGAAGGCAAATAGATCTAGTGAGATTTCTTTTTTATCAGGATTATAATCAACTTATGATAGGCTGATAGCTGCAGGTGTGTAGCTCACTGGTCTGAAAAAATTGGGATGGACGACCAGAGAGCTAAAGTGCCATCCATTGAAAAAAATGTAAATTTATTGTGCACAAAAGAGTGTGCTGTTTCTCGATTTCATTCTCCGTTTATTTGAGCAGCCATCTCTAAATGTTACAATAATGTGTTACTAACATATTCTTCCACTACTTCCAAAATAAAAAATTCCCCAAAACTCAGGGTTGTGGATAACCACTCACCCACTCGCAAATGCGAGTAAAATTTGCTGTGGGCGATTAGATATCAAAAATTTGGTCGCCCACATGGCAAACGATTTTTTTCCGTAACATAATCACATTTCAGTTTAAATTTTTTGTACTTTCAGTTTTTAAGAAAACGCTCTATTAACCTAGATTATTTGTGTTGCTTACAAGCATATTATTCAAACATGTATGTAACTTAGATCAAACATGGTGATTTATTGAAGCAGTTAAATCTCCGTTCAATCTGATGATACAAGAGCAGATGTTTGAGATTGTTCTAATAGTAATATTGTAACAATCGGCTATGGTTGTCATACACTCTTTCCGGACTAGTTATTCACAGATAGAATTTGAATTACCGTGTCAAATGTACACAATTAATAAAAGATCGGTATTGAACTTCATCACAGGTTGTATGTAATTTAATATGCCCTCTTGTTAACCATAGAAGCTTCAGTTGTATAAGGTTAAACACTACAAAATAAAATGAACATATCGAACCAAAGTTTTTAGAAAAGAGAAAATGTGACAAAAATTCATATACTACGAATTTAAAAAAAATCAATTAGAAAAATTTAGGATTTTTGTTGTTATTTTTAATTAACATATAATGTGGGCCCGTGGATCACATTGTGGGCCCGTAAAATTTGAAAAGTTAGGAGCCCACATGGCCCCTAAGGTTTTAAAAGTTAATCACAACACTGAAACTGTTGTTAATAGCCCTTCTAGGCCTGAAATTGGGACCGCAGAAAATTTTGCATATTCACATGGCCATTTTAGGTGGCCAGACAATTCAGTCCAAGTCTCCAACGTGCTTTAAACATGGTTTGTACATATTGTTTTATTGTGAAAGTAGTAAAAGAATGTTACGAAAACACAGTAATATTTTGATATATACAGAGATATAAATCAAAAAACAGAACACTTTTTAAATAAAATGTTCTTCATTAAAGTCAACAATGTTCAGGCTTCCGTTTGGTAATGCAGTTTTAATACGACGTCATTGTAACGTCAGAGTCTATACGCACCAAATGTCACGTGCAATTTGACGAATGAGCCAGATCTAAATTAAACCTGAATAAATATCTGCGCTTGCCCTAACGGTCGCACTGTCAACATTTCATTCTCCATTTGTAAGTTAATTATTTTCATCATTTTAAATAAGTAACAACTAATGATAAAACGATAATACATATTTAATATTCCATTTGAATTCCATTTGATTTCCCTTTGGGTCCATTTGGGTAAACCGACGCACCCGAACAGACCTAAATCAATGATGGACTTTCATTTCTACAGTTCTACCTCAAAAACCCCATCAGTATGATCATACAATACACAAAGTTTGTCATGCACAATGGCTTAGAATAACGCCTGGCCAGTATTTTACTAATTAACACATAGCGTGGGTACGGGTTTTCGTATCGATTTACCAGGCCAGTGCCTACGGACAATGTTTAAAAACACAAATTTCTGTTGTATTTTCACCAAAGCACAAATATGTAGAAATTTGCAGATCATATAAAAGGATACAATAGGCTGCACCATAACCTTCTGCACTTTTTGTCCTCCTTTGTACGCCATCGTTAAAAATCGTATAAATCACGTTGTCGAAGCCGGTAATGGCGGACTAACAAAGGGTGACACGAACTTCGATCCCGATGTCAAATATTTCCCTTGCACCCGATCATCTCAGCTCGTCAAGATCTATTTGTCTTAATTCTTATCATGAAATATAAATACATAAATGTGTTTTATAATGTAGGGAAAAAGTAAAAAGACAAATATATTGTGATTAACTCCAGTTATCCGTGCAAATCTATTAAAACCAAAAAAATTAAATAAGAAAACTAAATAAGTCATGTAATCTGTGAATCTTGGCAGCATTTAAAGATTTTTAAATCCCTTTTTCAGAATAGCCATGTTTGCTTTTATTGATTAGAATTTTGACCATTTGCTAGTTATATTTATTTATAAATGAATATGTGAAAATATATGATAAACATGGATTAATTCCTAGGAATTACATTTAGAGATTATTCTTGAGTTTTTGTACCTTGTCAATTAAATTAATTGTAAACCGATCTTGAGGGAGTGATTTTGGGCATCAACTTAGTTAAATATTATGCATGCATTTGTCAAAGGCGATAATTTAGGTGTAATAAATTTCGTTATAAGTTTAAAGTTTGCAAAATAAAAAAAAAAATGCATCCATGCAATGGTATTCATATCATATCAGAGACAGGGAAACATGCATTTTTACGAGTCAACACACTCTACCATAGAAATACAGGCTGTATAACTATAGAGTTTTAATTGAATCCTATGTTAGAATACAAATCATTACAAAGGAAAAAATAAAGAACCACGT
This sequence comes from Saccostrea echinata, assembly GCF_033153115.1. Classification (NCBI taxonomy): domain Eukaryota; kingdom Metazoa; phylum Mollusca; class Bivalvia; order Ostreida; family Ostreidae; genus Saccostrea; species Saccostrea echinata. The sequence goes on along the minus strand of NW_026889801.1, from coordinate 16,733,379 downwards.
AATACAGTAATTATACAAATCGATCGATGTGTCTTGGTTATATGTTGGAGTGTCATTTAGCATTTGGGTAAGACATCAGTTAATTTTCCATGTAAATTAACATTTACAATTATGAAAAGTACACAGTTTAATCAAAAGCATATGAAATCACTATCGACTAATGACATATATTTCTTTTATTTCTGTAATCTTTGAACAGTTTTTATTGTCAAGCCAAAACGAAAGTACTTGATGTAAAAGAAATTGTTGACAATTATGTATATTTCTGTTCTGTTGATTTAAAGACCGTCTTTTTACGTTTATGTACCGTATGCAAAATGAATATCTTTAATATCACAAGCTTGTATCAGGTAGGCGTTTATATGTATAGTCACTTTTTAGTATCATGTATAATGAACACGCTTAGTAACAAATATATATAGTCTTTGATTTTATGTCAGAGCGTAATAACATTGGCGTCGGAAGCAAATTAATTGAAAGGGGGGAGGCTAATTGAAAGAGAAAAAAACTCGAACCTGCAAAAAACTTGACAAGCAAAAAAAAAAAAAAGGAAAAATAGTAATTATCCAGATGCGAAAATCCTATTTCGTGGTGGGAGGGGGGATCAAACTTCTTTCAGTACCAATTTTTTTCCCAAACCCTAACACTTACCCTTCTTTGACTACACCAATCTCTCACCAGAGGGCGTATTACGCTTCGCTACAACACCTCTGTCAACGTCTAAATGCCAAGATTCTTGGCAAAACTTACTCTAAACTATTGCATAACAAATTATGAATTTTAAAGTTATATATTTTAGCTTTAAAATTTAAAGAAAAGTTTATGTATGAAAATTAGAAAGAGATATATCTGTATCACCGTATCTTACATGGGATTATTTCTCGGCGGAATATTGCATCACTCATGTAGACAGATATGGAGAACGTGGAAATTTTAATTATTTAAACGGATTGCCGACAAATATCAACATGGTTTAGTTGCAGCATTGACACATACACAGAAAAGTGATGGTAATACGCTTGTTAATCTTCCTGTGATAAAGGACACGCGTCTCCGCCTTCCGTACTACTTTTTTAGACGTTGACAGAGGTATAAGTGGAGTGTAGCGGGAACGATAACTCTGGGTAGAGATTGTGACTACACTGCAACCTGTGCCCTAACACTTACCCTTCTTTGACTACACTGCAACCTGTGCCTCTTGAAAGTGTGTGTGTGTGTGGGGGGGGGGGGCTAAACCTACGCCCCAATGTTCAATTCAATACCTATTCTAGGTCTATCTTTGCAAAAAAAGTGGGAGGGGGCTAAGCCCCTCCCCCCAGCCCCCCGGTTCCGACGCCTATGATATATTATACTAAACCCCAACCCCGGGCCACCCTTCCCTCACGCACACACACAAATCACACACACCATCCCCACCCACCCGAAAGCAACAGAGTATATGTTGCAGCCCGAATTTTGCGGAAATAGGAATTTTTTGCCATTGTTCATATTTTTCCATCTGCAGTACTAATAAAACAGTCAAAATCTGCGTTCTTCAGTTTAAGTTTCCATCTGTAGGTCCAAGATGAGTGAAACAGATCAGTAAAACGTGTGGTGTGTGGTGGGGGTGTCCCTTTTCTTTTAAACCTAATATTTTACTGTTCATTTCGTATAAAATGGTATTTGAAAGTCTGACCCCCCACTTTTTGTATTCTAGTGAAGTCCTCCCATTGTTCGAAAAAAATTAATGTCGGAAAAATTAGATCCCCTCAAACAAAATATGTTTTTCGTCTTTGGCCACCCTTCCCCTCTTTCCCCCTCCTCGATGATTTTTCACCTTTTTTCAGGACAGTTGTTAATTATATTTTCCGGCTTCCCCCATTAAAAAAAACGGTGCTACGTGTGCGTGCCTGGTAAAGGCGTGTGCTTAGCCTGATATTTAAAATAATAAATGTTAGTACTCGTATTCTTAACAAGTTTGCTCATTTAGTATCAATAACGAAGTCTTGAAACATAGTTTTGATGGGGGGGGGGGGGGGGGCTGGTAATTCTCTCTCGCACATGAACATGTCTTGCATAAAAAGTTTAAATTTATCTTTTACTACATGTACATGTATACAGTTAAAGCTAAGTTTAAACTTTACATTTTAACTATGTATTTAAATGTTTTGAACGACTTTACACTAATTTGAAATCGAAATGATAAATTCCGTGCTGCATGACCTAAATTAAGGGTTTTGGGTGGGGATGGGGTTGGGGGTGTGCCTGCCTTAATATACACAAAATTATAAGTTTAATATAGAATATATTAATATACCAAACATAATTCTCCTTAAAAACTAAGATTTTTAGAAAAAGAATGTTTATTAGAGAATTTATAAAGCTGTTGCATATTTTTCAAACAAAATAATCCAATATAAGCATAATTTATCAGTAGGATATTTATTTTAAAATGAATACATTTGTATACATATCATTATAATTTAATACCATTCTTTTTGCAGTTAATGTGATATTTTGTTTTAATTATTAGTATTATTCTCATTTCCACTTAACATGTATTTTCAAATATCCGTGATGCATATTTTAATAGAAGTGGCACTAAACATTTTAATAAGTTTAAATATCATCAAATCATTAAGATTATGAAACTGAAATAAAATAGAAATTTTTTTTTAAAAAAGAAAAAAGGAAGACAAAAAGTATCAATAATTATCATTTACCATTTATCAAATTAAAAAAATAAATCATGAAATCAATACTAATGATAATATTTTTTAAAGATATAGAATTTTAAGAATGACACTTTATTTAAAATATTAATTTCATTTACCCTTCATCGGAATTCATCATTTTTTAAAATTTTTAATCCTTTTCCGTGCAATCTAAAACAGACTATAGGTCACCTGTAACTAATTTCATTTGTTCTCTCCCTCCCCTTACCTGTACACCATTCCCACCTAGCCAAAACCAGTCACCTGTATAAATTTCAGAATTTTGGCTAAGTGGGAAGACACCGGTTTTTCCACTTCAAAAGCAAGATAATAATGTAATTGTTAATTATTTTTTTCTATATAATTTTGAAACTAAAATACCGACGTATAACACAATAAAAAATATTTTGACTTATAGAAAAACATAACATGATATAATGCAATTCTTTCAGTTAGCACTTGATTCAATGAGGTACCATGGAACACTTAGAGATCATTGAAGTTACCAATACAGATGATAGCAATGAAAAATTCTACGTTAAAGTTGAGAATTTTTTAACACACGATGCATTGCCTATTGCAGCTCCTGCTGCTCACGGAGCTAGTAAGAAGTACAGGTACGTTTTTCGAAAAATGTCGAAAGAGGAATTCGAGAACCCCATGGAATCCAAAAACCTCCTTCTCAAAATAAAAAAGAGGAGTAAGGTGCATACTTCAGAAAAGTAGGTTACGGAAACGATTGACCACTCAGCTCGATCAGTATGAGAATAAAGGGTGCAAGGGGGAAGCAAGAATTGCCGAAATAAAGGTTCAGAAAGCGGCCTATGATAAAATTAGAGAAGAATCTATACCTCAATTTGGTTCTAAGGAAAAGCAGCCAATGCGTGGACAAGGGAAGCCGTACCTTATTACAAATACGGAATTATTAAAAGATCATCCTGACAAGCTCAATTTGGGAATCAAAGGCAAGGAAAATCTGGACAAGTTTAATAAACACATTGTGCCCATCAGAGAAGTTAACGCTGACACATTTAGAAAAGAATGTGCTATTGTGACGTGGATGAAACGAAACAAATTGGCAGCATCTGTTACTGCGATAGGCATTGTAATAGATGTACGGAATATAACACTGTCAGTCATCAGTGAAGGAACATTTGGAAAAGAAACACAAATTAAACCTGGAGAAATTGCAGGTGGAGTTCTTGGAGCGAAGTGGGCGGTTGCCGTTGGAGCAGAAATTGGTGCAGCTCTTGGTTCAGTGGTACCAGGAATAGGCAATTTTATTGCAGGTGTCATTGGTGGCATCATCGGATCCTTTGCTGGGGGTACATTGGTTCGTCATTTCCATATGATGTTTGAAGATCCCATATCGGTAGAGAATACCGATAACAAAGAATCTGATGCGCGACCAACAGAATAAGGACCTACGTATAGCCTTTTATATTAGGTAACGCCTGGAGGTGTTCCGCCTGCAGTCTAACAACTCGATCATGAAGGAATCCAAAATCCTGATTTTGAAATACGAGAACAAATCTAAATAAGCCACGAATTATATTTTCTTCTAACCTATACTTGAATTATTGCTTCCTCCATGTCGTAGAAAAAGAATAATTTATTGTAAAAGTGTAAGTAAAAATAAACAATTCAGTTGAGATGTCATGATTTCACCTGTGTCGCCAACAATGAGAGCATGTCAATAGTAACCGCTCGTTAGCTGAATCCACACTTTACAAAAGTAATGTCCCTTGGCCCCCATCTTTAGGGGGGGGGGGGTAGAATTCCCACAGTGGCCTTTGAAACTTTTTAACTTTGTCATTTAACAAATGATTATTGAATCTTGTGTTTTGATTGCCCCAGGATGGGACTGGCAATACATTGAAAGAAAAATTTTTCATCATAGTGAATTTCTCACAGTGTATCCATATGTTTGGTAGTGTAAAGAAGAGAAACATTGCTCTTTTCCCTTTTGACCTTTTGCTTGACCCTGCAAAGGGAAACAACTTTTGCAAAATGTGGATTGGACTATTTGTCAGTCTGTCACAGTCATGAAGGAGATACTTAATATGTATTTTATATCTGAAAGAAGTTTGATTTCACGTTATTGAAATTTTTTTTACAGTTATTATTTACACATGATAGATGTGCGCAACTAATTTTGAATTAATTTAGGAAAATTCAATGCTATGTATTTTTGTAATTGATATTTTTTTTCATGCTTTGTTATACATGCATGGATAGTGCAAAGTTTGTGTGATCAATATGTTACTTCAACAGTTTTTTATCGGTAATATTGAAATTTTGAACATTGATTTTTCACATATTAAGGATGTACAAATCATATTTTAGAGTAGAAAAATATCATGTCGATTTTGTAGTTTAGCTTTATTCATTCTACTCGAAATTGAAAAAAAAAAATCTGTAATTTGTATTTTTTTCGTGCTTACATTAATTACACCTATATTCAAGATAATTTTGACCCCATATATTTTTAATTGAATTAGAAAAGCAGAATGTTGATTTTTTAAAATTATTGTTGAACTGAGTAATTCTTTTTACTCCACTTGCACTGACAGAATAAAGTTAAGAAAGCCATGTTTATACTTCACACTGCACGTACTGGATTTTGAGATTTTCAAAATGATGCCGTGATCGGAAGGTCGTGTGTTCGAATCAAGGCCGCGACTGACCTAAGTCGATAAAAAAAAAAAAAAATAGGTAGCAACTGTTCCTTCGCCGAGCGCTCGGCACTTTGAAGTGAAAGTTGCGGGTCCTTCGAATGAGACCTTAAAAACCGATGCCCCGGACGTGTCACGGTAAGCATTGGCATGATAAAGAACCCTCACTGCTCAATGACCCTGAGTGCCGAGTAAAGGTCTAAATTTGAAGCCCTTCACCGGTATATGGTGACGTCTCTCTATGAGTGAAAAAATTCTCGAACAGGACGAAAAAAAAACACCGATCAATCAATCAAAATGATGCTTATTAAAACATTTTTATTAAAAAAAAATTCAAGAAAATTCATAATTATTAAATCCTTTTTTCTAAGCAAGGACGTTTAGCATAAATATTTATCCATTTATAAAATCTAATTGCAGAATAGTCTTTTAAAATGCATATTTACTTATTTTTATTGAAAAATATCATAAAGAATTTAACGTACCACAAGTATTTTTTTTTTCATACTCTGTAATTAACTAATCACCCCCCACACTTTTTCGTGAATTATATTTATTCATATAAGAAACGTGCTATACAAGACTTCATTTTGTTAATATTAAATAGAGTAAAACTTGTACAGTTCTACAATTCACCCACAATAATATAAGATGTTAAGAAAGGAATGGAAACTTGTCGTTAAATCGCACATATTGAGAGACTACACCATGTACCAAAGAGTTGATGTGTATCTCCTTGAAGCAAGTCAAAATTGTAATCATGACCACGATTGAATCCTTAATTACATGCATATATCAAATATAAACGGTAGATTTTTTTTTCATTTTAAAAAAATATTATACATTTTTTTTCCATTATGCTTGGAGGTTTATTTAGATAATGCCCTATCCTTTGGTCAGCATTACTAAGTGTAAAGATTCCTATATAATGAGTACAACGTGGTCAACTATTGCTTAATCTGAGAATCTTAGAATTAAAAAAAAAAAAACCCTGAGTCGAGTCGTTTAAATTTGTAGTTCAGTGGTTACTTCACCGGATCAACATATGGTGCACAGACAGCAGCTTGGCAGAGGAGTTACTTTGAATTTGTCATCTTGTGTTAAGAATTATCTTTACTATTTATTGACATTCAAGATAATGCTGCTTAAATGTTCTAGACTAGACCTCATCATTCGTGCAGTTTTAAAATGTCCTGCCGTTAGATTGTCATGGATAGGTATAATCAAAATGAGTCAAGTAAACTAGTATATTAAAAAAATGCTTTTCGAGATACTCAGTATTTTAATTAAAAATGTAGGGAGAGAGAGAGGGGGGGAGAGAGAGAGAGTTGTTAATAATAAAGATGTTAATAAAACAGATTTTCTTTCGTTTTTATTTTGCTTGACACATGTGCTCTATCTTCTCTAACTTCTATTGTTCAAACTGAAAAAAGAAAAGATTTTCACGTATAAACTTGATTTGAAGGGCCATAATAAATTCACAGTCAGAAAATAAAGCTCATTTTCATCAAATGATAATGGTGGGGGGATCTCCCCCCCCACCCCCCCCGTATGCAAGTTATTTTTCAATAGATCATGGCAACATGCAAGATAACTATGTCAACATGCAACATTATCATATATAAAATGTCAACATGGAAAATAAATGTAATCAACTAGGAATTTGGAAATTTTTCCAAAATTATCAAATATCGCCCAGATATGATTTCCAGCATGCTAGACGCAACTTATTTATTTTTGCATGTGAGATAAATATGTTAACATGCAACATATTAATTCATACCAACATGCAACTTATCTATGTTGACTTGCAACTTATTTATGTCGACATGCAATTTATGTATGTAGAAATGCAAAATAATTATGCACATTTGTAAAACAACTCTCTACATACTACTGCATAAAATGTACAATATAGTTAATATTTATATGCTTGAATGAAAGTTACTAACACAACCGTCTCGGGTATGATATTCGTACCAAAACATCTATGATTATTTGAGCACCAAATTTGTACCCAAAGGTCCTCAAAAATTCAATCCTGGAAACTTCGTTTATATATATTTTTTTTTCATATTCTTCACACAGAAATTCAAGGTCAGTTGTTACTCTTTCGTACTACTGCTGGTGCTCTAATATATTTGTTTAGGACTAATGTTGCTGTTTGTTGCTGTTTGATTGATTGATTGATTGATTGTATGTTGTTTTACGTCCCATTCGAGAATTTTTTACTCATATACCGGTGAAGTGCTTCAAATTTTAACTTCACTCAGCACTCAGGGCCATTGAGCAGTGAGGGATCTTTATCGTGCCAACGCCTCGGGGCCTCGGTTTTTTAAGGTCTTATCCGAAGGACCCACAACTTTCACTTCAAAATGCCAAACGCATGGTGAAGGAACAGTTGCTACCCATTTTTTATCGACTTCGGTCAGTCGCGGCCATGATTCGAACTCACGACCTCCCTATCACGGAGCGAGCGCTCTACCGACTGAGCTACCCTGAACGGCTGTTGCTGTTTGAATATTTCCAACACATCCATGTATCAATAACCCGGGTTAAACTCATCGCAACGGGTAAATTGAGGAACGTAGTGCGTAGGGACATTTCCGCAAATTCGGGGGGGGGGGGGGAATCATTTTTACTTTTCTGCAAACGTTTCATTAATTTTCCTATAGCTTTTATGATACTTGATCACGTCAACATATTTATCTCGCTTGTTAACATAAATAAGTTGAATGTCAACATAAATAAGTTGCAATCCAACATATAATTAAGTTGCATGTTGACATATATGGTGCATATTAACATATTTATCTCGCATGTTAACATAAATAAGTTGCGACTGGCATGGTGGAAGTCACATCTGGGCGATATTTGATAATTTAAAAAAATATCAAATTCCTAGTTGATAATAAATGTATTTATCTTGCATGTTGTCATATTTATGTTGCATGCATGTTGACATAATCTGTGGGGAAAAAAACTTGCGTACAGGGGTATGCCACCATATGATGCAGTAAAAATATTTTCTATAATATTTAATTTTCAATTTACATTATATCATAAATAAATGCACTGTGTATTTGAAAGGTTATCTTCATATTTTTGGATCAAAATCAATGTTTTCGTCAAAGTGACCAAGCTAATTGGTCACACTTTGAAGTTATAAATGTTTGATTCGGAAATTATAGCTGCGATTCAGATGATTCCGGAGTGTTACTGTATCTGTAAACTTTTACTTTACCACCTGTGGTCCCAATCCATGTAATTCCTTACAAATGGACATGCAAGAAGGTTCTAAATTCTCTTGCATGTAAATAATTTTTAAAAGCTCTCCATCTGAGTGAATAATATGGATAAGACTGTTGTATATGTCTGTTACTATAATATTGTGCTCGGAATCACACACACATGCGCTCGGGCAAAACGGATTCTTCTGGTTAATACCACATCCACGGTACACAAATCTACTCACACCACTGGAAGATAAAATATGAACCTCTCCAACATCACACTCTTTCATGTCGATAACGCATATATCTGTGTTTTTGTTTTGTATAACTCTAGTGGGAAATGTAAATAGTCTGTTGTTTTTGGCATCGAATTCAATTTCTTTTACCTTCCTTCCACTTAAAGTTATGCTTCTGACCAATCGCCTACACGTGCTATCTGGGTTATAAGGATCGTCATCTCCACAAAGTGTTATGAGCAATCCTCCAACGACAGACCAGCAAATTCCTGTTGGAATCAGAGGTTCCGTTTCTAAGACGAGTCTCTCTTCACCCGATGATGTCAATAATCTGATGCTTTTGGAGTCTAAGTCTGTAAAATAAATATTACCATAGGAACAGACCGTAAAATCTCCAAATTCACAGTCCACTTGCTTGTTGTCCTGTGATGTTCCGTTCTGATCAACAAGCAAGCATCGTGACTCTTCATAAAGCCATGCTGTATTTTCGGTTAGAGAATGAATTTGTTCGATTTGAGATTTTTCCAGTTTAAAACTAGAAATAATATCAAATTTGAAGTCATCAACGTCCTTTGAAACCCCAATCATTTTCTCTAAAGAAAACTCCTCCAGTTCTCCCGGAAGAAAACGAATCGAAAAGGCATTATTAGAAAACTCATATTTTTCTTGTTTCAGTAGGTTTTGTAATTGTATGTATATTTCAACAAGATTTGAATCACTCAAATTGCTCTCTTTAATGAAACACATTGTTTTGCTGATTTTCTCTCTCTGCTTTTCGATACGCCCCTTCGTGTTTTCTAGATATTCTTTCTTTTTCGTCCAATGATTTTTCAAACAGCTCAATAATTTGTCCTTAACGTTGGATAATGTTTGCACAATTAAATCAAACTGATTTTGAAGTTTTTCTTCTTCCTCCAGTTCATGAACTGCGCTCAAATCTTCTTCTAGTGCTTTTAAGTGATGGTCTCGAATTTCTTTAAACTCCGATTCAATGTTGTCATGTATTCGGTTAGCTATGTTCCTAATAGAGTCCCAGTTGTGGTCCTTGTGATTCGCTTTTGCACATGACAAACACAATGTCACTTTACAATCCTCGCAGAACATATCTAAAAAGTTTTTGTTATGTTCATGACAAAGACCTTTAGGAAACTGACAAGTTTTCATATCTGGTAGATACCATACGTCCGCCATGTTTCACGGTATGTCCTTTAGTTACTAGGAATCTGTTACCCTCCAACAACACAGCATTCAGACAAGATACTTATCGATTATTACTACATGTAGACAGTCCCGACTGAATGACCCACTTTACTGTATAGGTAAGCAAAGCGTTCGTTCGTCTACGACAGGAGAAAATGTGACACCAGTTGCACAGATCAGTGGACTTAGACACTTAAAATGCAATAAAATGTAAACATAGGTAATGCGAGATAATCAACTCGGCTTCGTGTCGTCTCGTGCAGGTACCTGTCAGGTGTAACGAATGCGAAGGATATACCCCATGGTTTATTCCCCGAATATCTACTCGCTAAATCAACTATTTAATTATCACACTCAATTAAGAGGCCCTTTAAGGGGTCCAGGTAGAGTTTACCTGTGTTACTTTGATTTAGCAACTTAGTTAAAATTAAATACATTTTTTTCCTGATAAAATTGTGCAAAGCACAGTTTTATTGATTAAATAGTAACTATAATTGAAGGCACGGAACAAGTTTTATTTTTAAAATATTTCATTTAAAATTTTAAATGGAAACAATACTGCACAGTAAATGCAATTTAATATGTAGATAGCATGTTCATTATTTACAAATATTATTTTTTCAACTCAACATTTGACACTTGGAGCACTATTTATATCACATTTTAGAATTTTAAGCACTGCTTAATATAATTATATTAAACATGGAGAAGGTTTTTATCACATCGCATTTGCAGGCCCGTAGAACGAAAGGGGCGGGGGGGGGGGGCTTTTTCTGAGTATAGACTTTTCCTGTAGTATAGTCTTATCCTGTAGATTTAATAAGTAAATTTTCAGATTTAGATGCATGTTGTTGTATGATTGATCGATTGATTGTATGTTGTTTTAATTACGTCCCATTCGAGAATTTTTCACTCATATAGAGAAGTCACCATATACCGGTGAAGTGCTTCAAATTTTGACCTTTACTCGGCATTCAGGGCCATTGAGCAGTGAAGTATCTTTATCGTGCCAACGCCTGCCGTGACACGGGACCTCGGTTTTTAAGGTCTTATCCGAAGGACCCGCAACTTTCACTTCAAAGTGCCAAACGCATGGTGAAGGAACAGTTACAACCCATTTTTTTTTATCGACTTCGGTCAGTCGCGGCCGTGATTCGAACTCACGACATCCGTATCACGGAGCGAGCGCTCTTCCGACTAAGTTACCCTGAACGGCTGTTGCTGTTTGAATATTTCCAACACATCCATGTATCAATAATCCGGGTTAAACTCATCGCAACGGGTAAATTGAGGAACGTAATGTGTAGGGACATCTCCGCAAATTTTGAGGGGAAAAATTCATTTTTACTTTTCTGCAAACGTTTCATTAATTTTCCTATAGCTTTTATGATATTTCATCATGTCAACATATTTATCTCGCTTGTTAACATAAATAAGTTGAATGTCAACATAAATAAGTTGCAATCCAACATATAATTAAGTTGCATGTTGTCATATATATGTTGCATATCAACATATTTATCTCGCATGTTAACATAAATAAGTTGCGACTGGCATGGTGGAAGTCACATCTGGGCGATATTTGATAATTTAAAAAAATATCAAATTCCTAGTTGATAATAAATGTATTTATCTTGCATGTTGTCATATTTATGCTGCATGCATGTTGACATAATCTGTGGAAAAATAACTTGCGTATAGAGGGCAGAAATATGCCACCATATGATGCAGTAAAACATATTTTCTATCAGATTTAATTTTCAATTTACATTATATCATAATAAATGCACTGTGTATTTGAAAGGTTATCTTCATATTTTTAGATCAAAATCAGGGTCTTCTTCAAAGTGACCAAGCTAATTGGTCACACTTTGAAGTTATAAATGTTTGATTCGGAAATTATAGCTGTGATTCGGATGATTCCGGAGTTTTAGTGTATCTGTAAACTTTTACTTCACCACCTGTGGTTCCAATCCATGCAGTTCCCTTACAAATGGACATGCAAGAAGGTTCTAAATTCTCTTGCATGTAAATAATTTTTAAAAGCTCTCCATCTGAGTGAATAATATTGATAAGACTGTTGTATATGTCTGTTACTATAATATTGTGCTCAGAATCACACACACATGCGCTCGGGCAAAACGGATTCTTCTGGTTAATACCACATCCACGGTACCCAAATCTACTCACACCACTGGAGGATAAAACGTGAACCTCTCCAACATCACACTCTTTCATGTCGATAACGCATATATCTGTGTTTTTGTTTTGTATAACTCTAGTGGGAAATGTAAATAGTCTGTTGTATTTGGCATCGAATTCAATTTCTTTTACCTTCCTTACACTTAAAGTTATGCTTCTGACCAATCGTCTACACGTGCTATCTGGGTTGTAAGGGTCGTCATCTTCACAAAGTGTTATGAGCAGTCTGACGACGAGAGACCGGCAAATCAGAGGTTCCGTTTCTAAGACGAGTCTGTCTTCACCTGATGATGTTAATAATCTGATGCTTTTAGAGTCCAAGTCTGTAATATAAATAATACCATTGGAGCAGACTGTAAAATCTCCAAATTCACAGTCCATTTGCCTATTGTCCTGTAGTATTCCTTTCTTGTCAACAAGCAAGCACTGTTGCTCTTCATAAAGCCATGCTGTATTTTCGTTGAGGAATGAATTGAATCGATTTGAGATTCTCCCAGTTTAAAACTAGATATGGAATTAAATGTGAAGTCGTCAACGTTCTTTAAATGCCCAATCATTTTCTCAAAAGAACACTCATCCAGTTCTCCCGGAAGAAAACGAATCGAAAAGTCATTATCAGAAAACTCGTATTTTTCATATTTCAGTAGGCTTTGTAATTGTGTGTAGGTTTCAACAAGATGGGAATCACTCAGATTACTCTCTTCTATGAAAGACATTGTTTTGTCAATCATCTCTCTCTGCCTTTTACGCCCCTTCATATTTACCAGAAATTCATTCTTTTTCGTCCAATGATTTTTTAAACAGTACAATAATTTGTCCCTAACATTGGATAGTGTTTGAACAATTAAATCAAACTGAATTTGAATTTTTTCTTCTTGACTTCTGAAGGTTGCCGAATTTCTTTCCTCCAGTTGATGAACCGAGCTCAAATCTTTTTCGAGTGCATTTAAGCGATGATCTCGAATTTCTTTAAACTCCGATTCAATGTTTCCATGTATTCGGTGAGCTATTTTCTTAATAAAGTCCCAGTTGTGGTCTCTGTGATTTGCCTTTATACATGTCAAGTACAATACCACTTTACAATCCTCGCAGAAAATATCTAATAAGTCTTCGTCATGTTTTACACAGCAAAATTTTGGAGACTGACAAGTTTTTATGTCTGGTGGATACCATACCTCCTCCATGCTTCACAGTAAGACCTTTTATTACTAGAAATTTGTATCCGAAACAATCGGACAAGATAGTCATCAATTTGCTAGACAGTCTCGACCGAATGACACGCTTTACTGTACAGGTAATGTGTTTGTTCTATTGATTTGATAAGGAAGATAACAATTTTAGATGCAGCACAGTTGCTTGAGCTTGATAATTGATATTTAAGACCATACTCGTCTTCTGTCAAGCGATTAGATGTTTGTTTGTTTAACGTCCCTCTTGAGAATTTTTCATTCATATGGAGACGCCACCACTTGCCGATGGAGAGCTGCAAATTTAGACCTATACTTAATTGACACTTAGGGCCATTGAGCAGTGAGGGATCTTTATCGTTCCAGCACCTACTGCGACACTTGCGTCGGTTAATACGGTCTCATCCGAAGGATCGACCGATCTCCACGTGCCGAAGGGGGATTCGAACCCGCGAAGTGATCATGCAACTCCTGAATTCACGACATTAGAACAAACGCGATAAGATGAAGGAAGCGTTAAATTTGTGATCTCAGGAAATGATCGAAGTATTGATAATTTCTTGAAGTGCAAAACTTGGTTTCATAGAAAACATGCAAATATCACCTTTTGAAAAAAAAAAAATCACAGTCTATGCAAGTTCACTGATAACGCTTAGATTAGGCATTAAAACACTTGACCTTGATATGAAATATTTTACAAATTCTATGGTTGTTACAATGACCTTGTTTGCAAATATAAACTGTCTGTGGGTAGAATGTTGACTTTTTTTTCATTCTAATTTTTATGGCAAAGTTATTTTTTCATACTGATTTGTCTACGTGTAGCTCCGATTTGTTCACTGGTCAATATTAATTCTTCTGTGTATTAATATTATCTGTTATTTCTTTAACTATTATACCTGTAGTTATAAATGATAATATATCAGAACGTTGAAGTATTCTTAGCAATTCTTCGTTTTTAATCACTTTTTACAGAAATTGAAGCCATCTTTGTAATTATAAGGGTTTTTGAGATATTTCTTTTAAAATATAAATTTTTATTTTTGAAAGTCAGTCGTTGTATATTGTTTTAATCAATAAGATATTAATCTAACCTTCAAAATCTTTAATTCATCGATATACATTTTGACTAAAACGCCCCTATGATAAAATATTTATATAAAACTGTTTAAAACTTCAAAAATCGGTTTATTCATATTTAATTTTCATTTTAAAGAAATGAATATGTAATCATCAAACATGATTCAACAATTATTGCATACAAGAGCATTTACATGCAAACAAATGAATCTTTCCTATATGTAACCTACAATTAAGACGTAGAATATAGATTAATGTGCATCTAGAAAGATAATTAATGTTGAAAATTAGACAGTCGAATATATTGTCCATTCTGCATGGTTTAACCAATTACTGCATGTGTTTGGATATTGATGACTTGGCGCTTGACTGACGTCATAGGTCATCTCGCAGATATATATGAATGCTTCTCACCACTGCCAACATCTCCCCATTCATATAGTGGTTGTTATTTGTTCAGTACAGAAGAATAACACAATCCTGGTCTCCATTCATATTGTTGGCTTGACCTTGGTGCCAGTTTGTTTGTATAATTAAAAGGAACAGGGTTCTCAGATCCGATGCAGACAAACTTGTGCTCGGTAGGCCTATCGATGTTGTTTCCACCGATCCAAAGTCCAAAATCGGCAGCATACGTCATTGCTATAGATACAGTATCAGATATATCGGTATTCATTGTTATACACATATTTACGAACACATCATAATTTACATGTAAGTATTAGTATTCGGATAAAGATTGCATTTTGTGTTCATTCACCAAATCACATTAGATAAGTACATGTATAATGTAGACTAATTTCATGGTAAATGATGAATTTTATATTGTTGCTATTTTCTAATTAGTGATTTCTACATTCAAAGATCTGAATCAAGAAAGACATTTGTCTTTTTGTAAATAGAGTACTCAACAGTATTTTTCTCAACTAATATTTTCTAATGTATAAAGCACACCTTGTGAGTTATTGATTTGGTAGGTAATACACCTGTTCCTCTGCAGTTTCAATCTAAAGTCGACGTCAGGGATTTATCAGCCTATTTTGGGAAATGCCATTTTTGGGGAATTGGGAAAATATTATCGGCTATTACATGTAGATGAAATTGGGAAAAATAAAAAATCTTGCTTACATCAGGTATTCAGATGTAATTCATTTAACATTTCAGCATGAACTCTAATTTGGCCAACCAAACAGACAATTAAATGTTATATGATCCAACTTCATCATGAATAATAGACTAATAAAACTAAATATGATTTCAATGAGTATAAAGTATTTATACAACTTGGGGTAGTACATGTGTGTATGGGATTCCAATTTAGGTCACTAGAATCTGTTTCTGGAGAATATATATGTAAACCTCCTAAAAAAAAAAAAACTAAGTTTCATTTTAATATGTAAAAATGCATTGAAAATATATTTTTCCATCTGAAATAATGCCTACTCATAGATCAATTTAAGTAGGTGGAAATAACTTAATAAATCCATATTATCACACAATATCACCGTTTTCAGAAAAACGGAAGAAATTCGGATTAATATAGTCGGCGATGTTTTCCAGTGTTTTTAAAACATGGGTTATGACTGTAACTTTGCTAAATGAGTTAAACAGAGGAAAATTACATGCATGACAATTTTACTTAGTTTTTTTCCAAGTTAATTAAATATAAAAGCCTTGTTCACCAATTGGGAAAAAAATACTGCCAAAATGGGAAAAATTGAACATATTTTCGATTGGGAATGGGGCCGAATTTCGGCCCCTGAGAAGATACTGATAAATCCCTGGAAGTAATAACGCATCAGGTCAGACTCGCTTACAAGCTAGATTTAATGGCGTCAACGTAAATAAGAGTTTCAGGATGAAAAATGTAACAGCTTAAATTTCTACCGTCTTTTCTTGTAAATGACCCAAAGGAGCATACAGGCCTCGTATACCTGCAGAAAAAATATATGTATTTATATCGAAAAAGCGCTATATGTGGCCTTTTAAAAGAGGAAATATTTCATTCCCTGTGTAGAATTCACACGCTTACAATCACATTTTGCTCATGCAAAAAAATATAATTAATAGAATCCTTGCATCTTATGATTCTGAAAAACGATTAACAAATCGCCCATCAACACGATTCATCAACGATGCACATTTTCTATGATAAATGTACATGTATACATACATACATACATATATATATATATATATATATATATATATATATATATATATATATATATATATATATATATATATATATATATGTATGTATAATTTTCAGCATTTCTTATTTCTTGCATAGGAGCCCCACTGCTGCAAATCTTTCTTTCATGTTGTCTTTGTTCATTAAATAAGTATATAGATGATCAGTTGTAAAAACTGTTGATCAAGATTTAAAGTTACATTTGAATAACTTTTTTTTCTTTTGTGAATAATGAAATGCACCTTTTACTACAAGGCTGCTTTTGTTGCTTACTTTACGAAATTAGCGACGCAAAAAAATTTTTTTTTAATCCAAATTACTAGTATGTTACCTACATATGTATACCGTCTGTATTACAGCAAGTATTGTAGATCATGATGTCATCGATGTATACATAACATGCATAAGTTCGAATGTTGTTGAGCAAATAATAAACAGAACAATTTCAATAGGTCTTTCCACAGAAAGGTGGAAAGACCTAATTAGAACTAGCACTTTAATTTGATTGTCTATTAATAACAATAAGATTTATATCTTTTCCATTAACTGCTCTATACGGGCACATATTTAAAATTCGGAGCCATAATTAAACTTAAGAATTACAAAATTGTGTAACTTCCATATTTTTGTTTAATTAAAAAAAGTTTAAACAAATAATAGACATGCTATACATGTAATTACTTCTGGAAATGGTTGTCTTTTTAACATACATGGGTATTTTTCAAAGATAAAATGGATTTTATGATATTTGAAAAGTGTGATTTAATGCTGTTCTGACTATATGTCACAGGTTGTGAAAAATGAAGTTCGCAAACGGGACTGGAACCCAGGGCCTCTGGCACACCATGCCAACGCTCTAACCAATGAGCTAATTGAGACCCTATATATATTGACCGATATTCACACACCTTGAAACCCGGTGACATATTCCCCCTGTATGAGAAATTTGTCCGCGAATTTTATGAGTTAAGGTATGTCACTCGTGAAATTTGTTATATCAAGGATTTTTTGAGAAGTATATTTTGGATAAGTACTTGTATAGTATGACTCAAAATCGCAGAGAAAATGGGGGGGTCAGTGTGCATATAACTGAGCTACGGTACAATTAAGTTGACCTTTTTGCACTTAAATTGTAACTCTTTTGTTAATCACTTTAACCGTTATCACATTTTATCAGATGTAACCATGGCAATAAACATAATCTTATTTTACGTAAAATAGTTTGAATAATATTTATCATTGAACAAATCATGCAAATTAATGCGCGTAAATTATTGTGGGACCTTTTTGCACTTAAAAAGTCTCATATTTAGGGTATCAAAAATCTAAATAGGCAATAGAATATTTTCTTGTATCAAACTTTTTACGACTGAAGTGCTGATCGGTCAGTAGTATCGAGTAGTTTAAAATAATGAAAGAAAAAGTTAGGGTCAGTGATGTAAATTTTGAAATATTGGTCAAAATATGCGATTTTCTGGCAAAAAACTGTGTAAATTTTATCTTGACTTCTTTAATATATCTTCTTTTCTTGGCAAAGTTTGTTGAGCGAAGGTGTAAATTTCAAAGTCTCTTAAGGTCAAGATCTAGTAAATGAGTTCAGACTAACTTTTTGGTACTAGATTCATTATGACGTCATAATCATTTTCAACTTTCTTTTTCCCGTACTTTACGCCTCTAATAAAATTATGTAGAAAATAAAGTATTTTCATGGAATCCAATTTGAAATCATGTGAAAAGTAATCCCAATACCTATATTCAATTTAATATTATTTTAAAGAAGAGGCCAAGAAGATACAAATTACCGTTTTCTGAGAGACTGTAGGCAATCTGGATACATTTCATTTGTCTGATTTGGAAAAAACTCCCGTATTCATGTCAGGTTTTCTTAATTTTTCATTGAAAATGACAGTTTAAAATATGATTTTTCGTCTTATTTACCTACAAATCATGCCCCGAAACAACTTCTTTGATCAAGCTAAAATTATAAAGCATCATTAAAGGAATTTATTTCTCAAATTTGAGAAATCTGTAGGCACCTTTCATTTACTAGATCTTGACCTTAAGGAATTCCTGTGAGGCCTATTTCTAGGGGAATTAGTGGGTTTTGTATGTTAGTGCCAAATGTCACTGGTAAAAAATCAAGTCTCAAATGGGACTCGAACCCAGGGCCTCTGGCTTACCATGCCAATGCTCTCTAACCAATGAACTAATCAAGAACCAATATGTTGACTGATATTCACACACCTGTAGACCCAGAGTCACTTATAATAGTTATATTCATATAACTAGGCAATCAGACATTCTTTAGATGAAGTCTAGAATGTACTGGAAAAAAATTACGACAAAGTAAAAGTTTAATCAATATTTGATTTTATGCTTTATTTCAAAAGAGAGATAATCTTTATCTCCTGGAATTGCTGCAGTTTTTGTATCTATAATGATGGTTGAAATGAACACATTTCTCATGAGATTGTGAATAATGGAAAAAAAATTAAAAGTACTTTGAAATTTCATACATATGCTCCATACAAGTATTTCACAAGCACAGACTTAGCATGACTATCAGGTAAAAAAAACATTCTTTCACAAAGATTCACTCTTTTACAAAATGTCATCCACTCAATATGGCGGTCTGTTCCTCCTTGGATTTGGCCTGTCATTTCTGGGTGGTGTGATGGCAATGTCGAGGAAATCTCCGATAACAAACTTTTTGCTGGCGAGGCTTATTCCATCATCTTGGCCGCGGTGACCAGCACAGGTGGTACCGATCTCCCGCAGTCTATAAACTGGTGCCCTGGGATCAGGATACACAATGGCAAAATCAAAGAATGTTCCTTTTCTCCTAGCCTCTGGGTTTACCTCCTTGACCAGACTTGTCAGCTCCTTAAGTGTTGCATCTAGCCTGTTTTCATAAAACAAACATGAGGAGTGAATTAATTTTTTCCTTTGTAAATGTTGCTTTTTCAGTAAGGCATAGATAAAAATTTTTTTGATATCTGTCATTCATTGTGTTGAATCTAGGATTTATACCTATGTATTAAAATCTATATTTTATATATTAGTAAATATATTTATTTATATAAAAAAAAATATATTAGAAGGATTGCTAATAATATTCTAAATGTAGTAAATACACATGTACTTGGGTTCAGCTAACAATATACATACATGTACCAGTTAACAAAAACATTTTCTCTAGGAAATGATCTACATTCATTGTGTGTGTGTGTGTGTGTGTGTGTGTGTGCTTCAACATCTTAATACAAAACATTTTTCTAGATATTATCCAAACAAATACCCTAAATTTTTAATTCCTTTTTCAAAGTTAAGTTTACCAATTTACCTAACTGCTATAAAACACACGCTTACTGAATATTTTCTTTGATTGTATTGTTGAATTACAGTTCTTTTTCTCATATAACAGAATTAAAGGACTGATATTAAATGTACACCTGTAAATGATCTCTTGACATATTTAAACAGAAATGATTACATATGTACTTTAATTAATTCCAACTTCTATTACAGAAGTTGTTTGTTCATAGGTATACATGTAATTATCAAGTAAATCTACAACACAAAACATCATGCATTTTTTGGAATGTAATTATAAATTTGTTTGGATGCATCATGTGTGTTCCTGAGAATAAAACATGTTGGTCTTGATGATGAAAGGTTTTTTTGTCGTCTTTTTAATCTTATTAGTACTAGTGGAAGAATACTCAGTGTCAACAGTGCAAAACACATATCAAAAATCAAACCCTTATAGTTTCATCTTGATTATATCCTTTTTTCTAGAACAAAAACATATTGATTCACCTCCTATGCATAATAATAACTGTTCAAAAATTGTTGATTATCAACGCACAAACATAATTCTCTGTCCTCCACCTGAACCAATGGAAGAGGGGTTGTAAGAGGATCAAGGCAGCATATTGTAACTTTATATTCTGAATTGTTTCAGTGCAGGACACATATCAAAAATCAAACCCTTATAGTTTCATCTTGATCATAAGTCACTGGTGACTTACCATGTGTAGATCTGAAGTTCATTAGCTGGGGTCTGTCCCCTGTGGTAGTCACTCATTGGATTATGTCGTCCTAGATTGCTGAAGACTCTTAGGAGAAGGGGACAGGTCTGAAATCACAAAAGATCACACATTTATTTATTTTTTTTTCATTTTTTTTTCTTTCAAATATTAACAATATATATTTTTAAAAATCGTACATCATTTAAATAGTAACCATTTTCAATCAAGAAGGAATCTAGTTTTTGCCCATACATGGCACTTTGTTTGGTCTGACTTTCCTTGCACCAGGGGCTAATGTCAATTCTTCCTCCCAAAAATCATATAAATGTGTTACAGTATCTTAAAAGAAAGAATATATATAAGAAAGTATCAAATGAATAATAATTTAACACAAGAGGACTAGCTCCTCTTAAGTTCTGTTAACAATGGTTCAAGGAATGTTTGGAGATATTTCACCAGCACTTCTTATGTGCATGATGTGTTCTTAAAAAGTGATAGATTTTGCGATGCATTCAACAGCACATTGTCCCTTGCTTACGGACATTTCCTATCTCCACTATGAAAGAGTTTCGCTAAGTTAACTAATCACCATATTAATATATAATAACTTATTATCTGCAAACTACTACTGTGTTTTTTCCAAAGGATCATAATTTCATGGAATCAAACTTTCAGTTCAAACCACAGGTTGAAAAAATACAACTTGATTCCATGGATTACTGTTTTATGTCTTCAGTGAACTTTAAGTGCAGTGTGACTGATTTCTTTGGAAAAGGATGAATCGTTTAAATGTCCAAATTTGGCCCCCCGATAAATTACAAAAAATTAAATCAAAATTTTTCTACATATTTTTGCCTCAATCTTTCCATCAAACATTGTAGTTTATTAATTTCAATTTCAATTTTTACCTCCTTGCGCTGTAATTAGGCATTTATGTGATTAATATAGCAGGGGTATGTTGTTTACATCGATTTCTCATAGACTTTAGGCCACACCCCCATTTTGCAAGCCCATTTTGTATATGAGCGCATGGATGTTTCAAGTTGTCGTAAATACGGTCAATGTAAAGCGTTATACTAGTCATTTACATTCATGAAAGAAATTGAAACAGTCTTGCGCTCATTTGTTATTTTCAAAAAAGGTGCAAAATCACGGGTACTTGTCTCTATAGTAAAGACACCTTGTTTACAAATTTCAACCCGTCTTTGACCTCATGAATAACAAAGCACTGAACACGTGACTCAAATCTATTCACTTTCGCGTTTTGAGCACACCTATGCGACATTGTGTCTAGTGTCTGCGAGCCATCGATGGTCAAATCATTTTTCAAATGGGTAATTAAAATTTTGGGAGAATTTTTTTTTTATGATTAAGATGTGTTAAGATTTTCAGTCGATTTTGTTTGATTTTTTTTCGGTATCTATCAATTTATATTGAAGTCCTGTAGCTTGCACTTACTGCTTGTGTCTCATAAATACAGAATTCTAAAATTTAAATTACTGTGGGTATACATGTATATTATACATTTGCCCTTGTTCCTAAATATACATCAGTGCTCCGTTCATTGACTTGGAAGATATGAAAGATTTTTTTTCAGTTAAAACTGTCATTAATTTTATAGTCCGTTATTTGAAAAACACCAATTCATCATACCTTTAGAAAAATAGTTTGTTAGTTACAAGTGCACAAATGCATACTTCCAATAGAAGAAACCTTCATGGAAAGAAATTAAAGTACGGAGCGCTCAAAAAACCTGTGTATCGGATGAAAAGTCACTGAATACATTTGCACAAAAAAGCACCCCTAATTTGAATAGAAGGAAGCTTCAGGTTTCTTCTGAAGCAAATGTTATAACTTTTTACATCGGCACAAAATTTTACAATTTTTTTTTGTTGCAGATCATTTAAAAAAGTCCATGTTCGCAGGTATTTTAAAAGCATAATGTTTAAAAGCAAGAACATGCATTTGTATGACCCTTTCACATGTCCGATCAACGATATTAGTAAAAAAAAAATCGGTCGAATGAAAAAGGGCGTTAAAATTACCTCGGAGTGATTTATTATTTATCTTACTACAGGGAGAAAGTTTGTTAAAATCAAAAAGTACAGGAGTGGATTTCGGCAATTAATGAATTCCTAAATGAGGAAGATCATATTAACTGGTCTGGCATGAATAAACATTTTTTTTTTTTTTTTTTTTTTTTTTTTTTGGAAACAATGCAATTTGGACTGTACAAAGTACACTGACACTGTTTTTTTTACCCACCAGCGATGATACTGACGTTTAAATTTTCACTTTCTTAACTATCTATTTTTTATACACCGAGTGTAGTTTTATATCATAATTCAACCGCCTACGTGTATTTGTTGTAGCACTCGGATTTTGCAAAAATCTACATATGTATGAAAAAATTTCAAATTATGTAATAAGCTTATATGGATTAATTATCTCTTTTTCAAAAAAAAGGTTTCTTTGAAGTATGAAAAATAGTGTATCCTTCGTTCTGTTTCCAAAGTCCATTGTGTATTCAATGTATAAATAATTTAATGAATTTCTAGTAAATCATTTCAAATACGACTCGTAAGTTAAGCAGAAAAGAAATCAAAGTTAAGCCAGCCAAATTAAAAAAATGTATGCTTACATTTTGTCTGTCTCTAGCATGAAAAAAAGGCTTTTTAGGTGTCAGTTAATCATAAAACTTAGTACACCTCGAACACACGCTAATGTATTCATTCATACTAATCGCACGCTTGATAGACGCTCCACCTTCTCATTTAAATAATACAACGACCTGCATAACTGTAATGGCGAAACCGGGATTTTACAGTGAAGTATGCGATTTTATTTAATCGATATAATGTATATATTGAAAGTCTCTTTCCCCAAAAAATCTTTTATGAGTATCTATACAGATTATGCTTGAAGACTTTAGCTATAATATAACAATGTTCTAATTTGAAAAGGTAAAATTATGCATTTAAAAAGGGGCGAGAAAGCAGTGTTATGAGGATTCATTCTTTGTATCGGCACTCATAGCGTAAATTAATCCTACATGGAAAAACTACAGAATATAATTTACCCTACAATAAAAGCACGAAAAGAGCGGTGTCAAATTCATTAGTTAGAAAAATCTAACTGTGTCTCAGGACAGGCCCTCATCGGATCCCTAGTACATTATCATTTTTAACGATAGAATATTCCATTCATCCATCATTAGTTTACCCCATTTTTCACAAGTCTATACAAACAGGGTTAGATTCTTCTGTATGATGATTAAAACCAGATAACCTACCTGTAGTTGGGATATTGTAATCTGTCTGGGTAATTTCCCCAACTTGTTTTATTTAACTAACCACTTTAACTCACATATCTGTTCTATACTGTAGTTATATGAACAGGTCCAGTACAATCAGTACATTTAGCTACGTAGCTAAAATTACCTACTGTAGCTTTATTTATCTACCTCAGGTAGCTTTATTTAGCTATTTCAATGCAACTTTTCACAATTTTGCTTTTTATTTTAAAAAGACAAAAAGTCACAAGTAAAAGTCTACTGATATTTATTCTACATGTAGGTATTATTTAAAAAGCAATCTAACGCAGAGATAGTTTGAACACTTTAAAGGAAAATATGTATTTTCATTGTTTGAGAAACTGTCCACTGCCTTATGTGCGATGAGGCGTGGATAAGTATGATTACTTCACATTGTGCTCATGTTAACCAAAACTGGTTTTCTTTGTTATTTCACTCAAGAAGTAACTGTTAGGTCACAAATTAACTGTTGTATATAGCCCCAAAACTTTTAGAACTTTGATTGCAATTGTGCAGAGAAAGACACATCTCCAAGAGTGATTTTTTCATGAACTGTTTTCAGATGAGTTCAAAGTTGAAAATTATCACTGCATCAAAGTGCAATTTCTGCACTTTCTGGGATAAATGCTAATTTAAGAAATATGTTTGATTTAGTAGCTAAATAAAGCTATTTCAGGTAGGTAAATAAAGCTATGTAGGTAATTCAAGCTACGTAGCTTAATCTAGTGATTGTACCAGACCTGATGAAGCTAAAAAAAATGTAGCTTAACTGCAGTATACGTATCAATTCATGTTTTGCAGATGTAGCTTTAATGAATAATAAACTGTATCGAGTTGACATGACCAGAACTCTTGCACGAGTAGCAGAGCATTTGCCTTTTTTTCTATAAAAAAGAGAAATGCAGGCTATATTGAAAAACACACAAACACACTGAGAAACACAAAGACACACTTATAAGGTTACCTTTTCTCTATCAACCGGCTTTTCCGGCTCTCGTTGCTCTTCAACAACCATGGACTCGACAGTGGCCATGTTTACTTTGTTATTAAAGCGTCAAAATGACTGTGAACGAGAACTGGTACTCGAAGCATTTTATGAACGAGTCCAACAATTATTTCCGGAAATGATTTCAAGATGGAGAAATTTGTTTTGTTTATGTTCTTAAAAATATCATTTATAGCAGGTAAGACTCATTAAAGTTTACATTTTTAACTCATATAGATTGCTCTTTTCCAGAGTATTTAATAGATTAAAATATTTTAAAAGGAATCATTAGTTTTAACGATCTATTTTTATGTGGGGGACAGGGGTTCTTCACTTGCATGGACTTTATCATATTTATCATTTATGCCTTTTTAGGAGACATCATTTTACAAACAGATGAGTTTTGTTCTGTCTGCTATGAAGAGTATTGTAGAAATCCAGCGTACTATCGAACCAAATACAACTTTCAAAACAGCATAGATGGATATGAGGATGTTAGGTCACAGTCCTATAATTTTTACCAGGTATGATACAGGATAAGTATTTGTTTGCTTTATATCACTTCAAGAATATTTCATTCATACTGGGAATTTGGGACACCATCAATTGCCGATGGAGAGCTGCTAATTTAGACCTGTAATCAGAACTTACATGTATGGCCATTAATCAGCTGTTAATCAGGTCTGGCACAATGTCTTGATTTAGCTATATAGCTTGATTTAGCTATATAGCTTTATTAAGCTATTCAGAATAGCTTGAATTAGCTATTTTATCACAGCTTTTTCTTAAATGTGTTATTATCTCAGCATGCACAAAAAGTTGCACCTTGGTGCAGTGATAATGTTCAACCTTGAACTCTTCTGAAAATAATGTATGTTTAAATCAGTCACCAAATTGCGTCTCCTTAAGGTCAAGATCTAGTAAATAAAAGGAGCCTACAGATTTCTCAAATTTGAGAAATAAATTCCTTTAATGAAGCTTTATAAGTATAGCTTGGTCAAATAAGGTGTTTTGGGGCATAATTTGTAGGTAAACAAGACGAAAAATCATATCTTAAACTTTCATTTTCAATGAAAAATTAAGAAAATCAGTCATGAATATGGTAGTTTTTTCCATATCAGACAAATTAAATGTGTCCAGATTGCCTACAGTCTCCCAGAAAATGGTATTTTGTATGTTCTTAGCCTCTTCTTTAAAATAATATTAAATTGAATATAGGTTTCGGGATTACTTTTCACATGATTTCAAATTGAATTCCAGAAAAGTACTTTATTTTCATCAAGGAGATGAGTACTAAACAAAAATTTAAGAAAGCTGTAAGATCTTTTTTATCTAAAAATGCTAGTGATACTACGTGAAGGCTTGTCTAATTTTATTTCTATTTAATTTTATTTTAGTTTTATAAGCATTATTGTGATAATTTTTAAGGAAAATGTGTAATGAGAAACATGTCATTTTTCAAAGCATTATGCTATATTCATTTAAGTACCCTGCCTAAATTCCATTATTAATGTAATATTTTTGTTACTAACGTATTTGTAATTTAAGGACCCCATTGGAAATAAGCTTTTTTATAAAGGCTTTTATGGGATATCCTTAGGTAATACCTATCATCTGTATGTCATGTAATTTATATAATAATACATGTATATGCTCAATTAGATCTTTATTAAGTAGCATAGTGCTGAGATAATGTCTGTTTTTTTTTTTTTTCTATTAGTGGGCTAATCTGTAATGTTTTAATTGTGTGTTATCATGACATTCTGTGATAATTTTACCTGAATAAAATGAAATGAAATGAAATACATAATTCATTTACAGCTGTAAAGTACGGGAAAAAGAAAGTTTAATTTGATTATGACATCATAATGGATCTAGCATCAAAAAGGCAGTCTAAAATCATTTACTAGATCTTGACCTTAAGAGACTTTGTACTCGAAGTTTCTGGGGCTATATAAAGCAATTGATACAGTTACTTTTTCAATGAAATTATAAAGGAGGCCAATTACAGTCAACAAGATAATTGATTGGTCATAATTCAGTACAATGAGAAGTAATCATACTTATCCACGCCTCAATGCACACAAGGTAGTGAACAGTTACCCAAACAATGGAAATTCATCTTTTGCTAAAAAGTATTCAAATGCTGCAATGTTAGAACTATCTTTGATTTTGCTTGTTGTCTTGATAGCCCAAAGTAAATACATGAATAGTCAAATACATGCGACTTTTTGTCTATTTCTAACATAAAACATTTTTGTGAAAAACTGCATATAAATAGCTTTATCAAACTATTTTGAATAGCTTAATAAAGCTATATAGCTATTTCAAGCTATATAGCTAAATCAAGAGATTGTGCTGGACCTGTTAATTGAGCAGTGAGATATCTTTTTTTGTGCCGGCTCCTACTGTGACAGGGTCTTGGTTTATAGTTTTCATCAGAAGTACTAATTTTTGTGTTCCATAGAGAGATTCAAATCTGTGACATTAAGATAAACTCCTTACTTCCTGTACTTCACAACTTTAGAAAGAAATGCTCTACCCACTGTTCCACTGGCAACTTGCAGGATATGCCACATCCCCTCTAAACAATTGATGATGTATTTACACTTCTCTGTAGATTCATGCTAGTATTTAAGAAATGAGTAAAATGAATTCATTTCAAACAAAAAGTTTGTCCCTTTGTTGCTAATTTAGAAAGAAAAACTGATTTTACAAACACTTTCGTTTGTCCTTTGCAAGTTTTCAGTGTTTATTTTTTACAGTTCTCTGTATAAAAACAATTAATTTAATTTTTCTGTTTGGCCTAAGATGGGTTAGTTCATACAATAAACTGACAATGTCAACAATACCTGTAAATTACAAAAATTAACCTTGGCAATTGTTATATGGTAAAGAAAAGAAAAATAAGGTAAACAATAAAAAATGATTTATCTGATGATCTGATTGGCCTGTAAAAGTCATCCCCCCTTATGAATTTTTTTAGCACTTCAAATTTATTGTTTGCAGGGATACACATTGTCTGTACCATTTCTAAAGTTAAGGTTTACCATTTCTCTAAGATGCATTTAGACTGAAAGTTTTTATAGTAATAGATATTAAATCTGTCTAGCAGTCCTACGTTTTATGACAATTATCAATGTGTAAGATAGTTAAAAAGAATACCTTTCTACCTACTCACCTTGAAAAATGTGGGTTGTTGGACATAATTAAAAAAAAAAAATAAGGATGGCAAATAGTAGGGGGGGGGGGGGGGTTCTCTGATTGACCATTCAAAGGGAAGTAAGTAAGTAATGTATTTATTTCCAATTTTGGGCCCAGAAGGCATACAAAGGCATAAGTAAGGGTAGTGAGTCTAGGAAACTGAATTTATATATTGTGCCTTGCATTCAACACTTTTAGTGTAGCTAAGTTTACAGAAAACAATTTTTATGCACTTCTCAGTTGGATCTTTCAACATTGAACAAATTAATTTTAATAGTTACTGTAAATGTGTACCATTAAGATAAAAATAAACAAGTATATCATTTCAATTTAATATTTGTTATTTGTGTGGATAACTTCTATTGACATGGTAATAGCTTAATCGTTCATTATTTACAGGACTCAAGGAACTGTATTGTATCCATAAAGGCCAAGCCTGAGCATCAGATAACAGTTGCTTTAGATGTTCTTGACATTGATGCCAACCATGGTCCTGTTAATGAAGATGGCATTCCATCCTACTGCAAAGATTTTCTGAAACTTTTTAATGGTTTGTTTTATATTAGGGATGTCAATTTTGTCAATGATTAATATTCGAATATTCAATGAAAGTATTCGAATATATTCAAATATTCGATAAAATAAATAAAAATCTGGTTTATTTTAAATACACATCATGCTACTCTCATGAAAGGTTTAGCGTAGTTATTCTTATATTGGAAGTAAAATTGTACAAAGACTTTTGTATATGTACAATAAGGAATTCCATTTGATATTTGTCAATGTTTGAAATAAATGATTGATTTAAATGTAGAAAAGTATAATTTTAACAAATGATACATGTGTATTTATAGTAGCTCCAAGGAACCAGTCGCCTTACCAAGGATAGTTGTATACTGTTCAGATTTCAATACATGTAATTAATTACAATTATCAACCTAATAAGAGATATGATTATAATCTTTGCTACAATGTTTTTAAAATATAAACAAATATTACCATAGACAATTTTCCTAGGTAATTACATGTAACTAATTTCCCGATAATGAATATAAAATTCAAGATTATGT
Organism: Saccostrea echinata; assembly: GCF_033153115.1. NCBI lineage: Eukaryota > Metazoa > Mollusca > Bivalvia > Ostreida > Ostreidae > Saccostrea > Saccostrea echinata. The sequence continues at coordinate 16,704,076 of NW_026889801.1, read as the reverse complement.
ACAACCCAAGATAATCAAGTAATTTACACATTTATTCTGAAATTGAGCCCCACTACAATATTAATTACAGACTAATTCTATCGGACAATCATTCAATGATCAATTAAATTTATTTTGATAAGTTTACTATTCAGGTCTTTTAGACATTCTAAGAAGGTTTTCATTTTTTGTCCTCGATTCTAGATCCGATTGTATTTATTTAATAAAAACTAGGAAAGTACGTTTTGTTATTATACATAAAGCATTGTTGTATAATTCTTTAATACCTTACTCAAAACAAAATAATTTTGTAGATATATATGACAAGAAAGTAGTGAAAGAAATCAGGCGATCAAAATTGATCGCTAGTAAATTAAACAGGGATAAATCCAGCACTGTTCTAATCAAAATTTATTAATCACAGTACTTCTTTTTTATGAAATCTGAAAAAACACAGAATATTCGAATCTTAAATTCATATTCGAATATCAACTCATCGAATGAATATTCGAATGTTCGAAAATTCGTTGACATCCCTATTTTATATATATAAAGGTGACATATAACTCATATTCAGTTTCTCAATCCAACTCGGACTTCAGAAACTGTCCTGGACATCTTTTATTTTTTCTACATTGCTCAATGGGGTTGCTAAATTTGTATACAAAAAGATCAGGACCTAAATGTATACATATGCCTTGGTCTTTTAGATTTTAAAACTGTCTAATTAAAGCTGAATAAAAATGTTTGTGTACTCAAATTGGCATCCACAATACTACAAGTTTGAACAATTTTTATAGAAAAATGTGGTAATGATATTTGATAATTGAGAAAATTTTCTCATTATGAATGCAAACATTGAGTATACAAACAAATATTTATTTGCAATTTCAAATTTATGTGGAACTTCGCCCCTTTGCAGGGCCTCGTGTTGACAATGCCAGACTGATCCCTGGATTTCCCCCTGGAGGTTTGTGTGGGAAAATCCGATCCTCCGCAGATTTCCCCAATCTGAGATCCTTCAAAACTACACAGAATGAACTGACTGTACAGTTTGTTACTGACAATAAAAAAGATAGCAAAATTGGATTCACGCTCCGAATCAGGCAGATTCCTTACTCTAATCCAGGGAACCTGTATCCAGATGGCAGTAATCCTGGTGGTATGTTGAACATAAAAGGACATGTTTCTATTTAAAAAAATTTCAACTATTAAAATTGCTTGCTCTTGCAAGAAAAGACAAGAAAAATTGGAATAGGCCAATCTTTAAGGAAAAATAATGCTAAAACTGCTTAGAATCTTTCGAGAAAGATAAATTCTACTATCAAATTAGAGAAAGATCGTTTGAAGAAATACTCCATTTTATAAATTCCCTTCAAAGGTTGGAGTGATGGCTCGTTCAACGAGTTCCAGAATAACTGGGATGAACAGATTGTGATCCCTGGGGGACAGGGTCCGGGCAGTGGGAACGATTACGACAAGGAAACGAATGGTCTGACCTGCTACTCCTGTAGTTACTGTAACGTAGAACCATTTAAACCTGAGGACTCTGGTGTGGGTACGGAGACAGGATGTCATGTCTGCTCCAAGGAGTGGGACGATGGTAGGTTTTAATGGGTATTCCAGAAGGGGATTCATTTGTACATGTGTATATAAACAATAAATTATTGCCTTCAGGGCAGATTTATCTGAATTCAGAATGAGTTGGGTCATTTAACTGCTTTTTCAAGACTTGAAGACCAGGTGGTCACATATATGAGAGATAATATCTTTGATTCTGGTAATTGAATGAGATGCAGAAACATATGTTAGTCAGTTACAAAAATGAGGCAATTTTATGAATGTAAGAGTTATGTCCCCATTCCCCATGTCACGTTAAAAGTAAACCTAAATATTTTGAATTTGTTATGATACATTTGGACTTTGCAGGCAAAAAAACACATGCACTGGTTGACAAATATTTTGAATTTGTTATAATAAATTTGGAGATTGCAGCAAAAAACACATGTGGTGGTTGACATTTTCATTCCTACATGTACATAGCTTTAAAAATGTTGTGTAACATTTCATTCTCTGATGATGATTTTATAATTTATGTGTACTTCTGCATTAAAAATCAAAGGAAAATAATAGAAAATAAGGTGCTTCATAGTTAACTTCTTTTATTATAAATTTTGGTATTATAAATGCAAACTTCATTATCTGCATAGTCATTAAAATAGAATTGAAATGTTTTTTTTTCAGTAATTGTTCATTTTATTTTGCAGAATACCAAGTTGCCAGAAGAAAGTGTTACTCCCAGATTGAGTATTACAGAGTGCTACAAAGCTTAGGAACAGGTTATTATCATTTCATTGAGTGGTTTATCTTTTGTCTGAGTGACCTTTTTGTGTAAGAGAAATTCACTGTATAGCCATGACACAAAAAATTGCAAAATAAGATAAGAAAGATGTGAATGATAAAGAATAAGGGGGTATATTTTTGAAATATTACATATTAATAATGCAAAGAACAGAGGAGAAAATGAAAAACCAATCTGAAAAATATAGTACCAATAATGTTCAGTGTAATGTATTGTATTATCAGACTTGTATCAGACTTGTATAAAATTAATGTAATCTTGTAAAGTGTGACTGTTAAACAGTATTTTTAGGGATTTTGGTATCTCTTTTCAGATTTGCAGCCAGTCACAGACTACATTGGTTGTAAAAAATTTATCACCACCTATCAGCGAGCCGTAAACTACTGCTTCTGCAAGGGAAACAAGTGCAATTCAGGCAATCATGTGATGTACAGTCCAATAGTTGTGATTTTTAGCCTTTTATTAGTGAAGTTTTTATACAAAATCTGAGAAAAACTTCATCTTTTAGAAAGGAACTGTTTTTCTACAAGGCTGTGCCATTTTATGGATTGGAATATACATATCATGACTTCATTACACATATCATTTTGATATATTTTGTGTATATATATATATATATATATATATATATATATATATATATATATATATATATATTGAAATTCATTCCAATTGTTCAAATGTTTTTTTTTATGATTTTCTTGTTGTGAATTTTATTATTATAATAATAAGAAAATTTTGCTATTTTATGGTTGTGAGATATACTGTAAAGCCTTATTATCTTGAACTCGATGGGACCAATTAAAAAAAAAACTTCAAAATATCCAAAGATTCAAAATGTTGAGGGTAAAATACTCCAAGAAAAAATGCTTGGACCTCCAACACACTTCAACATATCCATGGTATTTGAGCCATTGTATTTGAAATAGCCATGTTCTAGATACCAAAGTTTAGCTGTACTTGTAAAATGTGCGAAAGGTTGTGCATATCCATTTAATATTATTGTCATCTAGACTTATCTCTGTGTTTGTCATTCCATGCAATATCACATCACCTCCCTATATGAAGATTCCATTCATACTTGTTTTCTAGTGCATTATACACAATTTGACTTTTGATATCATAAATTAAAAAAAAATTGCACTGTTTGTGATTTGCATATTTACATCTGATTTTTTCTTCCAAATAATGCAATTTTTTTCTTGCATATTTTAAAATTTTAAACATTTATTTTCATTATGCGTTTTTATACATGTATTTATGTGTACCATATTAGTTAATAAACATGAATATAAGTTTATATGTTTTACATTCCTTATGTTGAGTGATGTCATTCTTATGTTAAGCATCGAATGATGCAAGACTCTTCTTTTCAAAATAACAATTCTTTTAAATATTCATACAATAAGGATGCATTCTGGAGGTTCAATTAGTGAGTAGTTACTTTGATAAAAGAAATAATACTATTTTTTTTTTTTAATTTTTTCTGTTTTGGAGCTATATAATTCATTGTAGTTCTTTGTTGTTAATTGCTATTTTTTATTTATATGTATACAATGTACTTTCCATTTTATTCATAATCAAACCTTTTCTTTGTATATCAGTTCAAAGTAAGCTGTGAAAAGTGTTAAACAAATGATCTTGATGCAATTGATTTAGAAGCAAAATTATCAAAATCCTTTATTTTTTATACACATAATTTTAAACAGATGTGAAATATGTTAGCTTTTAAGCTCACCTGAGCAGAAAGCTCAAGTGAGCTTTTCTGGTCACATTTTGTCTGTAGCCTGTCTGTAAGCCTCTCATTTTTGACTTTTTCTCAGGAACAACTGGGCCAATTTGAACTGAATTTGCAATAAAGCATCCTTGGGAGAAGGGGATTCAAATTTATTGAAATGAAGGGCCAGGTCTTCTTTAAATGGGGGATAATTAAGAATTTGTAATAATTTGGTAACATCTTTCAAAATATTCTCAAGAAGTACTGGGCCAGAAGAGTTGAAACTTATGTGAAAGGTTCATTACACAATGTGGAGGTATGGTGGGGCCACAATGGGAGATCAAAATTTCACGTAGGAATATAAAGGGAAAAATCTTTCAAAATCTTCTTCTCAAGAACAGCACAGGCATGATTACTAGTAGTCAAATCGATATGGAAGCAACCTCAATTAGTGTAGATTAAAATTTGTTCAAATCATGACCCCCGGGGTAGGGAGGGGCTAACATGAACGATCAAGGTCTTACATAGGAATATTTAAGGGAAAAAATCTCAAGAACAGCAAAGACATGCTCATTCTTATTGATATGGTAGCATCATCAGGTAGTGAAGATTCGCGGTTCAAATCATGACCCCAGGGGTAGGTAGGGGCCAAAATGGATAATCTGAGTTCACATAAGTATATATAGGAAAACAAAAACAGCTGATGAAGAAAGCTGAACCACAGTGACCAAGATGAGCACTGTGGCCCATGGGTCTTTTGTTTTCTGTACTACCATCATGTATGTGTTCATATCAGTTCTTAGTAAGAATAAGTTGTCATCAAAACTACTACACTCCTTTCAAATGATATATCTTTTTAAACAGTTTTATGTAATTGTTAATTTTACTACACTCCTTTAAAATAATAAATCTTTTTAAACATTTTTATGTTGTTTTCTTCCTGTGCATTTTATATAAATCAACAAACAATAGTCAGAGGTATTATTTTATTTAAGTCATTTTAAACAAAGTTTACAAACAACAAGTTAATGAAGTACATACATTGTATACGTATATTATTTGTTAGCAACATATATGCAGCTAAAATTAATAGGGAGGAAAGACCCTCGTACACATTTTATCCTGGACACAGGGTTGAAATCTGAGTAGGCCTATTTACAAAGATAGATAAAAATACACACCACAAAAGACGGTGTAATTGGCAGTCTGTTTAAATTCTGAGCAAGATTTTCTTCGCTGCATCCATTTCCATGTTGAGGGTTGTGTGCCGACTGACGTCTGTGGACACAGAACCTCTTATGTTGTAAGGAAATGTTTCACCATTAAAATACTCGTAGTTTCAAAAAGCTTCCTTTTAAAAATGTGCAATTTATTTTCATTATAATAATCTTCACACATCGGTACCTTCATTTTCTTTTAATTCTTTGCATTTTAAAGTTTTCTTTGCTGCAACTGTTATCAACTATTTTACTTCAAGGATCATCATATATAAGTCAAAGATTCATCAAGTGAACATAAAATAGAATACCCGGTAAATAATCAAGATAAGTTATCATATCTACATTCAATTGTATTTTTACACTTAATGTCAGATCATTTGACAAAAAAGTGCAAGGTTTCACATATAAAGTGTGATTGAGGGAAACGAGTTTCTGCAGTTTTACTTTCAGTAAAGCTTGCTTCATATTACGGAAATGTACTTCTAGTATGGTTCCCTGCTATGTATTCCTATTCATGTTTGAATGTAGACATAGAAAATATGGTTAGTTGTCATTGTGGTCGTATCCAAAACATTTTCTTTAATATAAAAATGACTTATATTTCAGCAATCCATAGGAGGTATTTCATAGACTATTTCATTACGTATTGGCAGTGACTGACAGTTACACTTAATAACATGAGCGATTAAATTCAGATATCCACAATAAACATGAAAAAAAATATATATCATAAAAGTAATGATTTCATCAACAACATTAAATGGCTGCCTTTCAAAAAAAAAAAAAAAAAAAAAAAAAAAAAAAAAAAAAAATTCAAAAAATTAACAAAATGTAAAAGAAAGATTTTTTTTGGTTAATTCAACGTCAATATTGCAGTTCCTTTTCTTATGTTGTCTCATACAGTGTACATAATTTTATCCAGATCAACGCAAGTTATTCTGAAGATGTCCATTAAGTCACACCATTATTGCTGAGACAGGGCATGTTCAAGGTCAGGTACACTTGAGAGACAGGTATCATCCACTAACGGTTCCTCATTTTTTAAATTGTCTAACATACGATGGGACAAATATGGCAGTGAATCCAAAATCAATGACTTTATTTTTTCATCTTTGAATTTGAAAATATGTTCATAGTTGTTCTTAGGAAACTGTCCACTTGAAACAGTAATCCAGGCTCGTTTTATTATATCGTATGCTTTATCAGAATCCATGATGTCAATGTCTAAAAGATCCTGAAGAGATATGTAATCGAATTTTTCACACACAGAAGACACACTGTCTCCGTTGTTTGTTTTCATATCCGAATCTCCATGAATCAAAAAAATGTATGCACGCAGTAATCTTTCTAGAACAATTAAAGGATTTACTCCTTTGAGATTAGTCGCTGAATTATAGAGAGGCGATTGTCCCTTTTTATCAACAGCTTCAGTTGAGCAGCCTTTGGTCTGAAGCATCTTTATTATACACAATATGCGACTAAAATGGACATATTTTGCGGCATAATTAAGGGCAGTTAATCCTTTAAGTGTTTTTGTTTTTATTGGAAGTGACAGACCTGAATCTAGAAAAATAGACAGAATACAATGGGCAGTGAAATCATCCTTTGGCGTGTCTATGCAATGATGAAGAATTGAAAATTCGGCACGGTCACGCAATAACAAATCTGGTCGTTCTTTGTGATTGAGAAGTTCTTTTATTGTACTTGTCCTATCCTTGTCGCATCTTACAGCTATCATTAGAGGTGTTCTACCCAAGTCGTTTTGAGCATTGATATCAACTTTAAACTTAAGCATCTTTTTCACTATTGTAAGTACGTCAACATCCTCTCTGTCCGACTTCAAAACCAAGTGTAAAGCTGTGTTTCCCTCAAAGTCCCGCTCGTCAAGATACGATATACTTATCCGCACAAAGCTTCGAATACAGGACACACTTGTATTACTTTCAATTGCAGTATGCAACGGAATTTGCCCGTCTTTATTTTTTTCATTTGCTGGGAAGTTTTCTTGAAGTTTATCAAACACTGCTTCGCGCTCCACTTTTGGTTGGTCTTTGGCATAATAACCAATTGAAGCCAAATAATGAAACAAGTTTCGCTTTGGCTTATTTAATTCAAATATGTTTTCTATCAGATACTGAACCAATTTCTCATATAAATTAGCATTATCTGCCAAATGTTCCAATAATTTATCTATGTCCAAATCCTGTAAATGTGTACTTTTTTCCATTAAGAAAACAAGAGTGTCAAATTTCTTTTCATAGAATTTAAATGCCATATCGATGCAGGTGAGCCCATCTTTATCTTTTTGATCAACATCAACACCAAGTTCAACAAGGCGTTTGCAGATGGCAAGTGTTTGTTTATCTGCTAAACGAGAGCTCGCACAATAATGAAGGTAAGTACGATGCTTTTCATCCACTGAGAAATTAAGGTCCGCAGTACAAATATCAAGCATTCTCTGGACAACTTCAATTTTCAGATCTGACACTCGATCAGGAAAAAGTCCACCTTTTCTTGATACATGTTTCTTTGGGGACTCCTCTGTTGTAATTTTGTTTGCCATGGCTTCAGATGGAAATTCCAGTGGGTCAAACAAAAATGATCTACATACCATAGATTGCATTGCTTTCAATAAAGGTGAGTGTGATTCAAAATTCTCTATTTCATCATTAACCAAAGGTCGTTTTGCCAAAAGCAAGTTGAACGAGGCCTCACGTGCGCTAAATTCAGCATCGGATTCCATCAAGTAAAACAAAGCACTTTTTCCATAAGAGTCCTTTGAATTTATAGGCACATCTCTCGACAACAAAAAGTCAAAAAGTTTATGCATATGTGGACAAGCTTGAGCAGCAGTAATCAAAAGGGTCCGATCATCCGGATCTTTTGCAGAAATTTGAAGCTTGTCATTACCAGTCGAAAGCAATTGTGTAATACCTTCAATTTTAATGGTTTCCTCGACATCTTCTTTTATGCATTCATGGAGAGGAAAACAACACGAGTCGTGGAGAGCAATCTGTATTAAAATATTATCTTCGATATTCGAATCCTCCAAAGCAAATCTAAAAGCAGAAATCCCAGTTTTATTACGGGAAAGCACGTCCACAGATTTCGATTTTAATAGGATTTTAACAATTTCTTTTTTCATTATGTCATTCTCGTAGGAGGCTGATAATGCGACACGTAGTGCCGTTTTTCCATTACTGTCTGCTATTCTCATGTCTATTTGTGCATCTATAAGCTGATTTAAAATAACTTTCCTTGGCCTCTGTCTCTTCAACTCTAACAAAATAGGACTATTGCCAAATTTATCAACCATGTTAACATCTGCCCCCGATTTTATTAGAAGAGCAAGAAACTTCTCTACTTGTATGTTTTTCTCATAATTTTGGAGAAGAAGCGTATGTAAACAAGTTCTTCCATAAATATCCTGAGCATTGGGATTTGCTTGATAATGTAACAAGCTTTTCACAACATCTATTGATGGACAAAATTTGCTGATTTCAATTATTAGTGGTGTCTCTCCCATCTTATTTTTCATATTAATGTCTGCACCTTTTTTGTAAAATCTCCGTATTGTCCGTAAGTGAACACTTTTCTCTTCCATTCGCTCAAAGACAACATCACGTTGATATTCACCAGTTACTTCCTCTGGAAGCATAGGTAACGTTTCATCTCTGTCTTCTTTTTCTGTATCATCCTCAGGTTGGGCAATATCGTCATAGTTCCCTGCCATGGTTGGTTGATTCTTTTGGTAATTTAAAAGAAGATGAAGAATGGTATTTCCATTGTCATCAACAAAGTTTAATGGATTTAATCGTTCCTTTTCTGAGTAGTGCTTGATTTCAGGTATTGAACAAAAAGCATGTATAATACCATCTGATATTTCCAAATCAGGAATTTGAACTAAATATAATAAAATCCTTTGGCATGATTCCTGATGCAGCCTTATGGACTTCTCAACTTTTGACACTATACTTTCGAGAAATGTCTCTTCTGTTCCTCTAATTTGATCATACTTCAAGGCACCCTTTTCTTCATTACTTTCAAACAGGCTTTCGTTTCTGTCAAAAGAAAGAACAGCCTCAAGAAATTCTGAGCAACATATTTTTGGTTCATTGTGACAAGCATGTAGAAAAGGCCATCCTTTCCATGTTGAGGATGGAAAACATGCTTCTTTTTCCATCAGGAGTTGTATAGCTTCTTCATTTCTTGCTCTTAGTGCTTCTGAAAGAGGATATATAAAACCCTGGTTTGACTGTTCTCCTAATGAGGAGGAGTTCTCATCTCCATAGAAATTTTGGATACCCTTGCCTGAATACTTTTCTAAAATAAATCCAGTAATTTTAATCTTTTTTTCTGAGGCACATGATGCAATTAGAGAATATCCATACTGCATTAAAATTTCTGATTCTGTTAATGCTTCCTCCAGTATTTCATGTTTTAATAGCTGAAGAACTGTGTCAAGAAGTGCATATGCTGTGAACCAATACATAAAAGGAAATCCACAAGTATCCTTAACACTCATTACATTTTTAACAGTTTCTGCATTTTGTGTAATTTCACTCAAAAATACACCCGAAAAGTTCTTGTTTTTCAGTCCAGGGAATTTGCAAACTTCACAAATATTCCCCTCATTAATTTCTTTTACTAGTCGTTTAGCCAATCTTTGTTCTGAAAGTAGGTTCATCAAAGGTGCATGTTCATCAGAGCAACATTCTGCAAACAACTTTCTAGACAGAACATGCATAGGAAGTATTTCGATAGCTTTTTGTGTGTATTTTTGAATAAAGTAATTTTCTACAGCTTCTCGTACACTTGGGTGAATAAATATATACCCTTGTGTACTGCATTCTCTCAAATACGTCTCTTCAAGATCTGATGCAGCTTGTGGCAGATCTTTAACATCTTTCTTCTTTAAAGATAATTCATCAATATCTGTAAGTCCCAAATCACTAAGGACTTTCCAACATTCATCCTCATCATCATAAGCCACATTCGTATTCTTCATATCACAAACCAGCATTAGAATAAAAAGTGCCTCTCTGCGTCTTGAACGTTGAATATTAAGAACATCCTTCAGTCCATCAAGCATATACTGGTGAGGATTTGAGAAAAATTTTGTTCCATCTTTCCTGTATCTTTCGTCACATGCAAATAAATGGGCACATAAAGGAAACCCAAATGGAGGACAGGATTCAAAAATACTTGTCCAATCTTCTTTTGAAAATTCTTCTTCCTTGATATTTTTTACTTGGCTTGCATACTTAAATTTAGCTTCCAATATATTTCGTTTTTCCCTAGCACTTAGACTAAACTGTTCTGAATCAATATCTAAAACATATTTTTCCAGCAAAGAGTGAGTTTTATCCATTCTATCTTTTGCTGCTTCAAGCAAATGTGGTCTAGTGGTCATGACTACATATGTTATGAATTCTGGAACCTCTGCTTCAGTGTCCTCACTGGCATTATCACTCTTAACGACTTTCTGGTTGACACATTTTGAACACACAAACTTTTCTATGTAATCAAACTTTTTCCACCAGTCTTTTAAAGTTACATCAGTGCAATCAAATATGTTATCAATGAAAATAAAAGATTTCATTGTTGGATCGACTAACATCTGAAAATCGGTAGGACTATCCAATTTGCGAACAACAAATTCATCGCAATATTTGAACATTAACTGTGTTGCAATCCCCGTTTTTCCTGTTCCTGGTTTTCCAACAATTATGACACAATTATATTTTTTCAGAAACTTTTCTGTCTCACAGAATAAACTTGTTTTCACATAAAATTCGTTTTCCATCTTACATTCTTTCAAATAGTGTTCTGTTTGACCTACAACATGAAAAAAGAACAATAAATACAATTTAGTAAAATGTGCCTCAAACATTAAAATTTAAATCAGAGGTCACTGATGAGACTTCATTTTTACTGGTTCTATCTTCAAAACAATGAAAGTGAAAAGTAGCACTTGCAGATTTCAGACTGTTATATTTTATGTTCTTGAATTCATACATGTACATTTTTTTTTATGTTAAAAGACATTATAACGTGTATGTTCACATATTATTTCCGAATTTTTCATCAGTTTAGTTTTGATTTTAGGAGATTTTGAGCTTCAAATCTCAGAAAAAGTTCTAAAGTAAAGTTTCATAGTAAATCATTGTATCAAATTAAAGCATTTACTAACTTTAGCTAACTAGAGTAAAATTGTGTTAGTGCATGGACCTGAAATTATGAAAATGCTAATAAAAAATAATGTTCCCTGGTTTAGTCTCTTTATTGAAAAGTTTCATTGAAATCGAACTAAAACTGCAGCAAAAATAGCCTTTTGAAACAATTTTACAGAAATTTACAAGTTTAATCATTTATCATTTTTTTTTACATTCATATTGAAACTGTAGGAGGAACAATGTTTTTAGAAAGAATTTTATAGAATTTATCCATGATGATTGCCACACCGTAACTCGAAATAAAAAATATATGCATATTTACATTTGCAAATGTTTCCCTTATATAACACTTTCTGAGCAAGGCGTATTTAAGTCTGTGTAAAAATAGGTTTGTCACCTGATGATAAATTCATTGTTTAGTCATAAATGATCGAATAAATTTCATAGTGACGTCATAAGTGATCGAAGTGTTCAAACATTTAACTTATACCGCTGAAGTTTGGTAAAATTAATCATTTCATGGTTTCAAACTATAGTATCCAAATATTTGTTAAAATAAATCAATCACAAATGTAATTATAAGTTATAAGACATCATTTTCAAACATTTATCAGAATGTAAATACGGGTTGCTGCATGATCAAATCTCCATAATTTCTTTCACCATGCATTCAGCTTTTATTTAGCATTTGCTCTGTTTTCTAAGCATTCAGGCTTTACACTCTGTGCGCTCTCCCTGTCCATCCTGCACTAAAAGTTTATTCTGGTCAAATACCTTCAACATTTGCTCTGACTTTTCTAGTGTGGATAAGTAGAACATTTAAGATACTGAGAAATCACTAATTTTTGTGGGAGTTTAATTTTCATTGTTTTCGAGGTATGAAGAGACCTACAAATTCATGTCCACCATGAAATGCAAAATTTCATATACATAGCTACTCAACACTTCACTAACCAAGAAATTAAATCCCCAGAACAAATATTTTTTTCCCTCAAGCCTTGAAACCGTCATGGTCGCTCAGTCGGTAGAGCGCTCACTCCGTGATCAAAAGGTCGTGTGTTTGAATCGCAGCCGCGACTGACCTAGGTAACAACTGTTCCTTTGCCAAGCGCTCAGCACTTTGAAGTGAAGGTTGCAGGTCCTTTGGAGACCTCAAAAACCGAGGCCCCGTGTCACGGCAGGCATTGGCACAATAAAGAACCCTCACTGGTCAATGGCCCTGAGTGCCAACTAAAGGTCTAAATTTGAAGGCCTTCACCGGTATATGGTGACCTCTCTATATGAGTGAAAAAATTCTCGAGCGGGACGTAAAACAATTAACATACAATCAATCAAGCCTCGAAAATTTGTCCCCATGAAAATATGTGATTTTCACAGCACTCTCACTACTAATAATTTTATTCATATACCCTAGCCTTATTTTTTCTCTAGATTAAAAATGTTATTGTTCATTTGCAAACATCATGAATGTTTTTTAATCAATTTGGTCAAGAGTAAGGAATACAGACAAAATTATAATGTATTGAGAGAAATCTGAGTTAAAAACTTACCAATATTTGGATCCTTTTGTCTGTAGGAATGTACTGGCAACTGTGATTTGAATGCTGAAAAATAAATTAAAAAAAAAATATTAATGTACCTGACATTTCATTAAAGATTTTACCACTAAATCAAATCAGATTAGAGAACATTTTGATAATACAGAAAAATAGCTTTCTTACACCTATTTAGAAAAAATATCATTATGCCTGACATTAAAATGGGATATGGATGTAATGGTAAAATGAATATGAATATAAATTGAGAAAAAAAAAATGAATTTGCATTTGTAATGCTCAAGAATGCAAAACTACAACTATATGAAGTAAAAAGTTATTTCCTAAATGCCAGAATGAGGGTTTTATCCAACAATCTGAGTTTCAAAACAGAAAACAAAACAAGACAAAACATTATCCTTGTAATTCAGCAAAACATTCTTATCTTTCATTATTTCTTAGAATTATAATTTAACTACATATGTATTCGAATAAAGTATGCATTTTACAAAGTATCAACCTTATTGAATAAAACAAATTAAAATTTGACTTTAACTTCAAAACTTGTGTCTCAAATTAGTGATATAATCTTGCAAACCAACAACAATCAATCAGTAAAAACACACATCACTTGCAGACAAAGGTGCTAATTATAATTAATCTTTATAGTCTTTATCATTAGAAATTAGGTTAACATCAAAACACAATTACTTACAAATGTGCTAATTAATCTTTCAATTAATATTCCAGAATATTTAACCCCTTTATATGGCCCCATCCTAGTCCAAAAAGGGTCCAGATCTAACCAAACTTGAATCCACACTACATGGGGATGCTGAATATACAGTCCTGGCCACCTACTGTGCCCTTATCAAAGTCCTAGGGCTTTTTGATAAGCTTTGTCTTTTCTGACCTACTGGTTTAAAATGACCCTACCATTGATATTTTCTCTATTTCTCACTGATTTCCTCAAGAAAGAGGATATAAATCCTCAAAATCCTTAACCCAAGGGTATTTTGTAGGAAGTTTAAATTTTGATTAAAATTAGCTAAGTGGTTCTGAAGACATTAAAAATGTGAAAGGTTTGCAGATGACACACAGTAAATGACAACTATAGACAAATATCCAACACTTTTTAATGAAAAAGCATTGGCTCATGTGAGCTAAAAAGTTAAATGGGAAAAAGTAGAAAAGTTGTGGGTGGATAGAATGATAAAGGATAAGCAGGCTGGCAGAGAGATGTGGCCTGGTAAATTTTGTTACATTTACTCTCTGTTTTCAGCATAACTGTAAAATCTTACAAGGAATCGTTAAGAATTTTGCAGGGGAGACCAGAAAAACTTCGCTATACCCACTAAATGTGTACACAGATGGACATGGTGATTCCTGTATATATACATAAATATCCCCAACAGTGTTTGCCTGTGGGTATGAATATATTATCAATTTTAAAAAAATTGATCAAGGTACTTAAATTGGTGAGATATAATAAATTAGTTTTAGTTTACCACAAATATTCTTCTTGTACTTCTTTCTAATGCCAATTAAATCTTCTAGAAGGCGATCAGTCTCTGCTGCAAGAAAAGGGAAACGACAAAAAATGATTTAATTATCGCCATCCATATAGCATATTTGAGTAATTATTCCATTGATTATCTACTGGATTAAATATATGTTTCTATCAAAAAATATTAACACAGTGAATAGAATTTATACTGTACTATGTGTATGCTGAAGAATAATATATGCAAACAGCCAACCTGACATTTCATAACTTTCCATCAACTGTTTCTCTTTTTCAGCCAACTGTTGCAGAAGGGGTTTAGTCTTAGGATCTATAATTGGATTTTCTTTTAATTTCTTCATTTCATCTAAGTAGCAAATAGAAACAATTGCTGGTTCCAAACTTTCATCTATTTTCTGCAATGATTTTTCAACTTGTTCCCATATCTTCTTGAATTCTATATCATCTACCCTTGCAGATGTGGCATGTGCAAAACAATTATTTCTACATAGCCGAATTCTTTCAAGGGCAGCAAGGAGGCTGCTATCACCATCAAGTGGGGGTTTACCCCACTTTTTCTGATTTTTTGCGTCTGACTCTATCTTGTTAGGACACACATTTCGAAAAATTGTGTACAGCAACGTAAAGTCAAGAGTATCATATTGTACAAGTTTGTTGTCTGGAGGCATGATTAAATTTTTCTGGCTGCTGCTAAGATGATTCAGTCTGTCTCTGCTTTGGTAAATTGCTTTGGTAAGTATTCCCTCTCCTCCACTTATCTTGCATCGCAGGAGGTCCCTCAAAGCATCACTGCAAACATCCAGCAAAAGACGTGCTAGTAAGTAAAAGTTTATGGTTCCTGAGGTTGTTTCATAACGCACATCCTTTAAACTGCAATCTACAGCTGCTTGTGCATTAACAGATAGTTGACGTGTCAGTAGACTGTAAAGAAACGCTTAAGCTGCTCATTCACAATAATCATTCTAAATACTGAATATTAAACTATGTGAAACAATTACTTATTATAAGTGTCCAAAACAAAATGTATTGCTATTTATTAAGCTATTTTGCTTTTCCTTCAAATTCTTAGCATTTATTTCACTGTTCTTGTATACTAATATACCAGCAGTTTTCAAAATCTCAAAAATGCTAATATACATGTAAACTGCTTGAAAGCAGTCTGCTTCACTGTCCCTAGCCACTCATCTTTACAAAACTGCTTTAAAAGGTGGTGTTCTTTATATAGCTACTTAACATAGAGATCATATTGTTCAATTAAACAAAAATTAATTACAAATGAAATGTGGGGTCAATTGTCTTATTTATTATTTTAATTATACACAGAAGTAAAAAACCCTAGCTGCAGTTCTAGATCTGAGATTTAGTACACATGTACTTACTGCGTAGTTGAGATCTGTGTACTGGTAGAGTGGAGAGATACTGATAGAGACCTCTGATCCTGGACAACTTTTTCCGTACTTTCCTCATGTTGATACACAGTTCTTCTATCAGATCTTGATGGTGTGCAAATCACCTCTCTGCAGTGAACAATTAAGAAGTGAGAGGAAGATTTTTAAAGATTTTCTCTATATATTCACATGTAAAATTTGTTCCTCATATATGGCCCTATCCTGTTGCTTGGAACAATGATTTTAACTTTGAATATTGCACTTCCTTTGTTGCTTGCATTTTACATGTTATATCACTTATCATGGACATGCTTTTCTTCAAAAGATTTTCAAGTTGTTCACTATATATATCCAATGTAATCTTTGACACCTTATGGGGGCCCCAACTTCCCTTGAGATTTTTTTTTGAGCAAAGTTGATTTTGCACTACATGAGGATTATTAAGTGATAGTACATGTATCAATTCAACTAGATATTTTTCTAATTTTTGCCTATCCATTCCAATGTAAATCTTTGATCCCCTACTGGGGAATCCAACCTACCCCTGGTGGTCATGATTTGAACAAATCTTAATCTACATTACCCAAGAATGCTTACATATTAACATCAGTCATCATGACCCTACTGTTCTTGAGACCGTTCACGGTAGCTCAGTCAGTAGAGTGCTCGCTCAGTGATCAGGAGGTCGTGAGTTCGAATCTCAGACGCTACTGACCTAAGTCTATAAAAAATGGGTAGCAACTGTTCCTTTGCCATGCGCTCGGCACTTTGAAGTGAAAGTTGTGGGTCCTTCAGATGAGACCTTAAAAACCGAGGGCCTGTGTCAAGCAGGCGTTGGCACGATAAAGATCCCTCACTGCTCAATGGCCCTGAGTGCCGAGTAAAGGTAAAAATTTAAAGCCCTTCACCGGTATATGGTGACGTCTCTATATGAGTGAAAAATTCTCGAATGGAACATAAAACAACATACATGTACAATCAATCAATCAATCTGTTCTTGAGAAGATTTTTAATGTTTTTTCCTACATATATTCCCATGTAAAACTTTGATCCCCTACTGTGGATCCACCCTTTCCTGGGGGCTATGATTTGACATACTTGAATTCAGTAATACCATCTCAGAAAGTTTTCACATAACATTCAGGGGTGAGACTGAAATTCATTATTTTTAAAAATGATGATTTCTAGTCATAAAATTGATTTTTAATATTGACTAAAATTCATTATTTTTTTTAGAATAATGATGAAAAACAGTCATAACTATTTGGTGTTTATTTTATTAATATAGAGTTACTTCTGAAAATAAATATGGATTGTATTTCATTTTTTTTTAAATAAAATTGGTGGGTCTGAGCGCACTTAATTATCTGGTTAGTTTTACGGGGCACACAACTTTATTTTGGTTTCAATTGTTTGTCAAGATGTTTCTCTACACATAGGTCCAGGGCAGGATAGTGTACTATATCTTATTACTGTGCAGTAAATGGGTTGGAAAAATTAACTTGGGAATGGAAATGAAAACAAGTCTCATTTACAAAAATAATAAAAATACATATATTATGTAGCTAGTAGAGATGACAATTATCAATCATTTTTCAATATGCTGGATTTCTGTCTCACCCCTGACTGCACAAGTTTCGTCTTTTTCCTGCCAGTGGTTCTGGAGAAGACAATGGCCCCACCAAATTGTCACTGTTTTTTTTTTTTTTTTAGAGTTTCATCTTATAAGTAGATAATCCCATAAAAGTTACCTGGTCCCATTGTTACCCTTCAACTATAACTTCATCAGCAGCTTACCCTGGACTGTATCTAGCATCTCGTTTCTGAGCCCTCCTTCTCCCTGGTGGTGTAGGTTTCCCTTGAGTGTTTCCCATCACTTAATACATGTATGTCAAATCCATGTCATACAGACAAAACAGTTTGTTTCTGCAATTTAAAAATCATATGGTGTAAACATGATATAAAAAATCCCTTTAATTAGGTGGATTCATATATATATCTGTATATAAAATGACCCCTCTTAAACATTTATATGCTTTTATGCTAAGATGAATTAAAGGCTACTTTTGTCATATTATTTTCATTGGAGCAAATAAGAGTCAAATAAAGTTTTCACTAATAGAAAGAAGAATTTTTATATTTTTAATACTCTTCATCTGGTAGGGTGTACATGAATTTGTGACCTAAAAGATATTGCATTCTTTGATGATTTAAGTCAAAATCAGAAAACTATTATAATTTAGCGTGTGATATTGTAAAGCAAATTAACTTATTGTATTTAATGAAATACACAATATTAAAATTATTATGAAATATTTTGTTTGAGACAAGATGTCAGTTGCCAGTTGGACATTTACTAGTATGTATCAATATTCTCCTCGATAATTATAGATCATATTATTTAAAATAATGGTAACTTTATATGATAAAAGATATATAAATAACACAAACAAGTTTTTTTTTTCAGAAATCAGCAATATTTCTCTTAGATTTATATTTAAATTGCATGGTTACCTGAATAATGTTTACCAGGTATAGTGGGAGAATTTTATAAGATTTTGTCATAAGGTCAAAAAGTTGTGCAAAATTTTGTATAAAATTATAATTATAGAAAGCGACACAAAGTCTCATATCTATAAGCACTAAAGAAAACTTATGATTTCTTTATTTATTATTTATGCCATTTCAAATCAAAATCAGTCAAAAAACATACAATTATATCAATCCTTGCATCAAAATTTTGTTTGTGTTTAGTACCCTTAAGTAATATGTGATAATGTTTACAAGAACAGGAGATGACCAAAGACAATGTCTGAAAACAGATACATGTAGTAAGTAAATAAGTCATTAAATCAGCGACCAAAGTGGCCTAAAAATTGATAACTTATATTTTCTGTTGAACAGAGTTTAATATGCATAATTCATTTTTGATATAATCTAAAACTTTTTTTCACATGGTTAATGTCTCATAGTGCATGTACATCAGATTTATTATTTAAATAAGATAAGCATCTGTCATGATTGACATCCTTCCTTTTCCCAGATGAGGTAAAGGGAAATATGCTCTTTAAATCTGAATCACTCAACAACTGAAAATCACTGAACATAGAGTTGTAAAGACATGCTGGTGAATTTTATCTGACATTTTCATAGTCAAAACTCTTGACATCAGACAATAGAGTGGACCAGTACTTAAGCAGTTAAGATTTTCTCAATCATATAAATTGTTCACATGGATTTCTAGGCCCTAAATTGTTCCAATGATTTAAACAAATCGTACAAACGATTTTATAAATTAATTGTTCATACGATTTTCTGAATTGACCAAACAGGTAAATTCTAAATTGTTCAAACGATTTTCTAAATAGTACGAATGATTTTCAAAATCGTTCAAAAGCTTTTAAAAATCTTATTTCTAAATCGTACGAACGAATTTCTAAATTGTTCCAACTGTTTTTCTAAGTGGTACAATATAAAAAAAAAAAAAAAAAAAAAAAAAAAAAAAAAAAAAACAACAACAACAACAACAACAACAAAACGTACAAACGAATTTCTAAAAATGCAGAATTGACACTTATATGCCGTCGTACTAACGCGCATTCCGTTAGATTCCGGAAGTTAAAAAAGTCCAAAAATAAAAGGGACTGGTCAAGTTTTACTACTAGATCTAGATAAGGTCAATTACCATCAAATTAAAATTTTCAAATCTCGCGTAGGTAAATTTATTCTATCCTGATATCACAAATGAAACCTCGCTGAGTATTTAAAATCAAAATTAACTATAGTAGTTTCGTTTTTGGCAATCGCTGAACCAGTCAATCATAGATTATACACACAGCCCAGGCCCCTAGGGTACGTTTTTGCATGTAATTTGCATTCATATAGATCTTATCACCTAGATTAAATTACTGTGTCATACACAATATATAAAATAAATTCCTTACCAGTACTAACATAAGGGCACACGGTGTCAAAGCATCACGGTAACCTCTTCACTTTGCAGAAATCGACCAGCTGAGTGTGCATGTAGGTCAGTAACATGTATGGAGAAATATTAGTGCACAAATTCAATTTAAGAATTTCTTGACCTAATAATACGGACTTGTATGTTATATGGAACCTTTTCAGACATGTCGCATGAGTTTTTATTTTATTTTTTACTAAATTTGATAAAATTACCGGCTTTATTAATTCATGTATTATATTTTTTATTTTGGAAAAAAAAATCTTTCACTGCGCCAACTACAATGCACTGAGGGAGGGGGGGGGGGGCTAATTTGAATACATTTGATTACAAAGACTGTTTGAGAAAAGAAAGCATTAAATAAAGCATACATATCTTTTTGCTCAGAAAATAAAGGTTGTTGTCAAAACCTAGTAATATGTGATACTAATTTACATTGAATCCACTGTACTGAATTTATGCTTTTACTGCACTGCTACTAACAGTGCTATCCAAAGAAGAATTAAGAGAAGAGAAAGAACAAGCAATTATTTTCTCTGTATTAAATACAATATTTTTTTTGCACATACATGTATTTTGTGACCTCATTTGAGACAAACAAACAAAATCTACACTTATTCAATCTATCTGTATATGAACATTAATTTATCAGAAATATTGCTGATTTCTGATGAAAAAAAATTGTATTTCTAATATCCCTAAAACTTTAGAATGGCGTGTACGCATATTTGTAAGCAATTCTGCGTTCCCCCAATGCTGGGTAAGGAAATTTTAAGACAATTAACGTGAAGGGTGTAGCTAAAAAGATTCTACACCAGGACCCAATCTGATTAAAATCCGATCTTTGTTACGCTCCGAAATTCTGATGGTTTGTACAGCGACCATCAGAATTTCGGAGCGTAACAAAGATCGGATTTTAATCAGATTGCACCAGGACCATGCATTGTCATATGAATGAATTTACATTTGAAAACAGTGATTAAATGCAATGGAAAAATTCTTTCGTATTTACTGAAAAATATTATTGGTATCTTCGTTTACAAACAGGATATGCATTTCAGTCTATTTCTTAATTCTCAAATAACCCTCTGCTAATTTTTTTGATTTTTATAAAATGTTATTTGTAAACTTAATTACTTAAATTGCAAAGTAATTGTAATGTAATTAATCACATTTCTACGAGGGTTGTTCGGAAAGTTCACACATGTAAAATATGTATTTTGTTGATGTCTGAAGTTTCATTTCATGTAATTTAATAAAAGTCTTTTTATCTAATTTTAAAATCAACATGTTGTTTAACCACGGAGCAAACTCAACAACATTTTAACGTCGTAACGTCGAAAACGGTGTCAAGAGTTTCTAAAAAATTCTCTCCCTAAACATTTTGCAGTATTTGTTGATTTTTCGATGAAATCCTGGCTTACGATTGGTTGAAGTCTGTCACGTGAAGGGGGTGTATTACTTATACCTAGTCGCTTGAAAATCAATACATGGTCGATACGGAGTTATCGTTCTTTTGTAACGTTCGAACAACTCGAGTTCACGCGATTTGCAGAGTGTCTGTTGACAATGTTACAGTTAACTAATGTAAGTAACGAAGATGGAACCTTTTTATGGCACGCCGATTGCTTCAAAATTATTTTCTGCACAACGATCACGATTTTATACACGAGCTTGATGTAAAATATACACGAGTAAAATAAAAATGCACGTATCGGTAAAAATTGCACATAGTTTGAAAGATTTTAACACAAACATAACGAAAAATACACGAATCCGAAATTTTTTACACGATTAATGGGTATAAAATGCACAAACGTAAAATCAAAAACTGCACGAGCAGAGGAAACTAAAAATTACACAAACAATTTTACTGCGCATACAGCTGCGCATATCATTATTATGCACATAGAATATTCATTGTGTTCTTGGTTTTCTGTACTCTTTATCTCTTCTTGAATGCTGGATGTAATCGAGAGAAAATGGCGTTGACGATGATATGCATATTTGTTTGCTTCTTTATTTCTTTGCTAAAACTCGATCCGATTTCTAGCTAATGCCAATCAAACGAATGAAGTGTTTTCTTGTGAACTGTGTGAAAAAAATTAAAAGTTGTTCGGAGATATTATATTTTTCTTATATTGACCGAGATCCTATCCAAAATATGGAGGTATATTATATGATGCCGGACATAAATTGTGACAAGAAAGGAATCGCATGGTTGTGTTATAATGCGGGGAAAAAAAGTACCATTGCATATGATGCACTCGACGCTGAACTAAAAGTAATACACAGCAAACTCTAAATTCACAACGATAAACAGGTCTTGCTTTAAAAAAATGATAGAATTATTAATTTATTTTTTCTCAAAATATACGCTCTATGGCCTTTTAAAATTATCTAACTTACAGATACAACTTTAACGGAAATTACTTGTATAAAATAAAATTAACACATGCATAATAAAACGATTAATAAAGTGGATTAATTCCTCATGAAAATGATGGCAGACTTATTGCTGATTATAATCATTAAATTGTAGAATTTATTTCGGTACTTCTCATTTGTACTAATTATGATTTCATTTGAGCAGATTATTTTTTCATTTGGGAATAGAAAATTATTCAATTAGCTGGATACATTTTTTATTTTCAAAAAGATTAAAAAGTCAGTGGGGATTACCTGACCTTAGATAAACACAGTATGTTTTTAAAGTCAAATATAAAAAAAAAATATTTCTATTTAAACATGTATCTTTACTTATAAAATATGAGGACATCAATTTTGGTAGATATTAGCCTACACTGTTATGAATTCCTTCCATGATATCGCATATTTTCAGTCAAAAACTGCTCATTAAAAAACAAGACATTTCTAAGGGTAAGCGTTACCCTCATTCATAATGGCGATTACTTGATAAATGTTTTCACTTTTAATAAAAAGACCAGATAAAGGAAAAATATATACTCTATGTGCTTTATATACATGCGGTTTTGTGTTTTGTTGCTTAAAATTTGTCCAAATGAAATAACAAAACTCTATCAAATGATCCTGGCACCGGTAAAACTAATGACATTAGTGGCGGATCTGGTTCGTGGATTGATTGAGTCGCAACATCTGAATCTATGTATTTATTAAAGTTTCAAATCGTTGGACCATAATGATACGTCAGAAATTTTAAAACATAGTGAATTACTAAATACATCTACGTACAATACTACAAATAAGAAAATGGGAATGGATATTACATTAAATAGAAAGAACATAGAACGTGTTTTATCGCTCTTGAAAATGCAAATAAATCATGTTCTTTATGGAGATCGAGGTTTGACAAAGATTTTCCAAGATAACAAATTTTCTTTACATTTCGAATTTATATGCATGAAATTTTAATTATTATCCGAACACTTGTTTTTTGTAATAACACTTTTTTACCCAAATCTATAGTCATTATAAAAAGAACATGACTGTATAATTATAAAACGAAAATAATCTTCAATAACATTCAAGGAACATATTTGATAAAGCTCCACTTTTTAAAAGATTATTCATGTGCATATCTAACATTTTTGAAAATTCAGATTATGGGTGAATAAGCCTAATCTATGCAATATGAATTTTGTACGTATATATGTAATTAAAAAGTTTGCTTTATAACAATATTGTACATGTGTATCAATGACATCAACCAGGTTTTGTTTTACTTTGAGCATGACTACGAATAAATATAAGAAAGCATATGATTAATATAAACCTCAAGAAATTTTTGTTTTATTACCGTGTGCAAATTTATTATTGTCAAAATCTGTATTGAAAATAAATGTGCATATGTAGCCAAGTCCCATCTAATTAAGTTCGTCTTGTACATCTTCTTGAATTTGGTCTTACAATATCGTTACAAATCAGTTAAATTGCAATCCTGATTTCGATAAACTATTATATGTACCCTTAAATTCTTAGAATTCGTAGCATCAGTAAGGGCCTGCCCCCCCCCCCCCCACTTTTTTCCAAACATAACCTACTTCTATTGTAAATGTCCACTGAAAAAGCTGGTTGCCCCCCCCCCCCCCCCCTTGTCGTAGGATAGTTTAAATCAAGGTAATTTGGTACTATAATGTGTTTCGAAAACAAAATGGAAGGTGGAACCCCCCCCCCCCCCCCCCCACACACACACACACACCACCACGAAATAGGATTTTCGAGTTTGCACACTTTACCTTTTTTTTTTGCTTGTCAACGTTTTTTTTTTCAGGTAGGTTGTCAAAAAAAAAAAATTCTGGCTGCCCCCCCCCCCCCCCCTTTAAAAAATGATACTACGTGCCTGTATTTTATAATTCTAAATTTTCTTCACTCCTTTTATTGAATTTAATTATTCAAAATAGACTACCGCCGGTACATTAAAAACCGACATAAAATTAAGCATTAATTCACATAAGTAAAACGACTGTATAAATTTTCTATACAGTTTCATGGAGTTTTATGAAATCACCAACACGTTGCTCAAAAGTTAAAACTACATGTACTACTTTGTTACATACATATATCAAAAAGTTTGATATCCGTTTCAATATTAAAATTTCAGTTGCGCAATTATTTGCTCGATTTTCTTTACTGTTGACTTCCAAAACGTTTTCGGTCAAATTCCACAACCCAGATGATCACAACATTGCTTCAAAATCTTTGTATGAATTGCCAGTAATCTTTAATCAAAAGGTATTGGTGTGTGAAATAGCTATAAATCGATTAGCGTACAGGTGTCTTTCGTTCCAGAACCAGCAGGGAGGGATCTCTGTATGAAAAGGTCACGCATACACATCCTTGATTATTACCAAAATTAGACTCAGTGGGTGGTGGAGGAGAAGAGTTTCATTTGTTGTTAACTCTCCTGTATTATATCACATGTTGTTTTTATTTATTTTAATTTAAGCCTATATGCCATTGTTTTAAACTTTCAAAAGAAATTGCTATATAGAGGAATGACCTACTAAAAAAAATCCAAAAATTAAACACACAACTGTAATATGCACCCCCCCCCCTTTTTTTTTACGTTATCTATACATGTATTCTGTGTAGAATGTTTTTTATTCGGGAGTGTTCATATACTACAAGTTTAAGATTGTGTGCCTGTCAATTTATCTACATGTATAATATACGTTGTACATATTCTTGAGAGTCTAGAGGAATTTAAAAAGAATCTTTTTTAAAAAGATTACTAAAACGTTACTCGTATTTATAGTATGTTTCAAGCATCCAAGCCACATTGACCTGTTCTCTAATGAATATTAATGAAATGTGCGCAATGAGGATGCGTTGCCTATTATGTCGATGTTGTATTCTCACTCGTGCAGTTTTCGTTTTTACGTTTGTGTAATTTTCTCACTATATCGTGTAAATATTTTGTTGATTGTGCAGTTTTTCCATAGTTTGTGTAAATTTCAATAACTTCGTGTATATTTTCCTCACTTTGTGCAAGTTTTTACTTACTCGTGTAATTTTTGTTTAAGGTCGTGCAGAAAATAATTTTGAAGCAATCGGCGTGCCATACCTTTTTCTCCCTTTACTGAAAGTCTTCAAAACTGTCAGTACGTTATTACAGTACGAAACACTCGAAAAACAACATTACGTCACACAACGTGACGTCATAATAGGCATTGAGTGATGAAACATATATGACTGCCGTCATGAGAAAAGGGCCCTTATCTTTTGACGTCACAATGCGCAAAAAACGACGTCAAAGTCGCGGTATTGTAAACACGGAAGTAATTTTTGTCGAGTGCGTTTTGTGAACAAGAAATGAAATTGGATTTCCAGGTGTTACAAAATTAAAAACATTAAATCATATGAAATTTGATGCGGAAATTTTTAATAAATAATATAATTACACACTAGTACATGCATTTATTAATTATTCTGTTTTAGTATTTAACTTGATATCACATAATTAAGCTTAATGCAACATTGAACTCATTGTTGATTACGACGATTTATATCGATGTTTTTATCTGATGCATGACTAAAGATATACTGAATATTTGTTGTCTGAACGATTTGCAAATGATTAAATTTAACCAATATTAAGTAGACTAAGTCTTATTAATTAATGGTATTCTACATAAACGTATATTTTTTCAAAGAGAGAGGGAGAGAGAGATCAATGCACATATACACTTCTTTATTCTAAAAAAATACCTTCATGTAAAATGTAATTACCCATTTTAGTACATAGTTAATCATATCCATATGCGCAGTTAGACCAGCTCAGGGTGAAGCGTCGATATCCAAATGT
The DNA here is from genome assembly GCF_033153115.1 of Saccostrea echinata. Lineage (NCBI taxonomy): Eukaryota > Metazoa > Mollusca > Bivalvia > Ostreida > Ostreidae > Saccostrea > Saccostrea echinata. Next base: position 16,677,924 of record NW_026889801.1, on the reverse strand, counting down.
GTGTTTGAGGAGGAGGGGGGGGGGGAGGAGATCATTGAAAAGGAAAAAAAAAATCTGCGAATAAAAAAACAATCGGAAAAAATTCATTCTTAAAAGGGAACCTTTCTTTTATACTGGTACTGGTATCGTGGGAGATTCGGATTTCCTACTACAACGAATGAGAAGGGGGGGGGGGGGCAAACGGCCCCTATATAGATAATTCCTTGCTAAATTAACAACAAGAGAATATGCAAAGAGGAGAACGGAAGAGGGGGACGCCACGGAAATTTTGCATAAAATAAATCATGGTAAAAAAAAAACATTTTGAAATGATCCAGTAAATACATAAAAAAGTAGTCTCTGATAAAATTTATGTATCAATTTTCTTAATTTGTTGCGATAAAAGCTTACTTGAAATTGAATTGCAAAATGTTTAGTAAATAAATACAGCTATTGTGGACTTTTTCCATAAGCATTATGATCAATGTTGAAGAAAATAACAATTACATCAACTGTGATATTGGGATTAAAATATTTATGAAACAGAAGAAACAACAGATTAAACAATAAATTAGGTTGTAAAGAAATTAGAAACTTCTGATAAATGTCGATATGGCGACATCTTTTGAGAATAAATCACTGATAGTGGAATAAGTACTTGTAACAAGCGGTTATGGGTGTCATATTCAAATGTTAAGAAAATGTTTAAAAACATCAACCACACCAGTCGTAAGACAACAAAGACAATTAAGAAATCTAAATTTTGATAAAGATGAAAGAAAAATTAACACTGGTGATGTTTCGAGAGGAAAAAAAGGTTCAGGCAAAACTTTGAAAACCATAAAATATGTTAGAAAAAACATTTTCTTGTGGATGACTGTTGAATTCATGTACATCTCGTATGTAATATATCAGTCACGTTTAGTGTTGAAATCTTGGACGTCGAGTCTCAGCTCTGATATCTCGATATCCCGGATATCTCGACATTTTTTGAAAGTTCCGTTGCTATCGGGATACTGAAGGAAAAGGATTAAACAAGCACACACATCTTGCTGATTTTAAAGGAAAAAATGTTTCTATTTCAGTCGTGTGGTAACAGGCAAAAATAAGAGTCATGTTCTTTAATTTCGAGATTCTGACAATTTTTTTAATTTTTGAAACAATAACTAGGAAAAAATGGTTTATCTATTTTATCTTTAGCTTTCAAGACAAAAGCAGATACTAAGCCGCCTATGAAAGTCAAGTTAGAGTGGTAGAGTTACAAACATTCAATGGAATATTGCTTAACCGATACAAAAAAGTTTGAACATGTGTATCGGACGTAATATTTATTTTTTGTTTAAGAATATATTTTTATGTACATTTCATTGCATCTAAATATGAAAAACTTAGATGTAGGATTAATTGATGCCACAGAGGAACATGAATAGATGACCTTTATTATGTTAAAATACATATATTCAAGCAGGTCCGTAGCTACAAATTCAAAAGTGTGGGGGGGGGGGGGACTTCCTCCAAAAATCTGACACCCACTTTAAAAAAATAAAAATAAAAATAAATAAAACCCCACCCTATACTGATTAAAGAGTGGTGATGGTGGGGGAGACCAGCAGAAAAAGGGGGAAGAACTTATGTTCAAATCCTGGAATTTGTCAGTGCTCCACCATACAATAACAAAAATTGGGGGGGGGGGGGGGAGGGGACCAGCACCTATGAAAACAAAATTTGCTAAAGCAAAAAGCTATACTAAAAAAAGTGGGGCAGGCCCCCTCTTGCCCCCCCCCCCCCCCGCTTTTGATTAAGTGTGATTTGCTTAAAAAGTAAGAAATTGGCGAAAAATTTAAATTTTCATGTACGGAATAAACGTTCATAAAACGATCCTTTGACATCATTATATGCCTCTTTGTTATGTTTCTACATCATATCTAAGACAGGCGAAGAAATTGAATTGTATAAACAAAGGAAACTTAATTATTTAAACATTTTTATCAAAATGTTCAAAAAAAAGTTAAAGAAAAATCCCCTTGGAGGTAGTGAACAGATTTTTTTTTTAATCAAATATGATTTTTTTTTCTGAAACTTAAAAAAAAAAGTTTACACATCATGGCGTGAATGTGAAATATATATGAATTTATTTCCCATTAGAATTTTTCGGTGATACAGAAAATACATGAGGTGTTATTATGCCTTCATAATAAAGTTGTAGGGGATAAAGTAACGTGCGTGTGTGTGGGTGAGTGAATGCGTGCTTATATCCCAAAATATCTTTTTAGGTCGGGATCGATGTGCTCTTTTGCGAGATGTCCCGCTTTAATATTGCACGAGGTGCTCTTCTGGGACATCTATATAGATCTTTTTATATTTTAATATTTCAAGTGCTTTATATCTTTTATAAATTGAAATAGAGTATTAATTATAAAAAGAAAACCTTGTGTGGAATTCAACAATTATTAATTTTTCGACTGAATAAAAAACCGTTCCTAGATCCTGTCTAGACCCCCACCCCTCCCTTTTACGAAATTACTAGATTGACTCTAATATAGTATGAAAAAAGTATGCGACTCCCCTTATGAATAATTACATATCAGCTGCTTGGAAGAAAAAAAATCAACTTTATATGTGTTAAAACGATTAAGGTTATTTTAAAAATGTAGTTTTTTTTAAAGAATGCTTGGAAACTGAATTTGACGCACGCGACGGCATTACGTTTTCAGTGAGTAACGTCAACGTTGTTTTGAAGCGGCCTTACTAAAATGCTCATAAAACACTGAAAAAGTGAGATATTTTTAAAAATTGTGTATATTTGCATTCAGAAAGAGTCAGGCTATCAAAATTTACCAAAAAGTCAATTTGTGAAATTTTGACCTTAAGGGCCCTTTTCTCATGACGGCAGTCATATATAGTGAGAAAAACAATTTTACAAACCACAGACAATGCATAAATATTTTATCGGTGGGGTAAATTCGTTACATAGTTTTTTAGTGACAGGGTACGGGATGATACCTGGTTAGTAAATTCCATACCTGGCTCGGCTTCGCCTCGCCAGGTATGAAATTTACTAACCAGGTATCATCCCGTACCCTGTCACTAAAAAACTATGTAACTAATACCAGTGCACTCATTAAAAACTTTTATCTATATCACTTGAAATGTATTTTGCTAGCAATTATATATTCCAATAGCATGATTTTGTTTGTCAATGTTACATTTATTTTACTGCGTATATATAACAGTGCTTTCCGTGGAATCAGGATTGGCCTGGGCCACGTAGTTCACCATCGCAACATTAATCATCGATTAAAGGGTCGATGGCGTGATAATGCAATAGCGCGATGACGATAAAGCGATGGTGCGATAACGATGACGGTGCAATAGCGCGATGACGATATTGCGATGGCGCGACAATGTGATGACGATGGTGCGATAGCACGATGGAGCGATAGTGAACATCGCTTCATTGTCACCGTAACATTGCGCAATTGTCATCGCACCATAGTATCATCGCTATCGCACCATCGCTTCATCATCATCGCATTATTGCGTAATTGCACTATCAGCCCAAACCTCGATAGTGCGATGATGCGATAGTAAACTACGTACATGTAGCCTTATCCGGATTTCATAGCTTTCACAAGATCAGCAACTCTGAAGCGCCTTATCTCTTACCACGAACTTACTAACTTTTAAAGTTTTTGAACATATTTTTATAGATAATCCGTTTTCTCACTTATCTTCCTTGTCTGATATATACAGTCCCTATCATTATAATACCGTCTGTGCCATGTACACACACATGCATGGCTCGCTTTTGGCATATTTCCTGCTTCCTATAGCATTTACCGAGTTTTTCCTATCTTCTGAAATTGATTTCTTTTCAACGAAGCAAAATATTAAGTCATATTTTGGAATATGAAACGATGTAACAATTTTTCATTTGAATGTCTAGGATTTTCGTTTTGCGCCATTTTACAGAGGGTATGATAACAGAAATTATTTAGTGTATTGATTGTAAATTACTAAATGTTGACCTGTTCCGCGATCTGATTTTCGCATTTTTAAAATAAAAAAAAAAAGTAAAAAAAAATCATAAAACCTATATATATATCTATATCTATCTATCTATCTATCTATCTATCTATCTATCTATCTATCTATCTATCTATCTATCTATCTATATATATATATATATATATATATATATATATATATATATATATATATATATATATATATATATATATAAGAAAACAAAATAAACGAAAACAAAACAAAAAAAAGGATATTTTTACTTATAAGTCTCCAATTCTTTCAACAATTCGGAATGCATACGCCTTAAACCTGGTTTCCTAACCAAAAGTACATTTGCTTTGTTGGAACTACCTCTCGAGGATGATCCTTTGTACATGTATATTACATTTTACAGGGAGAATGAAGGCTTCTGTTTTTCTTTCTAACCAAGAGCAAATATTGAGCAAATATCAAGCTATTTCTGTCTAGGGTGAAGACTTTGAAAATGTAATTATAAATATTTTAAAGTAAGTGCAGATATGTCTTGCGCCTCTAACAGGTTTACTTGACATGAGAGTGATATATGAACAAATCTCTGAACTCGTTTTCGAATCCACTGGCAGCATATTCAATAGCCAGCCATGCAGCATAGAGATTATTAAACTTAGTGAACATCTTTCCGTTGTATTGTAACGTGTCGAGCTGAATGTTAATTGCTATAGGGGGTCGTACCTTGTCGATTCAAGTATTTGGGGGATGATTTCAATATAAAATTTTCCTTAATAAATGATTTGCAAATGATTGAAAACAAAGGCCTGCAAATTTATACAAAAATATGGCCTAACCTTATCTAGGTTAATAATTTCGACAACAATATGAAATAGAGAATCAAACAGTTACAGATGATTGTGTAAATTGTAGTGGGTAGACTTGTGTAAATTGTAGTGGGTAGACTATCACTTAAAGTGGCCAACCTCGGACTGACGCTTGTACTGCAGCCTTATTCAGGACACAGTCAGTACAAGCGACAGCCCTTCAACTGCTGTGCACACTGCTAGCCTTATTCAGGCAGACACACTGCACACAACAGCCTGGTCGCCAGACATGTCAACAAGACGAATTACAGGTGGCTAACCTCCGTTGCTGGTTAGCCTCTGAGTGGCTTGCCACTCCACAATACGACAACCTTTTTTATTATTCTCCTTGTAGACCTTACTTATTTCATAAGGTCAACCTCTTCTGTATATAAGCTAAACTCATTTCTTTATCGTCTCCATTACATTTATCATTGTATGTTTGTGGTGTATAATGCTGCATGTGTTACCCGTGTTTATTTCATAGACGTGTTTGGCAACATTGTTATTGTTAACAGAGCTATACTCTTAACAAAATTTGTACTATCTAGAATATAGAACACTTCATAAACTCATTTGTCATATCTCACTAACCCAGGTCCACCCCTGGAAGGTTCTTACAAAGTAGCCAAATTTGACAGGACATTAACCAAGAATTTTAATAACAAGAGTTTGCAAATAAACAAATATTTATTATGGTCACAAATACATTTTAACATCAGCACAAAATATTTACATTTATATATTTAAACAAAAACTGATGCACTAACGACCTATCTTTCTAATGGGCCTCAATAAAAAAAACATAGTGCCTACCTAACAGGTGTAAAAAAAAAATCCAGAACCCGTCCTACCCAATGATAAGTTCGAAGAAAAATGACCCACCCCTGCAAGAAAAATCTACAATGCCTAACCTAACCGGTTTACCAAAAATAGGAATAAGGAACTGGAAAATTAACAATAAAATAGATGTGTAAATGAACGAAACAATACGGCAACTTGAATGAGACAATGCATTACCAAGAAATTTGAATGATACAGAGACAGAGACCGAGATTCATGTAGTAAGTAAGTAACTAAATATTTTTTATAGTCGGACCATATACATTTAACAAAAACATGACCTTCAAAAAGTTTTACCAACTAGTAACATAGAAACACATTTAGCACAAATAAAATGTACATATACATATAAGTCAAAACATACTTAAATTTCGCATAGACAGAAGCACATAAAACACACCTTTCACACCTATAGAGATCCACCCCTATTATCAAACAGTGAGCTGCATGGTACGAACCTTTGAGAAGGTTTCAAACCAACTGATCTACAAGTGAAATGCTGGACTTTAAATACACCGCGATCTGAAGGTTTGTCTCTTTTATCCAATCAAAATCTACATTCTATGTATAACCCTGACAAGGACGTTTCCCAAATCCTACTGTAAAACTAGAAAGTTTCCGAATGGATAATAAACGATCTTAACCAATCCAAGTTATCGTTATTTTCTTACTCAGTAAAATCCAATCCTAATACAAACATAAGAATGGAAAAGGTGAAGATAATATAATTTTCATTGATCTTGTAAGAATACAAATTGTGAACAGTTCAGTTTTAAACACAGGCGCCTAAAACATAAAAGACGGGATATTTTTAAGTTAAAAGAAATTGTCTGAAAGTGCCCTTTCAATTGTCAATGTGACAAAAGTACATTAGAAACAAGGTATTATTCATGCTTCAAATTTAAGTTTTCCTAGCTACTGTTTAACCTTGTTTTTGCCAAGTAATGCACAGCTTTTGAAAGAACGTTCTTCATTTCCTCTGATATTTGAATCTTGTTTGAAAACTTCATAGTTATATCTATATGGTCACCAGTAGCATGAGTTTTTGAGAGTCGCTTTAACCCTTTTGTTATAGCATTGATCATAAGAGATTCTGTCGATTTTTGTTTATCATTTTTACAGGTATTTGACATTGATGCCATAATCGCTTCCAGGTCGCAGTAAGATTTTTCCATACAAAAGGTAATAGCAGATCTATCTCCATCATCGCTTTTGATGTGTGGGTCAGCGCCATATAGTAGCAAAATACAAACTCTAAGAAGCCGCTCCATTTCCACTAATTCATTTTCTCCTGTTAAGCACGAAACAACATTAAAAATGGGATTCCTCCCTTCGCTGTCTATTTTATTTACCTGCTCAGATGAATTTTGTACCTCTCCTACTCTTCTCCTTCCATTTTTAAAAGAAAAATGCGTCTTTTCGTTTTGTGTATTGTCTTCTGGCTCGGAAGAATCACCGTAATCAAGAAGGCTGCATATACTTAAAATTCTGCTGTTTCTAGTGTTTTTACAAGCTAAATTCAAAGGAGTTAACCCATCTGTGTTGTCTGTAGATAGATCTACGAGTAACTTTTTTTTGGTGCTTAAAAGGGTATTTATTACATTTGCGCAAGTCAAGTCATCAGTATCTGCATCGACACAGTAATGAAAGACGGAATTCTCTTTACGATCTTTACATTTAACATCACAGTCATTTTTGACTAATTCTTCGATAACATGCTTCCGACTGAGGGGCCAAGTTACGGCAAGCATCAGAGGAGTTTTCCGGTCTATGTTCTTGGCATTGATATCTATATTGTCTTCTTCTACATGTATCAATTGTTTGAGAATTTTGGTTGCAAAATCGTCTTCCACTGTCTTAGATTGAATCAGAATATGGAGAATAGTATTCTTTGTTTTATCTTTAAAGGACAAAACAATTTTTTTTACATAATCTTTACATTTGTTATCGGTAACAATTGATTCTGGGCTTTCACCTTTTGTGCATTCTCCAAATAAAAAGTAATAAATATGATCCACGGCATTGATTTTTTTATGTTCCATAATTGGAATTAGGGTTTTTAATAATTGTGTACATTCACTGCGTCCCAGCCAGAAAATAATCGGAAGTTGAGGTGATGCCACACTTTTTGTAGTGAAAAAATCAACAAGGTCTCTGTCATCAAGTGTGAAGATTGCGTCACAAAAAAACTGAATAAATTCTGGCCTTTTCAAAATATCACATTTGCAGATATGCGAACTCTTTCCACATTTAACCTCGGCAATAAACCTTTTGGCCAAATATCTAAAATGCTCATCTTTCATCCAAGTTAGCCCTTCTTTGTCATTTGTTTGTCCCTCTATAACATCCAGTGGAAGAAGAGCAATTGATTTATTTGGAAACGATCGAAAAATGTACGTTTCTACTGCATCAAAAACGCTCTGATGAATGAATTGATAGGAACTTTCTCCTGTTTTGCGTAATAAAGACCAAGTTAAATCCGCGGCTACATTAGGTAACTTTTTAAAGTTAAGGGGTTGGAAATGTTCACCAAGTCTACAAGACTTCTTTAGAAAATCGGCACAGTCTTTTTCGTTCTGGATGAGGTCTTGCTTATATTTTGATTTCTGATCTTTATTTCTATTATGTATTTCAAGAAGAAGTAAAAAAAGGAGCAATGTTTTTACTCTATTGGTTTTGTCATTCTTAACAACATCCTCAATTTGTGTCAAAACTAGCTGCGTCGGCCACGAAAAGAAATCTTCTCCTTTTCTTCGAAATGCCTCTTCAAATGCAAATAAATGAGCACACAAAGGAAAACCGATATGTGCTTTAGATTTTGCGACTCCTTCCCAGAAAAGATCTTTCAAATCGGGAGGTTCAATGCCCTTTTCTCTATGTGCAAATGTGAATTGTTTCATCAGAATTCTTTTTTTCTCATCATTTTCCAATTCATATTGTGACAGATTTACGATACAGTCCTCCCTAAATATTGCCCTTTTCTTCATTAATTCACAAGCCTCTTCAATTTTATCTGATCTAGCTGTAATGATGACTTTTATTCGTCTTCCTTTGTTTTGTTCTTTTATTTCACTTTCTTTGTTTTGTTCTTTTATTTCACCTTCTTTGATTTGTTCTTTTATTTCACCTTCTGTGGTTTGTCCATTTATTTCACCAGCTCTGTTGTCTTCCAATTTTGCTCTTTTTCTATCCATACTTCTAATAATGGTGTTCAGCTTATCAAGAGGTTTCATCCATTTTGCGAATTCATTTGATTTTCCGTAAAATATGTTATCTATGAAAATGATTGTGTTTTTTGCACATTCGACATAGTTCAGTTCAACGTAATTTTCCACTTTACGAATTACCCAGTCTTCCCTGAAAGGCATCATCAGGTGGATGGCTGTTTGCGTCTTTCCGAATCCTGGAGGTCCTGTTAGTATGACTACATTGTTTGTTAAGAGTACATTTTCGACTTTTTTGTATACTTTTGTCTCTTCATAAAAACTGTCTGCAGATATGGCATTCTCAAGAAATCTCTTTGTAGATTCTTAAAGGAAAAATAAATTAAAGCAAATAAAATAAATCAAATAAATTTAAGAGATTTTTATATAAATGTTCTTTTCATATCCCTTTTAAATAACAAAGTAAATGTAGATATATTGGGATGTATAAAGAAAATGACTGTATTTTAGTATCTTATGAAATGATTGAGAGAGAAGTAAGCACTAGACATCAAGCAAAAATTACTAGATATCAAGCAAAAAATGTTGCATATATCATTTCTCGTTAATTCTAAACTCACCATTTCTCATGATTTATAGATAAAAACATTTTTTTTCCTGAAAATGTTATAATTTTTACAGTGTATAAAGGTACAATAACATACTTCTTGATCTTGCATAATTTCTTTTTTTTTTAAATGTACATCCTAAATTGCAACAAGATTAAGTATAGATTTCTATAGACAGGACAAAATTATATTAAAAAATACCTTCATTGGAAGATACCAGCAACTCCGTAGCATTTTTATCCATAGACACTACAAATATAAAATTAAAGTAATTTCAGACTTACGTTTAAGCATTCTTTATTAGATAATACTCAATTTATATTCAAGCAAATTCATTTTACATAGATGTCCATTGTTTGTTGACATGAACGTTTTTATGAATTTAACTAATTTAAGGGGATCATTAGCTGTAGAACAGAAGTTCGCTGGTCTGAAAAAATCGGAGTGGACAACCAGAGAGCTACGGTGCCACTCAATGAAAAAAGATGTGCATATTTATAGAACACATAAAATGCTCTGTTTCGCAATTTATTCTTTGTATATGTGCGTATATCTCAAAATATTATCAGGCACGTGTTCCAAACATTTTTTACTTACTACTTCCGAACAATACCGCACATGTACATGTATATACAATTCATGCACGAAGCATGTTAGACCGAATTGTCTTGTCACCCAAAATGGCAGTGTAAACAGGTGAAATTTGGGATGGTCTCGATTTCAGATCCAGGAGGGCTATTAACAACCGTTTTGGCAATACTTTATTGTGGAAGTAGTAAATGAATGTTAGAAACACACGGTTAGTAAGATTTGGAGGAGTCAGCCTTAATACTAGTATACAGAGAAAAATAAACACTCTGAATAATGCACAGCCAGGGCGACTCGTAAATGATAATGATGTAAATGAAATTTAAACCATGTTTACCTTCCTCTTCATCTGTGAAGTCACTTTTCTCTTTCCTTCAAAAAAGAGGAAAAATGTTTTATATTCTGTTTTAAATTTTGACATTTATTACAGTTAAAACCCCGAAAACAATTTTCTTTCATTCACCCTGATATAAAACATTCAGGAGAAATTCTATGTAATTTGACTTACGGAACAAGTTGGTAATATTTGTTTTCAACATCATCTTCCTCCTCCTCCAACTCCCTCTCTTCATCAACAATTTCTTCTAGGATATTTATGATAAAAGAGATGTAATGGTTTTAGGTGTCAAGAAATTATGCTTAGCTAAGCTTGTATAGACGCACAACATTTTTTCCATGAAAATGTTTGCTTTCCATATCTTGAATTAATCTTTTTTGTTTTGTATTCACATGTAAACAAGCAATTTATAATAACATGTTCTGAAAGGATTTTTGTATGATTTTTTTAAGAGTAGTAATGTCGATTGAACAGTAATTAAGTAGTGCATTTACATAAATAATATTAAAATAATATGGATGATACAAATTGGCACTGCGACTTCCTTTGTGCAATGATTTTTTTTCCATTTAAAATTTCTTTATAACTGTTTTTCTATCATATCATAACATCTTAAAGATATAGAAAAAAATTTCTTCACAGTTACACAAAGTTTCTATATAAATTCTTAATAAATGGTACTGCTAGCTAATAAAAAATGAAAATCATGATTTTTTTTATAGTATTAAGAGGCAGTCCACCGAAAAACCAGGCAATGGGTGGCACATCGCATGTCATGGATTTTAATTATTTTTTGCATGTAGACTTATTAAAGCAAGTGTTTACACATGACAACATTAAAAAAAATTTAGTGCTCCTCTAGTCTTATTTTTGGTAAATGCTTAATTTTAAGTGCAAAAAGGTCAACATAAGGGTAAAAAAAATTATTACGTTTTTATTTTGTTTTATATGTTACAGATACTCAGAAGCTGGATGTGTCGATGAATATTATTTATAGCATAGACTCTTATCTTTTATTTTATTAATGAATAAGACTCCAATTTATACTTCTTTAGAAAAAATTATATGGTCCAAATTTGAGTTAAGCAAGTAACTTTTTGAATTCAGTATCCAATTTTCATTACGTTATAAAACCCAATACATTACAAGGACAGATTTTTTTTCTTATGTTATTATGAATACAAAGTACAAACTTTTGAATCACTCAATAAAATCAGTGGGAACAGGTATATTGAAAGAAATAAAAGGAGTTTAATTTACCTCTTTTTTTTTTAAATATAATTTTCCCAAATGAAACCGATCCCGACCGGAATTATATAAAGAAAAAAAATACTATAATTGTAATGTTAAATTTGGCTCTTTTGTTGTAATATGAGTAAAAACTTACTTGATTTATTTTTTTAACATGTTATATAGGTGGCAGGTGCCTTTAGTTTGAAAAATTTGTTAATTTTGCATTATTTTCGATCGGATCGGGATCGGTTTTTACTGTAAATTCAGAAACATTTCCTAAATTTGGCTCTTCATTTTAATTTATAAGAAAAATATGCTTGTCTTTTATTTCTTTTCAGTCAGTTATCTGTTTTTAAATGAGTGTAACCATAGATTCAAATTTATATATTTACATTTCCAAGTATTTTTCCTTAAGATTCTTTGCAAATTAAAAGATTGTTCATTTTCTCATGAACTACCATGAGATGATCATGAATATCTCTATTGTTACGTCATAATACCGTACTTGACGTCAAAACTATAGTGCAAACGGTTTTGCTTCAAAAATGACAGTTGAATGGTGTAACTTGTGGAAACTCATCAAAACAATAATGTAAATATAAGAAATGAATTTCATTTTTGAAAATTCATGAGGTACATGAACTAGGACGCTTCACGCCGGCATATTTATCATGAAGCGCTAACGTGCTTCATGAAATATGCCGGCGTGAAGCGTCGTAGTTCATGACCTCATGAATCTTCAAAAATGAAATTCATTTCTTAAATATTATTTAAATTACTAATGTCTTTTACGTACATGAAGATTACATGTAAAACATCTGATTGAATTCTTAATAGATACTCGGTATTAAAAAAAAAGTATTTGTACATGCATTATGCAACAAATGAGAGCAGACAGCTTTCTAGCTTTATTATTTATCTTATTTCCAAGTAAAATTTTTTTATTTCCTCAGGAATTAAAGAGTAAATTCTATCTATGGCGAAATTAAACTTGCCTAAATACAGGAAATATTTTTATGTGTACAGTCTCGACTTTATCCAAGTTTTTTCTTACCTTTCATCTGTAAAGCCTTTTCCTCTTTTACAAAATTTGATTTTATATAAATAAGAAAATAAGTTCTTTCATATATAGTATCATTATTCAAGAGCCAATAAATCGCAAGCAAAAAGCGGGGGGGGGGGGGGGGGGGGGGGGGGAGGGGGGTGTCATGACATTATTATTTTTAAAAATTGGTTTCATGAACGTGAAAACATTTTAGAATTGGCCAACATAGTCACATGTTTAAACTCCATATTAAATGTGAGTGTGTGATTGTTTCAATCGCCAAATTAAAAAAAATAAATAAGTAAAATTAAAAAAAAAACGATATGTTTCACTAAACCTTCCGTTTTAGAGCCAAATTATAGTGGGGAGTTCCGCAGTAGTTTAACTCAATTAATATGTTTTTATAACTTATTTTTCAGGTTTTTTTTTTCTCCATTTTTAATCGTACTTCGGATTGTTTATTTTGATTTGACTGCATAGATAAATATATTACAAATATCATGAAGTAAACATCTCAACTTCGTTGAATTAAGTGTTGCGTAAATCTAAAACATTCATCATTGATTCCCAATTCTATAAGAAATGTTCATGATAAACACTTCATTAATTATTTTTACGCATATCCTAGTAAATCAGTTAAAAAAAATTAGTTCTCAGACATGTATAAAATTACTTATCAAAACGTCATCTAGCTGAGACGCCGCCCGTGTATAAAATACATTTTGATATTAAAATATTATTTAACATTTAGAATAATGCACTCTGAAGAGTAATTAAACAGAAAAAGAGAAATAATTTTTTAAAAATCTTTTTACTCTTTTATGCAAAGAATTTACACAAACTTCTCTGGAAACTTGTAACTATTTCATTGTGACGCAATATTAGTCAGGTATATGACGTCACTGATACATCAATGGAAACGTGGATTCAACCTGAATAATAGAGCCAATTTTAATCTAAATATTACGTCTGGAGGCGAAAATGAATTATATTTTGAAAATAAAATATTTAGTTTTTGTTTAATTATTTTCTTTAGTGTATCGATTCTAAATATTTCACTAGGATTCCGATAAAAAGGTGTTGAGCAGATTTACCGATGCCACGGGAGATAACTCTTGCATCGCAAAATTTCATAAAAACGTCCTTATATTTTGCCAGAAAACTACTATCAAAAGTGTTTTTCCCACCGATTTTATTTTTTAAACAAAAAGTTGAAATATTTCTAGATTTAGTTAAGTGTGAATTATAGTCCTGTTAAAAATGTATTAGAAATTACAGTTCTTTGTTTCTAACCTACATTCAATGGTTTATATAGGGGCATTCAAAAACACAAAACACAAGGATATTTTACTAAATAAGCAATTATCAAACAAATCTTCAATTACATTATTCCTTTTGGGCTACATCGATATTGTTTTTAATAAAATATAAAATATTCCTCACATTCGATGTGCCGCCTATTAATACAATACTGCCTGGTTTTTCGGTGGACTGCCTCTTAAGATTTTATTAAAAGTAAAGTCTAACTTGTTTTAACAGCAGTCAAATTTTGAAGATATTCCCAATTGCTGTAGCCTGGGAGATACATCCCAGCAAACCATAGTTAAGAAATTGACCAATAATATTTGACTTATTCATGTTGTTTTCCAGATGAGGGATATTCTATGTATATATTAACAAATTAAAATGCATTTCGCAATAGCAGAATTTTTTAGAAGAGTTTAGCCCCACTTTTGTCGAGTACTCAAAGAAAATATGAGAATTTGACTATTTGGATATAGTAGAAAAAAAAAATCTTCCTTCATCCTCACGAAAATGAGGCGGGTCTTTGTCATTTCTGAAGCACCATAGGTAAAAACATTTAACAGGAAGTATGAATGCTAGTTTACACGTCATAACCATATGTATATAATTTTACTACGTTTTTACTCTGAATGCTCGTACATGTATATAAGAGAAATACCTGTTACGAAATTGCATTCTAATTTGGAAATTTAAACAAAGTATAAATATGATATGTACAGTGCTCCACCGTTATAATTCCCCCGTTATAATGCCACCCGCGCTTACCGCCAAAAAATTCAGTCCCGATTTTCTCCCTATATAATACCCCGTTTTAATATATGTCATTCACCGCCTAACGCCATCCGCCAACGTATTTCGAGTACAACTCCGTCTGTTTTCATTATTGCCGCCAACGTTATTACCGAATACTTTTTTTCAAAAATCGGATCGGTAGGTCCGTGCCGTAAGATAAAGTTAAATGAGAAACATATATTTACACCCCTCTAAAAATTATTCAACATGTTCAAATTATATGATCATTATTAATATCGTTAAGTTATATTTTTTTTTAATCTGTCTCTACAACCAGTTTAGTCTGATGTAATCAAATATGTAGAAAAATAAAACATGTTTGTAAGAATAATGGATGCATAAATAATCAGTCAAATTACGTTTTATGTACTTAATTAATAAGAAGTAAATTACACAATGAAGTATCAATTTCACAGGTGAAATGTGCAATGGAGCGTATATAATTCCTGTCGGTTCCATTAGTTAGCTGAAAAGTCACAAGATAATCAAGCCATGTTGTGTTTACAAGCCGTAATTGGGGTTTCAACGTTTCCTAGGTGTGAAAAAAGAATACTATGAGTACATAGCTATATTTTGTTCCATTTTAACAAGTGTTGAATAAGGAGGTGTGTTATATTACGAAGCCCGACATGGAGCTGAATTTGAGTTTAAAATTGTGAATTGATTGTGATGCGCTATTTGGAATCTAAGGACTTTGCATCAGAAAATAACAAAGACGTTTTATTATTAAAGAATAAAATAACACCCAAAAAAAAAAATCAATAGTAGATAAATGTTTTAAAAATTAAAGGTACCAACATTATAATGAAGATTTAGTAGCAATAAGTGCCAATTTCTTCAGTTTTCAAGTGCCTAATTACAGTCCCCCGTTTTAATGCCACCCCCGTTATAACGCCAAATCTGCATAGGTACAAATGTTGGTGGTAAAACGAGGGAGCACTGTATATCCTTTACGTGGAAAATTGTTGGGCCAAACGTTTTTGCCAATTTCATGACTATGCTTTGCAGCAGTGTAACTCATACCACAACAGAAAGAAACATTTACAAAATTTGACCAATATTAATACCAACATAGTTTCTATAAATGGCTTATAGTGAAACTTTAACACCAAACCTTTGCGATATATTTTTCGCTTTGCTTCTTCTGCGTCATCATTAAACAATTTGAGCATTGCATCTACAATAAAAAGTAAATGAAATGATATTAAACAATCCATGGTCCCAAACATTAAGTCACATGTAGCAAATTCGTAGCAATGCAGAATCTGAAGCCATCTTTGTGACATACTTTTATTTTTTCTGCTTAAAACTAAAGAGACAGACAAAAAAAATTAATTTCTGTAAATAATACGGACAATGAAAATATTGTACTAAATGATTCAGATTCAAGACAAACTCTTGGTCACCTCTTGGATAAATGACTCATATGGCCCCAAGCGATAACAAGAGACCCATGGGCCACATAGCTCACTTGAGCACATTGGCTAGGCAAAGACACAAATCAGTTCAGTATTGAAAAGATTACCGGGGGGGGAGGGGGGCTTGAATTTTAAGCTACCTGATGATGCTTTAATGTCAATATAATAAATGGCTTTGTTGTACTTGAGAAGATTTTAAAAGAATTTCCCCATATATTCCTTTGTAAAAATTTGATCCCCCATTGCGGCTCCTCCCTATTCCAGGGGTCATCATTTGAACAAAATTGAATCTACACTACCTGAGGATGCTTCCATATCAAAATGACTAAACATGATTTTCTGTTCCTGAGAAGATATTTTCCTATATGTTCCTATATAAAATTTTCGATCCCCCATTGTGTCCCGACCCTATCCCCGGAGGTCATGATTTGAACAAACTTCAATCTACACTACCTTAGGAAGCTTCCATATCAAAATAACTAATCATGGCTTTGCTGTTCCTGAGAAGAAGATATTTTCCTATATATTTCTATTTAAGACTTTGATCCTCCATTGTGGCCCCACCCTACCCCCAGGGGTCATGATTTGAACAAAAAAGAATCTACACTACCTGAAAATGCTTCAACATCAATATGACCAATCAGGGCTTTACTGTTCTGAAAAGAAGATTTTTAAAATTTTTCCTATATATTTCTATATAACACTTTGATCGTCCATTGTGGCCCCACCCTACCCCGGGGGTCATGATTTGAACAAACTTGAATCTACACTATCTGAGGATGCTTCCATATAAATATGACTCATTATGGCTGTGCTGTTCTTGAGAAAAAGATTTTTATAGATTTTTCCTATATATTTCTATATAACACTTTGATCGTCCATTGTGTCCCCGCCCTACCCCCGGGGGTCATGATTTGAACAAACTTGAATCTACACTATCTGAGGATGCTTCCATATAAATATGACTCATCACGGCTTTGCTGTTCTTAAGAAGAAGATTTTAAAAGATTTTTCCTATATATTTCTATGTAAAACTTTGATCGTCCATTGTGGCCTCGCCCTACCCCCGGGGGTCATGATTTGAACAGATTTGAATCTACACTACCTGGGAATATTTCCACATGAGTTTCATCTTTCCTGGCCCTGTGGTTCTTGAGAAGAAGATTTTAAAAAGAAATGCTATAAATTTTTCAGTTATTCTTAATTATCTCCCCTTGAAAGAGGGCGTGGCCCTTCATTTGAACAAACTTGAATCCCTTTCACACAAGGATGCTTTGTGGCAAGTTTGGTTGAAATTGAGAAGACGGACAGACGGACTATAGACAAAATGTGATTAGAAATGCTCACTTGAGCTTTCAGCTCAGGTGAGCTAAAAAGGTTATGCATAGGATAACAATCAAAGCAACATGAACTTACAATATCGGCTTACCTGTATCATCTAAAGGGTTCTTTGATATTTGGTGGACTGTAAAATATTTGAAAAGTGTATTTGGGAATATCAAAGACATTATATGAAGTCATGCAATAAAAAAACCCTCTCATATTTTATTACTATTTTAGTTAGTTTATTTCTTATTAGGCTTACTTATTTATTTATCTTTTTTGAGGGGGGGGGGGGTTAGCACACAGTAAATAGAGTAAAAATACATTGCTCTAGAAAAGAACCATGTAGTAAATATCATATGAAGTAAGATTAATAATTTTATTGACATCTTTCATAATTTTCTAATATTTTTCTGAGAGATTTCTTCTGGATTACTTACATATGAATCTTTTGCGTAATTTGTAGACAGCAAGAGAAACACCGATGAAAAGAGTTATAAATAAGAAAACTCCCAGCGTAATTACTGCAACGTAAATGGTCCTGGAATAGGTACAATATGCATTTACTAAAAATTAAAATTTGCAGGCGCATTGTAAACACTCTACTATGTTTGAAAAGTGTATGTGTATGTGTGTATATGAGAGATAGGGTGTATTTGTGTGTGAGGGTGAGTTTATCTGTGTGGAGCGTGAGAGGTTTGGTGTGTGTTTGGGAGAGTGTAAGTGTGAATAGAACGCATTTTCATTTACATATACAAAATGGTAATTTGTACAAAATAACTATTTTAATGCACATTGATACACTATAGAAACAATCATGGTCAGCAAAGACAATATTAAAATATTTAGTAAATGGGTGGTTTAAAAATCTTTTTATTTATAAATTATTCTCATGCATCTTTATATAGAATTTGTTCCTGGTGATTTTAGAACAAATATTTCTATAAGACTAAGCAGACTAAGTGTAACTATTCAGTTGAGTAGTATGCTTCAAACTTGACCATTTACAATACAAACCTCGTTTCCGGTTTGTTCTGTACAAAAGTTGTTGTTGAAAAGTCTTTCACTGTACTGTATTCAGCTGACTGAGTGGAATTTTCAATTGTATCATAATTTTTCTTCAGTTTGTAGCAGGCTGGGTCTTGAAATGACAAATATATTATTCATTTTGTTAGCTTTTTCAAACAGAACATTTATTTGGTTAAAGTAACCTACATTTATATATATCTGTAGATACATATCTTGTAGGACATGCGGGCTTTAGCTTTGTACAGTCAATATTGTGGTTTTCCGTCACTCTTATTTGCAGGGTGTTGAAATCGGCACAAAAACCTATTAAAAAAGCATTAATTAACCACGCAATTGTACTTACAATTTCAATTTCATTCATCACATGCTTTGAACATATCTAATGATTATGCTGATTAGAGGTGTTACCTGTGACAAATCGGCTTGGTGCGCACACCTCTAAAGTTGCATTCAGATAGTTGTTCACAAGACAATGATATTTAAATCTAGAGGGATCATCACATTTCTGAATATCTGCTAAACTTTCGCAGTTCTTTCTTAATTCGGCTTTTCTCCATGATACTTCATCACTTGGACATGAAGTTACGTAGCGAATTGTTGGAACCGAAGCTGTACATGTTGTCTTTACGAGGTTAATATTCTATGAATAAGAATAAATATATATATACATTATTTCTGGAAAGGATACAGATCAGAAATACATTACTTTAGTTAGAGAAAATAAATAATTATGTCTTCTTAAAAGACTTTGTGGACCAGAAAATGTGAAATAAAATGAAAATAACAAAAATCAAATCAAATCAAATTAAATCAAATTTGCAGAATTGATGTTTTAAGTAATTTTATTTACTTACTGCTGTTACTAAGACAAAGCCAAGCACAATAAATTGCATCTTCACTTCAGCTGAAAATTGATCTTTCCATTACAGTACACAGTGCTTTGCACATAAATTTTGTGAACTAAGTTACGTTTAACCGTATGATATTATAATATATCTTCGCTAGCCAAGGGTTTCTGATACGCTACTCTCCTCATAAACCCTTGGCATACTGTGCTGACAAAAGACGGGATTGTTTTCGTCACGTGATCAAGATTCTTACCAGGTACGCACAGATTGCGTCATCGACAGAAATAAAACGCGTATTTAAAAAAAATATTGTTAACAAGAAGGTATTGAGTTATGTTAATTTGTTATTTAAACATGTTAAAATGCAAATCTACATCTTCAGTATTGATTCTTAATCACATATTTTGCAGGTAGCTTAAGATATCTTACGGATCGTTGTTTACTTGCGTTTTTCATCCCCGATATTAAAGAGTCAAGATATATCCCGAACGCAAATATCGTCATTTACAAAAAACAATTGCTGATTGGTCGAACGATGTCGATCAACTCCAATCACAACTTGAGAAAAAAATCCCAACTTTTTTTAACACCGTATGACAAGGGTTTATGAGGAGAGTAGCGTATCAGAAACCCTTGGCTAGCGAAGATGAAATTGACACTGAGACCTTGTGTTTTGGAAAAATCAAATAACATTATATTATTTTTATAACAAAATGACTTATCCCGCTCATCCTGCATATTTTGATCTTTCCTTAAATAGATTTCTGCCTATTCTATTTATATGTTTTCGTGGATTTAAAAAAAAAACAACAACAGAAAAGGGAAACTAACAAATACATCTGTTTAGTAGAAAAATATATCTACAGGTATATGAATCCGATAAAAAAATCTGAACACTGTCCCTGCATATACATATAGAATGTGATAATAACAAGTCAGCCTATTCACAACGGTATAAATATATTTATTTTCCATTGTTTGATCATACAAGGTCAGATGCATCTATCCGTGAAACGTGCATCAAGCATATATTTTTGCATATTTTTGTTATCATTTGAAATGCATCACAAATACATGTACATTTGTTAAATTTCCTCACATAATGATATATTTATGAATAAAACGGACATAGCTCAAAGGCGCTTGACTGGGTCTTCGATTGTGCTACAGAAGTCCTAAGTTGCAAACTATGGTGTAATGCAACGTTGATCTTAAATTTTCTTTCAGTTCTGCAAATTACATTTTGTGACGTTACTAAACTGAAAATAAGAAATCTTTTTTCATGTTGTAAGATGTTGCAATTTAATGACAGGAATAAAACATGTGAAAAAGAAACTGAAGAACATTGTCCTACCTGAGACTCCTTATGCGTTTTAAGTTAACGATTACCGTCGGCGGGATTTTACCTGAGCTGCGTCATTAAACTATTTCGGTCCATGTGTACTGCAAAGAAAACGGTTAGCTTAATTCGACTACTTTTGTGGTATTTAATGTGCAGAAGAATACAATTTATCGATCTTGTGAATTTGTAAAGTATTTGCATTTTCCGGAAATATGAGATGTTACACTTGTTTTAACCAACATTATGAAAAAGAAAATAAAGGAAATCTCAAAACATTGACAGTAATTACCTTAAAAAGGTAAAGGATGATTAAATTGCTGTGACTAAGATATTTTCCCGGGTATGTTTCTAGTCTATGAAACATAGTACATTTTGTAATTTTATTGTCAAAACTGCCTCTTCCCATTCAGTACTATATAAGATAGCCCCTCCATTTTAATGAAAAAAAGTCATTCTTTATTCCTAATCAATGTGAAATTTATCAAAATTTATTAATTTCATAATTTACATTGTTATGTTGTACTACATGTATGGTTCCCTTTACTTGAAAGGATATCATAATTAATAGTAGTTTGATAAGACAATTATTGCATATCAAACTACTACAAATACATATAGGTATATTAGTGAAATATTTAGTCGAGTACCTGAGCAACAGGATAGAGTTAACTTGAGGTTTCCAAATTTTTCGACTATTCAAGCTACTTATCTGGATATATTGTTAAGTAAAATGTGACACCTCTCGTAAATATATTTTTATGGTAAGGTTCTCAATAATCGTAATGGTACATACACGGGTAAATTATATGACATGTACAGTAGCTTCAATATTGGAAAGTTTTATGTTTAGACAGCATTATTCATTGAGAGCTCCTTGCTCTGTAAACTTGAATACAAAGACGATAGAGTGAAAATTATCCTCTCAAGAATTCTATAAGAGAAGTATCTTGAAATAAAACCAATCAGTGAAAAAATTCTCTTCATATGATTTCTTCGGATATTATCATTTTTTTCCTCTTATCCATTATTAATAAGCCATTTATTCGGTAAAAGTAGGACTGCCTCTAACTTTTTCCATAAAATTTTCATGGGCGGGTCTTAATTAGTACAATAGAGAGATACAGTGTATGCATGTCCGAGGAATCTACTTATATGGATATTGTTATCATTTCTCCCAGGGTTGCTTACCGACAAGGATTGTCCAATCTGTTGAATGAATGAAAAAAAGAACATGCTGATTTACTATGTCTGTCCCACGGTACCAAGGACCTCACTTTTCGCCTCATATCTCAAAATGTATAAATACCTTGGCCTTCAAACTAAGTTCGATCGATAGATCATTTTTTTCCAAACTTCCTGCATTTATCCGAACCCTCGAGTTCAACCGGTGTATTGACACGGCGGCAAATTCAAAGTCTACGGGGATTTAACATTGCCAAAATGGCCGCCACTTCGGAAGGGGATCCATCATTATATTCGTGATTTTCTGTACATCGCCGTCAGTGACGTAATGACGTAACACACGTTCGGGAATGCTCTGTGCTTACCGATGTACGGAACGCAACACAGCCCGAGACTTTCCAAGTGCCCAATACACAACACAGATTTATCAGCAAAAAAATTTAGCAAAACAGCATCTTCGACCTACCCGGAAACAAGTGCTTAAAACTACTAAGAAAAGAGGTAAGATTTAATTCATATCTACTTCAGAAGTCATAACTAATAAATTTAATGCATAATGGAAATAACGATCGGGGCTACAACAAAATTCAACCAAGTGACATCATTGCTTTACCAACACATAGCATGATAGATCTATCTGTAAGCGAGTATTAGTATGTTCTAATAATTTAGATTTGTAATTAATTACAACTTTACCTTTGCCTTGCAAATAAATCCAACACACTAGGCAGTATACTATAGTTTGTTGTAAACACGGTTAAACAGTTTGTGAAACATCACTTCTATCATGAATTCACACTTCCTGCCTTTGTTACATTTAAAACTCTTAAGCACATACAAATCCACGTTTATACATTTAGAATCACTGTGCAAAACAAGATACACGTGTTGTCTGCATCAAACTATGTCATCAATGGATTTTGACCTTGCCCTTTGAAAACTTCCTGTATCGGCATCAGGTAAATGTAGGCCCTGGGATTTCAAACAATATTATGTATTTTTAATAGTTTTAGCATATGTGTAGCAGTTCTGATGCCAAAAAAAAAAAAAAAAATACAGAGGTACATGTAGGAATCACACAAACCCCTAAACATGAATGGAATACATTTTTTTTATTTATTATGTTTATTTGTATACTTTATTTTTCTTTTAACATAAAAACTTTTGTGGCAGAAATTTCAATGATTTACAAATTAATACAACTTTTGAGACCAGGAGTTGCATTTTAAATTTCAATGTGAAAAAATTCTACATTTGCAAGAAATGCAAGTCAAAGCCCTTTCATTATTTTTTTTAAAATTATAGTAACAATGAAAAGTAAAATAAAAACAATAGATAAAACTAAATTAAGCATTTTTTATTTTGAAACAAGAATTTAATTATCAGGAAAGAGATCATGAAGACAAGAGCACGCAAACAATTCAACCTTAAGTAGCTGCAGAAACGTGTATGTAGCTTTCATTTTTTTTTTTAAAATGTCTTCATTTATAAGTCATCTGTGAAATCATTTTTTAATTTATGGGGTCAGGCCCATGGGAAGCAATTTAAGTGTGTGTGTGTGTGTGTGGGGGGGGGGGACCAAACATTTTCAGTTCAAGCTTGACAAGCCAAGAAAATATTTTTTTTTTTAGAAAAAGATCATCATATGTGTCTATATATATCTTATTGATTAGTCAAACTTTGTTGTCAAACCTCGTTATCCTACAATGGGACTGATAAAAACTTCTGAGATATCAGAGTAATCTATTTGTAACCGGAAGTAGAACTCTTAAATGAATAAATTAACAAAGTTACTAGCCAATTTGGCTTAAAGCAGTAAACTATCTCCAGTTATGTCTGTCAACCCAGGTAAGGGGATATCTGAACTATGATCAACGCTATTATGAAAATAATTTATGCCCCTACTGAGCTTCCATACTTATGAAAAAGGTCAAAAATCCTATAAAAATGCTATAAATGTCAATGAGTTGGAAAAATGTAAGGGAAAAGAGCAACATCACCCAATATGAACTCTACTAATCAACACTCTAGAGTTGAACTTAAAATAATAATGCTAAATCTGAACTCTAAAAATATCTAACCCAGAAAATAAACAACACCAAAAATAAATAATAAATAGTAAATAGTGGTTCTAGGAATTATACCTGTTATCTACAAATTCCTAGACCAGACTGGACTTGGAAAGGGGAAATTAAATTTATTCTATTAAACCTACATCCGAAGTGTTTCCTAACGAAAAACCTAGAACTTGTGAAAAACGTGAAACTAAAGCTAGCTAAGACCTAGAGTACTGTTAAACCATGAGGGTTTCTTAGCACTCTAAGGTACTAATCAAATAGTGCTCATAAACCATGAGTTTTTCTTAGCACAGTAAAGAGGAACTATAACCATGAGGCTGTGTTCCCCAACCCAAGTGAAGAAAACTACACGAACACAGCTTTAAATACCCTAGCTATAGGCCCCAAAATAAAAGCCAATAAATATCAAAGATCCTAAAGCTAACTTAACCAATCAGAACACAGCTACCAAAAGTACTATGGAAAGACTCCCAACATGGATGACACTCCCTGTTTAAAAAGTAAAACGTGGAATGTCAACACATGACCTAACTTACATGTATAACAGACAAACAATAAAGGGGTTTTACGTAAGTAACAACTGAAAACATTACGGATATAGAATTATCAGACTGAAATACCACAAATACTTCTAAAATATAAATTATGAAACGAGGGCTATGAAATAAAAATCTAAACCACTACATATTCAAGATATCAAGAGTAAAATACTTCAAGAATATTAAAGTGGTTGCATGGGACTTCCAAATCACTTTGACATATCAGTGGATATCAAAATTTATCCCATGTTTACCCCTTTATCCCGTGGATATGACTCATTGGATAATTTTTTCATATTCCACAGTTAAGTGCAGTTGTGACGTCACAATGGTTTTTGCGTTAGAGTGATGAAGTAAAATGAAGTGGAGTCCTGTATAAAACAGTGTAAAACATTCGTTGTGAAGCAATAAACATGGGATAAAAAGAATCTCCCATGATTTGTAGTTGGATATGACTTTTATCCAACTCGTTGTGTGTTTTTATCCCCTCGCCAAGGCTCGGGGATAAAAAACACACAACTCGTTGGATAAAAATCATATCCAACTACAAATTATGGGAGATCCTATATTTATAACTTCTGCTTTGCAAATTAAATTCATACTGTGAAAATTATTATAAAACTTGGAATTACAAGTTTTAAAAATATCAAATTTCAAATTACTTAAATCTCAAATTGGTGAAATTACAGGGTAAAACAACTCAACATACTATGTTATTTGTAATTTTGTTTGAACTGTTTTCAGCATTTGAAGTAAATTTGAAAAATATTCCAAGAGGTAAATGAATTGTCTATCCTATATTTATTCAGATTATCTTGCAGATATTCAGACTGAAGAAGAAATGAAAGTAAAATTCTCAGTGCTGCTGGTTTCCATGGTTCGAATGTCAATTGGTACAAAAGAAAAGTCATGACTCATATGGGCATAGTTAACATGCAATCATGAAGCCGAGGAGAGAAACAATATCTATGAATGGATTAGAAAGTGAGTATTTTTCTCTCCATTATATCACTAACACTTCAATTTGTGTCTGGCTCATCAAGTGATCACTGGACAAACTCCCTGGTAATCTTTGGTTTAGACTATATTCTTTGGGCCTGAAAAAGATGACAATAATACACACATTAACAGTGGTGCATGAAAAAAAACAAAAACAAAAACAAAACAAAACAAAACTTTTAAGTCTCTGTATAGTGAAATTAAGGAATTATAATGAAAATTCAAATGATTTCATTTGTACATGTATCATGATAACATGAATGCTTTCTGTCTAAATGAAAAATACATGATGATTTTTTTTAAATTTCAGATACCAGGCCAAGTATATACACTTCAGAAAGAAAAAAGACATATTTTTAAATATTCATATACATGTATATACTAACTGCCCAGACCATCTGGAAGAATGTCCTGAAACTTGTTCTTGTATGTTTTATCTAGATGAACTCCAAACACTTCATTCTGAAAATTTGAGTGGATTAATTGTCCTTTACATGCCCGTGTGCCTTCAATTCTTGATGTCTGCTCATCATAACAATGAATCAATTAATTAATACCTTCAAAATATTTTTTTGTAATTAATAAAGACATAAAAAGGTAAATGTTGCTTCTTTATTACAATTCTTTAATCAATAATTAGTCTTTAAATGGTGTTGAATAACATGAATAAACTGGAAAAGGGACACAAATCAGATCAGTGATGTGCCTGCATTTACAATTTTATAGATCTCTGCTTTTTTAACCTTTATTATGTTAGTGTTTTGACCTTGACCTTTTATTTATTGTGCTAGAATACTGTTCATAGTTACTTATATGAGTCCAACTTTAAAATGTTTGCTTGCCCTTTCCCGACTCAGGATGAGAAAATTGAGTCGGTAGGTAGGTGAGAATTTTTTTTTTTCAAAGAAAATTTCAAAATCAATGCTGAATTTTCAAAATCTATTTTCCGGAATTCATAAAAAAAATAATTGCTTCCTGGAGGTAAAAAAAAGTTTTGAGTCGGGACATTTTTAGCCAGTCGGTCGTGAGAGGGCAACCAAACAATTTTTTAAAGATGTCCTGATGTATTAATTTTGCACTTGTATGAATTTTTGCTTTATTTTCTTTTTGCAAATAAATTTAGGAGTTTGAACAAAATGGGTCTACTATGGGGGATGTAAATAATAAAACTAATAACTTTAAAGAAACATCTACATGTAAAAGAAATTATGAAAGATGATTTTTTTTTTTCTTGTTTAAGTAAATAAAAGTCTCAAGGGCTGTATGTAAACTTACAGCATATTTTGACAATATAAAAATTCTTGAAATAAAAAAAAGTCATTTTTTAAAAAGTTTTAAAACTAGAAAAATTAATATACAGTAAATTGAATATAATCACAGAATTGAAAGTGAATTACATGTATAATATTATAAACACAGAGAGACAAAAAAAAAAAAAAATCACACATTAGAGAATTTGTATAATGTGAAACATGAATTGTGCTAAAGATTCATTCACTGATTTATTGTCTTTTATTTAAAAGTTACAGGATATTTTGAGGATATTGAACATTAATAACAATAACAAAGTTTATCAAATAGTGGGAAAAATTCTGTGGATTATGTCAAATAAAGATGTTCACTCTGCGCGGAAATTTTTTATTCGACATTTTTAAAAATGAGAAATAGGGTCTACTGCATTTTAATGTAAAACCTTAAGCAACCTCCCCCCCCCCCCCCCCCCCAAAGAATGTAGAACAGTATAAGTGTAAAACATATAATGTGAATCTCCGATATATGTAATTAATGTTTCAAATTTATATTTTTAGCATGTCTTAAATGCAATATAATACATATAATCCTTATATGGTATATACTATATGCACTTGTGCCTAGGTGAAATATTACATCTTTTGATTTTCATGCAATTTTATCAATGCAAGTATTTTAGTGGATAATTATGTTGATTTTCTTCCATCATATATTCATCTTGGGCAAAGTATGTAGTAGATAAGTAACTCTTTAAATATAGTCAAATCTGGACTGCATCAATCAACATGTAACATTTATTTATATATTTATACACCTAGCAATATCTGATAGTTCTGCATGTATGTTAATAAACAGAAGACCCTTAAACAGGTCGGGCACAGTTCCTTTTTCGAGGAAGTATTACTATAATATGGGATCATCCTCTTTTCAGTAATAAAAAGCATTACTGTATACGGGAATTTTCATCATATTTTTTAAATAATGTCCCAAATCCGTTTATCAAATAAAAAGTGCATGAAAAATACGTGGTGATGTGTTTAAACTTTATTAAACCAACCTCGCTGACAAAAAATTCGGTCCTTTAGTGCTGCAGACAGGAGTAACGTGAGATTTAATCGTACGTCATGAGTTTTCTTCCAACCGATGTGAATATTTCTCTTATAAGTATATTATTATTTCTTCAAAAACAGAAAATTTCATAGCTTGGTTTTGTGGAGGTGACATCTTTTGAACATGCATAGGAATTATAAACTCACGTGCAGCGGTAATCCACGACTTTTACTTCACTTTTCCCTGTTGATTTGTAAAAGAAGCAGTGGTATAAAAAATATTTTTACTATGTCTTTGAAAGAAATGACATGAAATTAAATTAGAACGATTAATTTCATAAACGAGTTAGCAAGTGCTGAACGTATTCAATCTCACAATTTTAACAGAGATAAGCTTCCGTAAGAAATTTATATCGTAGAAATATTTCATCAATCTTTTTCAGCATTTCGCAGCGGTAAATATTGTAGTTTTGAGCATAAATACACTTAATAGACTATAAATATTTAGAGGATGTGAAAATATTCTTGCACTTAATCTTTTATTCTAAGCAAACACGAGAATAGAGGGTAAACGAGTGAACATTCCCGTATAAAGTAACGTTTTTTATTACTGAAAAGAGGAATTATCCCGTTTTATAGAAATACTTCCTCGAAAAAGGAACTGTGCCCAACCTGTTAAACATGTTAAAACTCAGTCCTGTAAAGTTAAAACTAAAAAGTTCAGAAAAAAATCTTGAATGTCCAAAATATTTGTTATATATAGTCAAGGTACTGACACTTCACATAAATGTAAAATTTTGCTTTTTATGGATCATGTAGGTAGTGACTGCCAAATGCATGAAGTGAAAGTAGATCGACCTACATAATCATGCATTTAAATGAATAAATAAAGATCTACCACTTCTAATAAAAAAGAGAGTCATTGTCATAATAATTAAAAGGTGCATTTGTACTCTTTCCTCTTTTTTCTTAATAGTTTTATGATTTGAAATAAGTTGATAAAATGTCAGTTTTCGGGTTTTTTTTTCTCTCTCTCTTTCTTAGACATGTAACATGTTATGGGGCATTTATGCGTACATTTTGACTTATTCTTAGCATTTGAAAAAAGTTCTTCTAAGGTGTATGTATAGTATAAAATAAAGAAAAGGACAACAACTTACCATCTTACTACATTTTCAGCAAAAGAAGCTGTAAATAGCACATTCTTGCGCCAGACCATGTCAACATCCGTTTCTAGAGGAAATGCGTGACCTCAATATCCACAACTTGTACTGCATTGAATTCGGATTATTTTCTCTCATTTTATGAGAAAACTCGTCAAAATATATTTGAATGCAAAACAATACTAGTCTTATATTATTTACCAAATCACACTGAATTACTTTCGCTGAATTTTCAGGATTTTTTGTAATTTTAATTTGGAAAGATCGAATACTCCCTCGATAAACTGGTTTCCTGCCCCGTGATCTTGACGCTAATGGACGAGTTTACCATGTTAAATCCCCGTTGACTTTGAATTTGCCGCCATGTCAATACACCGGTTGAACTCGAGGGTTCGGATAAATGCAGAAAGTTTGGGGGGAAAAAATCTATCGATCGAACCTAGTTTGAAGGCCAAGGTATTTATACATTTTGAGATATGAGGCAAAAAGTGAGGTCCTTGGTACCCTGGGACACACTATACAAGATTACATTTTATCACAGACACGTGGTTCAGGTCAATTTTACTATATATATCTCTTAGATTTATATTTCAAACTTTAAAAGGCCAGCAAAGGACTTTTATACATTACAATGCAAGGAACCTCAGTGTCTATTGTTTTTCGCCATGAAATGCATGCGCACATGAAATTCGCATTCACTGATATAAAGGCAATCGTCCACCAATCTTTTATCAAATAGAGAGGAAAAATTAAAATTTTACAAAGTACCTGTATGTTTATTAAATAATTGTTTGTAATTGTTAGCGTAGAAATAGTATTATATAGCATGGATGATTCGTATTTAATCTATGACTGAATGCATGAAATAAAATAGTCTATCCGAAAGGAAGTAAAAAATGGCCCTTTTCCGAGCACAGACATTTTCTTGTACAAGTATTTTTGTAGTATTTACCACAGGTGCTGGAGGACAGGACACCCCCCACCTCCCAATATACACCCCGGATCTTTTCGACTTTTTTCTCATAAATTATCTTTCAATGACATGATATAATCTATATCAACAATTCGTACCTAAAACAAACATTTTATAAAATCTACCCCACTCTCTATATATAGGGTAGGGTAGTAATATTTATAAAATGTTTGTTTAAGTCAATTTTCCGAATTGATGATATAGAAATTATATCAAAAATGTGTCATCCATATATAATTTATGAGAAAAAAAGTTGAACAGTCCGCGGGGGGTTTGTATCGGGAGGGGGGAGGATCCTGTCCTCAAGCACCTGTGATATTTACCCGTAATGAAACTCATTTATCTGATCAGTCGGTTTGAAAGACACGTTGGCGCTTCAGTTAGCATGTGAATTTATTCTGACGTAAGAAATAAAAGTTTCTTCAATCTGTTCATAATGGAAAAGACAACTAGAATTTCAGAAACTTTTAACACAACATTTGAGCTCATTGAGGTACATTTTTCTCATTCACATATACAGTGTAGATAGATTTTTGGTAAAATACAATGGGCAAAGGAGAAAAATAAACCAGCTTGCGCTCGTATATTTTTGGTTTGAACATATTTTACTGTCTATAAACTTTACAACTGGGATTGGGCAAAAGTTCTTAAAACTTAATACGCCCTCTCCCTACATAATTATGAATTATACCAAACATATTTACATATATGGGTTTCAGCTTAAAGCTGACATGAACTCTTAAATATGTGATATTTTCATCCTTGTACGACTTATTTCATTCCCGTACTCCCTTTCTCGCCATATTTCTTTTAGATTCGCTCACTTATTTTACCGGCTATATAAACCCCGATGCCTTTTTTACACTTGAGTGATTTTCTAGCCTGGCTGTCGACGTGTACACATCTCCGATAGCAAAGTTTTGGTACACGCCATGAACTTACCGAAAACATGTAGGTCTGTACACATCTCCGATAAAGCAGTTTTGGAACATGCAATAAATCTAACAATCCTACCAAAACTAGGAGTTTTATTGAAAACTAGAAAGGATTATATAAATTTTGAATAATTTAGATGCAATGCATAAAAAGCAAAACGGCAAATGCATGATTGATATACATATTATTTGAACAATAAAGAAGAAAAGGCTACCACATGCATTTTCCCTAAATAACACTGTACTGTTGAGCTTTATGCATGCTACGCGGTATAAGCACATACTATGCAACTTACGCATTCAAGTTATACAGGCATGCATGCCTAGAAAATGCGTCGAACGCTTTAAACTCATCTGCCTGAAATACTGCTATTGCTAAAGGGATGTGCACATGTCAAAAGAATTACTTCCCATTTTCCTTTTTAATGCAATATGCATCACAGAAGAAATAACTTCATTTGTAACTCAACGGTAAACACATTGTCACTAGCACTTGAATACACGTGGTCCCTGCCGATCAGCATTTTTGGTCAGGAAAAATATCGAAGGTGGAAATGACACTGGTATTTGCCTGACTAGACGATATAGTCACGCAAATAAAAAGTTTCAGAAATTTAACTAACAGTTGTCGGTATGTTCATGAATGTGGCTTCATTACATCAAATTTATTACATAAACATACATTCTTGTTACGGATCTTACATCTTTTAAAGA
Source organism: Saccostrea echinata (assembly GCF_033153115.1). Classification (NCBI taxonomy): domain Eukaryota; kingdom Metazoa; phylum Mollusca; class Bivalvia; order Ostreida; family Ostreidae; genus Saccostrea; species Saccostrea echinata. The sequence goes on along the minus strand of NW_026889801.1, from coordinate 16,646,325 downwards.
ATACATTTTCCAAAATATTTTAAACAATCTTCGGAAAAGGTCGGATTTTCCTTGATCAATATATTTAGATACATACAATGGACTGGCTTCAACTATTTTAGATATAAAACTAATATATCTTAAATTTACACACACTGAACAATTTGTTTCTGTAGACAGATTATTTTCAAATCAGGACACTTCTAGGCGTCACAAATTACAAGCACGATTGATACATAACCAACAAGCATAGACATAATTATGTGTATATGAAATAATCTACAGTACATGTTTCTGTATACATTGAAGTTGAGAAAGTATTACACTATTAGTATATTTAAGGAATAACTGTCTAATTTTTTTGGTTTCGTGATGTGATCAATCGATTGGCTTGCGTGATAATTTGAATAAACGCCGAAGGCGTTTATGCATAAAATTATCAAGCAAGCCAATCGATTGATCATCGTCATGAAACCAAAAAATCTGGCAGTTATTCCTTATATTTACATGCTCTTGATTCTGCAAATTCACGTGCTACAAGTCCCGCTGAACTGTCTCTGTCTGTCCCGCCCCGCACGTGATTTTTTTTTCACCACGCCTATCCATGAACCAGTAGATTTATGTAGAAATAAAGTATTTTACTATTTGAAATTTTATCTCGGACAAAGACATTGGAAATGTAAATATATGAAAGTAATATTGATAATTGAAATAGTTTTACCGTGTACCCAAATGTAAAGTGGGGAGATTCAACAATCCTCGCATTGCGAAAGATATCAAGAGGCGATGCAAAAGTATTAGTTATTACATTACATAAAGTTGTTTTTTTAACAATTACACATATTTACACGTTCTAGATATTTAAAGAAATTTTGTAATGTGACTGAATGATTAAAATATGGCTGCGTGCATGTGTATTATTTCTTTAAATATTGTAGTGAAATTGCATATGTAAATATATTCCCTATGACCTTTCACCCTGACCTCATAGCCACCCACCCGTGCCGGCACGCTTCCCACATCAGTCGAGTCCTGCCAGTCTACCTTTCACCGTTTTCCTGTTCTTATATGTGTTGTATGTACCCGTGTTTACCCAACATGTAAACCTGGGTGTTCCGACGTCACCTTATACTAAGGTAGGCGACATTTATAGTAAAATCCCCTATATTTTACTACAATATTATATAATTAATAGACAAAGTTTATAGGAAAGGAAAACAACGTGCACCTGAGAGTGTCCATCTACCCCCCCCCCCCCCCTCCCCCAAGTGTTTTTGATATTGGTTATCATTTTTTTTTTCTTGTCTAAAAATTTCTGGTAGGAACCATCTGTACTCTTCAGAGCTTCTGATAGGTATAAAGAAACACAAAAAACTGACTTCATTTCCTCTGGAAAGTCCACATGTTTCCATTCACGTGAAATTTAGTTTTCACAATACAATTGTTTAATTCCCCTTTCGTTTGGGAGTGTAGTTTTCTTCTTCTTCTTCTTTTTTTTTTTTTTTTTTTGCTTGTTAAAAAAAAAGAAGACTGTTTTTCAGCAGGTTTGATCCACCCTGCCCGAGAAAAATTCATTGATCTGTCCTTGGAAAGAGTATATAGCATTTCCCATAATTTTTACTACATCGGACAAAAAGTGGAGGGGATCAGTCTTTCAGTGTGTATTTCATACTAAACAGTAAAACATTATGCTCGGGAAAAAGGTGGGAGGGAGCTTCCCCCACCAACGCATTCAACAGGCCTGTCTTTAAGGGCTGATTTTGTAAGTATTTTTTTTTTAATTTTAAGACTGGCTGACCCCTCCCCCTTCTCATCCAACATTATTGCACATTGCACTCAAAAAAATTTTCTGACGGAAATGATATTATGAACGGAATCTGCCCCTCCCCTGACTATGTATTTTTTAAAAATGCCTGTTTTCCTTCTTCACTTCCTCCCATTTTTTAGGAGGGGTTACCCCCAAATCGTTGAAAAAGTCCTCCCCCCACCATCACCGCCACAAATATATAGGATGAATATGAAATGCCTGAAAGACACTGTGAGAAAAGGGGGTAAACCCCCCAACCCCCCTCCCCCCCGCTCCACGTGTGTGTATATTTGTTAATTTGTGTTCTGGTTACATGCTTTCATGTCGTGTTCTAAAACATTTTCTTACACCAAATTACTTAGTTTAGTTTTTAGATAAACAGCAATCAGACTTTTTTTTTTTAGTTATTTCTTATTTTTTACCCAGTCGCGCAAATACTAATTCCCTTTTTCACTTTTGATATTTTCCCTGACCAAAATCTGATCAGCACGGACTAAGTGTATTTGAGTGGTAGGCTGTACGATGAAATGACAACGTCTTTACTGTTGAGTATTTATGGAGTTTATTACTTTTTTTGTGATGCGTATTTCAATAAATGGAATACAAGGTGTAAATCACTCGGCATGTGCACATCTTCGAACGGGTACAGTGGTCTATTTCCAGGTAGGAATAAGTTTACAGCGTTGAAAGTGTTCTCTCGATAGCATCAATTGCATTTGAATGCATATGGACATGCATAGCTAATACACTGGTTGTTTGTTCCATTCTTACGCTAGATAGTTGCAAATTGTTTGTACGAGTTTTACTGTGTATTATTTCAAGTTTATTGTGCATATATTGGTATACTTTTAAAATACACGCGCAACTATATTTTTCTTCCAAACTTGCATAAATTTATATTATTCAAAACGATAACTATTCATAATTAGCGTTATGACCGTTTTTATCTGTTATGGTTTTAAATGTTTCATTAATTCATGTGTTCTTAAATACTTTACTATCGGAGATGTGCACGCGTCGATAGCCAAACCAAAAATTCACTCTAGTGTAACGAAGGCACTGGGGTATACCGGTATATCGTTACAATAACAGATCCAGTACAACTGTACAATCAGTACATTTAGCTACGTAGCTAAAATTACCTACCGTAGCTTTATTTACCTACTTCAGGTAGCTTTATTTAGCTATTTGAAGGCAACTTTTCACAATTTGCTTTTTATTTTAAAAAGACAAAAAATCGCAAGTAAATGTCTACTAAGATTTATTCTAGGTGTTATTTAAAAAGCAATCTCTGACATTGAATGTTAACAGCTTTGTATAATAACTTGGATATTGGGTGCTAAAGCTGTCGCAATAAGCGGAACAAACGATCCTATGAATGCTTGGCTGCTGACAGTCTTTACTATAATCTCATTGATAGCAGATGATGGTGCTAAATTATGATTGATAGATGAAGTGTCCTCAGATGTATCAAGAGACCCTACTGTACCAACAATAGGTGAGGAGGTAACAAAGCCCTGGGATAGGGGATTGATTTGTACAATAGGACTAGGTTGTTGTCTAGACTTGGAAACGTTATTAGAAGACATTTCTAACCCAGTAGATGAAATGTTGGGTAGAGACGATGAATTGTAACGTCTTCTTAAAGGTTTTTGTTCTTCAAAAGAACTACCAAGAGATCGCTTACGTTTATTTTCAACTTGATGACTCATATGTTGAACATCGCTCACTAAGCACCCAATAGCTGATCACATTTGTTTAAAAGAATAAAGTTTTTCTGATTTTTTGAATGCTCGGGAAGTTTATATTAAGAATACACTAGGTCTTTAACTTACGAATCACATGTAGACATGTTTCAGACCACACACATGTAAATTCTGACGATTTTTCCCTTAAACTCTCCGCTCCCCAAAAAATCACGTCATGGCGACAGGTGTCACCGGAAGTACTTTCATATATTTTTAGGGCTTCAAAGAGTTGGGTGGGGCCAATATTCAATGGAAATTAGATGCCAACATGGTACCCCTACCCAAATTAAATACCTGATTAAATAATGATTAAATACATGTCAGAATTAGTGTAAAATTCAGGTATTTATATTTTTGTCAATGTACCGGGGCCGTATGGTACATCATCCTTTGCACTACATAAGATGCTTGCATATTAATTCGAGAAAATATGACCCTTTTGTTCTTGATAAAAAGATTTTGTTTAAACACTTAGAAATATATTTTTGTAAAACTTTGATCATTTGTTATGACCCCCTTGGGTTCTTGAGATGGAATTCACCAACAATTACTAAAGGATGCCCAAAACCCATAATAATGTAACTGGTAGAGTAAATGGCGTCTTAGCTTCACATATCAAAATAAATGTAGGAACCCAGGAAATTCAGTGATGACATAGTTTCCGATTAACATTTCCGTATCCATACGAGATGAAACCTTGAACAGAACTTATGTATTTTAGTGACTAACGGATGTAACAGTTTGCAAGAAATTTCCATTCACACCTTGCAGTGCATGATCGGAAGTGAACGCGGAATATTGTTTCAATTTCTCCTTGAAAAACGGCATTGCAAATTTAACATGTACAGTTAAACAATATTTATATTTAATAATTAGTACTTGTGAACCTTAAATAATTCGCAATGATAAACAATTAAAATAATTATATCTTTGTCGGATTTTGGATAGGTGATTACTATTTACTAAGACCTCCCTCTCTCAAATTAAGTAGTTAGAATACCTATTAAAATGGCATGAATGGAAAAAAAAGTTCCTTTGGTAAATTGTTTTTAGAAGAGAATACGCTGACTTTTGACTTTCCTACTTCCTCCATCATTTTCAGATTTTTTTCTTTAGTTTTCCAGAATACAATACAAAACTGAACTGTTACCATCGTAACAAAAATTGCATAAAAATAAGAAAGTAAAATAATAGTGTTTATTGTGCTGAGAGAGATAACAGATGCTAAATCTATAGATTTATCGATATTTTCCACTTATTTAATGAAACATTTGAACAATGCCTTTATGATGGAAACATTTTTGACAAATTTACGATCCTTACTCTCTGATTTAGCAGAAGGAAAATTATCACCATCAATTGTCCCTCCTAATGTCATTACGCAGACTATCGGCGATATTCAACAAAGAGCTAGGTTCACTTTATGCATTAAATGGCCCTTTAGATATACCAATTTATTGACTAATACCCCGTATACCATTTTCAACATTAATATAAAGTAGAGACTTAGTGCTTCCAATTTATATAACAGAATTTCCTTTGAAGAGTCCAGGCATTGAAAAACAGATTGTGTGAAATTGCAATGTTATTGATTTTTGCAGGAAAGGGGTGTTTTTGAGAACCTTCAGCAAAGAATTAAAATATGAGCACAACCCTCGATCCAAAAATTAAGATATGTTTTATAATCTTCATTAATAGTTCTTTTATAATATATTTACATATTTTGTATCGGAGGTTGTGCTGTATACGAAATATTGAAAGATTGCATCATATTTTGACCATTTTTAAAGAAATATTCACAATATGTGACGCAATTCATGACGTCATAATGCATTGACTAGAAAGAAAATTACGTCATTTTCAGTAGATATTCATTCACCAAGTGCTGAAGTATTATTTATTGCCTTGTTGATTAAAACTATACAGGTTTGAATTTTTAGAAATTCACAGGGCCAAAAAGGCCCTAAGTGGCTCTTGCTCTTTTAGATGTAGATAATATGGGATATAAAATTATAATACAGGACCCTTCATATTATAAGTTTGCAAAATTTACCATGCTCCGCAACAATTCAATGTTGTACCTGTCAGTTCGTTTTTCCTTAGCAACATATGCCAGCTCTTTTACAGCATATAAAGTCATGTCTTTTCCAATGCCAATAAATAAATCGCTTAATCATGCGTCCCAGATGTTTAATCTACCTGACTTTTTGTTACTTTCCAAAAAATGATAAATTTTACACAACACTCTCGGATAAGACAATGTCACAATGTCAAATAACAAATCCCGTATATTGTTTTCAAAATTACAAAAATTTGAAGAAACCCACATGTTATCACACAGCCTAATGAAATGTCACACAATTCAGGTGGACATTTACATTCTCCTTGACATTTTGCTTTTTTGAAAAGCATTATGAATTTGTCCTATATATTAATGCACAAAAAGGCACTAATTAGTGCGTTAGGTAAAAGAAGATTGCTTAATTCATCGAAATTTTTTCTCTCATATTTAAATAAAATATATGTTTAAACCACATTAAAATTTCTCTTGTCTTTTTTTCCTCTTAATAAAAGAAATTGATACGTTGGTAGAATTTTTAAAGTTCATGCAAATATTTGCATTTAGTATTTCATTATTACCCTTACTGATAATGAATACATAGCTGAAAAAAAATAAACTTTTCATTTTGCACAAACTCTTATATTAGAAACTTTCTTTTGTCTCCTTGCTACTGGAAATGAAAAGTAGTTTAATTATGAAAGATCTACATGAAGCAAAGTATTTTCAAAACGACAGACTGTGTTTGCAGTTTATCCCTTATTAAAGGTATCTTACGTTTGCAACTTTGGCTCAAAGAATCCCAGGAGAATCCAAAACAGCAATCAGGTCCGGTTTTGCTATGAAAAAAAGTTAAGAAAGAACTACAAATTGAATTTTCATGATCGTGCATACCTGCCATCATTAAGTTACTAATAAATAAACATACCCTGTACATTTTGATAGTACATGAAGTTGTAAAGACGCAATTACAACCACTTTGTACAAAAGAGAGTCCATTCTAGAATCGATTGAAAAGAATGGATTGAAAATCCAATTTACGTTTTGGCTTTCGTATGATCTATATCCTTCCTGTTATTATTAGTTTCAATTTCCGCGTATTTAATTATAATTATATATGATTATAAAAGTATATTTTGCTTTATATCATTATCGTAAACTCTGAAAAATTATAGAGAACTAGATTTCAAAAATTGGGATTACCCTCATATCTTCTGTTTACAAATTTTTTAACAAAAAAATTGATGGTTTTACTTGATTACCTTGACCTAAAACATTTACAATAGATTTTAAATTCACATGCTCATTACTTGATATATTCCATATGTTGACAAAAGAAGATGATCTAAGGTAACATGCTAATTTGAAATAAGATATTGTATATTATGAAAATTCTTCTATTTCACTTTTTAATTTATTCAACATAAAGTAAAAAATCTGTGAAAGAGAAAATACCAATTGATAGATGAAAGATCAGTAGGAAACCGGGTTTTCCAGGTTTATTAATGCGTGTATTGGTGGGATGGGATAAGGGTGGTCATCTTAAAACAGTTTCGTGTATTAAGTCTAAGCCTACAATACAATTTGACCAGTGAATTTGCAATCATTTCTCATTATTTGCTCAAAAATGTCACTTTTTCAATCATGACAGGCTTTTATACACAGTTGGAAAAAAAAAACAAATTCCACAATCATATTGAATATAAATGAGGAATTAAAGTCTTACTATTTCTTATATTTACACCCGCACTTTCTAAAGAAAGTTCGGGTATATTGTTGTTACCCTCGCCCGTCCGTCCGTCCTCTGTCACACTTTCCTCTTCCTCAAACTCCTCGTTTTATTTTAAGCAGTGACCAATCAGTCTTTTGGAATATGGTAGGTGGCTCCTGTAGATGAGCAATAAAGTTTTAGAATTTTCAGTATTACCAGAGGGACAAAGCGGGGTCCAAAAGACTGATTGGTCACTGCTTAAAATAAAAAGAGGAGTTTGTGGAAGAAGAAAGTGTGACAGAGGACGGACGGACGGACGAGGGTAACAACAATATACCCGAACTTTCTTTAGAAAGTGCGGGTGTAAATATAAGAAATGGTAAGTCTTTACTTACTCATTTATATTCAATATGATTGTGGAATTTGTTTTTTTCCTACTGTGTATAAAAGCCTGTCATGATTGAAAAAGTGACATTTTTGAGCAAATAATGAGAAATGATTGCAAATTCACTGGTCAAATTGTATTGTAGACTTAGACTTGATACGCGAAACTGTTTTAAGATGACCACCCTTATCCCATCCCACCAATACACGCATTAATAAACCTGGAAAACCTGGTTTCCTACTGATCTTTCATCTATCAATTGGTGTTTTCTTTTTCACAGATTTTTTACTTTATGGTTTCAACAAATTAAAAAGTGAAATAGAAGAATTTTCAAAATTTACAATATCTTATTTCAAATTATCATGTTACCTTAGATCATCTTCTTTTGTCAACATATGGAATATATCAAGTAATGAGCATGTGAATTTAAAATCTATTGTAAATGTTTTAGGTCAAGGTAATCAAGTAAACCATAAAAGGATCAATTTTTTTGTTAAAATATTTGTAAACAGAAGATATGAGGGTAATCCCAATTTTTGAAATCTAGTTCTCTATAATTTTTCAGAGTTTACGATAATGATATAAAGCAAAGTATACTTTTATAATCATATATAATTATAATTAAATACGCGGAAATTGAAACTAATAATAACAGGAAGGATATAGATCATACGAAAGCCAAAACGTAAATTGGATTTTCAATCCATTCTTTTCAATCGATTCTAGAATGGACTTTCTTTTGTACAAAGTGATTGTAATTGCGTCTTTACAACTTCATGTACTATCAAAATGTACAGGGTATGTTTATTTATTAGTAACTTAATGATGGCAGGTATGCACGATCATGAAAATTCAATTTGTAGTTCTTTCTTAACCTTTTTTTCATAGCAAAACCGGACCTGATTGCTGTTTTGGATTCTCCTGGGATTCTTTGAGCCAAAGTTGCAAACGTAAGATACCTTTAATAAGGGATAAACTGCAAACACAGTCTGTCGTTTTGAAAATACTTTGCTTCATGTAGATCTTTCATAATTAAACTACTTTTCATTTCCAGTAGCAAGGAGACAAAAGAGAAAGTTTCTAATATAAGAGTTTGTGCAAAATGAAAAGTTTATTTTTTTCAGCTATGTATTCATTATTAGTAAGGGTAATAATGAAATACTAAATGCAAATATTTGCATGAATTTTAAAAATTCTACCAACGTATCAATTTATTTTGATAAGAAGAAAAAAAGAAAAAAGAAAGTTTAATGTGGTTTAAATGTAGATTTTATTTAAATATGAGAGAAAAAATTTCGATGAATTAAGCAATCTTCTTTTACCTAACGCACCAATTAGTGCCTTTTTTGTGCATTAATATATAGGACAAATTCATAATGCTTTTCAAAAAAGCAAAATCAACTCCCTTTGAATTTGGCATTAAATTGTTCGTTAAATCTGAATAAATTCTGGTTTTAACACACATGTATATGATTCTTCTTTTCTAAGCGTGCAAACCTGGTTATGATGGGATAAATTGCAGTCAAGCATGTAGATACCCCAGCTTTGGACTGGAATGTCAAGGAGAATGTAAATGTCCACCTGAATTGTGTGACATTTCATTAGGCTGCGTGATAACATGTGGGTTTCTTCAAATTTTTGTAACTTTGTTAGTCATTGAACGTAATAAATATCCATTAATTTTTCATAAGAGAGAATAAAATTCTAAAAAAAAAAGAAGAAAAAAGATCAAAATCTAAGGATATGGGAAGAAATGTATGATTTAATCCTTTACTATTTATTTAAGCAAAAGCTGAATACACGGAAGGCACAACAGATCTCCCAGAAAAGCACAAAATGACAACAGAAACTGAATCACAGCCAGTGTTGTATGCATTGAACAAACAATGGTTAACTGCAATCATCGGTTTATTATGCTCTATTATTTTAATCATTGTTATTTATCTCTGCTGTGGAAAGAAATTAAAAAAGAAATTTTCCAAAAAAGGAAAAAGTACGAAATCTCTTCAAAAAAAGAAACAATCAACAGCAGACTCGTATACTCCTTTGAGAGAACAAGGTTATCGTCAGGAAAGAATAGAACCGAATCCAAATCAAGAAAATACGAAGGCGCCTTCAATTTATGAAGAAATTGATGCAGACCATTTAGAACAATCACATGTTGGAGACACAGCTTGCAATATGAAACTCAATCGAAAATCCTTAACAAACAGAAGAGTTAGTAAACTTTCACCGACAGAAGATACATCGTATTTAGATGTGGTTGACTCTGGAGATTTTAGCAGTTCTTATAAAAGGGAGGAAACTAAAGAAAGGTGTGAGAATGCAAAATATATCGGACAAGACCGGGAAAGTGGCACAATTGATGTTGAAATGTGTCAGCAAAACGAAGGCAATGGTTCCTATCTTACTGCAATATGAACGACTATTCAAAAAACATTAAAAAAAAAATGCAACTATCAGTGCATTGAAATGGTCTGTATTTATGCATAATCGTATATGTTCATGTGCGTAAATCATCCAAGTTTCTTATATTTCAGGAGAAAAATATTAAGCGTGTACATAACTTTTTTAAAAACATCTGTTTCATTATAAATGTTGTTCTTGTGTTTTCTTAAATAAATAAAAAAAAAAAAAACAAAACAAAACAAATTATATTTGGTGAATCAACAGAAAGGGACACCTTTTAAATAAAAAATGTTAAACAATTATTCATGAATATCAAGAGTTGAATACAATCTGATTGAAATCAGATCCTTTGATTCGCCCACATAGATCGCAAGAAACCCCATTTAGGGTCGTCTCCTGGTGACCTTTCAATTATCCAATCAAACTTTCGCTTGCAGGAATTTAGTAGGATCTCGGAATTCAGTCTCAGCAGTGAAAGCCCCGATGATACACGAACGGAAATTTGTGACCTGGTTTCAATGGCCGTCAAAAAAACGGCCACAGTCTTTCCTGTACAGAAATATATTTAGTATTTGCTTTTGCCTTGTTTTTAGCTCTTTGTTTAGTACGAAACGATAAAATCTTCTCCACAGTTACTTTTACTTCTATATTCATTTTCCCGAATGTCGTTTAAATACGATCTCTCCGATTGGTCAAAATTCTAATGAATATTTTTATTTGAAAGGTCACCAGGATATGACCATGAATAGACAGGGTTCTTCACATTTAAAAAAAAATAACCATGGAGGAAGCTTTGCGAAAGCGAAATGTGATCGAAAGCACGAATGCGTGATAGTCTATCTAAGCTCAATTAATCAATGATTGATTTCACAAAACTTAACCACTGTAAAACAAAAAATTGAAATACCCCCCCCCTCCCCCAAATATAAACACACAAAAAAGCAAAAAATAAATAAATAGATAAATAAAAATAAAAAAAAATAAAAAATAAATAAAATCAAAACATAAAATAGAAATAACAAGAAAAAGGATTATGTGTCTTACTTAACAAAAGTACTAGTCAAAATGTACCAAAATTGGACCAAAACTGTCGGGGCATTTTTAATTAAAAGAATTTCATATATGTATTTTTTATAGTAATCATCCAACACAGTTCGTCGAATTTTATTCAAAAACTAATATACAGAATTGATCTTGCCTGTTGCGTGACAAGTTTTATTTAAATAGGACAAAACTGATGGAGGAGTAGTATTTTGGAAAAAAAATACAGACACACAAACAAACACCGACATTTTGACATTGCCTTAGCTTAATTTAACTGTGTGTTCTTTGAAAACTTACTGATGGTATAAGTATCAAAATTTAATATAATCAGGGGCATGGATTTGACATAACTGTAATATTACTTTCTCCGTTTTTTCTAAGTTTTTTTTTCTACACTGCATTCCTCAGTTGTTTACTTCTCCGTGTGCTCCACTGCTACAAACATATAGCACCAGAAAGATAATAAAATAAATATTTGAAAACGGAACAAGAGGAGCAAGAGGAAATAATTAAGAACAAGTGAATAGGAAATTTTAAAAGATGCTTGTCGATTATAAGAGATTTTATCAGCTGGTTACGCTACTGTGCGCTTTGTCTTATCTTTTGTCAATCTGTTATATTATCTATATATAGTGAACGTTGGAGTTCCCTGAAATATTGTGGTAATGATCATCAGCTGATTGACTCTCAATTGTCACGCTTCACGGTGTATTCGCCGAACAACGGCCGTGTGATGATACATATTGTCGTTGTGTACATATTGTCGTCGGCGACAATATGTACCTACCCTAAATGCACATATTGACCTCCATCTGTATATATTGTCACCGGCTGAAAAGTTACACGTACAAATTTTCGCTGGCGACATTATGTTCCTCACCCGAACTGTACATATTCTCGCCCCACAGATATTGTTGCTTAAAAATTTCTTTTGTTGTTTTTTTTTTTTTGGTAGTTTTGTGAATGTAATAGGTGTGTGAAGCACACTGTCGTGTCAAGTATGCTATTTCATGCAACGTGATTGTGACGGTACATTTTGTCATCCTTTTCATTTTGTCGCCGGCGACAATGAGTACCTACCCTCACTGCACATATTGTCGTCCATCAGAACATGTCGCATGACAATGGAAGGCAATGATAATTTTTAAAGAATTCCCCCATATAATCCTATGTAAATCTTTGATCACCCATTGTGGCCCCATCATGATTTGAACAAAATTGCTTTTGTTTGTTTGTTTGTTGTTATAATGTCAATCTCGAGAATTTTTTATTCGTATGTAGACCGTTCACGGTAACTCAGTCGGTAGAGCGCTCGCTTCGTGATCGGAAGGTCGTGAGTTCGAATCTCGCGGCCGCGACTGACCGAAGTCGATAAAAAATGGATAACAACTGTCCCTTCGCCATGTGCTCGGCACTTTGAAATGAAAGTTGCGGGTCCTTCGGCTGAGACCTCAAAAACCGAGGCCCTGTGTCACGGGAGGTGAAGGCACGATAAAGATCACTCACTGCTTAATGGCCCTGAGTGCCGAGTAAAGGTCAAAATTTGAAGCCCTTCACGGGTATATGGTGACGTCTCTATATGAGTGAAAAAATCTCGAATGGGACGTTAAACAACATACAATCAATATTAGTATTTACATGTAGACGTCACCACTTGTCGGTGGAGGGCTGCCTATTTAAACCTATACTTGGCACTCAGGGTCATTGAGCAGTGAGGGGTCTTTTTTGTGCCAGCACTTCAAAATTGAACGTATGCTATGTAATGAAGCTTTCACATTAGTATCATCTCCCCTGACCCAGTAGTTCTTAAAAAGTTTTAAAAGATGTTTTTCTAAATATTTGATGGAAAACTTTGATCACCTATTGTAGCCACACTATTCCCCCGAGGGACATGATCTGAAAAAAAAAAAGAATCTACACTTAGTAATGAAGCTTTCACATAAGTATCAACTTTTCTGACACAGTGGTTCTTTGGAAAATTTTTAAAAGATGTCACTAATTTTTCACTAATTCTAACTACTTGCCTTGAAAGAGGGCATGGCCCTTCATTTGAACAAACTTGAATCCCTTTTATCCACGGATGCTTTGTGGCATGTTTTGTTGAAATTGACCTGGTAGTTCTTGAGAAGAAGCTAAAATTGTGGAAAAAATTGCAGACAGAGAGACGGTCAGACAAAATGTGATGAGAAAAGCATACTCGAACTTCCACTTCAGGTGATCTTAAAATGTCAACCCCAACACAAATTATATCGGAACATGATTGTATATAAGAATAACCCCCAAAATAATTTTAAATAATCATAAAAACTAATACCTATATTCAATCTCCAAGTATATATTACAAGAAAAAATAGGCTGATTTATCAGAAATCTCAAGAATTACGGTATCTTGACATATTATAGTGATGTACATCAATCTTGGACACAATTTTCTGACCAAAAATTTTCTATAGTATTGCGAGCAATGCTGCCTGTCTCCCTCTGTAATTCTGTGCACGTTTGTCAATCTCTCTTTCCTTTCTCAATTAAATATTCGTCATAAAATATATTGACGACAACATATGCCGATCTTGAGTGTACATATTTTGCCTTCGACGACAATATATGCTGGTGCTTTACTGTACATTTTGTAGTCCATTATGCAAGAGGAAAATAAGGCTCGTCTTGGTACATATTTTCGACGGCGTACATGTACCGTCACAGACTGTGTTTGATTAGCACGTTCCGCTTTCTGTCGAGGTGCTTGCCAGTCGTAGTATAAACACAATTAACTACTCAGGTCATTAATGGTTAAGTGTCAATACTGAAATGATATAAAAATTTAATAATGGCGGCCGCCGATTTTAACCATGGCGCAGCTCGTTTAACCATGGCGCACATAACATAAATTTAGCCATGGTGGGCCGCCATGGTACATGTAAAACCCCTTGTGGAGAACCCTGATAATAGAGATTCTTCACATCCTTGTGTAGCGATCTATGTGAGCGGATCAAAGGATCGATTTTATTTAAATTGGAGTTGTATAATGCCTAATTGACATACTTATGGAAAGAGGCAACAGTGATCACAGAAAGATTTAACTGAAGGAATACTAGCACAAATTGAAACAAATATAAATGAATTTTGAACATTTTTGATAATACATTTTAAGTAAAAATTCAAAATATTTTTAATCAAATTTTAAAAACAGATATATTTCTACCCTTGTATTAAAACATAATTTAGTATAGTCAATTCAATCTAATATATGTACACAATGTTATTAATTAAAGAGAAGAAGCAAGATTTAAAAAAAAATGTGCAAATTCACTAAGAAAAATTAGCAGCCGTGGCTAACAGTATTTCATGAACCATGGCTGCTATTCTAGTAAAGAGATCCATTTTTACCCCAAAGTAGATTCATATTTTTAATCAATATTAGCACCCCCTCCGTATCTCCCACCACAAAAAAGGGATAACAGTGAAAGCTTTTTTTCTTGATTTTTGTATTTAAAAAAAGGATCGAAAACAATTTGATCATAAAATCAGGAAAACTAGTCATAAAATATTTCCTTGATATTTTAAATAACACTGTATACAATGTAAGTAGTGTATTTCCTGCATATTTTTAACCAGCTATATCATAAGTTTATTAGCATTCCATAAGAGATGTCGACAGGCAAGTATTGCTCCCAAAATACGCTTTAGATGGACATGATTATGTATCCTTTTCTCAATGTTTTAAATCAGGAATTGAATGACTTATTTCAAAAAGACTTCCTATGGATAGAAAAAGTAAATAAATTTACTCTTCAGGTTGTTTTAAAACATTAAGTATAGAAAGAGTACGTCATAAATCATATCTAAATTTGCTATGGAATTAATTGATGAATTACAGTAATATAAAAAGGGGAAACAGCTAATCTTTCATAATATTGAAAAGGAGTCATAAGTGAAAAGACATAAGGGTGAATTTAAAAAAAATGACCAGACGCATATTTCTCAACCTGTATTAATAGAAAAACAACGGGAATAAAGTTATACATCTCAGCATATGTATGTTGATATTGTCTAAATACCTGCCAAATATCTCATCGATATCTCAAGTAACTAAAACGTTATGCCCAAAAATGACAAGAGTGCAACTCCTTATTGTGACATTTTAAAAATTCAATATTGTTTTTGAAGAACTCTGAAATACGTAATGATGGTTTATGCTGAAATATAAAGACTTTCCTGATAATATTCAAAGTATTGAGCAAACTATGTGGATTCCTAAAAATTCCAAGGAACTTTTTGGAAAATTTGAAATCACAAAATGTTATCAAAATTAGCATGAAAACTTACGACTTTTCATCTTTATATGCAACCGTTCTCCACGATAAATTAACATCTCAGCCTTTTGATACAATTAACAGCTGTTTTTTTTCAATAAAAATGGAACTCGGAAATTTACTTCCCTTATCATTGGTAATTTGCAAAATTATTAAAACATTCTGATTGTACTCTGAAGTTGATATTAAAAAGATGGAGTTTCTATTTGAAAATTTCTATGTGTGTTTTTTAGGAGACCAGGTCTTCCAACAATATATTGGAATTCCAGGTTAGCAGACCTATTTTTGTATTCATATGAAGCAGAATTTGTTCAAAATCTTATACGTGAAAAGAAGAAAACACTTGCTATAGCCTTCAACTCGACATTTAGATATATCGACGACGTACTGGCAATAACAATGGCTATTTCCATTATGTCGATACGGTATATCCTAGTGAGCTTGAAATAAAAGATACCACAAAGTCTGACACATCTGTTTCATATTTGAATATACTAAAAAAGACGTTAATGGTAATCTAACAACCAAGCTTTATGATAAACGTGATGACTTTAACTTTTCAATCGTCAACTTCCCTTACTTATGAGCAATATATATACCTTCATCACCTGCATACGGGCTTTTCATCTCTCAGTTGATTCGACACGCAGGAGCATGCTCTACCTATGGGCAATTTCTAAAACGAGGTAAGTTATTGACAAATAAGTTGATGAAACAAGAATATCAGTAGTCTCGTTTAAAGTCGTCATTTTCTAAGTCCTATCGTCCATACAATGACCTCAGCAAATACAATATATCTTCAAATGCTAACTGACGTTTTTCATACTAATTGTTAGGCCATTGTTAACAAACTGAATTGTCGATTGATTTTTTTCGTTATTTTCCGATCATGACAAGGAGTACATGACAGCTATATGACCGGTTGGCAGGGGATGCTCCTCCTCCAAGGCACCTGATCCCACCTCTGATGTTTTAAAGGTTCGTTTTGTTCTGCTCCAAAATATGTATTTTTATGGACTTTTGAGTTTGAATACTGCTCGCTATCTCCATGCATTTCACTCTAAATATATAAACTTTTGTTTGACCAAGTTGTGTTCATGGCTGTTGTTAAAAAAAATGTATACAATGTCAGGAGTGCATCAGAAAAAATGTAGTGTTGTCAAAAACAATCAATTTTAAACATTTGTAAGACAGTTAAGTCAAAAAAAATTTACAAAGTGTAAACGAATAACTGATATACCGTTTAAAACTTTAAAAATGTTATATAAATCACAAGCATCATTAATAAGAGTCAAGTATCTGTGCATACCCAATTATGTCAGGAGTACAACATTTGATGTTTTGCTCCCCAGCATGGAACAGATTTTATCAGTACATGATTCTCTGATGTCTATTTTGGAAAACAAAGCACGAAGAACATTTTTTTGAAACAGATCCATCAATTACAGGGTGTATCTCTTTTGCCTGGTCAGGAGTGCAACACATATTTTCAAAAGTTTCTAGTTATATGATGGGAAAAAAGTCTATTCATACTAATAAATATTCTTTAATAAATAATGTTTTATTTGAATAATAAAGTACTAAATTATTGACAGTTTTATTATTAAAATCCGTCTCTTTTTTAATTCTATCAATTCAGATGTGTTATTATCTTTTCTTTGAATCCACAGGGTCCGAATGAACATGACATGTCCGGAAGTAAAAAAAAAATCAACGGAGCGTAATCAGCCTAACATTACGCGGGCAAGAAGCTAGTATACAAGTGTGTTTCAATGTTCTCCAGGTTTCAAATTTTCAAAATGCTTCTTAAAGTTGGGTAAATAAAATCTTCATATAAATCTCTTATTTTGATCCTGCATGTTTGTATTTTGATCAAAACAATTTTTGTACTTTTTTATTTAGCGTAGAACCAGCTCAGTTCATGTGTTTAACACACGACTTCCGTTTTGAGATCTCAACTGACAGTAAACTAAAAGACGGAGTCACAAGACCTCGTCTAATAATTGGAAAACGAATTGATTGATTGATTGCATGTTGTTTTACATCCCATTCGAGATTTTTTCACTTATATAGAGACGTCACCATCTACCGGTGAAGGGCTTCAAATTTTGACCTTTACTTGGCACTCAGGGCCATTGAGCAGTGAGGGATCTTTATCGTTCCAACGCCTGCCTTCACACGGGGCCTCGGTTTTTAAGGTATTATCCGAAGGACCCGCAACTTCACTTCAAAGTGCCGAGCACATGGCGAAGGAACAGTTGTTATCCATTTTTTTTATCGACTTCGGTCAGTCGCGGCCGAGATTCGAACTCACGACCTCCCGATCACGAAGCGAGCGCTCTACCGACTAAGCTCCCGTGAACGTTGGAAAACTAAATGAAATACAGAACTTAAAAGTATGAAATCTTCAAATTAAAGTTGACTGCTTTTTATGGAATAACCATGTTCTAGACCTGTTCAGAGGGAAAAAGCCTGTGAAATACTACTGCACAAATACTGCTAAAGCCTTTTCAATGCATCATATGTATAGGTCTAGCGTTTTAAATAGAAAAATCAGCTGGTTAAGATCATTTATACAATTATCAAAGTATGCCTAGAAATGTTTAATTTTGTTATCATTTGTATTGGGTTAAAATTTATGAATAAATAAATGCACAAAAAATATAAAAATCAAAATGAAAAAAGTACCAATTTTTATTTTCCTAAGTAGTCTTTGAATTTAAAGAAGTGCCTTTTTCTTCCTCCTTCTGCTAGACTAGAAGTTTAACATTCTAATTGAAAACAGACAATTAATTTTGAGAAAACTCGAAAGAAAATAAAGGGGGATAAACGTCACCCCAGTGAAACATAACCAAAATAATTAAATACTTTTTAGATACTTTACTCCTGAAAAAGAAACTTAACCTTAAATAAAGAGGGCACTTTTGATTAGCATTGGGCAGGAATCTGGGTGCAGTTAAACAGTGAAGATTAGTCATATGACATTTTAGCATTCTTTTGATTTTTGATGTATTTTGTTCCATTGAAATAGGAAGTGAAATGAAAGAAAAAGTCAAAATAGAAAAGTACATGTCAAATTTTTCTTTGTATTCGTTTTGTAAAAAACTTTTTAAAATGCGAAAATAATATACTTTGCGGCAATTTGATGCTTTGCATTAATTTAACTTGTTTACTGATTTCTTTTTTTTAAAACGCCTTAACTTTAAATCAGTTACATAAAGAGCGAAAACGATTTTTCTATTTTTCTATTTAACTGAAACTTTCATATACATGTACATGCAATTGATTTAACTATCATCTTATAGCTTTTAATTATCTATGTGAAGTGTTAATAATTGTTACTTTGTTATCGTTTCTATTAAGATAAGATGACTTAAATAATTCAATTTGACATGGTATTGCAATGTCTTCAATGTCAATGTAACATATTTCTACGTGCGTAACTTCGTAATGTCTTAACAGTCAGTCTAGTCATGGTCCGGCGAACAAATTGTCTTAACTATAAATGTTTCATACACCCGATTCTTGCAGATCATACGCCAAACACACCCATCTTCTTTTTAACACGTTATTATTCATTCCATAATGATTATAATCGACGTATTATTCATACAATTACCGTCAACGTTCAGTTTATATTCATTACTAATCTAAGATCGAGATGTGTCCCAAGTCGTTCTGTGACAAGATCATTCTTAAATAACTAAAATTATTAATTTTCTATGCACGCACTAGTAAGTACCAGCACCAGTACCGAGATCCTTGCCAAAATATGGAAGTATTATGGAAGTAAAATTTTTCAATCCAGTCGTTTGAGGAGAAACAAACTACATTGTATATGACGCACTATGTTAAGATACTCCGAGCTAATAATATTCAAAGGCAAAACACAAAATTCTAGGCAATATCATAGCAAATTCTAAATTGACTAAAATTCAATGAACCAGGACGATATACATGTACCATGATTGTATTTAGGAAAAAGTTGAAAGAATTATTTAGACAATTGATCTTTTTTAAAATAAGTACTCTATGACCTTGGAAAATTCCCTTACTTTTTAGATACAGATAAATGGAAATTTGGAAATAAGATAAACATATATGCAAAATTAAACAATTATTAAAATGGATTCTTGATGATAATGATGGCGTATTTATTGCTAAGTATAAATATTAGATTATAGGATTTTTCCGGACACTTCTCATTTGTACTGATTTCATTTGGACGGATTTTTTTTTCATTTTGGAGTAGAAAATTGTTTCAGTTGGCTGAATATTATTGTTTTTTCAAAAAGGCGTACAAAGTTGAGATAGTCTGTGAAATCATAAAGAAATTTACAGTCAGTTACAAAATATTATTTTATTTCTTGCGAATCTACTTATAAAATACGTGCACTGTCAATGAATTATACATAAAAAGCGAAAAAGACATGAAGTGTACACAACAAAGCTAAAATAGAATGAAACCACACGAATGCCAGATATCAATCTTGGCTGGGTATCTGCCATTTAGAAGTTTAGAAGTTCAATTATTGTACTTGTAAGATCTTTGAGACGCCGAACTGCCAACATTATTGGTGTCTCGGACATCTCATATCGGTCATAAACTTTAGCACCACATTTCAGATTCTTTACTGTAGTGCATACATCAGTGTCTACAATGAAATTTGAAGATAACGAATATTATTCAATCTCGAAAGTCCAATGAAACGATACAAATTTGAGTCAGAGCAAACACGGACCTCAAATTTAGAGGTGGAATCAGGTGCCATGGAGGAGTGAGCATCCCCTCCCGACCGATCACACCCGCCGTTTGCTCCTGGTCATGATCGGGTAATAACGGAAAAATCCGTAGACAGTTCAATGTATAAATAATGGCCTACCAATTAGTATGAAAAACCTCAGTCAACATTCGACTCAATGATAGGTTGTATGTGCTGACAAGGTCATTGTATCGACCGTAAAACCTGCGAAAAGATGACTTCAAACGAGACTGTTAGTATCCTTGTTTCATCAACTTGTTTTTCAATATCCGATTTTATAACTAAATGTAATGCTGTTTATCATGCTGTTTAAAAGTTTATCATGCTCTTTATTGGCTTGATTTTTGTGGGCATCGTAAAACGGAAGCCAAATAATGGAAACGATTGTGTTTCGGTTCGATACTATAAAAATATTTCTGCTGCAAATACGTAACCAAGTCATCGTAGAGATAGGTATTTGCGGTGGCACATTACAATAACTAATCTTGAACAATTTCAACTTTTAAATCAAAGACTTGCTAGTACCACGCATTTCCTTCAAAAAGTTCTAAAGAAAAGAATCCACTTGTCATAAAGTGCATCGCGAGTGCAAGAGGTAACTGTGTGCCATTTTCTTCGAGTTCATCATGAACAGAATTAAAGACATTTGTCAAGAAGTAAATTGAGAGCAGACTCTCGAATGCTACATGTATACAATACAAATCTGTGAACAGGGCATAAAGCACGCACCCACGTAAATTCCAGAGGTGGAATTAGGTGCCTAAGAGAACTATGCATCCCCTGTCAATCGATCATACCCACTGTAGACCCAAAGTATTGATAAAAAATAAACTGTACTCAAATTGAGCAAAAAAAAAAAAAAAAAAAAAAAAAAAAAAAAAAAAAAAAACACAATAAAACAACAACAAACAAACAAAACAAAAAACAAAACAAAAACAAAACAAAAATCAACAACAACAAAACCAAAACAAAAACAAAAACAAAACAAACAAACAAACAAAAAACAATAGAATATACAGAATGCTGACTTGAAATGAGGTTGTTGCTTTCCCTATATTATCAACGTATCTGACGGTAGTCTGCCTCGGCTTAAAAATTGATTGTACTCAAAGGATGCTATTGGTTATCGAATGAGTTGGGAGATGTAAAAACCCCTAAATGCAGGTGACAGCGGAATATTACTACATAAATAAGAAAAGTTGACGATCGAAAAGCTGGCTTGCCATACAGTTTAGTTGTTATTTGCCCCTTATCGTCTATAGACAGTAAAACATCCAAATTTGAAAGAGATGAGGCAGACTCTGCGGTGTCCTTTATTTCGAGTTCATTGGAAATTATCGAGTCGACATATAAATTGAAATAACTATTGTTAATTGACAAAACATCGTCAATATATCTGAATACACAGCGTTTTCTTCTCATTTACTTTTTGAATAAATTTTGTTTCACAGGAGTATGAAAACACGTCGGCATGTAAAGGAGCAATTATTGCTCATTAAAATTCCAACAGATTGTTGGAAGATCTGGTCTCCAAAGATTACATTAATCTTGTCAACGGCAACTCCAGCATCCTTTTATTATCACCTTCAGAGTACTTATGTAGAGTGTACAACCATTCCTCATGATAATTAAAAGAATTGGAATTCCGATAGCCAATAGTTGTGCTCCATTGTTAGCGGACCTGTTTTATGTTCCTTTATTCAAAATCAAAATACAGAAGCAAACTCTTGATGTGGCATTCAACTCAACATTTAGATATATATTTCCACGGCGTTTTACCAATTAACAATATTTACTTTCATTCATTTGTCGACTCGATATATCTTAGTGAACTCGAAATAAAAGCAATACAGAGTCCGTCACATCTGTTTTACATTTAGTTGTTTTACTGACTACAGACGATAATGGCCAGTTAAAAACTAACCTACATGTATATGGCAAAGGATTTCCAAGATCAACATCCAATATTCAAACAAACCCTGCTTATGGTGTTTGTCTCCCAACTGATTTGATATGCAAGAGCATTCCCTGAATACTATTAATTTTTATACTGAGGTAATTTACTGACAAATAGGTTTATTTTACAAGGAATTAAACAACCCCGCTTACGTTCAGCTTTTCGCAAATTCTACGGTGGTTATGATGACCTTGTTTAATACAACCTTTCGATGGGCTGTAGTTTTCTGACATATTTTTCATACCATTTGTTGGGTCATTGCTCTTATACTAAAGGTAACTGAGGGGGGAGGGGATAAGCCGAGCCGAGCGAGGAACTCTTTAAACAGAAATTTATTGGGGAAAGTGTTCGAATCATGCTCTGATTTTTTTTTTTTTAGTTTTGTTTTACTTTACAATTAAGTTGAAATGTTGCTATAGGAATAGAACATTTTTCACTCGAAGAAAAATATATGTATGTAATAAAGAACCCATTGACGGTAAATTATTTAAAATGCTGGATAAAGATATAAAATATTGGAATACGTGTATATCCCGTTCTTATATATATATATATATATATATATATATATATATATATATATATATATATATATATATATATATATATATATATACTACAAGCGCTTCTAAACCAAAAAAATCACCACTATCATTATGTTTAATGTAAACATTCTAATAATAAATACACAATAAATTTTAACACTCAATACACATATTACCGAATTGAAGTCACTACCTATGTTAGGCATCCTGGGATATAAAATGAAGATCAAGTGTTTAATCAAGGTATCATCATCTTGACAAGTACACATTAAAATGCCTATGCTAATTCGTACAAATGAGATATTTCCCATATACATTTTTTGCACAACCGTAAAACGTGCATCGGCAATTGGCTCGCCTTATCCCCCCCAGATTCTTTGACAATTGAGTACTCATTCTACCTGATAAATGCATAAGGCTCAAGGCGAATTAAATTGGTCGACCGGGGATGGTATCTCCTCCTAAGCACCTGATCCTACCTAGTGATTTTTACTGTCCATGATTTTGACATGTTCGCGGTCTTTATACTTGATTCAATAAATTGATCTGTTTGATTGATCACTGTTCGTTATCTTCATCTTTTACATTATTCAGAATAAATACTTTTCTATAAGATCTGAATCATTGATAAATGTTCACAGTTAATTTAACCTGACAATGCAAAGCTAAAAACAATTACCATTTTAAAAATCTCTTTAAATACTTCAACAACGCTGAACAATTTGCATTTTAATAGAAAACACAATAATAGCTGCCATTGGTGGTAAAAAGACATATAAATTTAATAAAATAAGCAGATAATTGTGCTATAGTATACCTTATTTATAGGTAATCTGTCTGGAATTTATCAGGGGACGAAAAATGAGAAATCGCCTTGAAACTTTCTTAGGGAGTTATAAGAATCGAAAATAAATGCTAAACAAACTTTCCACATATAAAATAAATCAAGATTGAACATTTTAATTTTCAACCGTGCTTATTTTTTCTTGCCTTCATCCAACAGAATTGATTTACAATACTTAAAAGAATACATAAAAAGTTCAATACATTGCAATTTCCTTTAAAAACAATACATAAATATACCGAAATATATGTTATTCTTTAACAGGTCGAGAAATCTACCTTATTTCACTATTGTTACTATGTCGCATAAAGGAGTTTACCGCCAACAATTGTACAGTCTTAAAAATGAACAGCAAGGCATGATTATTGAATGTCCATGTTTACATTTAACTTCAAACACGTACGTTGTGCGTAGTATTTACGATGTGACATTAATTGCACTGCGGGAAAGACAATTAAAATTCGTTGTAGTTGTAAAATTATTAAAAACAACAACAACAAAGATAAGGTAATTATAAAGGTATTCCATGCTCACATTAATAAAAAGAAGTTTTTTTTCCAGTGTAAATTAGTAGATAGAAATACTAATCACTGCTGATATAAAATATAGTTTCATAAACCTGTTCAGTAACGATAGTTTATATTTTTAATTATGTACAACAAATTAGTGCAGTAGCAAGAAATCAATACACAGCGTACACAGTAGTGCTAAATAATTAAGAAATGAGGATTCAGGGTCTAGTGTATACTTGCTTGATGAAGCATTCTAACGAAGACATATATCTTCCCTTCAAGAGCACAATGCAATTACATCCAGTGGCAGATCCTGAAATTTCGTTGGGGGTGGGTGATATTTTTTTCCTGAGCTGAGGCAGGTGCCTAAGGGCCGGCTAGAGACTCCAGTTTCTCCAGGACAACGCCTTGGTGGGAGTCCATGGGGCGAATCCCCCGGTAGCAACCGATATTTAGTGATTTTAAGAGTGCATTATGGCTCTTCTTGCTTCACTGTATGTCTTGTAGTTTTTTTTTTTAAATATTACCCTCTATAGATTTAAAAATAACTTTCAGAAATATTTGCCAAAAATAACGCATGATTTTTCTGTGCAAGTGATGAAAACAAGGTAACCCCCCCCCCCCCCCCCCCAATTTGCAGTGACAACTTTTCACATTACTAAATATTTTATCGCTTAATGTACATCACTCCACAAAATCAACGAATATTTACAAATTTTACGTTATCCTTGTTCTAGTTCAGGAACACTCGAGAGATTATTTTCCTCCTCTACCAATTCTACGTTTTTTATGTTATCAAAGTTTACGTGTGACAAAAAAGGCAGTGAATCATAAATAAGTTTTCGAAACCTTTTCTCCACGTTACTTCCAAACTGCAGTTTAGGGTCGTTACTATTTTTATCGAATAGAAGATATCTGGAAGACACATCAATCCATGCTTGTTTGACTACTGTGAACATTTTTTCTGATTTTTCAGATTCCAACAGATTTTCCAGATGTCTATGGCCATATTCATTACAAACATCATATACAGTCTTTCCTTTGTTATTTGTCACTGAGGGAGAGTCTCTATGCATGATAAATATATACCCACGCAAAAGTCTTTCAAGCACTACTAACGGGCTGACTCCTTCTAAAAAGAATGCTGTGTTGAACAATGGGGTTCTTTCCTGTCTGTCCACTGTATATGCTGTGCACTCTTTCACTTCTAAAAGTTTCAATATGCATAATAATCTACTAAACTTTTCGTTTTTGGCGGCAAGATTTAACGGTGTGTAACCTTCTGTGTTCTTTTCCATTACTGGAATTCTGCGACCACTATCAATAAACAAAGAAAGTAGAGCGCTCGCGGCAATATCATTTTTTGCGGCTCCAACACAGTGGTGAAGGACGGTGTATTTTCTTCTGTCTGTCAGAAACAAGTCTGTCTTTGCTTTCAAAAGTTCAGTTACCGTACCTGCACGATCCCTGAGACAATGAACAGCAAGCATTATTGGCGTTTCTAGCATATCATTTTGGACATCAACAGAGGCATCACATTTCAGCATCTTCTTTACTATAGTACATACATCAGTGTCATCTCTATCAGATTTCAAGACCAAATGTAATGCTGTATTTCCTTCAGAATCAGGTGTATTTATACAGCATTTGCTTACTCGTACAAAACTTCGCACACAGGAAACACTAGCATTCCCTTCAATAGCAATGTGCAAAGGAATTTGTCCATTCTTGCTTTTTTGGTCAATTGAAAAAGATTTTAGAAGACCATCAAATACTTTGTCACGTTCAGCTTTTGGTTGACTTTTTGGATCATAGCTGATGGAGGCCAAATATTGGAAAAGGTTTCGTTTTGGTTTAGTCCGAGGAAAAATGTTTTGCTCCAAATATCTAACCAGCTCCTCATAGAGATAGTTTTTCAGGGTGATACATTCCAATAAACCATCTATGTCTAGATCCTCCAAATGTTTACTTTCTTCCAGTAAGAATACAAGTGTGTCAAAATTCTTAACGGAGTATCTAAAAGCCATATCAATGCAAGTTAGTCCATTTTTATCTTTCTTATCAACATCCACACCAAGTCTAACAAGGCGTTCGCAAACAGCACGTGTTTTTTCATCTGCAAGACGAGAGCTTGCACAGTAGTGAAGATACGTCCGTTGTTTTTCATCAATTGGGAAATCTAAGTCCACTGTTGCAATATCTAGAATTTTCTGAACAATTTCAACTCTAAGATCAAGGACATGCTTAGATCGCACATCTTTTCTTCTTGTGTTATATTGTTCCGGAGATTCCTCTGTTGTCATTTTCTTTGTCATTGCTTCAGATGGAAACTCTATAGGGTCCAAAGGTTCAAAAACGAATGATCTACTTGTCATAAATTGCATTGCTAGTGCTAGAGGTGACTGTGTGTCCTTGTCTTCGAGTTCATCATGAACAGAAGGGCTTTTCGCAAGAAGTAAATTGAGAGCAGACTCACGAATGCTAAATTCAGTGTCAGCTGAAATTAAATAAAATAGAGCATTTTTCCCATGGCCGTCTTTTGCATTTATGTCAATGTCTGTGTTTAGTAAGTAGTCAAGGAGGTTGACCATGTTTGGGCACTTCTGTACAGCTGTTATTATCAGTGTCTGGTCATTTTGATCTTTCGTTGAAATTTGGAACTTTTCGTCGCCATTTGATATCAAGTGCATCAGAGCTTGAATCTTGATACTTTCATTAATATCTTCTACTATGCATGCATGAAGGGGATATGGACATGAATCATGTTGAGCAATCTGTTTTAAAATATCATGATAATCTGTATTTTCCATTGCCAACCTGAAAGCAGAAATGCCAGTTTTATCACAGGAAAGCACATTCAATTTTTTTGATTTTAAAAGAACCCTTACAATTTCTTCCTTTGCAATTTCTTTATCATAAGTGGCTGTTAAAGCAACGTGAAGTGCCGTTTTTCCATGCACATCTGCTTCTCGTAAATCTATCTGTGCATCTATGAGGAATCTCAGAATACTTGTTCTCGGATTTTGCCTTTTTAATTCTACAAAAATAGGATTATTGCCGTAATCATCAGTTTTATTGATATCTGCGCCATGCTTTATCAAAAGCTCAAGATAAGGTACAATTGGCAAGTCTTCTTCGTAGTTCTGGAGAAGGAGTGTGTGTAAGCAGGTTCTCCCAAGAATGTCTTGTGCATTTGGATTTGCCCTGTAATGTAATAGGCTTTTAACAACATCTTTTGATGGGCTAAACTTGCTGATCTCAATCATGAGTGGTGTCTCTCCCTTTTTATTTCTCATATTAATGGCAATGCCTTTGGCATATAATCTGCCTATCATCTGCAAGAGGACATTTTGATTTTCCAATTGTTCATATGCATCATCATGATGATCTCCAGCAGTTACTTCTTCTGGGTACATTGTTAATATTTCATCCTTGTTTACATCCACTTCTTCCTCTGGATGATAGATGTCACATCTGTCAATGTGTCCTTCAAAGGATTTCGGATGATAAACTTTGAATTTTATAAGAAAATGGAGGATTGAATCTCCATTATCATCAGTAATATTTAATGGATTTTGGCGGTTCATTTCAGAATACTTTCTGATTTCAGAAAGTGAACAGTAGGCATCTATCAATCCATTCGTTATTTCAAGGCTAGGAATTTTAACTAAATTAAGTAAAATTCTTTCATAAGACCCATGTTCACTTATGGAACCGTCAATACTTTTCACTATGTCTTCATAGAATGTTCTCTCTCCAACTGCTAATATTTGATTATAATTCAAAGTATCCTTCGTATCATTTGTGTCTGACGTAATTCTAATTGCATCAAATGCAAGAATAGCTTCCAGAATTTCTGAACAACAGATTTGTGGCTCTTCAAAGCAAGCATGCAAAAATGGCCATCCTCTCCAACATGTAAATGAGAATATTGCTTTTTTCTCTATCAAAAGTCGTATGGCATCCTCATTTCTGGCTCTTAAAGCTTCAAGCAAAGGAGATGCATACTTCTGGATTGACTCTTTAATTGTAGAACACTTTCTTTCTCTACAGAAATTTTGAATTTCTTTGTTTGAATATCGTTCTAAAATGTACTCAGTTATTTGTATTTTTTCTTTCGAAGCACAGGAAGCCATCAGAGAATAAGCACACTGTATGAAAACTTCTGAATCTGAACACACAGTATTAAATACTTCATGCTTTAAGAGTTCAAGAACTGTGTCCGGACAGGCTGACGACGTGAACCAGTACACGAAAGGAAATCCATCTGTATGTTCAGCCTTCAAAAGCTTTTGAAAACAGTGTGTATCTTTTGTAATTTTCTCTAAGAACACAGCAGAAAAATTCTCGATTTTAAATCCATCATACTTGCAAATTTCACAGATGCTACCTTGTCTTTCTATGATGTCTTGCAAAAGTCGTCCTGCTAGACTTTCAATCAAATTAGGTGTCAAAGGTGGCAAACATTTGTCTTCGTCATCTTCCAAGTTCATTTTCTTAAATAAAATATGCATCGGCAAAATTTCTATAGCTTTCTTTGTATATTTTTCTATAAAGTAATTTTCCACAGCTTCTCTTACACTTGGGTGAATAAATTTATAAGCACCATCTAATTCTCTCAGATACACCTCGAGATGTTCTGCTGCAGCCTCGGGCAAATTCTTAACTTCTGTCTTTTTAAGCGATAACTCCCGAGTAAGACCCAGATTAAAAAGAATTTCCCAACACTGATCATCATCATCATACTGCAGAGTTACTTTTTGCATTTCAGAAAGTAGTAATAAAATAAAAAGCATTCCTGTGCGCCTTGAGAAATCATCCTCTATTATCTCCGAAAGTCTACTGTTCAAATATTGATGGGGATTTGAGAAGAACTCTGTGCCATCTCTTCTATATCCTTTGTCACAAGCAAATAATCGGGCACATAAGGGGTATCCAAATGGAGGACAGGACTCGAAAATACTTCTCCATTCTTCCTCTGAAAAGGTGTGTTCTTGAATCTTCTTTTCTTGATATGCAAACCTGATTTTAGCTTCCAATATTTGTCGTTTTTCTTTGTTACTCAAACTAAAGCCATCGGCGTCAATATTCAAAACATAATTTTTCAGTAAAGATTTATTTTTTCTCATTTTCTTTTTTGCAACATCGAGTGCATGCGGTCTAGTTGTCATGACAAAATACGTTATAAATTTTGGACCCTCATCATTTGTATCATACTCCACATTACCAGTCCTGCCCAATGTCTGTTGGTTACTTTTAGAACCAACTAATTTTTGGATGTAATCAAAACTTGTCCACCAATCAGCCAAATCAGTATCAGAGCAGTCGAAAACATTGTCAATAAAGAACATTTGTTTCTTTTGGGGGTTATTTAAGGTTTCAAATTCATTAGCACGTTTCACTTTGCGCACTAAGAAATGTTTCAAATTCTTCAACATTAGATGATTTGCAATCTCTGTTTTTCCCGTCCCTTGTTTCCCTACAATTATGGCACATTTGTTCTGCTTCAAAAACCTTTCTACCTCTTGAAATACTCTTGTTTCCACATAAAAATGATTTTCCTTCACAAATTCTGCTAGATAGTGTTCTGTCTGAGCTGTAACATAAAATAAATAAATTTAATAATCTTCTTGGGATTCGAAAATTGATAAAAAAAATCTATGAAAATGTACCGCAGTATACAATTTATTAAAACAGATCACTTTACATACATAAAACAGTCAAAAATCTCCAAATGATCAGATACAGACTGTCGTACCTTGCTAACAAATATTAAAAAAAGCAACTGACACGAGACTTTTGTACCAAGATACTCATTGAAATGAATCACCTTTCTCTTTCTGACAAAAGGAATTAAGATAAACAAAACCCTTCAATGAAGCTTCAGCTTAATGTGACAATGATTTAAAAAAATCAACTTATCCATGGTCTTATCATAATAATGTTTTATAGGCAGAAACAAAGATTCTTATCCCCACTTTTGCCCCCAGAGGATGATAACATATTTGGTATCAGGGTTGTATTCAACTGGTTGTAAAAATTACAAAGTTCTGTCATTATTTGCATAATTTTACGGCCAGACCCTCAAACGTGCGAGATTTCTGGAAGTCATGAATGTTTGAGAGTGTTTTTTTTAACGCAAAACAATAAAAACGAGCCCCTACGAAGATTTGTATATTTATCTTACCAATATTTGAGTCCTGATGTCTGTACTCATCCACATTGAACTTTGACCTACTTGACCCTTAAATAATATCAAAAGTAATTAATGTACTACACATTGAGATATTAATCATAAAAAAGAGAAACACATATATTTCAATAATATATATGAACATTCATTTGGTGGTGGAGGTGGGAGGTCTTAACATTTAGACATCACTTGATTAAGGTCCTGCAATGTAATATGTCGCACATGCATGTTCTTTTATCTAAAATGATTCAAAGCCTTTATTTTCATTTTGTGTTCACTAATTATTTTGTCCAAACAAAACAAATGATTTTCAATAATCATAAACATAATTATTTTTCTTAACATCAAATATAACTTATGATGTCAAAATTAACAATATTCAATTCCATAGAAAGATTAATTTGAAGAAAATATTAAATTTAAATAGTTAAAAGTTGTTTGAAATTTAGTAACTATAGTCTGTAACTTTGGGCATGATTAAACATTTCTCCATTCAAACATTTCTGGGACTAAGAATGTCATTGTTGCATTCAGTTGTTTTTGAAGGGAAAATCCCTCTTATTCTCTCAATCCCTATTTTTTAAAGGGTAAATGGGAATAGAGAAAAGGATTCTGGGATTTTAGTCCTGTTTGAGCTTAATCCAGCTCTACAAAGCGTATCTACCAATTGAGATTACATAATTTAAATTTCAAAAATAATTTCATAAAATATTAACACCATACCCCAAAATTTTTTCCTGTATTCTCTCCTTATGCTAAGTAATTCTTCCAACTTGTTATCTGTCTCAACTGTAATAAAAAAAAGCAAACTATAAACCAGCTATTATTCTCAACAGCCTTTATTCATGATTTGCCCTTTTATAATCGATCCACAACTGACTGAGGAAATATTCAACACAAATTCGTTAAAATAAATAGTTTGCGAGAAGAAATATTCATGAGTAAAACAAGATCACAAGACTCGCTGCTATTCTCACACACAAATAAAAGTTGATTTATATAATTATGTACCTGTAATTAAGTTCCATGAATGAATCTTTCCTTACCTACATGTATATATGTAATTTACTTTAATACTGCACCAAAGGGCTGCTTTTAAAATATTTAAAATACTTTTTAACAATACTGGAACAAATCTAAAGTTTAATTCAAAGTAAATTGATCTGACTTACCTGTCATTTCATATGCTTCCATCAACCGTTTTTCCATATCTGCCATATGCTTTAAAAAGGTTGTTGTTTTTCAATCTATGTTTGGATTTTCTATTAATTTCTTCATTTCGTCCATGTAACAAATACAAACAATGGAAGGGTCTACGTTTTCGTCTATTTTTTTCACTGCTACTTCAACTTGCGACAATATATAATTGAAAATAGTGTCATCTACCTTTGCAGATGTATTGTGTGCAAAAAATTCATTTCTACACTGCCTTATTCTTTCTAAGGCAGCTAGAAGGCTAAAATCATTACCATCTGGAATCTTGCCCCACTTATCTTGCTTGTACATGTATTCATCTTGCTCTATTTGAAAAGGGCAGACCTTTCTCATTATAATGTACATTAATGAGAAGTCAAGATTACGGTATCTTACAAGCTCATTGTTTGGAGGCAATATTACTTTTTTCTGAGCATCATGAAGGCTCTTAAGTTTGTTTAATTCATTTCTTTTCTCATAAATTTTCTTGGTAATAATAGCTTCTCCTCCTTTAATTTTGCATCGCAGTTAGTCTTTCATAGCATCACTACATACGTCAAGCAGAATGCGTGCTAATAAGCAGAAGTTTTTTTGTTCCTGGCGTTGCTTGATAATGTGAAGCTTTTAAGGGTGGGGAACCCATTGCTGCCTGTGCATGAACTGATTGTTGCCGTGTAAGTAGCCTGCAATTCAAAACAAAAATGGGTTGTTATATATTTTTTTTTAAATTACCATCTAATTTTGTGGAACAATCACATTGATGGTATTAATCTATGATTTACTTACATTAAGAGTCACATTCCTTTTGAGAAATGGGAGTATATCATTTAAGTGTAACCAGTGTTTCTGTATGTGTTTAATATTTCGTTCAGCCATCATGTTCGAAGAGAAACATTAAACATTTTGAATTCCTACTGCGGACCATTTTCAGTACTGGTGATGGGAAATGAACAGATATGAATGTACTAAACACAAGCTTTCTACATGTTACTTTTGTCTCAGTGAATACAAAGGAGATAATGTTCACTTTAGATTGAATTTTTCCCCATGGAGATATTTTAACATTTTTTTTAAAAAAAGGGACTTAGATGTTCCCTGCTAAGGCACAATCAAAACGTACATGTAGCTTATGTCATATTCTTCATATACATAAGCATCACATTCATAAACGCACTGTGTATTGCTTGTCAAAAACTGGATATGAGCCATTGAAGTATATAAAAAGTATATAATGTAGGTCAAAAGTAGCACTTCATCTAAGCATCAGACAAAAGCATTTTAAAACCACAGCATGAGCAGGTTTGGTTTGTATAATACTTGTCATGATAACAGGTACAAATATGTTGCCAATACATGATGATTAAAATCAGCTGTTCTGAAACAATACTTCGTATATACAGGTGTCTTATCAGAACAGCTGATTTTAATCAGTTTGAACCCACTGCTCATCAATACATATACTTGCAATACACTGTTTTTTTAGGCTTTAGTTATATTTGAGGTAGAGTTTACAGCTATCAAATTCAACCTGAAATATATATGTCCATAGGACGTGAATACTCTGCTTAGGGTTCCTTAGTAATTGCAAAATTGTATATGAAGTGTGATGAAAAAATCTTTAATAGTGTCTTTAAAAATGAGTTTTAGAAACTATAAATAGTAAAGTCAAATGTCATTTGGGGGGGGGGATGTAAAGGTAAAAAATAATTGGACACAGATGATAAACTCTCACCAAATTATGTGTGGATGCAAAAGCTTACATAAAAATATCTTGAATAGTTTCTTTCAAACTATGCTTAATGCAAATTTAAGAAAAGTGAGGTCAAGATCAAAGAGAAGGTAAAGATTAAAAAAACAAGAGGCTCATAACCCACAATGCTCACCTGAGCCAATATGGCCATGCTGTTCTTCAGCAGCAGATTTTTCATTAAATATTCATATGAAAAAAAAAATTGGTCCCTGTTGAGACCCCAACCTAACTACAGACTCGTGATTTTTAAAGATATAGCTCCACCCTACCCCTCAGGATTATAATTTGAACAAACGTGAATTTACACTTCCATATCAATATGAATTAACATCACACGGCCATGATTTTCTTTAGAAGAAGACTTTTTGAAAGATTTTTTCTATATATCCCGATGTAAAACTTTGATCCCCCATTGGGACCCCATTCCAACTCGGGGGTTGATTTGATTTGAACAAAAAAACTTGAATGTTTACCATGTAAAGGATGTTTCATTCAAGTTTTAATTTTTATTTAGGCCCATTGGTTGTTTAACAGTACATTTTTACAAGATGCCACCAATTTTTCACTAATTCTTAATTATATTCTCTTGAAAGGGGTTTAACCCTTCCTTTGAGCAAACTTAATTGTATCCCCTTCACCCAAGGATGCTCTGTGGCAAGTTTGTATGAAATTGATTTGTCAGCATGGCATAGCTTCTATACTACATATAATATAAAGTGGGTTGATGATATAAAGAATAGACTAAATATTATATAAAGTGGACTTAATGATATAAAGAATAGACTAAATAATATATAAAGTGGACTTAATGAAATAAAGAATAACTACATAATATATAAAGTGGACTTATAATTAATTATATAAAGAATAGACTACTTATTATATAAAGTGGACTTAATGATATAAAGAATAGGCTGCATAATATATAATGTGAAGTTAATGATATAAAGAATAGACTACATAATATATAAAGTAGACTTAATGATATAAAGAATAGACTGCATAATATGTAAAGCGAACTTAGTGATATAAAGAAAAGCCTACATATTATATAAAATGGACTTAATGATATAAAGGATAGACTTAATGTTATATCGAATTGACACTATGATGCATATTTTGTACCCTTAAGACAGCTGTGGCATTCCATAGTAAAAGTCAGCGCTTCTCGCAAAAGTCCAGCTGTGCATAGTTCAGTAAAATGCATGGAAAAATATAAGGGCACAAATTCAATTTAAAAATATGAAAAACGGACATGTATAACTTTTTTCAGGCATGTCGATTGCTTTCTTATCTTCTATTAAATTTAGTAAGATTAAATATTAATTCATGTATGAATTAATTTTTAAGATAAACAGAGCTTGCTTCAGAAGACAATTGTGACAATAAAAAAAAAACAAGATACGGTTTCAATACAAATCTTGCCCTGTGTTTTTCTTAAAAATGAAAGTGATTTATAAAATTTAAACTCATACTTTCTAAATCATTGAAATTCCATGCAGAAAGATATTGCAAATCATTTTTCTCACATGACCTTTTAAATGCTAATTGTGACGTCATAAACATGTGCATTTTTCCCGTATTTTCTTAAAAAGTTGCAGAAGACACCAATTTCACATGGAAATTTCTTTCAGATAATATTGTCCACAGGCATCGCCCACAAAGATTTTGAGATATGTGATTTTTCAAAGAATTTTACACAACATATCCGAAAATTATAGTGGGCGACAGCTGTAGACACTATTTTCTTAAGAAAAATAACCCATGAAATGGGTCATTTTAGGCTTTTTCTGTTTAAAAGAGAGAAATGCATCAAATTGATGAAGTCATATTTCCAGAATGGTACTCCTTCATGGCATATTCTTTCCTGATTTATCATATTCATATACTCAACTAATATTTAAGCCAGTTTCTAAACTTTTTGAAGACATTAAATTTTTAGGACATAATAAAGTCAAAACTGTACCTTCTTCTTTAATTAGGCCCTATTTTTGTTGAACGAGCTAGGACTCTGAAAACACCAAACACTTTAAAATTACAGTATGATTAAAAATTATTTGACAATTATTTCAAGGGGGATGGGAAAGGTTGGGATTAAAGGACAAGTTTCTTTCCTGATAATTCTTCTATACATAATTTTCCGGCTTACCATTGCACACAGGGTCCTTGCTCCGTGTTTCAATCAGGGGACTGAAAAGTAATTTCTTCGTGAATTTACATAGAAATTTAATAAGTAATTTCCATTAATCATCATCCAATAAAATCTAAATGTACAACAAAAATCCCTTATTAATTACCATGAAAAGAAGAAAGAGATTTTTAATATACTTTTTAAAACTTGAAATGAAGAACCCCCCCCCCCCCCCCCTCAGGCAGAAAGTGCGGGGACGTTAAATTTCATTCATCTACAGTACCTGGTTACAACTGCCCGTAAGTGAGTCATAAATATATTTTTCCACTTTGTAGTGTATTTCATTTTAAAATTCATTTTTCTACATTTTATTACATAGTTATTTGTTGCTCATTTTTATGACTAAAACACCATAAAATGTGGATTCTTTGAAGTTTCCTCACACAATTTCAAAATAATTCAATCCATATATCACAAGTCAAATGCGGGAATAAAATTTCACAACTCTTATTTATTAAAAAATCATAGTAATTTCAAGTAAAAGAAATTTTTGTCTTGACGATTACATAAATCAGTTTCTGTGATTTGTATATCATTTTGTTTCGCAATTTAAAACTAAGAAAATTTGAACTATTCTGCATGATTCAGTGAAAAATCGTGGAAATTGCGCTTGAAATAACCAAATGAATTTTTATAAATTTTTTTTCAATGAAATATATAGTGTAAAAATCCAATTATGATCCATTTATGGCCATATACTGTAGCTGTCTGTCTGTCTATCTGTATGCCACATAAACTCAGTTTAACATTGATTATATCTAAATTGAATAAGAGAATATATAGGACTTCGATATTTAAAACAATACGACCCTTTTACAATATAAGATTTTTCGTTTATGATTTTTGGCCTGGGTACTGACCATGAACATGACACCCAACTAGTAAAGTCATGAAACAACATTCCTCTGAACTTGCCTGTTGCTGGAAGTATGTCATGTTTCCCATATGTATTTCCAAGTTAAAGAAAATATTTTGCCCCCCCCCCCCCTCTTTTCCTAAAGAAAAAAAAGACTTCACCAGTAGATCACTGTATGTATTCAAATTTACTGAATGCAAAAGATTTTCTGTGATAATGTGAGATTGCTAATTATTTTGTGTTTATGTGTCTTCTTTAACTATCACTGCACGGCATCGGTATATTTAAAAACCAAGTCTTTTATACTTTCTCAATCGCAAGGTTTTGGGAGTCCTCTGCAAGTATATTATCAAGGAGCAAAATTAACATTTTTGAATTAAAATAACTTTATATCATCTCAGATTGTCGAAAAGAATAAATACACTGGTTATATTACTGAATGGACTTCTGAGCTTGATTACTGTTCGTTATCTCCATACATTTAAATCCAATGAATATTTTATCCTTTATGTCTAAAAACTATTGTCGTTATATCAGACAGTAAACAACACTAGGCATATCCACCTATATGGATTTCTTGAGCAGTGGCTCTTCCATCAATAAAACATACAATAACATACATACCAATAATTCAATATTTAATATACTCGTACTTATTCCTACTATAGATGATGTACGGATATAAATATAAACAATCTAAACAATAAAATGTCGATCTTTGTTTGTTAGTATGGCAATTTACGTAGCAACTATCGCAGAAAAAAATACAAAACTCGCTTAAGCGTCGGTACAACAATTAGGAACATTAACAAAATTTGGCCACTATAAAAAGATTCTACAAACGAAACGGAACCTTAATACATCCTCTAAGGAAGTCAAAAATCTTAAATTGATCCCAGTTTTTTACCTATGTTCCAAAAACAAGAAACCTAACTAACATCAGTCGTTCAGCACCTCAGTGGAGTTCTAAAATCTGACAAGAAATGTCAAAAGTCCTACGAAAAAGTAAGACGCAACCAATCAATAACCACCTCCAAATACTATGGAAGTCTGACTATCACAATAAAAAGTAACTATTCAGTTGGGTGATATTCTGTCGGTAAGTGCCATTAAGCTTATCATTGATCTGGTATCTATCCCTTTAGAAGATGGGAACATCTTCAAAATCGAAACAAAGATTAATTTAAGGAAGAACTGTCAAGTTATTTGATTTATTATGTCATCAAACCGTTTTTTTTTCACGTGATAATTTGCTTTAAATTATCACTTGAGCAATTTATTTGATAATCATAATTATACCAATAAAAAAAAATAGTTACTCCTTTTTATTGACATTCTAATCTAATCCTTGATTATATTCAGAAATAAAAAAAATAAGATATTTACTTTATTCTTATTTATTAAAACATTAGTATGACATCATTTTTTGTTCTTTTAATACTTTCTATTTCTTGAAAGGCTCAAGGCAGTCCAATAAGTTACCCGTAGCTGTCCAATAAGTAAAACAAAATCTATTCATTATTAAAAATAATGGACATATTCATTAATTTATTAGACAACTACAGGTTAGTTATTTGATTAGAAAAACAAAACAAAGACACAATAAATATTTTAAGCAATAAATACAACATGTTTCACATGCCATGAAATATGCATTTCAAGTCACAGAAACAAAACCTTAAACTTTGTAATTGTTCCAATAAATGATGATGATATTATATTTCAACTCACAGTGAATGTCAAAGCTAAATTTTCAAGTAAATATCTCCGAATTCTATTGAAATGTAACTTGCACCAACAACACACTCGCAGATTTCACTTCTCCATTTTTAATGTCTCCCTAACAAGAATCAATCGCCCCTTCTTCTTTCTGACTAGTACTCTAAATATTTTTCTCACTTTCTGCAGAGGCACAGAAGACGTTTGGTCAATATTTTTCGTTCGATTCTTTACTGACTTCAGTGACAAAAAGCTACATGTAATGATTTTTGTTGACTTCTTTATCATTCAACATCGTGATGTCCTTAAGAATGAAAGCACCAACGTTGGGTACTGTGTGACATTCTCTCTGTATGTTAAAGAACAGAGTCACTGCCAATTTACATTTCTGCTCCACTTTCTGTTTTATTAGCCTCTTCTAAAATCATCTAATTACCTTGACCAAACGTTGAGAAATATTTAAAAAAAAAAAAAAAACAACAACAACAAAATATCCACTTTGAGTTCAAAGTAATTTATCTTAACAATCCTAAGCTCTATATTCTGAATATCACTTGAGAATGACATTCGTATTATAACTAGATTGCTCATCATATCTAGGTTTGTTTTTCATCAGAAGTATGCTTTCTCTCTTGGAAGACTACTCCCTCCCTACTTTCAACATATACAATCACAGAAAAATTGTATTAGAATCTCATGCATGTTTTAAATTCAGATATTATAAAAAATAAAACACTTAGATGAAACAGTCCACAAGGTTAACAATTATAATGAATGTAAGTTTCTTTTGATTGTAAACAACCTTTACTCGAGACAGTCCAATAAGTAGACAATGCTAACTTAATACAATGGATGAGAAACTGGTCTAAGAGAGTACATTATGAACACAATAAAGTAAATGCTTAAGTAGGTTATAGGCGTCACACTGTCCATTTGTGAGAAGAAAGTACTATTGTCGGACCTAATGGCCCTCCAACAGTTCTCTCTTCTCACAGAATGGACAGTTTTCGGCCTATAACCTTTACATAATTAGAAATCTAAGTCTCCAAGCCCCGCCCAGTGCCTCGACACATTTAAATTTTACCTGATTTCTTTTGTTTTATTGGAGTTACCTCTCTTCCTTTGTATCCTTTAGAGCAAATATCAAACTATTTACTTTATTTCGTATGAAGACATCTTGTAGAATGGCCTTGCCTGTCTGATATGCGCGATATGCATACATACGATTCGTACGATAGAGACAGGCAAAACCTGTCTAGACATTTTGCAGTTTTGCCTTCAAAAATAGCATATATATATATATATATATATATATATATATATATATATATATATATATATATATATATATATATATATATATATATAGACCGATCATAAGGTCACATGACATGAGAGTAAGAAAAGAACAAATCTCCTAACTCGTATTCGAACCCACCGGCAGCATATTCAACAGCCATGCGAAAAACACATGCACAAACATTTGACTCGTCATACTATATATTAAAAAAAATCTAAGCATTAAAATAGAATAAGGTAAATTCCAATTTTTGCTCTATAAATAAACACACATCACTCATGAATTGAAAACTTTCTCTAATGTTACCTGGCCTTTCCCTATGTACGTCTGTTATACACCAGGGAAAAAAAAACAAAAAATATAACAAAATACTGTCATGAAACATGGAGTATTAATGATATTTTTCTTTTTATATTTAAGAAAGGTAGGCCTATTTATTAATTTAGTAAAAAAATGTGTGTATTTCTTTTAAAATAATTTCAATTTGCATGCCAAATCACTGCAGTCTTCATTTGTGTTATTTGTAAAAAATAATTTGTTTTCATTCAAGATTTGCAGTAACTTTTGTAAGATACGAGGGAATATGATAAACTCGAGAGAAGTAAATGTGCATCAAATGTATTTTTCTTTTTTTACATTAGGGTGTGGCCAAACTAATATTATCTTCAGTCAATATTATTATATGTATATGTGTGTGTTAGTAAGCCCTAACCATACAAGCTTCCGTAGCTGCGTTTAAGATTGTAGCGACTACATATATATCGATATTCTATCCTAGGCTTATTCATAAAGTGCGTTCGACAGATCGATACATATATCCTGAGTAGTTGCTACGATCTAGAATGTAGACCAGGTCTTTCCTGTTTGATATGCAAGATGTAATCTATAACACAATAGAGCCACACAGAACCAGACTAAAGAATCTACAAAAAGTACACTGTATATATAAAGCTTAAGATAACGAATGGTAAAAGCAGAGCAAACAACGACCTCTAAAAACATCAGAAGTGGATATAGAATGTATATATAGATTGTACCATATCCAATTACCCATTGCTACTACGCTTGATATCTATATTGTTCGTTTTTTCGATCAGTTGGACTTAGATGCAGATAATTAATTACACATTTTCCTGCTTGACATCCTACAATTATCCAAAACATATATATTTCCAGACTTGAATCTAGCAATTAATTGAGAGGTAAACGTCAAACGTAAGGTTGATATGAAGCGTCAGACGGCTATCCCCCATAATAATAACGCAACATTAAAGCAACAGGTCTGATATTTCTAGGTTTTCCTAAAAGCCAGTAACCCTCGATCGTGTTCTGTTTCGTCTGCGACAGTACATTTTGTGACGTCATGTCCTTCCACTTTTGAGGAATACAAGAGAAGGTCAGAAGCCAAAGGTTGCCAATATATAAGCCAAGACTGCATCTCACCTGATAAATTTAAATACCA
Organism: Saccostrea echinata; assembly: GCF_033153115.1. Classification (NCBI taxonomy): domain Eukaryota; kingdom Metazoa; phylum Mollusca; class Bivalvia; order Ostreida; family Ostreidae; genus Saccostrea; species Saccostrea echinata. The sequence goes on along the minus strand of NW_026889801.1, from coordinate 16,605,584 downwards.
CTGTGTTCTCAACAGCTATGGCAATGCTACTTTAGAAGTTTGTGCACCGGTGTTTTTCATAACAGGTTAACCTTTTCCCCATTCTTTCAAAAGTTTTATCACAACTGAGATATGAGATGAAAATCATTAAATTATCTGATATATTTTTATTTCGCCATCCTATCTTAAACTTTAACTGTGCTTAGTATTTACATATTGTAATAAAAAACTAATTTATTTGGGTACTTTGATGATGAAGATCATATGTATTACACGATTTGTATTTAAAAATTTTTATTTTATATCAAGGCTACTGCACAGAGTACAATACAGAGGGGAAGGTCATTCAAGACCATTACAGCAAAGACTGTACACGGTATGCAGAGCCTTGCCCTTCTCGCTACCTTTCTACTGATGGATACAAATGTAAGTGCAATTTACACGTATCGAGTGATGTGTATGTTTTTGTAAATATTCAAAACAATTTTAACTCTATTGTTCTGAGCTGATATCATTTTTTCAGAGTAAAGAAATGCAGTCCAAATTTAATCTTGTTTTGCATGTACATGTTAGTAAAGATATAAGTTCCTAACGTCTCATAAAAGATTGTCGTGTTTTGGCTGACTTGTTTCCTGCCAATTGTTTATACTAAATGTTCCGTCTGCTTGGTCGGTGCATGGGGCTCGCGGCGGGTGTGACCGGTCTGGAGGGGATGCTTACCCCTCCTTGGCACCTGGTTCAAACTCTGTAGTTTCCAGGGGTCCGTGTTTATGCCCTGTTCACAGATCTGTATTGTTTGAGGATTTTATAAGGTCGATCACTTCTCGTTATCTTCACCCTTTTTCACTGTAATACATAATTTGCATTGTTAAAAATATTGAAAAATCAACAAATCAGTCTGCTATTGAACCGTATTTTTTCATTTTAATGTTTGTTCAGGAAATATAGGTGATAGATTTCATATCTTTCATTGGATCGGGGAGATTGGAGAGAACTGTATTTACTGTATTTTAAGTAACTGTGTAAGAAAAGTGATTAAATCAGATCTGTATTTGGTTCCAGATCATAAATGTTTTACAACCCATCCTAATCCTTCAGAACTTACTTCGCAGAAATCACGTCTTACCAGGTGCTTATAATTTTAATAACAGATTTTTTGTCAAATTGTTTTCATTACAAATACATTATTAGTATAAGATGATCAGGTATTGTTATAATCTACTTTCAGGATCGGTCTTTTAGTTGGAACATCCTTAATCTTAATTGCTGGAATCATATCAACACTAATGTGGGAGAAAATCAAAAATATCATTAAATTTCCATGGAAAAAAGGTACTTAAGCTCTTATGTTTATGCACGACACAGTTTTGTAAAAGATATTGAAGCATCATATTGTTTGAGATGAATCTTGATGAGTGCAAAATTATACAATATTTCAATACACACACACACAAATCCGTTTGAACAATTGACAAAAATTCCACTAAAAAGGTAAATGCTAAATATTTATCATTGATTTAGAAAAGAAAGTAAATCACCCACCTGCTGCAGATGAATTGTCACCAATGAACACCAACTAAGGCGCCAATAAAATACATGATGCAAAAAGAAGCAACATTTATTTATTCTTGTTTTAATGAAGATTAAATTTTTAGTCTATATATTTAATTTTTTTCTGTTAAATTCAGTACATTCCATTGATCATGTTGCCTCGTTAAATAATGAATGATTGTTCAAATGACTTGTGAACAAACCCCCATAACTGTACAAGATAAGAGACAAAAAATAAAAAATAAAAACAAAAACATGTTTTCTTTATGTGATATTGCATAAATCAAAAATGATACACAACGTAATAAAACAATTACTATACAGTACCAACCACACCCAACCTGACACAAAAGCAGTCCCAGAAAGCAGTCCCCGGGACTGCTTTGGGACCGCTCTGGGACTGCTGTGGGACCGCTATAGGACTGCTCTGGGACTGCTCTAGAAAGCAGACCCAGCAGTCTCAGCAGTCCCTGAGACTATTTTCTGGGACTGCTTTGTTCACTCATGCGTAAAAAAGGTTCTGAGTGACATGATAGCTCTGCCCCTTGTGTATTCTGAATTTGCAGCTCCCTGTTGTTGTTTTGTTTACTTTCTGCAGAGAGGTGGTTAAGATAAAAACAAATTAAAAAAAAAAAAAAAAAAAAAAAAAAAAAAACAACAAAAAAAAAAACAACAATTATTAATTTCTTACAAAAATCAAATAAATAGAGATAGTTATACATGTAATTACTAAATGTTTTCAGAGGGCTGTAAATTTACACAATTGTAGTCGAGAATCAATTTTAAGAAAATAAAAGTAGTTAAAAAGGGAAGTCAGGGGATGATTTTTATCCCTTCAATTAAACGTCAATACAGGTGTTTGAAGAAAAAAAATATCAAGGCTTATTTAATAAATTAATGCTGTCAAATTAGATATATACTCAAAGTTTGCATTAGCACTATTCAAAAAAAAAAAAAATAAATAAATAAATAAAACCAACAAAAAACAAAAAAAAATTTGTCATTTCAGTAAGATACATGAATTGAGAGGAACGTACTGTATCGGATTTTTTTTCTTAATTGAAAAAGCTAATACCATACTTAAAAAAGAGCACTCCATGCTAATTTTTACCACCTCAGATAAAACCTAATAATTTATTTAATGACCATGAAATAAAATTATTCTACCATTCTTCTGTCACATAAACAATGTGAACAATTATTCGGGGATTAATTTATGAATTAGTTTTTAATTTATAAACAAGTTATTAAAAGAGTACATTTATTTAAAAAATAAACATTTGAAAATATCGGGAATTGTGACTTGTTTCTTATTTGTTTTGTTTGTGTTTACCTGGCCGATTAATACAATGGGATTGTATAAAATGGTGTCAACACCTGAGGTTTCAATCGCCTTTGGGCATTATTAGCAGAAAGTCAATGCATGTTATTTGGGTATCAGTGTTACACATCACTGAACACGCTGGTCAACATTGACACTAATTTCAATCTATGTACTGCAAATAATCTTAGTTTCAATAATTGTGTATAAATTTATTTCGGTATTAATTAATTTTGAACATAATCTGAGGGTTCCATTTGCGTGATTTACAGATGTACACTCGAACATTTATATAATAAAACACTTAAAACTGAGAATCTAAAGATAATTAAATTGGCAAGTCATTGAAACGACTGAAATATAATACTCGGCAATGTTTCACAAAGAATTTTTCAAAAGCTCCAATACTTAAGAAAAATGCATTCAGAGTATAGTATGGGAATCGGCCTTGCTCTGTAATTAAGGTCTTTCCTCACAACGAAAGACCTTCTACTGATTCTGATGGTTAAGATTACTATTCTTTTTTTCTTCTTCTCCTTTCTAGACGCCAACTTTGAGACCTCATATCTCGCTCATTTCTCAACGGATTTTGTTCAAATTTTCAGAATTCATAGACATTACAAAACTCTATCAGAATGCTGTCATACATTTAAAAAGCTTCCTTCCGCTTTGGAATTATTTCCCCTTTTAATGAAAATGTTGGGTGTTTCGTTTCCAGACAAAGGCTCCGAGACTACAAAAGCTGGAGCAGAAATACTACTGAATTTGAATAATAGAAGCATAGAAGTTGTGCACATCTATTTTTGTGTTTTGATTTCTGTGTTCAAAATGGCGCTAGATAGGGGTTAAAACTTAGAACACCTAAAAGGGCGAAAATTTACACATATTTTCCTATGTATCTTTTAAACTAAAAATATTTTGTTAAGATATGTTGAATAAAAGTTGTGCACAATTTTAAGGTCTTTCATTTGGCACCACCAAAAAGGGACTGGTCCCTTAAATTAGGGATCTAGGGTCTTTGAAAGTTTTCGTTTTATAACTGAAGAACAGTAAATATTTCGATATAGCTGTTGCTAAAAAATTGTTCTTTAACATATTATTGATCTCATGAACTTGTTATTTTTGTTCGAGTCTTTTTTAATAAATGAGCTAGAAGCTTGACCCATATACAGGTAAATAGTTTCATTAGACAAGTGAAGGTGAAATCTTTATGCGCATAACTGAAATAAACTTGCTATAAATGATAAATCTATCCAAAATAAATACCAATATTACTTTAAAATAAGTTTTTGCGTGTTCTGTGGTTTCATTCCAAATTATTGAGTCACACATGCATTATCAATACGTCTCGGGGTTTGTTTTTGTTTATAATTACGTAACCGGCCATCCCCCGATCACGCGTGACCTAGATCCAGTGATCAGTGGCCATACACTAAGCAAGCGTTGCCGTTCTAAATCTATTTTGCAAACTCAACTATGTACGGATAATTGTTTTTTTTTTTAATCATATCGGATCTTTCAAATTATTTCATCTTATCTATGTTGGTCATGTTGGTGATATACTTATTAAATTATTGTGGCCGAAATTACAAGAGATCCATTGCGTGTGAACAAGCGACCTGCGTTCGTAAACAAAACATCTTTTCGTCGTTTAATGTTGAAACATATACTAAATTAATTTTTTAAAAAAGTTAGCAAAAAATAAATCAGTCTTTAACTGCATTTAACTGCATTTCACATACACCGCGGGTTTTGTGTTTGTTTAGAATTATGTAACCTTTCCCTCGATAGCATATGGCCGAGGAAGCAGCTATTAGTGCTCATATACAAAACAATGTCGTTCTATATTCATTTTGCTAACACAATGATTTACGGAAAATTATTTTTTAAATCATATCGGATCATTCAATTAAATCATTTAATCTTATCTTAATTTGATTTAATTTAAATCCAAAACATTTTATTAAGGACGTATAAAGGTCCCCGATTTCATGAATCCTAATCTTTAAACTGCATACAAGTCTCAATTATGTGTTATTATATGTTTTGGCGGCTATTCGAGCCCCTTTTCACTTTCAATGTCCTCTTCATAACATACCTGTTTACAGAGAAGAGATCATAATATTCAATAAAATATTTCATATTATATGTAATTGGATTTGTATGTATAAGTATCTGAAAGGCTATATTGTGCTGAATTTTTAAAATACATGTTTTATGTAATACATATTTTTTAGCATACGATAAAATATCGCCAACATTATAAGCTTAATTATTTCTAATGTCCAGAACTGTGTAACGTAAATGTCATGCATTTAAGAAGTATGTTAACTTTTTTATAATTTAATTCCACCTGCACGCGCGGTTCAAAACAAAAACTATACAAGGAGTACATATACATGGACTTGAATATAACAAACTTATTAGCACACATCTAATGATGAAGATGAAAATAATTGATAAAACACTTTTACAACTTCATTTCAATGATAAGTTATTCAAAAACTTTACTTCAAATATCAGAAAGGCCAGCACAGCCAAACTACTCTTAATTGTCTCTGTTTTAATTACAATGTCAATAACAATAACTCTTTTCTTTAGATCCCTTCATTTCTTATTTGTACATAGTTACATGAAATCCATGCACGGCGCTACACCTGTCAATCAAAATTGTAAACTTCTGGTGCCATGGAAGCATTTCCCCTGTGGTGTAAAATATTCTTTAGGTGAATTCTAATTTTACGCTTTTATAGATAAAGTGTAATATTTCGAAACAACGTTTTAATTAAGGCTGAAGATGCATGCTGTGGATTTAACAAACCTGCAGTCCTAATTGACGATCCCTTCTTACATGTATATTATAATTAATCAGGAGTCCAGTATTTGTGACAAATTTTAATTGAGATTCACTTTCCCTTAAGGATAAAATGATTGATTAAATATATTATGCATATGAGATGGATACCTGTACTACATATAAATGTACATGTATACTTTTCACTTGGTAACAAGAATCTGTTACTGACAATTAAAAGTTAAGAGTTTAGGTAAAAGACTTTGACAAATGACAAGTTATTCCTTCTTAGTCACTATATAGCTTAAAGTTATACGGTCTCCCCCCCCCCCCCCCCACAATTATGTTTTTATTTTTTATTGATTTTTTTTTGCTTATATATAAAAAAAAAATTGATTGTTTGTTCCCTTTCCCAGAAAAAAAATGAAATTGCTTTCTACAGGTTTAAGTCAGAACATGACTTTCATAATGATAGTACCTTTATTAAAATGTTTCCGGGGGGGGGGGGGGGGGGCTTGCTTGTCAAGGAATATTGGTTAATAGTGCCCCCTCAATTGAAGATGTATGGCTGTCCCCCCCAAACTGAAATTGCTTCCTACGGGCCTGTTTCTACCCCTACAATTCGGAGTCGTGCATGGTTTCGAATACCACCAGGTCGCCTGCGTGGCGCAGTGGTTTGAGCGTTTGCTCTAGAGTCGCGGGGTAAGGAGTTAATCTTTACGTCGCGGGTTCGACTCCCTCTGCGGGACGTGGAGACCGGTCCATGAGACAGTATAAATCGAGATCCCGTGTAGCAGTACATGCTGGCACGAAAGAGATCCCTCACTGCTCAATGTCAAGTATAGGTCTGAATTTGCAGCCCTCCACCGGCAAGTGGTGGCGTTTCCATATGAGTGAAAAATCTTGAGAGGGACGTTAACACACAAACAAACAAACAATTCCACTACAGAACCTGGAGTATGATCCTTCGGATGAGGCCGTATAAACCGAGGTCCCTAGTAGAAGTAGGTGCCGGCATGAAAAAAATTCCCCACTGCTCAATGGCCTTGAGTGTCGAGTATAGGTCTGAATTTGCAGCCCTCCACTGGAAAATGCTGGCAGCTCAAGGGACGTTAAACAAACAGACAATCAAATAAACATTTTTGTGTCGCCTGCGGAGCAGAGCAGCACTTAGCGATCAATTTACCTTGCGTCTGTCTTGCTGTCCGTCCGTCTGTCACACCTTATATCTCGAGAAGTGTAAGAGGTATGCATTTGATGATTGGCACATATAGCTTGACACTATCATGGTTTTTGTATTTTTTCCATGGCTTCCGACCTAGATATCCTTGAACTTGACTTTTGACCTACTTTTCAAAATAACCAATAATGCCGATATACAACTTCTTTTTGATATTTAAGAGGTAAGTCTATGCCATTTAGAATGTGCACTGTTTGTCATAAAACATTTTGAAAAATACCAGCGTTACAGTCCATTTGACCTTGACCTTTGACCTATTTTGTAAAATACACTGCGGAGGTTTAATTTAACTTATGTCTTTTGAAATTAGAGAGGCAGGGTTTGATAATTAACATTTATACATGTTTATGAGCTCATGACAATGTATTTTGACACTGTATGAAATAAAGAAACCACAAAAACTGAAATTTAAGTACTATGAAAATACAACAGGATCGGTATTACAAAATGGATGGTGTAGACTGACAATTGCGGATATGATAGACAGAAGCCTCTTTTGAAAACCTGTTGAAATCACGTACCTAAATAATTTATAACTAATTATTTATAATAAATTTATTCAAATTTTCATTCATATACATTTTAGCTTTCAGGGGTTAAGGATTTGCATTTCTATTTGATTGTTAGATTCTATTGCAGTCTTACTATCCCTGGATTTTTTTTTTGCATGAACTATATGCCATGCTATAGCAAATAAATAGCTGATAACTTTTAGACTAAGTTAAATCTTTAATGAAGCTAAAAGCAGGCGACACATGCATTCCTGGGAACACTCTAGTTCTGTAAGAAATCGGCAAAGATAGTTAAGCAGAGATTTTTAATGAATAAAATGTTTTTTTTTTTTTTAACCTTTTTATAACGCTGACTGTATGTACATGCATGATCTGCGTTATAAAACATGATGTGATAGGGTAATGTAATGCACTTAGTACACGTACTCAAAGACGCCGACAATTTTCAATATCGACATTGGACATAAAACATAATTACAATAAAATTTGAAGCCAGAGAGTTAAACATAATAAATTACAGCTATAGGGAAACGAAATAAAAAAAAAAAAAAACCATGTGTAAACTTGTCAAGTCGGAAACACTCAGAAGGGTATTGTTGGTATCATTCAGACTGTGGCCTTGATTCAAGTTCAAGGTCACTAAGAACAAGATGCTTTTACTGGATGTGTGGTCTGAAAGAACATGTGTTAACTTGTCAAGTCGGTAACACAGATAAGTTTGCGTCATAACCAGAGTGTGTCATGGCTTGACGCAAGGTCATCTGGACAAGTTCAAGGTCACGAAATAGAAAGTGTACATTATTTTATTGTCTTTCTACTGGCGAAGCATTGCAAGTTGATAGTCCCTTACAAGATTATCTATCATCTTAGAATATGGCATGACCTTGACTCAAGGTCACTGCTCCAACGGAAGACCTATCCGTTGCTCTCCAACGAGCTCGGCTCTAGTTATTATTATCTATTTAAAGCTAATTCTGGTAGAAAATAAACAATTCAAGTATAATTTTCTATATAAAAAAATAAATATGAAAAACAATATCAATCACAAAAAAATAAAGAAATTGGTTTATTTTGGTTAAAAATTAATATACCAAATAATTGTGTTTAAATATTTATGTTATTAATAGATGTGAACGTCTTCTTCATTCAATAATCATTATTTGTTTCTATACGCGAAATGACTGTCGCATAATATTGTAAATATTTGTTGATACTACTCAGAAAGAAATGCTCATCAATTTCAACTGCCTTTTATATAGTTACATTGCTTATTGGTAATCTCATTCTTAACCCCGCCCACTGGGACTGCTGGGACTGCTTTCTGGGACAGCTGCGACTGCTTTCTGGGACCGCTGTGGGACCGCTTTGGGACTGCTCTGGGACCGCTGTGGGACTGCTTTAGCAGTCCCAGAAAGCAGTCCCCGGGACTGCTCTGGGACTGCTTTGTGTCAGGTTGGGTCTGGTTGGTACTGTAAATGTGTAGGTCTCGTAACTGTGTACTTTAAAAAAAAGATTTTCCGTAAGAAAATCAAATTATTGAAATTGTTAAAATAACGGCTACCAAAATGGTATATCATTTGTCAAGAACACAAATTTAACATATATCAAAAATGTGTACAGATACATAACGCTTGGGTTTAATTTTTAATAGTTATGAGATAAATACAAGTTGTTGAAATTGGTCATTTTTATGAAAATATTGCTTATATGGGTTTATTTGGATAACTCATCCTAAAATCTTCAAGATAGGAAGTTTTTTCTATCTTTCAGTTTCATTGTACGTTTATAAAGATGTACATAGTACTTGAATTTGATTTATGATTATATATGAGAGAAATACTAGCTGTTGAGCTTACTTATTTTTATGCTATATATTGCATAAAGTGTACATCATTTGTCATTTGACCGGATAACTTCTCCCTATAATTTTCAAGATAAGACCTTCTTCATTTTGCTTTTTTTCATTTTCAATTGATGTATCAAAGACGTGCGTAGTACTTGGTTTTTGATTTTTGAAATTAAATATGACAAAATACGGTTGTTGAACTGAGTCATTCTTCGGGCAAAATAATGCATACATATCACATTAATATTGCTGGAATGTCAAGTCCTACAGTTTTCAGAAACGTTTTTATAATTCATGTGAGGAATACCAGTACTGCTCCCACAAACGAAAACCCGGATTTCTGTCACGTTGACAACGTCCCCTTTGTTTTATTAACATAGATATAAGTAAAGTTTCCATAACTCGAGTATGTTATCAGTTTTTCTCTTAATCTGTTCACTTTATTTTTTTTATCGACAAATTTGACAATAAAAAATTAGGATGCAAGGTTGGAGAGAAATTAGTTACTAAAGAGCATGTATTACGGAACGTTTTCCTCCAACTCCTAAAATTCCTTCAAATTTGAGTAAGTGTACAGTTTGTGTACAATATTAAATTACAGAATATGGCAACTAATCAAATACTGCGTTGATCATGGTAACTAATCAAATACTTCGCTGATCATGGCAACTAATCAAATACTGCGGTGTTCATGGCAACCAATCAACTAACCACTCGTTAGGAGTTCTCTAACCTTAGTAAGAATGCTTAGGCCTGTTTGAAAATTATGAAATTTATTGTGGTAAAGGGAGAGAGAAAAAAGAAGACTTTTTAAAGAATTAATTTATACCATCGTTTATTTCTCCGGATGAGACAAACTATTCTTTTCTTCCTATCCTGTTCTTATGTCTTTAAACATATATAGATTTAAGCATGCTTGAAATTTCGTTCTTCTAGTCTTTCCCCCTACTAATCTCTATTACATGTAATTACAAGCGCACTTAATTATGTTCTATTGTTGCAATGTATTTACTCAGAACTAAACGAGGAGGGGTGCGGAAAATTAGAGCAAGCAAAAGTAGTCAAACAGGGTAGAGGAAAAAATAAAAGGACAAATATGCTGTAGATTCCTAAATATACTCGAGGTATTAATTATCGCGTAATTACGCGAGAAGCATCTCTCGCGAAATAAATGTAAAATCAGTTGATCAACCATCCATTCGCAAATTATTGTTCTCGCGATTTGACGTTTAAGGGCCATTTTGCGATATTAAGTACCCGCGTAAAATAAGGAATCTACGGTAATCTGACACAAACCGTTTATCATTCTTGTTGCTAATGTGCGTTAATCACGATCAACAAAGATACCTGTCACCACAATAAATTAAAGTTTCGTTTGTAATCCATTCTTTTATTGAAAGGAATTTGAAATAGTTCCCCAATTAAGTTTTAGTGGGATAATTATTTTATAACGTTTTTGAAATATGAGCGACGAGGAAATATTTGAAGGTCATTTGAAGAAAAGTACTACTGTGCTTTTATTTGAAACATGTATTGCAGTAAATAAGGAGGACATATTTATATTGCCTTCATTATAAAACAAACAGACCAAAAGCCATAAAACATAGATTTATAGCTGATGTATATTAAACGTCGTATTTTGTTTTTCAGGAGGAATTTGTAAAACATTGTGAATTATTTTTTTCAAAGCTTTTAAATATATAATAATATTCTATTACAATGAAACAGATCGGTGCACATGGTCATCATTATCAATCATATGTGAAGAATACGCACAGTAATCATGCTAAAAGTCCAATTATGTTAAACAAACAAATTGTGAGCAAAGCAAACACTGACTTCTAAACACAGAGATGGGATTAGGTGCCATGGAGGTGTGAGCATCAGCTATTGACTGTTTGACGTTTTGTCATGATCTGGTACACCAAAAAAGTAGATAACTCAGTGGGAAAATGATGGCCTAACAATTTGTTGAAAGACGTCAGTCAACACTTGACTTAATGGTTGACTGTATTTGACACCAATGTCATTGTAGCGACTACGAGATTGTTAATATTCCTGTATCATCAATGTATATGTCAGTAGCCCCTCTCCTTTTAGAAAATTATCGCACTTCAAAATGTTCTTGCGTATCGAATCAAATAAAAATGATATATAACATATGTACAAATCAAATGTATCCCAACATTTACAGACATATAACACATCATGTATTAGTTAACCTTTATTCATACAAAATAGTATACCGGTATATTATTAATAGAGGAAATTTAGTGTAAATAAATGTTATGTGTATGTAATAGTTCTCAGTTTATTATTGATTGTAGTGATATGCACCCATAGGCAAAGGGTTTTCCCTTGGCATTAGCGCAAAATTTATTGATTTTTTTTTCTTAGGTAAAGAAAATTTAGTGTTTGTCTGAAATTGTTTCTTGGCGATCTCAACAAAAGAAACGGGGAATCTGATGTCGAAAGAAGATGTGCAGCGCCTTGAATTGAATATCGCACCTTGACAACACGAATTTATTTGGTGTATTAAATGAATGACAACATTCATGGATATGCAACATATATTGGAGCAATCACTGATCAGAAGGTATAAAACAAAATATGGTTTCTCCATTTGGTTTTCATACAGAAGCTTATGACATTTTGGTTCATCTTCTTTTGTCCTCTCCAAACAGGTTTGAACAGAAAGTCAAAAATCATCTCTTGTAGAAATCATTTCGATGTGACCATTAGTTTCAATGCTACCTGGATAATTTAAAGGGTAATTTTGGTAGGAGTTGTCTTTTTTAATATTCACATCAATGTAGCTAAATTCCGATCCATCAGTTGTGAACGTGTCTCCTATTGAGTGATTAGCAATTCTTGAAGACATTTCTCGCAATGATAAATAGTCTACATGTATTTGATTTTCTTCGGAACAATCATGGATATTATTTGATGTCGGTTCAGCTTCATTTTCCCGCTGTTCAATTGCCAGATGTTTTACTCGTTTGGAAATTTTGTATGCAGAGTGCAGCAAAACTACGAGGAGAGCACATAACGCAACTGCAAGGCATGCAGAAAAGAAAAAGGTTCTCCTTTCATTCTCTTTGGTATTTTGTGAGCTATTTCTGCTGTTTGAGACATCAGCTGTGAAGAGATACAGATAGTTCAGTCTTTATAAATACTCTCTCTCTCTTTCAGTTCTACTCTCTCTCTCTCTCTTTCTCTGGACCCTTCTTCGGTACTAATAGGCCTTTATAAAACCAATCGAAGGTAGGTTTCTCTAGAAATGTTGTACGAGGGTTGATCCAAAAGTAGTCATAAATGCTAGAAAATTTTTAATAATAGAATGTTATCGACAACATTTTAGATATTAATTCTCCTATCTTTATTTTGGTTGTTGTCTCAAAATGTCTTTAGTAACACGAATTACTTTTTAGCTCACCTGAGCCGAAGGCTCAAGTGAGCTTTTCTGATCACATTTTGTCTGTAGTCCGTCTGTCCGTCTGTCCGTCTGTCCGTCCGTCTGTCTGTAAACTTTTCACATTTTCGACTTCTTCTCAAGAACCACTGGGCCAATTTCAACCAAACTTGCCACAAAGTATCCTTGGGTGAAGGGGATTCAAGTTTGTTCAAATGAAGGGCCACGCCCTCTTTCAAGGGGAGATAATAAAGCATTAGTGAAAAATTAATAGCATCTTTTAAAAATCTTCTTCTCAAGAACCACAAAGCCAGGGAAGATGAAACTCATGTGGAAGCATCCTCAGGTAGTGTAGATTCAAGTTTGTTCAAATCATGACCCCCGGGGGTAGGGCGGGGCCACAATGGAGGATCAAAGTTTTACATAGAAATATATGGGGAGAAACCTTTAAAAATCTTCTTCTCAAGAACAGCAAAGCCATGAAGAGTCATATTTATATGGAAGCATCCTCAGGTAGTGTAGATTCAAGTTTGTTCAAATCATGACCCCTGGGGGTAGGGTGGGGCCACAATGGAGGATCAAAGTTTTACATAGAAATATATAGGAAAAATCTTTAAAAATCTTCTCCTCAAGAACAGCAAAGCCATGATGAGTCATATTTAAATGGAAGCATCCTCAGGTAGTGTAAATTCAAGTTTGTTCAAATCATGACCCCCGGGGGTAGGGCGGGGCCACAATGGAGGATCAAAGTTTTACATAGAAATATATGGGAAAAACCTTTAAAAATCTTCTCCTCAAGAACAGCAAAGCCATGATGAGTCATATTTATATGGAAGCATCCTCAGGTAGTGTAAATTCAAGTTTGTTCAAATCATGACCCCTGGGGGTAGGGCGGGGCTACAATGGAGGATCAAAGTTTTACATAGAAATATATGGGAAAAATCTTTAAAAATCTTCTCCTCAAGAACAGCAAAGCCATGATGAGTCATATTTATATGGAAGCATCCTCAGGTAGTGTAGATTCAAGTTTGTTCAAATCATGACCCCTGGGGGTAGGGCGGGGCCCCAAAGGAGGATCAAAGTTTTACATAGAAATATATGGGAAAAACCTTTAAAAATCTTCTTCTCAAGAACAGCAAAGCCATGATTGGTCATATTTATATGGAAGCATCCTCAGGTAGTGTAGATTCAAGTTTGTTCAAATCATGACCCCCGGGGGTAGGACGGGGCCACAATGGAGGATCAAAGTTTTACATAGAAATATATAGGAAAAATCTTTAAAAATCTTCTTCTTAATAACAGCAAAGCCCTAATTGATCATATTGATATGGAAGCATCCTAAGGTAGTATAGATTTAAGTATGTCCAAATCATGACCCCTGGGGGTAGGGTGGGGCCCCAAAGGAGGATAAAAGTTTTACATAGAGATATATAGGAAAAATCTTTAAAAATCTTCTTCTCAAGAACAGCAAAGCCCTGATTGATCATATTTATATGGAAGTATACTCAGGTAGTGTAGATTCAAGTTTATTCAAATGTTGCCCCCCTGGGGTTGGGTGGGGCCACAATGGAGGATCAAAGTCTGAAATAGAAATATATAGGAAGATTTCTTCTGATGAAGAACTGCAAAGCCATGATTAGTCATTTTGATATGGAAGCATCATCAGGTAGTGTAAATTCAATTTTGTTCAAATGATGACTCCCGAGGGTAGGGTGGGGCCCAATAGGGGGATAGAAAATTTTACATAAGAACACATAGAAAAAATATTTCTTCTCAAGAACAGAAAAGCTATGTTTAGTCATATTGATATGGAAGCATCTTCAGGTAGTGTAGATTCAAGTTTGTTCAAATGATGACCCCCGAGAGTAGGACGGGGCCACAATGGAGGATCGAATGTTACATAAGAACATATAGAAGAAATGTTTCTTCTCAAGAACAGAAAAGCTATGTTTAGTCATATTGATATGGAAGCATCCTCAGGTAGTGTAGATTCCAGTTTGTTCAAATGATGACCCCTGGGATAGGGAGGAGCCACAAGGGGGGATCAAATTTTTACAAAGGAATATATCAGAAATTTTTTTTAAAATCTTCTCAAGTACAACAAAGCAATTTGTTATTTTGACATGGAAGCATCATCAGGTAGTTTAAAATTCAAGCCCCCCCCCCCCCCCCCCCGGAATCTTTTCAATACTGAACTGATTTGTGCTTTTGCCTATCCACTGTGCTCAGGTGAGCGATGTGGCCCATGGGCCTCTTGTTAAATATTAATATAAACTCAACGTTGGGCATCACCTGTCGCGTACTAGAATGTACCAACATTGATATGACGCTACTTTTCGGCATATACTCGTTGGGACTCATAAAAATGGAAAAGATTATTCAGAAGAACCAGCTACTCTTCTGGAACCGTCTTTGTAGATCTAGCTACGCATTGTTCTCTAAGCGTCTATTTATTGCAAGGTTGTGCTCTTTCTCTGATAATACACTTCAAAAGAAACGCGGATTTATAGACTGTATTTATAAGATAATGAAAAGTTACAATATAGAGTACTTCTTCAGCGAGTACCTCATCAATAGAGAAACACCGTCAAAACCAAATTGGAATCAGTACATCAGCAATCTTATAAACCTCTCTTCTTATGATGAATGGAGAATCTCACTTGGAGGCCGACCAGAACTAAATCGTTTCGCGGAAGTACATCAAGAACTTACACCCCATCCACTTTGGACGCTTAGTCTCCAGCACCCAGAATTTACTTGGAAACTATTCGAACTCATAAATCTTTCAATTACGTATGAGACGGAAGAAGTAGTGTGCAAAATGTGCAAAAAAAAGTACACAGGATATCGTTTTACATTTTATTTTAGACTGTCCAAATCTGTTTAAAAGCCGTGAACATCTTATGACCCTGATTGTTAACTGCCTACCAGTGAACATATATGTCGATCTCACGCACAAGTCCGAGACTATTATGGTGAATAATCTTCTGGGGTCTAGAAAAGATGGAATCATCCCAGAAGAGGAATGGACCACCTTTATATTGTCGGTTTCTACCGGCATAACAGGAATGCTGAAGGATATGAAAAATCTTTTATAGTTAAAGATAAAAACTCTTTGAAATTTCAATGTGAAAAAAAGGCGAACTTTTTTTGTCTTCACTGCACCTGTACATATATTATTAATTTATGCACTGTTGACCTTAAATGTTTTTCAATATGATAGAACCAATCTCTATACTATAGAGGAAATAAAGAATGTCTGTCTGTCTGTCTGTCTGTCTGCCCTTGTTCTGATTTGTTACATCAAATTTTTTTTGAAATATATCCAAATGTTATTTCTAAATTCATTTCTTTTTGCGGAGATTTTATTTGCAGTTGAACTGAAAAAAAATGTTCATATCAACGTCGGTTCATTCTTGATAGACCCAACCTTGTTTCTATTTTAATACTTTAAAAATTACAGCATATATCTGAATGGAATTTTGAGGCAAAAGTCAAAATAGATTGCGGTGTTAGTATATAAAATTTTATTGATAACATTCCATTATTGAAATTGTTATAGCAGGTGTGACTTACTTTTGGATCAACCCACATACATTTAAAAAAGCATGTTTTTCATGATAGTACAATTTATCAGTGATTGACAAAGAAATCGGTGAAAGCCTGTTTTCTGTCTTTTTCATCTAATTTTCGCAACTCTACTCACTCGTAAGAAAGGTGCAGCCCGTCTCTGCATCACAATGTATTTCATCACAGACGCATAATTCTTGACAACCATCTCCGAAATTTGGATATCGACAGTGAGATGAACAATCTATCCCTTGACGACCAATAGGACATTCTGAGAATTGAACGAAGAAGTTAAATTAAAAAAAAAACAAAATATAAATTATCATGAGACTAGAAAAAAAATTACAAAAATATCGAGATACTCACTGATGCATTGCTTTTCATTTTCACTCCATCGAAAACCAGCACAACACCTCTGTAATCTGCAAAAAATAATGTTTTATTCTAATACGATATTTTTTGTCCTTTTCACAGATAAAGAAATTATTCAATCTTTGCAGTTGGATATGAAGTTATTTCATGAATGGGACAGGTTTTTTTTTTTTTTTTTTTTTTTTTTCATATTTTCACGAGTGCAAAAACGAGTGATTTTTTTTGAATATATTCTGTGTCACGAGAAAAATAAATTCCATTATTAACTACAAAGTATAGAAAGCTTTTTATTAGATTTTCTTTGATGTCTTGTTTTGTCTTTTCGTAATTACACAGTGCCATAGGTTGTGACTTTATATTTCAGATGTTGAGACCTCATAGCTTAGCGAATGTGAGACTGAAAACATTGTAAAGTGGTTTTCAACAACATATTAGGAGAAAATATGGCATTTTCAGTCTCTGTCAAAATGGTTTATTTACTCTCTCCATCCACTAGCAGACCAGATAATATTTTTTTAACCAATAATTTTTTGTGAAGGGAAGGAAAATCAATAGGGTTACTGCACTTCTGATATTCTTTCACACTGGGACAAAATATCACTTTGGGATTCTTTTAAACCGTGACAGATATCACATCTAGTAAACATATAAATTATAATATGTAACGTTTTAAAACATAATAAATATAAATACTACATACCCATCGCATGCATCCACCACATTCTTTATACATAAGATAGACACCAACGATATTAAGATCAAAGCAATATCCATCCTTTTTGAAAGTTGCATGATAACAAAGTTATTTAAGGAATGTTCTTTCCAAGATTTTTTTAAAAAGTATAACTGTATGATGGTGGATTATTTCATTATGTGTGTGATGCGTACGACTAGATGGTTATTTGACAAAAAGTCGTGATAATATAAAGTATTCGTTTATTATAAGTAATATTTCGAATATATTATGAAATATCTAATTATGTTGGGAAAGACCACCATTGGTTTATTTCCGTTCATTAACAGATATGATCATATTCATGACCAATTATAATAAATGAGGATAGAAAAATACTAAAAATACATATGAAGCAAATTTGTATATACTGGTATACTTGATTCAACCAATGTCAATGTATAGGAAAAAAAAATAGGAATAATGTTGTAAACTGATGGATTTAACAATTAATTTGATGTTTTGTTGATACAGAATTTCGACCCTTATTATCTAAGTGAAAAAAAAGCAACAATAAACGTATATATGTATATAGATGAATTCTTCAGGCATATTTTACCATTATTTTAAAAATTTCGTAAGGAATTTCTTTGGGGGAAAAATAGATAGATAAAAAAAATCCAAATACAAATTTGGAATGGGAAAGGAAAAATACATTACATGTGCAGGTATTTTCGAATATTTTCAGGTTCTTCTTATGAAGGAATTAGTGTTTCCTATAAAATCGTTATATTACCTGGAAAATGTTATTCGTTTGTAACTTGAAGAATACCTAACGTGTATTTTAACTAGTTAGTACAAACATATCACCATGAGAGGTGGTTAGAAATAGATAAATGCAGTCACAACAAATATTTATTAAATAAATGGTTACTGTTCGATAAGATCCATTTACGTATATACTATTATCTACAAAATTTAAAGTTTATTAAGAAATTACAGTGATCAAAAAAGTTCTTCTATTTGATTTAGTACCAGCTGGATATGATAATTATGATAGTAAACACTAAAAATGTATGTGTATACAGTACCAACCAGACCCAACCTGACACCCAAGCAGTCCCCGGGACTTCTTTGGGACCGCTCTGGGGGTGCTCTGGGACCGCTGTGGGACTGCTCTGGGACCGCTATGGGACTGCTCTGGGACTGTAGGAAGCAGACCCAGCAATCCCTGGGACTGCTTTCTGGGACTGCTTTGTTCACTCATGCGAATGACATGATAGCTCC
Organism: Saccostrea echinata; assembly: GCF_033153115.1. Lineage (NCBI taxonomy): Eukaryota > Metazoa > Mollusca > Bivalvia > Ostreida > Ostreidae > Saccostrea > Saccostrea echinata. The sequence goes on along the minus strand of NW_026889801.1, from coordinate 16,587,027 downwards.
GCCCCTTGTGTATTCTGAATTTGCAGCTCCCTGTTGTTGCTTTGTTTACCTTCTGCAGATAGGTGTTAAGATAAAAATGAAAAAAAAAAAACAAGTATTTCTTACAAAAATCAAATAATTAGAGATAGTTATGTTATACATGTTATTACTAAATGTCTTCAGTGGCTGTAAATTTACACAATTGTAGTCAAGAATTAATAAAAAAAATGAAAGTAGTTAAAAAGGGAAGTCAGGGGATGATTTCTAACAAACATGTCATTTTAGTAAGATATTCAAAGGGACGTGCTGTACTGGATTTTTTTTTTTCTGGCAGATTAATAAAAAGTAATACAATTGTATGAAATGGTGTCAACACCTGAGGTTTTAAATCGCCTTTGGGCATAATTAGCAGAAAGTCAATGCATGTTATTTGGGTATCAGTATTACACATCATTGAACACGCTGGTCAACAATGACACTAATTTCAATCTATGTACTGCAAAAAAAAATGTTTCAATAATTGTGTATAAATTTTTTTCGGGATTAATTAATTCAGAATATAACCTGAGGGTCTCAATTGCGTGATTTACAGATGTACACTCGAACACAATATAATTATATATTTACATAATAAAACACTTAAAACTAGAATCTAACGATAATTGAATTGGCAAGTCATTGAAAATAATCATGACTGAAATTTAATACTCGGCATTATTTAACAAAGAATGTTTCAAAAGCTCTAATACTTAAGAAAATGCATGCAGAGTATAGTATGGGAATCGGCCTTGCTCTATAATTATAAGAGTCGCCCGGTTTGTGGTTAGAGCGTTAGCTCTAGAATCGCGGAGTAAGGAGTTGATCCTTACGTCGCGAGTTCGAATCCCACTGTGGGACGTGGAGACCGGTCCTTCGGATGAGACCGTATAAACTGAGGTCCCGTGTCGCAGTAGGTGCTGGCACGAAAAAGATCCCTCAATGACCCTGAGTGCCGAGTACAGGTCATTGTTTATTGGTAATCTCATTCTGAGTATGCTCCGCCCATTAAATTAATTAATTAAATTAATTAACCCCGCCCACTGGGACTGCTGAGACTGCTGGGACTGCTTTCTGGGACTGCTGGGACCGCTTTGAGACTGCTCTGGGACCGCTGAGGGGCTGCTTTAGCAGTCCCAAAAAGCAGTCCCCGGGACTGCTCTGGGACTGCTTTGTGTCAGGTTGGGTCTGGTTGGTACTGTACATAGAACATAGATTGATTCGGCGAACCAAAATCCAAAATAAGCATTCAAGAAAACTTTATGATCTTCAAATTATCATTCAAGTTTATTCTGTGCTGTAGATCTCTGTATTTTAAGCGACAAAGTTTTTTTTATATGTAATTTCCGTCTAAAAGGTGATTACAATTTGACAATGTATCTAATAAAACCCTTTAAAAAATAAATCCTATTCTTATTCCCATTTCCTCCTCCATACCCTTAAGTGACACGCTTAGAGATAAAAGAAGGTATGACTAAAAATATATTAACATTTTTTCTTCAGTTTCTCTTAGGTAATATGTTTTTAGTAAAGGATATTTATGGCTAGAATATGACCACGGCACCAGAAAGTGCAATATATGTTATTCTTTTTTTTCTTCAACTGCGTAGATTAAATGTACGATTTGTATATATTTTTTATTTACTTTTATTTAAACGTAAACTATAAACAAAGTAGATCCCCGAAATGCACATCTTCATGTGTCAATAGGGTATTTATGTTAAGATTTCTTTATTGAAGCAACAACGTTAAAATGACCTCATTAAAAGTCTAGGTATTTTTGATATATAAAATGAGGGATGAACTACATTTTCAGAGATCAGATCTTCCGATGTACTTTGAGAGTGTTTAAATATATATATTAAATTTCTATTGAATGAACAAAAGAGACAAATTCAGTGCATTTTTTTTTTTGCATATTATGATGTCATCTTCATTTCACTTACAGGTCGAGAAAAGCTGTTTATTGATTTAAAAGAATGATGATCTTTTATCTTGGTGATCTCAGCTTAGTTTACTTGTTCAAAATGGTAATTTGTATCCAAAATTAATTTCAGTCAAAAATAATGGAATATTGGAATACTAAAACACGTATTATTAGAATGATTTTTCGGCGAGGGATAACATTATTTTAAACATGTATAAGGCTTTGAATTTTAGATATCTGAAGTTTATAGTAGGAAATGTTTGGCCTCCCTACCTACGATTAATTATATCAAGAAATGCCCAGATACTAGAGAGGAATGGAATAATGCAGCGAAACTCAAAGGATGTGAAAATATCAAACAAAACTGTACATCAAAGGAAGAAAAGCTCAAATATCACTGTGTAATCAACAGTTTTGGAAATGCAACATTAGATGTTTGTGCACCAACCTGGTACATTGCAGGTAAAACAATAAAATTATTGATACACTGTACACACCAGGCATAAAATCTTTTTTATTCATTTTCCTTATGTAGAGTATAATTACTAATCCCTGCCAGACAGTGTTAACTGATGTGTGTATATTATAAGTATTCATCGTTACATGTCATTTATAATTTTATAGACAAATGTGCATCTCAATCTCGTTCTTGATATCCTTAATTAGCTATGAATGTTCCAAGCTACAGAAAAACAGCTCTTTAAGTAGTTTTGTATGTTATTTACAACAAACTGAAATATGAGTTTACAGACATAAACAGTTCAAAAAAAAAACAAAAACAAAAACAAAAAATCAATAGATAAAAAATGATAAAAATTATAATCATATTACGACAAAGTTTTAATATAAAAAAATACTTCCTTTCCCATTTTTGTCTAAAATAACATTTTGTGTCAACTGGTTTACTTCACTTGTCAGATGTTTCCTTATTACTATTAAATACACTGTATAATCATGTATTTCATAGTTGTAAATAAAGAGCAAAATATAAAAAAAATCTTTTGAGGTAAAAAGCATACATACCTTTGACATATTTGTTCTTATTTAACAGGATACTGTACTGAGTTTAACGAGGAAGGCTTACTGATACAAGATCATTATGCAAAAGACTGTACAAATTTTGACAACACCTGTCCAACTCGATACTTGTCAACAGATGCCTACAAATGTATCATTGCTTTTGAAACACAATGTAGCTCACCAGTATCTTACAATAAAACATGATAGATCCACAGGAATACCATCTTTATAAAAATTTGTTTGATACAAGTACTAGTAACTAAGTATGATAAAAGTCATATTCAACATAGAGCTGAGCAGATAAAAAACATCACAATGTATGACATGTACATTAAAGTGTTACATGTAGTAGGAATAACTTTTGTGAAGATAAGCTTACATATATACAGAATAAAATAAGCACTTAATACAATTAATATTATTTTATTACATATTAAAAAAAAGTTTTTTTTGTAATATGCATTTTACAGATCAGGAGTGTTACAAACTGGCTACAAAAGCCGCCAAGGAAAACCATTTAGGGCAAATGGATGCCTTGACAATAGGGTATGTTAGATAATGCAATTTTTTGCAATTTGGATAAATTGTCTTTTAAGCTTGATAAATACATAAAGTTGTATTTAATGTTGAAAAAAAGGTGCAGGAAATATCTAATATATAAACTCTCACTTTTATTTTTCCTGTCTTTTTGCTTCACCCATTTTCTTATTATTTACAGAGAAACTGTTATGGGGATACTTGTAGGAATACTTTTTGCAACATTCATCTGCTGTATTGTTATGAGATATCGAAGAAATTGGCGAGCCAAGAAAAAGCTTAGTAAGACTCCCCTCCATATTCTTGTATTTTTATGTATAACTTTGCCAGGAAGTCAAAAGTTATATCTCTTAACTAATACATGCTTAACATTGTTTTGAAGAGATGCTGAATAATGATCATGCTGCATCGCAAATTAATATGGGACGCCATGAAGGTAATCTAATCTCCGTTACAAGTGTCATATTCTTACTGATAGATATTTGAAGACGAAACTCAGCAATGTCTTTTAGAAACTCCTAAATGTAAAACGGATTTTAAAGTCAAAATACAATTTTATTAATTATTATTAATTTTATTAATCTTTTCAAGTTAGGGAGCTTTGTAGTTGTACATAGACTGAAAGATTAGTTTTTTCCCTTATTTTTATGGTACCGTCACGGTAGCGGAGTCGGTGGAGCGCTTGCTCTGTGATCGGAATGTCGTGAGTTCGAACTTCGGCCGCGACTGACTCTAGTCGACAAAAAATATGTAGCAACTGTTTCTTCGCCAATCGCTGCGCATTTTGAAGTGAAAGTTGCTGGTCTCTCAGATAATACCCTAAAAACCAAGGCCCAGTGTCACTGATTGATTGATTATTGTTGTTTTACGCCGAGTCGGCAATATTTCAGCCATATTTCGGCGGTCAGTGTCACTGAAGACGCTGGCATATAAAATATCCCTCACTGCCCAATTGCCCTTGGTGCCTAGGAAAGGTCTAAAGTTGAAACCCTTCACCAATATATGGTAACGACTCTACATGCGTGAAAAATTCTTGAACGGGACTAATACAACATACAATCAATCAACTTATTTCATGGTCGAATCCACACATTTTAAAAGGTATGTGCTTATCCGCCATCTTTAAGGGAACCAGAGAACTTTTACAGCAGCCATTGTAACTTTCTGTTTTGTAACTTTGTCATTTGACCGAAAATAATCTCTGTATCTTTTGTCTTAATTGAGCAAGAATGGTGCTGCCGATATATTGAAAGAAAGTGTATAGGAACCTTTGATTTATTACAACACGCACAAAGGTTTCGTGGTGTAAAGACGAAAAGCATTGACATTTCTATTAACCTTTCGAATGAACCCGCAAAATGTGGATTTGACTATTGTGTACAACATAACAGAAATTTTTCTTTCAAAAAATCTTTATTGTCTTTTAATATAAATTGAACAAAACCTTTCACTTACTGCATTTTCTATCAAACAGAAAAAAGAGAAAGTGCATACATCAAAGGCTATAAAATATTTCCACTCTTTGTAACGTCTTCCAATGAAGACGGAATATTATTAATGATAAATTTGATAAGCAGTGCATATGTGTGATTTATCAAATTAAGTATCCCGCACATTATTAGACATTATTTCGTATTTGTAGCGGACCAAAGAAGACAGTGTAACAACACAAGACTGATAAATGAACTTCGGCAAAGGTATTTAAATTTCTAATCAGAACCTGTACCTGTGTGTATAAATTACATGTATAGTGTCTAATTATAAATAAATGCAGGTGTTTTTGTGTGCATGAATATGACTGTAGTATGTGTATTGGTTTTGATGTAATTAAAGGACTTATCGCATGATCTTTCAAAAATCGTAATTTTATGAAAAATATTATCTACAACCTTGTTTGTTAAAATACTGAATACAATAAAAGTTGTTGAAAGCATATTTTAAGAGACTTTGAGAGATGAAATTCAAATACGGCAATATGCATATTTCAGTCGGATTTCGGCGAAATACAGCTCTGACGTCATAAGCGACAATTCAGTGATAGAGAGATGAGAATATACACACTATTTACGGAGCTATCAACGACAAATGCATACGAAAAATACTGAAAATATTAATTCCTACGTGCTTTATAACTACTAAAGAAAATAAACTAATTGTAAGGTATAGGGCTTTTGAGATATTTTCGTTTTTTATTCGAAACATTTAAAATCTGTTCAGCTCCGATTACGGCAATGTTTCGTGATCGGAAAATTATTTTTCAAGACCGCCATCCATTACAAAACATGCGTAAATTAATGTTATGCTAAAAACGAAGAATAACAAATTTATACAATATTAAATTTGTGAATGAAATAAGTTAATACATGTGATAAGATGACAAATCGAATTGTATTGTGATGGCGAGTTTCTTCGTCTTCGCCGCGTCTCCTTCGATATCGTTGCTGCTATTTTTACAATATTAACAGATTTTTCCGATTTTTTTCTTGCTGACATTTCTAAAATATAAGGTTGGGTATTCAATTCCATATCGATAAAATCAGTGATTTGGTCGTCCACAACCAGAAAATTCAGGTTGTATCGCGTATATTTTAGTAAGATTAACGTGAGGAGCTGATCATCCATGGTCGCCTTTGACGTCACAGGGTCACGTGATCGCTATCTAATTAACTTAGATTTTTAATTCAGGGGTTTTAATTTGAGTCAATAATTGGTTAATTACCTCGGTTTATCTGCAGTAAAAACACAAAATTTATAAACTGTGGTCATAAGGAACGTTTTACGCTTTTAATTTCAAATAATTTAGAAACATGCGATAAGTCCTTTAATGAGCAAACCTGAGATATTTGAAGGGTTTGATAATTTTATTTAATTCATTAAAATAAAGCCACACGTTCTTATTGTTATCTATTACTCTTTCAACGATCAATTTTCGATCCTGATTGGGCACATGATTGTACAAAGATAATATGATTACGATAAGTAAACGAACAATGAGAGTCTATTTCGATTTTTCTTTGTAAAATATGTGAGAAAATCATGGGAAAAATTGCATTTATTAATTAAAAAAAAACAACTTGTCATTTTTCTTTATGTCTTAATGTTAACTCGTTAGCCTTTGTCATTATTAGAGTTAAACTACATGTGTTTACTTTGAGATTTAAAGAACAGATTTACGTAGTAAGTAGATGCTGTCAGGAAATGTAGAAGGTGAATATAGGTGATCAATCTGAGAAATCCAGCGAAAAATAACAATCGTACAAAGGGCAAAAGACCGACACATGGAAACACCAGAGGTGGTATAAGGTGCCTATGTAGCTCTATCAGTTGATGTTATAGGATTTCAACAGCTTTGTTGAGAGTCAACATTTCGAAATTTTATGGGTTGTACATGCAATGTTTCGTACCAATTATTAGGTGTTGTTACTTAATTTGACTGCGGAATATTTCATATACATGTACCTGATCAATGCATAGGTACACAGTGATTGTAACCAGTCGACAGGGGATGCTTACTTCGCCTAGGCACCTGATCCTACTTTTAGAATGTCTAGGGGTCCATGTTTTATGCCCTGTCACACATTCGTATTCGTCATAGATTTTTGAGACTAATCACCGTTCGTTACCTTCACAATTTTCACATGAATGGCATTAATTCTCAAAGTACTGAAGACTAACTTTTTTTTTTCAAATGAAGCAGTGACCACATTGCACTCAGACAATAACTGTGTAAAATAGATTACATTTCAAACACAAAAAGCAATTTACGACAAAATGAATATCTATGTATATTTCTCAGTCAAATTTCTTCAGATTTATATAAAAAAATGGCCTGGGTAAATACCTCCTTTGTTGTTCCATGTTGCTTCTTCTCTGATTTTGCGTCACGATGCGTCTATTGTATTCATAAACAGTGTTGTGAAATAATCAATTGCGTCATTTTCTATAACAGTGTACAGTGTTGTTTAATTTGCTAAGGTATTTCTATATGAATAATATATTGCTAATTTACAAATATATGATGTTTAAGAAATGAACACGCGTGAAATATTAGTGATTAAAATATTGAAAAATTGCAAAAGTCTTTCACATGGCTGAAACCCCCCCCCCCCCCTTTTAAAATATTAAAAGTTGCCGATATGGTATATGATATACAGTAGAAAACTTAGGTACATTTGCCTCCTCAATGATAACGTCTGACGAACATTTTCCTTGACAGTGCCTCCTCCTCCTCCCCCTCCCCCCCCCCAAAAAAAAAACTCAAAATGTTTTGCCCCCTCCCCTTCCATCTGAAATTGATTCCTACGGCCTGTGTCGTAATATTGTTTCTCTTTTTCCTTTTACTGCGTACGATAATTATGAAATTTTGTGATAAGAATTATATAATGTTAATAGTAAATGCTTTTCAAATGATATGAAGTCAATGTATTGCCCGTCTGTACACGTTTTTCTGTGTCATTAAATATCCATATATTCTGTATTTCAAAAACAAGACCTAATTTGTTTTCTGATTTGATGCATTTGAAAAGGGCATTAAAGTTGGATGATTTCGTACACTTCTTATTGTATACCAGTTTTAATAATCAGTGTTTGTGCATAAAAAGCCGATATTTATATTTAGTATTTTAACCCTCTGTGTTTAAATGAAAAACAAGACTGCTTTAAACTTGAACACAAGTTACACAACACATTTTGCAGTTTAGTTACATTTTACATAATTTCAAGTCACTGAGAATCCTTACACATTATATGTCATAAAATGTTAATTTGATAATCAAAAAAAAAAAAAAAAAAAAAAAAAAAAAGACAATTGTAATTCTTCATCTTAGAAATTACTCTTTTGAACTTTTCAACTAAATACATCTTACACAATCTTTCTAGGGAAAGATTAGCTATCAAATGTGGTCAGTAATTTATTTCTATAATGATTTATTAAAATGTTCTGTTCTTTTCCTAGGATCCAGGAGGACACGGATGTAATTACATATGAGACCATCAACTACGCAGATGTAATATCAGACTCCAGTAATAATTATTCTTCTGTTTAATCTGGAGAAAATCTATCGGATATTTTTATACGAAGATATAGCATAAGTGACAGCTGACAATAAAAATCTTTAATATAAAATTAACTCATTTTAACATGTTTAAGTCGTAACTTAGCATTATGGGGTTTAGTAATGCTGTAATCACTTCTACAGTTTACGAATGTATGTTTATATAACTTTGTTAAACTTGATGAAAATGAGCTAAGGTGTAAGGAGATCTCAATATATGAAGCTATTTATGTTCCTCAAATCTCACAGTCTTAAACCTTTTTAATGGATATGAGGAAACTTAGCTAGAAAGAACTAAAATGTCATGTTCCCAGGACTTCCATGTAAGCAAGTTTAATGTACTCTGTATTCTTTTTATGCCAATTCATTATAGACTTTATCTTTGTGTGATTTAAGAATGGCTGATTTCAATTTTAGTGAAAATTAAATTTCCGAACATACTTTTTTATTTGCATCATCATCATCATCATCAACATAATAATAATAATAATAATAATAATAATGTATGGACCAGGTACTTTTTTCACTCAAAGTACGAACATGTATATCTGATGATGGTCAACCTATAATCCTTTGTACTAGACCTGCTCTTTTAATTAAAAAAAAAATAGTAAAATCCCTTGTTTTAAATGAAAAAAAAAAAACAAAAAAACATGGTACTTTTGCTAAAACAATAAGAAAATTTCAAAGTTTCAAATGTTTTAGAGAATAATTACGAAATAAACCATTCTGTGTCAAAATGGAACTTAAACATATTTAATGAATCAGTCGTTTGAGTCATTCTCATTTTAAATAATATTCTTGAAATATTTTAAGTGTTCTTGTAAGACAAAAAAATTTTCATAAAAACTGTCACAGTTTACAAGTACATAGTACATTTAGTAATAACATGCAAAAAACAAAGGTATTTTTATCATCATTAATTTTTTTCTCACTATATTCACTTTAGAAAATCCTTGCCATTCATAATACCATATAAATATATTTTTCTTTTTTACATTGGTATTATTATGTACATTAACAACAGTTTATATTACGTAACTCAGTTATTAGTTTGAAAGAATTCTGTTTAAATTGCTTTTGAAGTCTTTTAAAAGATTTATCTTCTTGTCTTTGTGTTAATTGGTAAAATAATTTATAATTAGATTTATTCAGGTTCATTTACTATTTGCAAAGTTAATACTTACTCCTCCTAGGCACCTGATCCCATCTCTGGAATTTCCAGGAATCTATGTTTTATGCCCTCTTCACATATTTATATTGTTTATAGATTTTTTTGGATCGATCACTGTTCGTTATCCTGGCCTTTTTCATTAAATATCAAAATACTCTGCACCAATCATCAACATCACGCAGATCGATGTATTTGATACAAATATAGTCTTTTTTGATGAGATAAATTCCTAAATATTAGGATTTAAGGGGAAAAAAAAACATATCGACCGAGCACAAACTGCGAAGTTGGTATGCTTTCTCTAAGGTGCATATAGCTATAGATTTTACCGAATCAAAAGGCTATATTATATTTGTTTTATTATTAGTATATATATATATATATATATTTTTTTTTTACATCTGTTAATGATTTATAATTTTATATCCTCAAAATTCATGTATGTTATTAATACTCAATAGTTTTTCATTTAATGCATTATTACATCAGAATCATATTGACATCGAAAGCAGCTGAATATTTGTTTTAGAGGCTTAAAATAGAAAGACCCAGTTATAATTGATCATGTGGCCTAGTTTTAGCCAATCAGATAACTGGGAATGATAGAGAAAAATAATGATTTTTTTTTTATACATGTACATGTATGTGTCCAGTAACAAACTCAGCTCTAAGAGAAACTATAAATTAACTGCATGATCCAAGAAAACAACTAATACAATTATTTGTTTATTATTTCTTTAAACTCAATTCGATCTTGGTAATTAAATCATTTATTATAATTGTCGAAAAAAAAATTGGATTATATCGGCTAGACTGATAATCACAATGCTGGACATCATTTGATACTGGATGTTTACACTTAAAATAAATTTTACATTTTTTTTAAAATCAATCCTTTCCAGTGTAGTAGAGCAATACTTCTTATTTCGCAAAGACACCCCTTCCCCGATGAAGTAATATATAGCAAAGTTTCCCCATTGGGGAAGTTCTGCTATATATCAATCACTGTGACAATGATTCCGCATAGCAAACCCTCCTTAATTTACGCTATCTGTTAAAATAATGCATGTGCAATTAAAAGGGTATAGCCTCGATTGGTTTATCCTGCGATTTTATGATTTTTTTAATTGTTTTTTTTTTAATTCCTATATTCCTTGTTCCCTAAAACAATATATAAAATATCACCAATAGTGAAAATATGAATCTTGGTTGTCAATTTCGTGTATCATGCAGTCTGGACCGAATGGAAACGGTTTAGAAAAGTTTCACTTCTATCAATTTGCCCTGCAAAAGCAATACTGCAGATAGCGTGAAACAGTCTATTACTATATAAACAGTACGTAAATGCAGCCCACGCTATCCGAGGAACAAGTAAATAAATTCACAGAGATGATATGGAGGTTATATTTCCATATATATTTTTTCCGACTGCAAATCAGCTGAGTTTACTTTGCAGCATTTCTCGAGAATTGACCACTTTCCGGAAAAAAAGAGAAATGTTTATTTTAAATACTCCAGAGTTACGTTTTCCTAGTCAATATGCATAATATTTATGTCATATTAATAATTAAGTGCACACTACAATCGCACACTTGAAAGTAATGTTGCATAGATGCATGCATATATCAGGGACTGTCTGAACGCTTCCTTGATATAAAAAGAAGATATACATGTATTCAGCGATTAGTATATGTATAAAAATTTGCCATATGTACCTTAAATTTGAATCAAAACCACAGTCCTATTTTGCACGTAGGAATATTTGAAAAGGCATCCAATATATTTTACTCAAATGTAAGTTCATGAACTCCTTTTAATAAACGTAAAAAGCAACAAACTTTAGTTCATGCACCAAATCCATTACGTTTGCTTGATCGTCAAATTTTAACTTGACCAATTTTTTTTTCTTTATAAACAAATCCAATTACGGAAACCCTTGAATGACATCGGTCACTGAACTCGCCTTTGCTAGAGTAATATTGTTTACACTAGGTATTTTATGCGACAGCATCACACATGTATATACACTGGTATAAAATACTGTATAGGGAATTAATTTCACGGGTTGTAATTTTCACGTTTTTCTCTCCTCAGACACGATCGCGGTTTGATGAATTCGCAGAATTTGTACGAAATAAAAGTTATTTCCCTTTTTTCTGCCTTCGTCCATTAAAAGTTTAGCCAAAACGACAATTCGGTGTTAAAAAGTAAAAAAAGTGTCAGCCAGAGGGATATATTCCCTACATAAACTATATTCAATTAACGTATAAAAGTTGTTAGATTTAAAATTTATCGGAATTAATTTGGAAAGCGCCGTTAAAAAGCTCCGACAAAATATTATAGAATTATTTCGTGTCTACAGGAAATCCAAAATTTATTTAAATAAATAAAATTTATAGAAAAAACGATGACCCTATTACCTAATGTCGATAAAAAACTAATACACATGCTCAGGTGACTGGTACCCGCAGCGGTAATGTAAGTTACGCACGGCTAATCAAAACCCAGATAGCATGACGTTGGTAAATGGTTGTACAGTTGGCCGATGGTTGGCGTTGGCTAGACAACGTTGGACCAACGTTGGACCAATGTTACCATGTCAGTCTTTTCCTTTAGTAGCCAACCAGGTTGGGATTCTCACGTTTGCCCAACGTTGGTCCAACATTAAGCAACTCCTTTTGGTACATTGTCTACGGTCGTTGGGATTCTAAAGTTGGCCTAGCGTTGGACCAACGTTTGTAATGCAACCTTAACACACTTGATTATTTAATCTGGTAACAGTATGTTTGGCCAGTGGTAGCATGCGTTTCCTCTACATTGGTCCAACGTTGTCCCATCGTCGTTCTGCGAACTATAGAACGATGTGCATATGAATTGGGAGTATTACATTGGGTCATTGTCGGCCCAATGTTTGCTATGCCATTAAAAAGATGCATGTTTATTTAAGCTGGTAACAGTAGTTGGTCCAGCGTTGGCCCAATGTTAGCATGAACATGGTCACTGTGTGCTGGGAATGTAATGCTGGCCAACCCAAGGTGCATTTCGGTTTCATAAAAATTTATTATCAAAAACTGGCTGTTAAAAGAGGAGAGATTATTTTATTAACTCACTGAATTTTGATTTAAATTGAAATGAAAAAAAAAATCTACCAGAACCCAAGTTATGAAAAAAAGCTATCAAATAATTATTTAAGATTATAGTAATGTACGAAAACTGCAAGTAGAAGTTTAATTCCACACAAAATAATAAAGTTGAGATCCTATATTTAGCGTCTTGGAACTAAAGTGTTGTGTTTAAGAACTCCATATAATTAGGTCAGTGGTGAAATTCACTTGCTCAGCAGGTGACTGGCCGGTTTCCTAGGAGACGAGCATCTTAATCAGATCTTGCAAACTCAGAGCGGTCACTTTCTTATAACGCCCGCACTGGAACAAAGCATACTTTCTTACTCAAAAAAGAGAAAATGGATTATTTTAGCCATTGAATTGTAAGTAAAATTGTTATGTGTGATTGATAGAACTTTATGCTTTGTTAAAACTTAACTTACGCATAATGTAAAAATTTTTTAAAGAAGTTATTAAAAAAAACCACTTGTTTCAAAATGTTCATGTATATTAACTAGTTATCTGTTTGAAAGAAATAAATTTTATTTAATGATATGGTATTTTTAACATTCATAGCAACTGGTGGAGAAAAATCCTCTGTGTCATATGGCCTTTGATGCAAATTAAAGTATTTTCCTGAAAGACATGGATTCTAGCATAAAGAAACAACAATCGCATGGACAGGAAAAAGGAGTGGACAATTCAGATGTGATATGGACGGGAGAAAATGCACAATTAATTTACATTCCTACATTCTACAAGTTTGAAATAGTGGATTCCTATACTAGAGAAATTTAGAAGTGATTATATATTATTAATAGTGATGTGGAATATACTTAAGAAAAACATTTGAACTATCCCTTCCCCCGCTGATTGCATTCAATAATTAAGATTCCTTAATGAAAGTGACATGAATACTCTAAAACATTAATAAGAGGAACAAGTTGATTTTCTGAAATTGATTAATTTCATTGTATTGAAATGATGGAAATAAAAACAAATACAGGAATTGTGTTGTACTTCTATGATTGAAAGCCAATCATTTGCCATGTAAGTTGAATGCGTGTCCAACGTTGGTCCGATGTTGGCGATACGATTACTATATAGGCCTATATATGTACCTTAAAAAACGTTGACCCAACGTTGGCCTTTCGGTTAAAATGCGACATTCATCGTTGGCCCAATGTTGGCCCTACAATTACATGATTACATTACTATGTTGGGCCAACACTGCGCCAACATGTTGGGCCAACAAAGGGCCACAGTGCACTTAGACATTGCGCCAACGTTGTTTACCAACGTTGGACCAACAAAGTGTGTTACGTTGGACCAACGTTGTCCCAACTTATGCATGCTATCTGGGAACCCACAACGCTTGCGTTTTGTTTGATCAGTACATGTAGCTTTGGCTATTAAAATAGCTGTTTTAAATACTGGTCATTATCTGCTGATTCAAGTTTTCAGAGAGCGTGGTAATTAAATAATCAAATGATCCTAGATCAAATCGTAATTACTGAAGACTATAATCACTATACGTAATATACATCTACCGGCAATTTGAACTCATCCCTACTAAACAACAAATTAAAAATAAATAAATTTTTGAAAACTTATTCGTTGTTTCTTGAATTCACGGATTTATTAATACCGTGAATATAGCGAATATTTACACCGCGAGTTATTTCCCCCTATACAGTATATCTCGATTAAAACAGATCAAACGAAGACAGAAAAAAATTTCATATTAAAATGATTAATACAAAATAACCTGTTAAAAATAAGTTACTCAAAGGAATAAATTTGAGACGATGTCTGTGGATATGAACTTATTTTTTCAAATGGATTCATTCTTTGAACAATTAATAAATAATTTATCAAATATCTTAATCACAAGTTTGCTTATTATATTTAGTATCGTTTGGAAGCTAACCAATGTGTTGAGTCACTTCAAACTGTGAGAGAAGTGGCACACTGTCCGTCCACTGAAGAAGAATGGAAGGTGACCGTTCAAAGAACAAGATGTGTTTTTGAAACACTGATGCCCCGTATGGCAGCTTATGACGAAGGTTAAAGTTTCTCAAATGCAATACAAACTCCAGGTCAAAATATCAAAAACGTTGGTACCAAAAGAAAGGCCTAGTCTCAAGAAATATTCCTGTGAAAAATGAAAGCCCTAACACCAGGTGTCGAAAAGTTATGGCAAAGGTAAATTTTTTTCAAAAGTAAGTAAAACCTCAAGGTCAGGGTCAAATGGTGCCCAGCGGAGGGTTTTGTCACAAGTGAAACTCATGTATGTATGTGAGATATGAAAGCCCTAGAACCAAATGTTCAAATGTTATGGCCAAGGTTAAAGTTTTTATTTAAGTAGGTCAAACTCCAAGGTCAAAGTCAACGGACCAAAACTGTTGGTATCCAAAGGAATATTTTATTACAAGAAATACACTTGTGAAGTATAAAAGCCCTAGCACACATATTTCGAAAGATGACCGAGATTAAAGTTTTTCAAAAGTAGGTCAAACTCCAAGGTCAAGGTCAATGGGCCAAAATTGTTGGTATCCAAAACAAGGTCTTGTCACAAGGAATACACATGTGAAGAGTGAAAGCCCTAGAACCATTTATTCAAAAGTTATGGCCAAGGTTAAAGTTTTTCAAAAGTAGGTCAAACTCCAAGGCCAAGGGTAAAAGTTGTTTGTATCCGTAAGAAGTTCTTGTCACAAGGAATATACATGTGTAGTATGAAAGCCTGAGCACCAACTATTCAAAAGTTATTGCCAAGTCTGATAAATTCAGCAAAGGTAGGTCAAACCCCAAGGTCAAGGTCAATAGGTCAAATTTGATGGTACCCAATGAAAGATTTTGCCAGAAGGAATATACATGTGAAATATAAAAGCCATACATGTAGCTCTAACCAATCAAAAGTAATGAGCAAGGTTAAAAGTTTTGCGGACAAACAGACAGACAGACAGATAGACAGCTAGACAGACAGACAGACATACAGACAGACAGACGGACAGGGCAAAAACTATCTTCGATTACGGGGGCATAAAAAGATGTGACGCTATAGGCAACATTCAGAAATGTGTCTCAGTTTGAGAACGAGTAATGGAACAGTAGAAATATGTGCACCAAAGTGGATCCTAACAGGTATGTATAACTTGGTCTGTTTCCAGAATCCATATCACTTTAGTATATACACTGTAAATATACATGTATGTATGCCCCAAACTCTGTCATAGTGCAAAGTGATTAATTGCCAAAGTTTTCATTTTCCAAAATGATGTCAGTTAGGTAGGCTAGTATTTGCTCTTGGATACGCATAAAAGTTGGTTTTGGGTATAAAGGGATTAGGGATGAAACCGCCGAGTGGTTTATTTGTTTAGGTACATGTAACAAGTCGTTGCATGACGTCAGAATATTATGATGAGTGCTTATGGTTTAGTAAATATAAAACTGCTAGTTGCTTCTTTTTCAAATAAATTACTATGGAAGGATAAATGGATTTTAGATTTTACCAAATATGTAACTTATTTATATACAATTTTTTTCCCAGGGTATTGTGATTATTATGATACAAGCATTAATAGGAGTTATGCTTATAAACAAAATCTAAAAGAAGAAATTGAAAAAGC
Source organism: Saccostrea echinata (assembly GCF_033153115.1). Lineage (NCBI taxonomy): Eukaryota > Metazoa > Mollusca > Bivalvia > Ostreida > Ostreidae > Saccostrea > Saccostrea echinata. The sequence continues at coordinate 16,570,567 of NW_026889801.1, read as the reverse complement.
TATTATTGCATGTGCTTCTTTATACATGTATATGTATCTTGCATATTGTTCTAGATCAAGAGTGTTTTTTTAATGAAAGATACGAAAAACGACCAAGAAGATATTTCAAACAACAGCTATGAAAGGTCAGTAAAGAGAATCCACGTGTTTTTTTTTTCCGTATTTTATTGTGTTTTGCTTAGCAAATTAATTCAATTCAACGACAAATTGACATGTATACTGTATTTTTAATCTTCAGTTCCGTGGTCGGCTATTTAGCAGAAATGATTATTTCCATCCTTGTGAAGTGCTCTTATTGTATATGCAATTTGCAGAAGGAAAAAGGTCAAGAAAGGTAAGTTTGAAAAAAGAGAATTGCCGTAAATTATTGGTGTTAATAAAGATTAAAAAATTAACGTAAGTTCTCGTAAATGATTTTAGACTGATTTCCTTGGACAATGGTGCTAGATCTATTAAGATGTCATAATTAATTTAAGCGTACTTTTTTCAAGTACTTACGGCTATCCTTGAATTATGTGGAAAATGAAGCATTTTTCAAGGTATTCAATTTGAAATCTTAAGAGAAGTAATCCAATTTTCTCTTACTCAGTTTAGAATGATTCTTAAGAACAGGTAAAAAACTTAAAAATGACCTTTTCTGAAAGGCTGCCAGCATTCTATAGACAGATTATGTGTCTATTATGGAAATATAACAATATTATTGTCTGTTTTTTGTTATTCATTGAAAATGACTGCTTAAAACATTAGTAATATTTTGCTGTTAACCAAAAAATCACGTCCCTATATAATTTATCCAAGTTATTAATAGTCATTAAGCATGAATAGAGGATATCTTTACTCAATTTCCGAAAACTATTTTCATTTTTGAGGCATTACCTACAAATACAATTTTATACAAATCTTTTATATTTTGAAGAGGAAGCACTTGTCCAAAACCCCCAAAATGGTCAGTATAATAAGTTTTGCTTCTTTTCTATGTCGCCCGCGTGGCGCAGTGGTTGGAGCGTGCGCTCTAGAGTCGGGGAGTAAGGAGTTGATCCTTACGTCGCGGGTTCGAATCCCACTGTGGGACGTGGAGACTGGTCCTACGAATGAGACCGTATAAACCGAGGTCTCGTGTCGCAGTAGGTGCTGGCACGAAAAAGATCCCTCACCGCTCAATGGCCCTGAGTGCCGAGTATATGTCAAAATTTGTAGCTCTCCACCGGCAAGTGGTGGCGTCTCCATATGAGTGAAATATTCTCGAGAGGGACGTTAAACAATAAAAAACAAACAGAAAAAGCTTCTTTCCTTAACTTGGGAATATCATACTTAATCGACATATTTAAAAAAAAAAAAAAGAAAAATTATTCTAGTTAAATCAACATTTAAAAAAAAATAATGAATTGGTTTTCTATGGGACCATATACCCCATTGACAGCTCGAAGGGTGAGTATAAAATGGTTGGCTGAAAATTCTGTGCACATCGTACGTTAGCGGACTCCCTCCCAACCCCCATCGCCAGAAATATACTGTTTGACACGACTTCAATCTAGATTGCTTGGTTAAGCAGTAAAATGTCATTTATACTGGTTGATCTCCGAGACATACACACATGCCGGGTCCGCTCACTGACCCTACCCCTTCATCACATATGTAAACTGTAGATTCCTGACACTCAATCCAATTTTAAATATTTTGCTTTTTGAGACTTACACAACACTCCACGATAAGCGACAGTGTTCTTGAATTTTAGAATGAATGGCGAGAATAAGATTTTGCCCAATAATTGTTCAACATGGTTGTTTCTATTTATTTAAGATTTTACATCTTTGGCTTATGCTCATCTCGTCAATTGCGCATGGATTTAAGAGTCATAAAAACTCACTTGTTTAAGTGAGGGTAAATACAATGCATATGTTTCCAGAAAATGAGAATATATCCCATTTAGCGGTACACAATGCATGAAGTTCTTCTTGATTCTATTATGCTTATCGTTTTAAGGGCAGATGTAGGTATTTCTGACAAGATATTTGCATTGTCTAACAATTTGCATGAAAGACATCAGAAAACATTCAACCCTACTACAGATTGTATTTGCTAACAAAATCATTGAATCGACAAAAGAATTAGCGAAATGATGACTTCAAGGAGTTCAAAATGTATGTGTGGCAATTAATTAATAAAACATTACTCGTCCTGGATCCGGTTGCGCGAACGTTAGTTAAATTAACTTCCAGTTAGTGTTTTAACTAGCTGTTAAATTTTTAACGAGGAGTTACCTAACTGTCAGTTAAAAAATTGCTGTTCGAAAGTCTATTAAAAATAAATTAGCTAACTCACATTTAATAGATATATATCTTATCGTTAACTATCTGTTAAAATCGTTGTACACGCACATTTCCCTAATTACCTATGGTGAAATATTTCTGACGTCATAATCAAAATGACGTAAATTCATAAATGTTTTAAATTTGCTAAGATTATTTACGTTAAATATTAATCTTATATTGGTAAAATATATCAAATGTATTATTAAAGATAATTACTTCCAATATGAATTCTTACGTTAAAAGAGTCAATTTACGTGCAGTATAAACAATGCAACTACAAAGTATGTATTCAGTATTAAGTTCTAACATGAGGCATTGAGTTTGGGGAGGGAAATTGAAAATAATAAAAAAAAAATTCTTAAAAAGTTGGATAGAAACAACCCCCCCCCCCCCTTCCCCGTTTTACGTGCCTTAAGTTTGAATTGAACGATTAACGTACTTTTCAGTTAACTTGTCTGAGGTTAAGATTTTTTTTAAAAATGATTATCATTTTGATAAAATATAATGACATTTATTGTATACATAATCGGATAAAAAAGTACCTACATCTACACTCTTATGGAATGATTTTGTCTTATCAACGTTGTTCTTACAGAAAATACCGCAACATATATCCGCAGTATATACATGTAATGTATAATACAATCTTGTCTAAATCGAAATCGGGATTAAATTTGCATGTTGCTCAAGTCAGACATTTCTATTACATGTATCTCCGTATAAGTTCTTCTTTCCAAGCAAACAAGTTTTGAAATGATAACAAGTCCACGATTTTGATTTTAATGCTTAATTAAATATATAATGTACCTAGGTAACCTCAGTTAAATCTGTTAGTTGAATCATAAAATTAATTAGGCTTTAACTGTTAGTTTTAACTTTTGTGCAACCGGTTTAACTCGCCATTAAATTTAACGTCGGGTTAACGCAAAGTTAAGGGCCAGTTAAATTTAACTCAAGTTCGTACAACCGGATCCTGAGGGGAAAACTTAAATTTTCAATTCAATCGAACGAATAACATTTATGAAAGTATGCATATACAGATGCATGACGTATACTGCATAAGAACTGAATTTCTAGAAACTCTGAAGTAAATCAAAGAAATTTTATTAAGATATTTCTGTTTAATGTAATTAATTATTTCAGTAGTAAAAGATGAAGTGAAGAGGGAATACTCTAGATACCATTTACAGGTAAGGAAACAATTTTCATAGAGCAAGTATCCATTTTATTTTTTTTTTTAAGTGCATGCATGACTGTGTAATAGAATAAAGGCATGATAATATGTTGGAACATAATTTTGTTGACAGAAGTGGAAGTAATAGAAAGTGGACATGATTTATTACTGACTAAAACAGTCCAACCCAAAACTTTTTAGCCTAAAGGAAACAATTATTTTTTTTTTTTGCTTCGCAGAGACGAAAGCTCAATCGAGCTTCTCTGATCAAAATTTGTTCGTTGTCTGTTGTTGTAGTTTTCGTTGTCGTCGGTGTTGTCATCGTAAACTTTTGCAAGGTAAATCTTATACGGTACCAATTTTGATGCACCAGATGCGCATTTCGACAAATTATGTCTCTTCAGTGATGCTCATGCCGAAACTTCTCCAAAACCACTCGGCCAATTTCAACCAAACTTGGCACAAAGTATCCTTGGGTAAAGGGATTCAAGTTTGTTCCAGTGAAGGGTCACACCCTCTTCCAAGGGGAGATAATTAAAGATTAGTAACAAGATGTGTTTGTGAAACACTGATGCCCCCGTATGGCAGCTTATGGCGAAGGTTAAATTTTCTCAAATGCAAGTCAAAATCCAGGCAAAAAGATAAAAAATGTTGGTACCCAAAGAAAGGTCTTGTCTGGAGGAATATACCTGTGAAATTTGAAAGCCCTAGCTGTAACTGTTCAAAAGTTATGGCGAAGGTTAAAGTTTTTTAAAAGTAAGTGAAACGTCAAGGTCAACGTCAAAGTTGTTGGTATGCAAAGGAAGGCCTCGTCACAAGGATTACATATGTGATGTATGAAAGCCCTAGCACCAACCATTCAAAAGTTATGGCCAAGGTTAAAGTTTTTCGAAAGTAGGTCAAACTCCTAGGTCAAGGTCAAAGGGTCAAACTGAATGGTATCCAAAGGAAGGTCTTGTCACAAGAATTACATATGTGAAGTATGAAAGTCCTAGCACCAACCATTCAAAAGTTATGGCCAAGGTTAAAGTTTTTCAAAAGTAGGTCAAACTCCTATGTCAAGGACAAAGGGTCAAAGTGGTTGGTATCCAAAGGAAGGTCTTGTCAAAAGGATTATATATTTGAAGTATGAGAGCCCTAGCTCTAACCGTTCAAAAGTTATGGCCAAGGTTAAAGTTTTGCAAAAGTGGGTCAAACTCCTAGGTCAAGGTCAAAGGGTCAAAGAGGTTGATATCCAGAGGAAGGTCTTGTCACAAGGAATACACATGTGAATTTGAAACCCCAAGCACTAACTGTTCAAAAGTTATGGCCAAGGTTAAAGTCTCATAAAATTTTGCAAAAGTGGGTCAAACTCCAAGGTCAAGGTCAAAAGGTCAAATATGATGGTACCCGAAAAAAGGTCCTGTCAGAAGGAATACACATGTGAAATATGAAAGTCTTAGCTCCAATCAATCAAAAGTTATGGGCAAGGTTAAAGTTGAAAACAGACAGACAGACAAACAGAAAAACAGACAAACAGATAAACGGACAAATAGACAAACAGACAAACAAATAAACAGACAAACAGACAGACAGGACAAAACAATATACCCCCGGGATCTTTCGATCCCGGGGCATAAAAATTCGGTGCTGTCATCTAAAAATCTTCTTAATATATGAAAGCCTCCTGACGTAGTGTAGATTTTGTTCAAATCATGACCACGGGGTGGGGTGAGGCCACTATTGGTGAACGAAGTTTTACATGAGTATACATAGGAAAAATCTTTGAAAATCTTGTTCTCAAGAACAGGAAAGCCACGAACAGTCTTTTATATATGGAAGCACCATCAGGTAGTGTAGATTCAAGTTTGTTCAAATCGTGACCCCTGGGGGTAGGGTGTGGGCCACAATGGGCAATCAAAGTCTTACTTAGAGAAAATATAGGAAAAAATCTTTAAAATTCTTCTTCTCAAGAACAACAAAGCCATGATCAGTCTTATTTATATAAAAGCATTATCAAGTAGTGTAGATTCCGGTGTGTTCAAATCATGACTTCCAGGGGTAGGTCTGGTCTAAAATGGCCGATCAAAAAATTTGCTGATGAAGAACAAAAAGGGCCATATATACAAAGGCGAGCGTTGTGGTCCATGGACCTCTTGTTTATTCATTCCGACGTTTTATCATCCCATTAATAACTATCTTAACTTCATATCGTTTTCTCATCCCATTAATTCTTAACTTCATATTCGCAGATGTTTTTCAATGAAAACTAGATGCTGTCATGAGACAGTAATACCCGCACTAAGGTGTTTGCCTCTAAATGCACACTCCTTCATATTGGGCCTACCAAGGAAAAAGCCAAAATAATTCTATAATTTACACAGTACATGTATTTGTCAAATCGAGCATAAAATGCTCAGGTGACCATGTGACCTATGAGCCTCTTATAGGTATTTCATTTATTTAATTCATTACCAGTCTGAAATAACAGAATTTAATTAATGATGTAAATTAGGTTTTGATAAAAGTGGGGATATAAATTTTTGGCCCATAATTGAACTTTTTAAATTTATTTTCTCAACAACAAATAATGTTATTTTAGTACAAGGCGTTTTTAACGAATTTATCAAAATGTGCAAATTTTTTTTAGTATTTAATTAGGCAAAAACCCTCTTGAAAAGCCATACCCAATCAATTTTGTCAACCCCCAACCCCCCCCCCCCCACCCACACACACACACAATTTGCCTGTTTTTGAAAATAGGCCTAGATGGCAAAGTTATGTTAAAAATATCGTTATGATAATTTAAATTTTTTTCTTGTACTGTACGTGTATGTGAACACCTTTTTGAAAAATTTCTTCATCACATTGGGCTTGCGTCACCCTACTAGTACTAGTTTTACCATTATTATTTTTAGATTGCACATGCATTCGGCAAACCTTGGCTGATTCCGTCACCTTCGTCAAACGTTAGAACGTTAGATAAGGTACGAATCGGCCGAGGTGTGCCGAGTGATTGCACATGGTGCAGTGTGGTGAAAACATCATTACGTGTATATCAGTAGGAATTATTAATTCATTTTGTGTTTTAATTGGATTATATTTCATGAAGTTAACAGGACCTATGACAGTCGGTAAGTACAAATTTAAGTATAGATTGGGGTAAACTCAACCGAAATGCAAATAGTTAGGTTAAAGCAGGTCCCTGGTTAAAGTTTAAAAAGGATCAAACGCAGCATAGTTAAGGTTGCAGTAAGGTGGCGGGGCATAATTTATACGGGAAATGCTTACTATGACATCACACAAAAATATAAGTTCTTCCAATTACCACAAAATGAAATAATTTGCTATTTTAAACTGTTGAATATCTTTAAACTACATTAATACTAACTAGTGCATGCATTATTGTCGTTGGTTAAATCCCACACAGCAATATATAAACAATTCACTGAGCGCAATGCACTTGTCAATGTGACGTCATATCGTAAAATTTGACGCAGTTTGTATGCAGTGAGAGGCGGATCAAGTTATATTTATACTATGAAAAAATGTATTTTGTAATTAAATAAAATATAAATTGTAGATATATAAGAGGCCTTTAACTTGGATGCGATGTCTTTCTTATGATTTTATTCATATACTTCCCGTACATTCCCTAGACAAACTATATTGTCGTATATTTGTATGCAGATTCATTGAAGGGTAATAAAACGGTCGTAATAAATCGATATATTGCAAGGGCATACCCTCAATGAATTATGACAAGCTTTTACACATAAATTTAAGAAGTATGAAGATAATTGAAAAGTGCTGCGAACCTGTTGAGATCTTGCAAATGAATTAATTATATAATAATTTAATGTACTTGACCAGCAAAATATTCAACATACGGTCTAACAAATGTAATTTATCAATTAGATAGTAGAATCTATATAGGTTCGCAGCACTTTTCACAAACTACAAAGAGTGTTGAAAATAATTATATGTTAAACTTAGATTTTTAACTTGGTTATGCCCTTGCAATATTAGAATTTATATATGACCTCAATACTTCAGGTATATTTGCTAAAATCACGTGGCTGCCACATCACGTGACAAGTCTAAATAAGAAATCTAATCGTCCTCAACATGTAGTTTTCAACCACATTGCATTTGTCCGATAATAGTAAAGTCCTAAAATGAAACGCCCATCCTTGTAAAGAATGTATTTTCTATCTAGAAAATTCGCCGATATTTCCATTTAGCACCCTAATCGTACTGCGAAGATCATCGGATGCCACAGTAGACGAATTTCACATTATGAAGAGTTATATCTCCCGTTGTCGACATTACATTCAATTACATGCACAGATCCAGGAATTTTTTCGGCGGAGGGGGGGGGGGTCCACACCTCAGTCAAAAAAATTTCCAGCCCAGAATTTCCTGTGAAGCAAAAAAAAAAAAAAAAACAAAACCAAAAAAAAAAAAAAAAAAAAAAAAAAAAAAAAAAAAAAAAAACATAAAAAAAAACCAAAACAAAACAAACAAACAAACAAAAATCAAAAACCAACAAACAAATAAAAACAATGATGGTGTTGTCCATTTTTTTATAGGGGGGAGGGCGTCCAGTCATTTTTTAATTTGCTTCTGTAAATCAGTATAATCATAGTCCTATTTAAATAACTATGCAAATTCCCGAGGGGGGGGGGGGGCAATATCCCTAGCCGCTCCCTGTCCCTGAAATGACAAATGGTCATGTGACTCCAAAAAAGTAGAAAACTTTTCCATTTTGACTATGCATAATTTTGTTTCTTGTGTTATTATGTTATGTATATCAAATGGTTTAAGGTTATGAACCCCTGGAGGTCATCCCCACTCTCTTAATGAACTGGAAATGTTCACAATCTGACTACATCAAATTAAACAAAAGTGCATCAATGATAAGATTGCTTGACATTTCATTCATGAATTTGGGTCAACTCATGTACCCTCCTAGAATTAGGAATGAAAATCATTCAAAGAGATGGACCATTAAACTATTTGTATATATTCACATTTTTTATGTCAAAACAAAGTTTTAGTTTGCATACATGAACAAACAGGGGTCTGAGAAGGGGAAGTGGCGAGGGGAAGGAGTTATCTCTTTACGTCTTAATTGTTGAAAACTCCTAAAATGAATGTAACCTCTAATCCGACTTGTTCGTCTTCATTATTTTTAAGTGGTGGTGTCTCCATATGAACGAAAAATTCCCGAGAGGGGCATTTAACAAACAAACAAATGACTTAAAAAACACAATATACATGTACACGTTTATTAGTCAACAGATATACTTCTGGTCATATCTCTAGTTCTCCCTTGAATCAGAAATGATGATATAAATATTTTAAGAATGATTAAGAGTTGAAAAGGTTGTGCATCTTAAAATTGACTTAACCTAAGCTCTGTGGTTAAATAAGCTATACCACTTTAGCTTATTTTGCTATTCAAAGCACCTTAACATGCTTAAGATTAATTATTTTTAATCATACTGTTTTCTAAAATGTGCAGTTTTTTTTCAACATGGATACAAGTCATACATTTTCAGCTTCTTAAAACAATGTATGAAAAAAAAAAAAATCCTTTTCAAATACTGTAACTCTTTCCAAGTACTTGTGATCATAAGTTTTTAGCTCACTTGAGTTTTTCTGGTTTTCTGATCACATTTTGTCTGTCATCTATCTGTCCGTCTGTAAACTTTTCACATTTCTGTCTTCTTCACTAGAACCACCAATTTTAACCAACCCTGCCATAAAGCATCTTCGGGTAAAGAGGATTCAAGATTGTTCAAATGAAGTGTCACACCCTCTTTCAAGAGGAGATAATCAAGAATTAGTGAAAATTTGGTGGTATCATTTTAAAAAGTCTTATCAAGAACCACTGACTGGGCCCAAAAAGTTGAAACTTTCTTTTACATACATTTAGTGTTGATTCAAATTTGTTCAAATTATAACCCACTGGGGTAGGGTGGGGCCACATATGGGGATCCAAAGATTTACATAGAAAAATTCAGAGGATTTTTTCCATCATAAATCTTCTCAAGAACAGTAAGGGCACTATTGTCCCCCATTTTCGTGAAAGGGACCTAGGGTACATTAAATCTCATTTGTCTGTCAGTCTATCTGTTTGTCAGTCTTTCCGTCTGTCACAATAAATTTAATCTTGGTCATAACTTTTGAATAATAAGAGATAGGGCTTTCATATTTCAAATGTACATAACCTACAAGAACTTTCTAAATATACAATGATCTTTGAACCCATGACCATGACCTTGAAGTTTGACCTACTTTTCAAAAAAATTAACATTACTTTAAATTGATCATTTTAAAAGAGGAAAGATAGGGCATTCATATTATACATGTATATTACCTGTGACAAGACCTTTCTAAATATATCATGACTTTTGACCCTGTGACATTGACCTTGAAGTTTAACCTACTTTTCAAAAATGTTATATTTCCTTATAACTTTTGATTGAGAAGAGATAGAACTTTCATATTTGACATGTACATTACCTGTAACAAGATGTTTCCGAGCATGCTATGATTTTTTACCCCTTGACCTTGATATTTTATCTAATTTTCAAAAATTTTAACTTTGCAGATTACTTTTGAATGACATATGATAGGGCGTGCATATTTGAAACAATATGCCATAAATAATGGCATCCCATCCACTAAGACACGGAAAGTAGGGGACCCAATTCTTTGAATTTGCTTGTTAGTCATTTTGATATGGAAACATCCTCATATAGTGTAGATTAAAGTTTTTTATGCCCCTCAATGAATATGGCCGAGGCATATAGTGTTTGTCATATCCGTCTTACATCCTTCCATCCTTCTGTCTGTCCTTCCGTCTGTCCTTCTGTCATGCTTTGCTTTTAGCTCAGTTCAAAGCTCAGTTTCAAAGAAACCATCCAAGATATTTTTATCAAACTTCATATGCTGATAGATATTGATAAGGGCTATGCAACCGCATTAACATTTTTTTAACCTTGACCTTTCCTTTGACCTTGACTTCACTTTTCTTAAACTAGTGTTTAGCTCAGTTTTAAAGATAACATTAAAGATAGTGTAATCAAACTTCATATGTTGATGCATACTGATGTAAGCTATTCAACTGCATCAACATTTTTGACTTTGACTTTTCCTTTGACCTTGACTTCACTTTTCTTTAAATTAGTGTTTAGCTTATTTTTAATGATATCATTCAAATTACTGTAATAAAACTTCATATGCTGATAGATTCTGATGTAAGCTTCTCAGCTGCATCATCCTTCTTGACCTTGACCTTTCCTTTGACCTTGACCTCACTTTTCTTAAATTAGTGTCTAGATCAGTTTTGAATAAACAATTCAAGATATATTTATCAAACTTCATATGCTGATACATACTGCTGAGAGCTATGATTATCATCTACTTTTTTGACCTTGACTTTTCCTTTGACCTTGACTCCACTTTTATCTACGTTTTAAATAAACCATTTACGCAGCTATGTTAAGGCTTCCTGAAGCTTTTAAATGCGCTCAAAACAGAATATGTCGTTGCGAGGTCGGTTTTGGTTTTAACTTATAAGTATTGAACTTAGGTACTTCCAATTTAGATAGAGGGTTTCCTCGGCTATATATTAACATATTTGTTATGATATCACATGACTTTGTTGATCACGTGACGGTCATTTATAATTTTTTGAAGTGTTTCATATAAATCGCTTCGGCGCAGCTGATTAACACAATAATTATTAACATTTTGTTATATAAATAAACTCATCGTATCCTTGTGTATCCGAAATGTGCTAGGGAAAAGTCATAGTATTACTTAGATACAAAATATTTCCTGCGAAATTTAACTTACCTACAAATTCGAGGGCATTTTCCACACAAAAGTGTAATCTGTATTAAAACAAAGCCAACATACATTTTTCCCAAGCAAGATTCAGTTAGAGAACAACCTCTTCTTACAGATTTCCACAAAAATTCTCAGATTAATCCTCATTAATCACCTGCGCCAGACTCTTTTATACACACGCAATAAATTCTACCCCCAACCACCGGTATAAAACAGAGTACATTTCAAAAGTATATTTTCATAAGCATTTTGAGCATGTTGAATTTCAATCAAGGGTATGTAAGCGGTGTATTTTTAAAATATTTGGACATATAAGACTTAAAAAACCTTAAACGACCCGTGAATTTTGCAATAGCTATCTAGCATTTTACATGCAGTTTGAAATGAAGTGTAAAGTTCTTGACACTCTCCCCGTCTTAACACCTCAGATTTGCAGTGACTTGACGTCATTTTCCATTATGACGTCATATTTTGGTAGTTCAGAGATGTGAAGGCACAGAGTGCACTGTGATATTCTACGGGAAGCCTTAACCTACCTTCGTATGATATTTTTATCAAACTTCATATGCTAATAGTAAATACATACTGATGTTAGCTTTTCAACTGCATCAACATTTTGACCTCAACCTTTCCTTTGACCTTGACCTCTCTTTTCTTAAATAAGTGTTAAGCTCAGTTTTAAATAAATCATTTAAGATATTTTTATCAAACCTAATATGCTGATATGTATTAGTGAGAGCTATTCAACTGCATCAAAAACTTTTCACCTTGCACTTTCCTGTGACCTTGATCTCCCTTCTCTTTAATAAGTGTTTTTCTTAGTATTAAAGAAAAAAATTAAGATATTTTTATGTAAGCCTGCACGTATACATAATTTGGTGAGAATTTTTCATCTATATCCAATTGTTTTTAGATTTTAGTTTCAATTCTAAAGAAACTGTTCAAGATATTCTTATCAAACTTCATACACTCATACAAATTTTCATGTTGCATTAGTGATATACATTCGGCTGGGCATTCATGTCCTATGGACGTATTTCTAGTTTTCAAATCATGACCTCCAAGGGTAGGGTCAGGCCACAAGAAGTTTTATATAGGAATAAAAGGGGACAAATCTTCAAAATTCTTCATTTCAAGAACAAGAAGAGCATGATTAATATGGAAACATTCTGAAGAAGTGTAGATTCAAGTTTGTACACATCATGACCCTATGGGATAGGGAGGGGCCATTTTTTTCCTACCCCTATTTGCCATCCACATGGAAATGCAAATTTTGAAACCATTTTACACATCCAAAAGACAAAACCAATCATCTTCCTAATGATCATGAGTTAAGGCTAATGCATAAAATATAAGGGAAGTTCTGGGAACCAGGGTGTTTAAACATGTTAAATATTTAGAAAAAAAGTGAACCCCATTTGACCCCCAGGGTGAAAATGAAATTCCGAAACCTTACTGCACATCTACAGGACACCACCAACTATCTCCAAAAAGATGATTAGACTACTGTGTAAAATGTAAGAGGAATTCAGGGAAACAGGGGCTTTTTGCATAAAAAACGTTAGTTTTCCGACCCCCATTTGTCCCCCAGGGTGAAAATGAAAATTCCGAAACCTTACTGCACATCTACATGACACCATCAAACATCTCCCAAAAGATGATTAGGCTGCTGTTTAAAATGTAAGAGGAGTTTGAGAAAGAAGAGTGTGACAGACGGACGGACGGACGGACAGACATGAGTAACAACAATATACCCGAACTTTCTTTAGAAAGTGCGGGTAGAAAGAGGATTTTTATACCCGCACTTTCTAAAGAAAGTTCGGGTATATTGTTGTTACTCATGTCTGTCCGTCCGTCCGTCCGTCCGTCTGTCACACTCTTCTTTCTCAAACTCCTCTAACAATTTCCGTCGGGAGAGGACAAGCAAGCTTTTCTTTTATGAAAAGATTGCCCCACTGTATGAGGTCTAGATGAGGGCACCTACAACCATCCCAAAACTATACATCAAATAGCACTAGAGAGGAGCCTCAAGGTCTCCTCTGAAAACATTACGCATACCTTATCATATGTTTACCAAGTAGGTGGGAATAAACTTTAACAGCATACAAATATATGCTTTTTGTCAATTCAAATTTTTGAATAAAAATATTACAATACACTGTAGATAAATGCACCACTAAGTCTAACTAAAAGTTTTGAAAGTTAAATGAGCATGCGTTTTGTTTTTGTTTTTTCTGTTTTTTTGTTTTTTGTTTTGTTTTTTGTTTTTTATTTTGTTTTTGTTTTTGTTTTTTTGATTTTTTGTTTGTTTGTTTTCTCGTCTCCCAAATCGCTATAAGTTGTTTCCTATGTGAATTTTTTTTTAAATAATGGAATAATTACCATCATTGGTATCTGTTGTTAAATGTAACAAAAATAGACACAAAGAGAGTAACCCTGTCTAAATTCCACAAAACACACTATTTGTTTATTATATATTTACATTTGAACTATTGTACTTTTTATATTGTTCGATTTTCAGGCCACATGTATTAAGTATCCTGAAAATGTTGAAACAGAGTTTGTGTCTGAGTAAATCCGAGTCCCAAATGCCATTTTCAACCAAATTCTGTCATTCTTTTGAAGTAAGAGCAAAGCCATGTTTGCAGCCGATTGATTTGGTGCATTACCGTTTGCATATGTGTATATTCTGACCTTAATACTGCCATTTTGAACTATGTCACAATAACAGGTGTCAGAAGAATAAGAACTGAGAGACGAATAGAACAGATAAAGACCATTTACAGGGGCTGTAAAGATACCATCGTTAGAATTGTATCCGTTTCCTTCGTTTAGTATAACATGCGGGAAGACCAGTCGTCGTTCAGGTGTGGTACTCATGTCAGAAGTTGACATTGAAGCTGTAAATCCAATTTTGAGTGTTTCTGCAGTAAAGAATGGATAAAGGGTTATAAAAAAAATACTAGATCGTTTGAATATCCCCCCTTTTGCGAATAAAAATCACAATCTAAATTAAGTAAGTTCCTGAATTGGCAAGAAGATGAATGATCCTGTCAACAGATGAAATGAAAAAGGGATTTGATTTTTTTCTGTACATACAAAGGTTTGGCATGTAGAATTCCTATCATTGCTACAGCATGATAAATTATCAACTGATCTAAAGGATATACCTGATTGAACTAGAGACGACATGTTCCATTCAAGAGCAGATAAAGAATTCACCAGATCAACCTGTTGACGTTCTGTTCTTCCGAGACTAGTTTTCAGATCATGTAATGTCATATTCAATTCACCTAAAACAGATTTGATACATCTTACAATTATCATGTCTGAAAGAAGAATTCATTATCATTTTAAACATAACTGTAAGGAAGCATCTTCACAAGATAAGGACATAAGGGTTCCTGAGTCAATTTGCAGACGCATCATCCTTTCAAAATTCTTTATTTTTTTCAAAGGCTGAGTGCAGCGACGTTTTTCAAAGAAATTACAAACACTCATTGTTTTTTTCAATCTCGCAACCAATCGCATTATAAGCTTTTTTGAACAAATAACCTGTGTCACGTGCATTGAGGGCGTCACTGTTTACTTATTGTTTACATTTTCTGTCTACTTACGAATGCCTCAATTTAATCGGTGCTTTGCTAAAAGCAAACCCGAATAAAATGTGATTATAGGGTACAATTGATAATGGACTCAGGATCCTGACTTTGAGGGGATGGTAAGAGGGTGACAACTATCTTAATTTAAGGATTTCCATCACAGCAGAATTTGCGAAAATGAAAATAACTCATATAGTTGACAAGAACCGGTAAATCGTGTTGAATTGCAGTGCAAATTATTTATATTGTTTAATATTGTCTTAGATATGTGTTGCACAATTACTATTCGAAAGATATTAAGTAGCATTTTTTTTTTTAAAAATTACACTGTTTTTGGTTTCTTACCAATATGACATTTTTGTGTTCACAAAACTCTATAAATTTGAGTGGATTCAAGCACTAAAAGATTCATTTATTACCTTCTTTCAATTAGTTTATTATATTTATTTATTATTATTTCACGAATAATGCCAAAATTAAAACATTAGTATATTTCAAAACTGCACACCAAATATAATTAAATACATCTGATATCTGATTTCACCTTCTAACATTTACAAATACATGTAATTTGGAAAATGCTTGTTTTAAAACAAACAGCTTAAATGGAATTACAAACCTTTTAAAGATGAAGTCAACTGTGTATGTGTTTTGTCCAAACTCGCAAGTGAGGATTTTATTTTGTTCTGTTCCTCCTTAACGCTAAGGATATCTATCATAACGTCTTTCAAACCTGAATTCATATTTCCTGACATATTCCTGAAACTCTCTTGTAAAGTATCATTAAATACACTGGATTGTTTTTGTAGGTCCAAAAGAGATAGTGACAAATATCTCACTTGTTTCTTTAGATTGCTTATTGCATTAAGATCATCCAAATACACTGCAGGAGAAGAAGCATTTTTTTGAAATTCCTGACTACAGAAAGATTTCAAAGCAGTAAAATTCTGGCGAAGTTCGTAGTTCTCAGTCTTCAGTTCTGCAATATCTTGTTTCAAAGAATTTATTTCGTTTGTCATAGATGCTTTAAGGCTTGCAAATTCATTCATCATTGTCTCCACGTTTTTCTGCAGGTGAATTCTCAGTGCAGTTTCCTGTGAAAGAATTTCGTGGAGAATGCTGGTATCCAATGAGGCCCCCGAAGTCTCCGACAAATGAGAATGGGGAAAAGGTCCAGTATTAGTTTCATTGTCGGATTGAGGGGCTAGAAGGCATTTCGCAGCATGAAAGATAACTAATAAAATGAACGCAGATTTCCCCATCTTCTCGACACTTCTAAAAAGTGTGAGGTCTACATTAATCTTACTCAACTCTGGATATATATTATTTCACTATATTTGATTAATACTTGTACTTTGTATCTTGTGAGGTCATGAGAAAATAAAACAAACTCGCCATATTTGCACTTTCAACAGATTACATACACGTAATTATGCAAAATAGCTGAGTCTGACGTTATCGACACAATATGGGGACAAATGATGCTTGTTTTTCATAAGTCGCAGTGATTGTGGAGTGATTAGATATGAAGATGTACACTTTGTTATCAAATATAGCAATATGATGACAAAGTTTGGGTCATACAACGCTCTGTACTCTTTTTTTTTTTTTTTTTTTTTTTTTTTTTTGCTACATGCAGATTTTTTTTTTAATTTTACATTTCGAAAACGACTTTTATAATATCGTATGGAGAGAAAGATACTAACTCAATCAGCATTGAAAAATCAAACAGTTCACCATAACTTATCCATGTTATCACAAGGGAAACATTATGAAGTGTTCTTTGTCGTGGATTTTGAAATTTTCTCTGTTAACAAAACACAGTTTTTTATGGTACATATTGTCGTTTCGTACTTATTGTTTTCGACGACAACATGTACCTACCATTACTGCACATATTATTGTCTATCAGTACATTTTGTTACCCGCAACAGTATGTATCGAGACAAGCCTTTTTTATTCCTGCTGAATTGATGACGAAATGTACAGTCACATATTGGCTTCTACTGAAATGTTCCAACCCAGGTTATACAAGTATAATTGGGTAGTTATTAAATCCATTCCTAATAATTCAATTTTCCATTATTCAGTGTAGAAAATAAGACATTTCCACCTTCAATTGTACGCATTTTAAAAATGTAACGTGAGGCGGATTGATGCGTTTTTGAGGTAAGTCATTATGACGTATGCAACAGAGGTTATGCGATGTGCATGTAAACTATTTTGTTATCCAATCAAATGACGCGTTACAACCAAAATTAAATTATAAGAAAATGAATTAAAATCTCTGTATAGTAGATATACCTCTGATGCTTTTTTATTAGCTCATATGCGTAGAAACGCCTATTGCTAGCCTAAACTCACATGTAAAAACACACTTCATATTGGACCAAAGTTTGTCTAACATATCAGGCGTACATTGGGCCAATGAGCACAATGATAATGGACTTATATTATTTGTCAACATTGTCCAATGTAACCAATGTCGTTGACCCATTTTGTCCCAAAGTTAAATTGCTATCGGGAATTAATGGTCAGTACAAATTACCTTTATTTTAAATATTATCTTGCAAAAGGGGATGCTTAATTACCCCTCTAGACACCTGATACTACCTCTGGAATTTCCAGTGGTTCTTGCATTACGCCCTCTTCACAGATTTGTATTGTGTTATGATTTTTTGAGATGGATCACTGTTTTTTATCTTCACCTTTTTCATACAGTTATATGCACATGTATTCTAATAAATTTTCTGTATTATATATCTAATAAATAGTCTTTAATGAAAAACTACTAAAAGTCTAGAGAATTTTAGCGTTCAATGTCTTAGCATTAGTTTGTATTGCGTAAATGAGTATACCCGAAACATTTCGAATACGAGCGTTAAATTTAACTTAAAATATCGAACCCCCATTGTAAACAAAAAAATGTTGTCTGGTCGATATCTCTCAAAGGGAAATTTATGAGAGATTAGTGGCAGCTAGGTAAGATGTGTTTATTTTCACACAAAATTGAAATTATTTATTAATAATTTAGTACGTATTAGCCTCAATAAAAACCTCAATAAGAAAATTATACAGCTTGGTAAGGTCAATGTAATGATGCGATATTAAACACATACAGGACAGACGTCAATTTAAATACCGATACAAAAAAATCTTATTTATTTGAGATTTAACTGAAATAATTAATATAAATCGTTGGGAGATGTTTATTTTAGCTATATAATAAAGGAGTAATTGAACTTATATTGGTGAATATTGCCACTCGTTGGCTGTACAAATGCACTCGCAAACTCGTGCATTTGTACAACCAGCTCGTACCAATACTCACCAATATAAGTTTAATAACCCTGTAATATTCGTACAGTGAGTGTTATATTGTATGTCTAAAATATTAAATATGAAAAAGTACCCCTTACGCTAATTTTGTCTATATCGTTAAAAATATGATAAATGATGCATCACTTATTAAAGAAAAGCATTGTCCATTATTTTCTGTTGTCTTCTAAATTTGTTTAGCTGTCACTAATAAATTGAGTATATGCCGGTAGGTTCCGGAAAACTTTACTATCTATGTTTTTAACAAGCACTTAATACACCGTCAAACACAGCCGTATAACTGAAGAGTTCATCGCAGCCCTTGCTGGAGTCATTGCTGGAGAAAAGGATTAAGAGCGTTAGAAGATACTCCCTGTAAAAATGTTGACAAAAATTGTCGGTTAGTATATTTTATTAAATTTGTCATTTGGAATTACAAATATGTACGCCATTTTACAACAGGGGTTGGCGCTTTCATTTATTTTCTTAAGATGTAAGTAATTTTTTTTTTTACTTCAACAGCGCATTTTCCATCTATAATCAGGAAGAATATACATGTATCATATATTCAGTGTGAAAAAATGTTACTAAACCTGTGAACAGATATAGCGCGTATATTCATCCTAGATATTGACTGCGATGTTTTGACTGGTATTCAAATGTGACCTATTTTGATTGTTTACAGGCAAAAGTAGGGAAGCCCGTGAATGACTCTGCAGTATCTTCTAGCTTTGGCTTCAGCTATATTGTTCACTCTCAAGGTAATAGGTGAAAATTTAAAAATGCTATTATGCATGATTTGATAAAAAGAAACACCTTCTTTTTATCTTATTTCAATGTCGAATTCCAACAAGTATTTAGCGATAATAAGGCAATCATGTACTCAAACGGTATACATTGTAATGATTGCATATATAACACATTTTGTCACACAAAAATGTAATTTGATGAAAATAAATATAATATACTTGAAAATCCAAGCGGGGAAGAATAAAAATGTAGAATCATTTTCTCAGATTGAATCATGTATACTTATTAAGCTATTGACATATCGTAAAAAAATATTTTTGTTTACATTACAGTATAAGACCTGTTTTGCTAAACAATGTATTGAATCATTTCCAACTATAAAAGGAGTGAAACAATGCCCGATGACAGAAGAAGCATGGCTGCATGCTGCCAAAAGGAAAAGGTGTGATGCACTAGCAAATATACAAACATGTGTCCCTGAGCCGGACAGATTCGTGTACCATTGTTTGGTAAATCAGTGGGGTAATGGGACGGTTGAAGTGTGCGCTCCAATATGGATTCTTACAGGTGATACTTCATATTATTGAAGGAAGGGCTTTACTTAAAAACATGAATTTGTTTAAAAATAAGGACAAATCGCTTTTGCTTGCTCAAATAGAGAAAATACCAGCAAATATAGTTTTTAGCTACTCTATCTTGGTCTAATATAATGCTTTGAATACGTGGATTTATTTTAAATTATGTCATACAGTGCAGATGATTTTTTTTCTGTTTTGTGTCAAATTGTGGGTCAGTCTAACTAAACAAAAGCACCCTGAAATTAGGGTGCAGTGTATAGAGGGTCCTTAAGATCGAACCCTTTTTGCCTAATATTTTTTTTTAAAAAGATGTCATCACTGACCACTGACCAGGAGTATTGTGATTTTCTAATGATGTATTGTAGTGCACAAAAGAACGACAATTAAGCATTTCAGCCTTTTAAATGAAATGAATATGTAATAATTTCTGAGAAGTGAATTTGCATATATGCATTGCAATGCTACTACATTGAGGTTTCTTTAAATTGTTGATGTCTACTTTGCAACTATAACAAAAAGAGAGTAAGTATGAGAGAGAGTCATCAGGTATTTAAAGCAAGTAGCACCTGTCAGCTGATCGCACCTTACAGCAACCTACAAGCAGTAAAAATGATATGTGCTGATTTTGTTTTTAATTATCTTCTTCATGTATAATTAAACTTTGTAATTTGCAACATTTTTTTCTTTCCTTTTCGTTTTCACCGTAATCTGAATCCAAAAAAAAAAAAAAAAAAAAAAAAAAATAATAATAATAATAAATTCAAAAATATATATATATTGTTAACAAGCGTTGTTGAACCAAAGTTATCATATCAATTCATGTCAAGCTTTAATGACTGAGTTTTACAAGATAAAACTGTTACTGCGATACTGTGCTACAAAGTAATAGGAAATTTGGGTAATAAAATGTCATCTTTGAATGATTACAGGGCACATTAATTTGGGTTCACATGATATGTTTTATATGAATTAGAAACTGGGAAAATATGATATTCTCTTACATGACTTCAGGCTGAATACTGTCTTTCATGGTTACAAGATATTGTGTTATGATATTGTCTCTCAAAATTACTGAATACTGTGGATAGCATTGTAATGCCATTCACAATTACAAGACACTGAGGATAATGAAATAATGTCTTACCTGAATTCAAGAGACTGTGGATAATTAAATGTATTACTGTCTTAAATCATTACAAGTCACTGTGAGTCTAACATGACTAAAGCACTTTCAATTTGGTAATAAAATTGGATCTGACATGATAAAAAGACACTTTGGGTAATATTGTACTGTTTACATGAATAACAGGATCGCACGCGAGGTAGTCTATTACTTCTTACATAATTACAAGATATTTCGGATAATATATGCATTACTTCTTATATGATTGTTAGACACTGTGTCTAATACGATGCTGTCTCACATGACTACAATTTACTGTGGATAATGTAATATTATATTACCAGATTCGGGGTACTTTAGGCATTGTGACACTGTCTAACATGATTACAAGATATTATGTATATGATACTGTCTTACATGAATATTAGATACTGAGGGTGAATTATAATCATAGGATATTGTGGGTACTATGACACTGTTATTGGGAAAATCGTCAACGATGTTCAGAAGGACTGTACAACTGATGTTAATTCCTGTCCGCTTAGGTACAATTCCTCGGAGTCTTTCAAATGTAAGTCCTTTAATGTTTTGTTTAAAAACTATAAAATACATTTACGTTCTAAAAGTTAAAGACAAGAGAGAAAAAGTATGTTTTATCTTTTTTTTGTTTTTTGTTTGTTTGTTTGTTTTGTTTTGTTTTTTTGCAAACTCGTAATATGTAATTTGAATCGTTAATGTGTGTATATATATATATATATATATATATATATATATATATATATATATATATATATATATATATATATATATATATATATATATATATATATATATATATATATATATATATATCAAAAATATCTATATTTAAATTTTTGTAAAACATCATAAATACGAAGATAATAATTCAAATGCTTAGAATGGTTTTACTTTTTAAGACCCCAGATGCTATGACGTTAAGAAGAGTAAAGAAAACACACTAGGGGATTGTAAAAGGTAATAAAAAGGATCTGTATTTGTCTTTCTGGACATCATCTTTTATTTAAGTTTTAAGTTAATCACATTCATTACTATTTCAGCTCAACGGAATCGCAGAATGAGTGGATGATAATAGCGATTATTCTTGCTATATGTTCCTGTATAATAATTGCTGTTATATGCTGGTGGTCAAGACGAACAACAGGTATGTCGAATTTTATATCGTTACTATGTTCTGTCTCTATTGATTATATATTGCTATATCAGGAATATCATCTTCATTTTCAGGAAAATTTGAATTGAGAAATCATCAAAGAGGTACGTATTTCTTTCTAAAGATACAATGACATGAATCTTTAAGAGTGCCAATTTTGAACATAATGGCAGCTTTTAAACCCATTATTTAACGTTTCCAAAATGTTTTAATGCAAAACTGGAATTTAATGCGTGTTTGTGTGTGTGTTTTTTTTTTTCTAAAAAGGCCAAAATTCACACGGACAAGCTCAGGTTAATGGGGAAGAGGCTTTACCTTTGAATAATGAAACTTCAGATGGTACGCTAAAAACTATTTTTTTTGAAATTAATAAAACGTAATTATAAATCGTAAATGATCTCTTGTAAAAGAATGCATAATTAGAAAAGATATGCTATCTTTGACATGATCTATGACACTATGCAAAAGTTAATTTGATGTGGGTAGCAAGGAGAGAAAAAATAAAAACAAAACTAATGACTAAGAAAAGACTGCAATGTAAAGAGCTAAAACTTTGAATAATTTTTGAGTGAATATCATTATCTATTAAAGCTTGTGGAGCTGTTTCAACCAAGGAGGACGCACTCGACGAAAAACGGTTAGAATTGACAATAAATGTTTTATATTCTTCTCTAAATATTTAAAAGGTAATAATAAAGGTATTTTTGATTTTCTTCTCAACATTTCTTTGTAGGACAAGTGGCAATATAACATCAATTGAAGTCTATGGCAGAGGTAAGGAGGTTCATGATCAACAATATAAATATCATAAAACTTGAATATATATCAACATTTACGTGCAATTTTTTCGCATGATATATCATAATGAAAAAAAAAAAAAAAAAAAAAAAAAAAAAAAAAAAAAAAAAAAAAAAAAAAAAACAACAACAAAATTGATTATTGACAAGACTTCTCTGGCAATACGTATCTAAAACAAGTAAATGTTAGACAAGCTAGAAGCTGCATACTTTGCAAATCCTGACATTTTTTTTTTATCACAGCAACTAAAATACATTTAAAAATCAGAATTTATACGACTGGCAATGTTTAATTAACTCTGCTTCTCTCGTTGTGTTCGGTTAGATCTTCAGCAAATGTAAACAAGTAAGATGTCATGAACTGTTTAATAAAGGTCGTATAATTTGATCAATATTAAATCATATAATAAAACAATTATTGCTGTTTTTCAATCAATACGATGGTTAAACCACATCACATGAGGAGTATGATATTCACCATGCACGAACAGTAATAAATGTAAAATATCTTTTTTTTAATACTGTGTGGGCGTACATGTAATAAGACACCTCTCTCGTTTAGAATTTGTATACCAAGCAACACCATCGAAACATGTTTATAGCAGGTAAGAGTTATTTCAAGAGTTACTTCTCTTGTTTTTTTTTAATCTTTAATAATTTAACATACAAATATTCCGACACATAAAAGAGCATTAGTGGTACATTTGTTTTATTTACATTTTTTAAAATCTTGTTCATTGCTAAAGAGAGTTACATATGGTGTTTATACCTTCTGGTTACCTTTTACTTTTTTTCCAGTGGAAGTTCAAATTATATAAACTCAGGTAAGCCTTTCTATTTATCTAGTTTTTTTTCTATTTGTGATATTTTGCTCTCACTTCTTTAGAAAAGGAATTTTGTATAATTGGAGTTTTTTTCTTTCATTTTCTTATTTTCTCTATTTGATAATTTATATAATAAAAATCAAATATGATTTAAATGTGTATAATTTTTGCAGACCAAAAATTGAAAAAAAATCAAAGAATATATATATATATATATATATATATATATATATATATATATATATATATATATATATATATATATATATATATATATATATATATATATATATATATATATATATATATATATATATATTGTATTTAAAATTCATTCTTAATTGTGCGATAAAAATAGAATGAACATCAGGTAGAGCCGATTGAATGACTTTGATGTACGAGGGTTGTCCAAAAAGTTCGTGGACATATGCTTAATTTTCTTTATAAAGTCCGAAATGGCAAACATGTGCGATCTTAATATAGACCATGATTGAGTAAATGTACAAAAAATTAAAACAATGCACACTATTTACTGAACATTATAGGTGTAAATACTTTGTATATGCAAGTCGCAATGGCCAGTCTGACGTAACGCTTATTTCATGATAATGTCAGAAATATGAATTTTGAATTTTTATCGCATGTTCATAGACGCACGCTATTTTTCTTTATTATGCCACATTGCCAAATGTGTGCAAAAATATTTATGCATAGATTATAATTAATTTAAATTTTAAGATTCAAAACAATGCACAATAATTTACGAGCGTCATCAATATCAACACTTCGTAAATACACGATGCACAGCCCAGCCCGACGGCGCTATATTTATAACAACGTCATGAATAGAAATATATCCTATTTTCATCAAATAACAGTGGTTTCCACTTCTTGTAGTGTCTCCGAAATTTTACACACCGTTGAAAAATCGTATACACCAATTACAAATCACTAGACTAAATATTTTCCAATAAATTTAAGTTGTTTGAATAAATAGTTTGTTTTTGACGACGTTTCAACCATATTAACAATAATTGTATGATTGGACGCTGTCCCGTTCGGATGGCCGACATCGCTTTTTCTGTCAATTTTTGAAACATACTTCTTGCGGTTTTCACTTAATATTTTCATTGTCTATTTAGTAAGCGATACTAAAGGTATCAGAAAATGGCGATAACCGCTTTATTTGTGATAATTTGAATTTATATTCAGCTTTGACTCGTTTTAAAAAGAAAATAATCATTTCAATCAGATCACTTTATTTAAAAGTTCAGGCATTTTAACGCTGGTCCGTGCGCACTATCGGCGACCTTTAATGACCGACATTTTCACAAAAATATTAAGTTCAAACAATAAAAACCAAACTATTCCGACTTGGATTTTCATAACTAATATTTTGGTGTACAATAAGCACATCTTGAGCCATTCATTTTGGCAAAAACGCCATTGTCCACGAACTTTTTGGACAACCCTCATACATTATGAATAAAGACACATTGGCTACAAGAATATTGACTCAATATATTTGTTCAGTAAATGATGCGATTAGTTTTGGGACTTGATTGAAAATTCATCAAAGAAATAGATTTTTTTTATTCACATTGTTAACAAATCAACAAAAAGAATTATAAAAACAATCGAAAACTGAATCATTTATAACCATTAACCAGGTATATTGCATGTCAAATTGCCTAACAACTTGGCCAGGAAATATAAATGTACGAGGGTTGTCCCAGAAAAACGCGAACTTTTTTCAATATTTTTCGTTTCACTAATATTATAAAGTTAAAAATTGGCATGCACTATAATCAACATTTTTTACATAATTCACAGAAATTTCAATAAAATATCTCTATAAATAACATTTTCTCTCTGATAAATCACCCATTCAAAGTAGCTCCCGGCGCAACACCGACGAAGTCAGAACGTAGCTCATGGAGTTTTTGGATTTGTTCAGGAATCGTGCGTCTTTAAAAATTCGTTCGAAGCAGAAATTCGAAACTTCATTTGATTATTTTTAGTAACCAAGCTATCCATTTCACGCGAACTACAGTTAAGAATAAATCAAGGAATTAATTCTTATAATAGACAATTTTCCAACCCCGATCATAAACTTAACTACTCGCATAGTTAACACCGTCTCCACGTATAACGTCCAGCGCTAGACTTCAGTCTGTCGTCATTTTTGTTGGCCTACCAGACGCTTCTTCCATGGGATAACCAGTCCATCCATCTTTGAACCTCTTTTCCGACTTTCCTTGCCCGACTTAGCCGTTTTTGACAATATCTAACTAATAGTGTTTTGTCATATAACGTCATATTTTTTTGTTATTTATGATGTCAAAGTATTAATTTTTTACACACAAGTACTTTAGATCGTACAGTTTCTATGGATGTAATTTTTGTTACATTATGTTTCCGTATAGCCTTGTAATAAAGAAAATTTTAGATGGCAATGTTAATTCTGAAAGTCAAAAAATTGCCGTGCGCCGACCACTGATATTTAACACCCTTTAAATGCTGTTTCTAAATGCATGTGACATTCCAACTTTGCAGTATTTGGTAAAAATGACGAAAATATCATTTCCCAATATTGTGCCAGAACTGAATAATTTTGGTAAGGTAGTTTATGAAATATTAAAAAAGTTCGCGTTTTTCTGGGACAATCCTCGTATATGCTATTCATTTTGGATAAGAGAAGAAGTTTGTTTAACTTCCCTTCGAGAATCTTTTACTTATATTAAAAGGTCACGACTTGCCAGTAGAGGGCTGAAAATTTAGCCCCGTATTCGGCACTTAAAACCTTTGAACTGTGAGGTATCTTTTTGTGCCAGTACCTTCTACGACATTGGACCTCGGTGTATGTTGTCTTATTCGAAGGATCGGTCTCAATATCCCACCGTTCAATTCAAACCCGCGAAGTTAGGATTACTTTGGCAACTCTAGAGCAAATGAATAGATCATTGTTATCTGTAAAAAGCTCAATTTTTGCACCTTTCTTGTTTTCAAGACCTTCTTGACACAGCTACTTCAGATGGAATGGAGACGGATAAGGGAGAAAATGCACTTTCAGAAAGGTTGAAATTTATTATTATTATTATTATTATTATTATTATTATTATTTTACAAATCATATAAGTACATTTACTTAGATTTCTAAACACTTCTACCCATAGAATACAAAAACGGGAAGCAGCAACAAAATAATGAAAATAATATTTAACCGATACATTGTATAGCGTAAAATTTTAAAGAGGAACAATTTTTGTTTACCATAAAAAATGAGAATCTTTTGAATATTTAATTGATTTGTTTAATATTTTAGCTATCCTAGGATGCCAGATACCTTCAGTGAGTTACCATAGCAAACTGAATATTTTCTGACGTCATAGACAATTTAGATCATTTTCTGTATTTCGTAGACAATTAAGATAACGTTCTATATTTTGATCAAAACAAATATATTGCATTCGATTTATAAATTGAAAAAAAAAATAAATAAATAAAAGTCATGGAAGAACTTTCTCTTCTTTTTCTCAAATCAGCTTTTAAGAATAGGATCTTAAGTTTCATAAATGTTTTAACCTTTAAGGTACCAAAAAGAGACGAAGAAGAAGGAAGAAAAATAAACATCATATAGGTAATACTTTGTTCTAAAAACATGCAATGCAAACACTCTCTTCAGAAGATATCTTGGGAAAAAAAAAGAAATTGATATGTCTCTGAATGTTTGTAAAATATTGAATCACTGAGAAATGACTGAAGTGTGTTGTAAGTAGCCTTTTAAAGCTGAATTAAAATCTATATATACATGTATGTCATAGCAAGTTTTAGCGTATGGAAGTCTTCCATATCATTCAAAAATACTCTAACATTCCTCTTTAATAAAAAGAAGATTTATATTAAGGTATTTCCACCATCAATTTTAATGGTTCAAAGTAGGAAAACTTCATTTATTTTCACAGAATATAGTTTAAATTAACAAATAATCACAAAAATCTATAGGTTGCCATATTTTTAAGGCACAAGACGTAAATAAACAGAAGTATATGTCAATATGAAAAATAATACATTTTTAGTAAATAGTATACCGGTAATAAAAATTATGTAAAAACTGGTTCAAATACACTATTTTGAAGTTAAAAGTTCCAAAATAATTGCTTTTATATAAATATATCTGAAATGTGAATATCAGGGAATCCATTTTACATTGAAAATACAATGAAGAAAATAAAATGCCTGAATGAAGGTGCATGAGAAGGAGTTATTGCCGTTAGCAACATTTTTAAAAGATCAAATAATTGATTACGTAAAGGAAATATATATTTTATTCAATATCTTACTTAACAATATTCTTTACTACACCTATTGAGAAGCAGTATTTATCTATTGGCTATGAATATAAATTAAAAACAGTTTTGGCAAAAACCTGTGAGATCACAGGAGGATGGAAATACCTTACATGATGAATCGTGAAAATGAAATGAAATACGAATATAGTAAATCTTTGTTTTTGTTTCTTTAAATATTGCACATTTGGGATTACAAATAGAGCATTATGACAGTTATCAAACTGATAATATTGTAAATCTTTTCCCCTTTAAATATTGCATACAATGTATTTAGAATTTTGAAAAAGCATTATGACTGTTGTCAAACCATTAATACTAGGTGAGAACACTAATCATATATTCTGCTCCACCTAATATATAAATAATTCAGCGTGCATGTTTGATTTTTGCTACAATAATTTTTTAACGGTGATGGAAATAGGCGTTTTTCCTCCAGAACTCCATAAAAATTCATTCTTCTGATTTTCTTTATAATATTTTCAGACGATTTTCGTGTGAAAGGAAAAGGGGGTAAACAATAAGGACATACTTTAATCCGAGAGAAGGTTTGTTTGTAGAGATAAAAACACTTAAATTTGTTGGATGAGGAAAATAAAATAAGTTTTCTGTTTTACAAAGCAAATACAATATATTCAAAAAAGAAGAAAAAATGTATATATATGCTCGTATAAAGAATTTACACTACAATTAAATATTCGTTATTAAAATCATGTCCTTCACGTCCTTTTTCAGGAGGGCAAGGGCACTGATATCCATCAGAGTCGGTGTTTTCATCAATTACTCGACTAGGCTGCTCACACTTAGGCATGAGAAGTGTTGATGGCTGATGGTTCTGCGGAGGATATCTGTCAAGCTGAGGAATCGTTGAATCTTCCTCATCGTTTTCAATTGTTTCGTACGGATTTGCCTCAGATTGT
This sequence comes from Saccostrea echinata, assembly GCF_033153115.1. Taxonomy (NCBI): domain Eukaryota; kingdom Metazoa; phylum Mollusca; class Bivalvia; order Ostreida; family Ostreidae; genus Saccostrea; species Saccostrea echinata. The sequence goes on along the minus strand of NW_026889801.1, from coordinate 16,541,786 downwards.
TGATGTTCATCATAGGACATTGTGTTTGACTCAGGGACAGGCAGTCTTAATAAGTTTTTATCGTGTACAAGCGCTTGTATTGGTTCGTAATATACAGGAACGTTTTGATCATTTACGAAGTCATTTACAATAACTCCTCTTCTTTTCCGACATTTGTTTATTGCATAAATAGCAGCTACCATAAAAGATACTGTAAATCCTATCGCAAGAATTAGGTAAAGCGGATTGTTGATAAGTAATTGATCAGATATATTGCTACGGAATCGCACATTATTGAAAATTCCCGAGGATTCAGTTGACTCTGAAGAAGAGTTGTAAGATTTGGATACTGATATATTCTTAAATAATGTGACCTTGGTGAATCTTTCCTCGAGAGAATTGTTAGTAGAATATTTGATGGTTGTGATGCGCTGTGTTCCTATGTTAAGCTGAGAAATAGTAGATTGAAATGATGTGTGCTTTTCGGTGATCATATGCCTAGCCACTGTAGTGGTTTCTCTAGTTGTGTTCTTGTATATAGCTGAAACAGATAACTATATCGATACTATATAAAGTTTACTACTCTTCTAGTTTTTTTTCTTCCATTTAACTTCACGGTTGTGGTTTTTATTAAAAAAAATCATCTATCTCTTTCTCTCATACTTGATAAAAAACCTATTGAGATAAATATAAGTGTTATTAAGGAATTTCTACAATTAGAACGTAAGTTAAGGAAGTAATAAATATAAAATTATTACTTGAAATATGTGCACATCCGGTTTTCCTGTCACATAATTGTTCATCACACAAGCAGAATAATTGGCAATTGACACCATAATTTGGATATCGGCATTCATGAAGGCAGTTTACTCCAAAATAACCGGGTTGACATTCTGAAACTCAAAATAGAAAAAAAGGTGTCTACTTTTTATTTTGATTGTAAAAGGAAATAATTTAATTTTTCTTTTCATGCCCTTTGTCTGATTTAACCGTTTGAATACTTTGTTGAATGAACGGTCTGTAAAATTTTTATGTATCAATATTAGAATGCTCCTTTTGCAAATCACTAATCTTAATACTTTTTAAAAATAAATTTTGTCTGGAAACAATACTGAGATTTACCTTTTGATTGCGAACATCCCGAGGCCACGTGACAGACTGATGGATCACATTTACAAACATGTTGACATCCTTTGCCATAACTTGGGTACCTACAATTGTGGGAGCAATGTTGTCCTATGTATCCCGGGAGGCATTCTGAAAGGAACACGTTTTAATTGTCTAGCGCAAGGTTTATTTTATTAAATAGATTTTACATTTACTAAGACAAAAATTAGAGTAAAATAGGTCACACATTTGCTCATGGGAAACAAACTACCAAACAATGTTTAAAAATGTTACCAGATTTAAAACAGAAATACAGCTTTAATTTCATACTGAAACTGACAATAATTATTTGAAGCAGGAAAAACTTCAAGCAAAATAAAAGAGTTTCAAACCTTTGCATTTTCCATTTTGAGCATGTCTGAAAAATATTATATTTATCATTGATAATAATATCTTGTACCTTATAGTTAAGGCAACGGTAAAATGTCTTTCGTTGTGAGAGAGAAATTAAAACAAATCACAGTTCTTAATGGAACAAAGCACAATCTTCAATGAAACAAAAACAATGCACAAGAAAAAGTACATCTGTAACTGCTGCATCTTTTTGGAGCAATTATCAAACATCGATTCCCTGTGTAAGTCATTCGAGTTATAACTTTACAGAAAAAAAAGAGTGTTTTGCACAAATATTTCAATTGCTTTTATAAAACAGGAAGTTCAGTATTTTTATAAATTTAATAATTGGAGTTCCTGAGTACAATTATCAACTTATTTCTTAATGATAGAAAAATTATTTTTAAATTATAATATACATTTAGAATATTAAAATTGCTTATTGTTATCTTTCAACTTTCATATCGTCAATATATATTCAAAAACAGTGTAAAAAATTATTATCTTAAAACGTCATTCAGAACGTTCTTAATTGACTGCCTGAAGATATTTTATTTCCTCTGAAATTAAAATATCGAACTTTAAAAGGAATTATGCATATATTTATATCCATTTTTTTGAAAATTTTTATCTAAACTTTAATCTTCCAATTACGGACTTTGCTATTTATGTGCCTATCACCTAGCACTAAATATGTAACATAAACTTAACAAATACTCTAATAAACGTTCTCTGGCGAATATTATTGTTTTATTGTATTTGTTTAGATGGAAGGACCGTTTGAATGGGTATATTATATACTACTAGCTTTTTGTAATCCGTTAGAAAATATCCATCACGCTCAATAGTGTCACTAGATGTACGCTTATATCCTTTAATATGGTATAATAATATGCTTTGATATTCAATTTCTTGATTAAAATTAAGTTGGTTTGTCATTGCATTATCGAAAAAAAATTTCTTGATATGATTTAAGAATTTGATAGTTTCATTGATTTACAAAAATCTTTATCATACGTATAAATGATTGTACATAACAAAAGGGTATTGGTAAGGAACATACCATTGAATATTCGCAACAATATATAGTTTCCTTTTTTCTAAATTTCCAAAATACCGATCAGTATGATAAACATCGAAATAAAATATTTGTACTTAATCTGTGCAAGAGTACTTTTCAAAGGACAGTTGAAGCTTGTAGCTTTATTGTTCATGATTCCTCAAGAAATGAAAAAAAAATATGATGCTACCACTTTGACTAATTTGTTTTTGTTGTTTTTTGTTTTTTGTTTTTTGTTTTTTTTTGTTTATAAACATGCATTTGATCATATAAGAAAAAAAAACAATCTTAATTAAATAAAAGCGATTTTTCAGAATATATGAACAAGAAGGCTTTAAATGCAATAAATATATGTTCTGATGACATGAAAAATCTGTCATGTTTATTGACGGCTTCTCATTTCCTGATAATCACGACACTGTTTTGATATTTTGTAACTATTACTAAAATCATAATTTTTATTACCATTGGCCATTTAATGTATGTGCATGAAAAAAAAAAGTTTTACATTTGTTTTAATTTAAATCAAAACTCATTCACTCATTGCTACTTTGTTGAAGTATTGCTATTGGACATTTTGCTACATATTAATAATTTATTAATTCTTTGTGTTAAGGTCATCTGTAACAGTTTTCTTTTCATTCTATCGGTCATATAATCTTTTGCATAAATGTGAAAAAGTTCAACCTGAGTTATATTTATCTTTTGTGATATTTATCAAAAAGACATTTTTTTTTCTTGTATTGGAAATTTTTTTTTGCACATATTAGAGGACTAACAGTCCACCGTATAAACATATTATAGATGAATAACTATTAATAACTACAGACATATAAACATTTTATAGATAACTGATTTCTAATATATAATTTTTTTATTATAACAATTTATTATGCTAAGTATTTTTATTGAAATGTAACAATTATTGATATTTTAGCTTACCAGAAAAAAAATTAAGGAGATTAATCACATAATAACACCGATGAGCTTATAAAGTGACTAAGCTTCATATTCCTTTACAAAAGTATACAACAAAGTGACAAAACTAAGCAAAACTTAATAACAATTACACATACAATTAAGCTAGTACATGTATGAACAAAATACTAATTTAATGTACGATTGAATATGACAACAACGAATATACATGTACGATGTCTATACTGCCTTAAAATAACAATAAACAACATTTTTACAAACTCTGATTTTCTTCCATAAACATACGATTAATGATAGAGTACAGTAAAACTCGTTAAGTACGAACACGGATATAATGAATTTACGGATGTAGGGAAGTCCCTGGCGAAATTCTTTATAAAAATCTATATTGCTAAGTCGCTATGTATACTTTAACGAATTTGTTATATGGATACACATGTATAACGAATTACGGATATAGCGAAGTAAATTCTCAGGTCCCCAGAACTTCTCTATAACCGAGTTTTACTGTATATCATTCTGGTATGTAGAGACCTTGATAAAATTATTTTTAGAATTATTTCAACTTGCATAAGAAAACTGTTTATTTGCTATAAATAATGGACAAATCAACATTTTTTGTATATCCTTGGTATTAACCCCTCCAATATTGTAGAATCAATTGATTATAGAATTTTCAACTGACAGCAGTTCAAAATATACCGGTTGTATTTCAGTATTTTAGATTGAAGTGTTTTAACTTTACACAGGTAGGTACCAGTCACCCAAATAGGATATAATAACCCGTTTCGGATATTATATCCCAAACGGGATATAAATAATTTACAGTATAAAAAATAAAAATGTGAATTTTGGCTACAAATGTCATAAATCTGCATTAAAATACTTAAAAAGGAAAAAGTTTTAGCAAGCAGGTTTTTTCTGCAACCCGACAGTTTGTAAGATTGATCCCCAGGAAGTTAAAGAACTTCCGATGGATCAATCTCCTTTACAATGGGCATACAGAAAAACTTGTTAATCAAAAGTTATTCCTTGATAAGCATCTTGATGCGAATTTATGTTATTTAGAGCCCAGATATTTTTTTTTTTATTTCTTGCAAATAAATTTATATCCCATTTGGGATAAAAATCCCAATCAGGTTATTATGTTCCTTTTTGGAGATTGGTCACAACCTGTTAAAAGTTAAATTGTTATATTTCATTTCCTACTATTCCCAGCTGCAATTTGTATACTAGGAAAATTTTGCTTGTTTATTAAGATTATTTTCCCCAAATGAATTTGTTTATTGACTTCGACAAAAAGAGACTTTTAGATCTGGAAGAAAGTTATAAAGTAAACCACAGTCTGATAAAAAGTTTCAAGCCGTTATGGTTAATCAAAGTAATACATTTTAGATTAAGTATAGTCACTACAAGTATAATTCAAGATTCTACCAGGTCTACTTGGCGGTTTTGAATGCCTAATAGTTAATGACGATGAGTCTGTTAGGATGTTTTATTTGCAAGCATAAATTTGAAGTAGTATTCAAGTACTGCTGTCATTTTCAAAAGCCTTATCCCTTTCCCTCACTACACATTCTTTTCCAATGTCTTTCTTAGGATCTTTGCTATTTAACCATTTTAAGAATTTACGAGTACTACGTACATATTCCCGTGTACCTATTAGCACAGGATGTCAATTTAAAGCGTCATAGACGTTTGGATTCTCTGTCATCATTTTTGTTTCCTCCTAACTTTGTGATTTTGAGAATATTAATGTAATCATTTTCAGTGTTGATTTCGTTCTTTTTGTCTTTGGAATCGCAAGTTTCCCTTTCGTCCAGATCTTCGTACAAGCTATTCCTTTCAGTTCGACTCTCATATTTGACATGTCGGTGTCTTAACTTCTTTCGTATTTTTCAGATAGGGATTCTTCACATTTTTAGATAGACTTAAATCCAACGGCGAGAAGTATTAAGCAAAGAGCATCCACAACACCAATGAGAATCTGAGTTGTTTGTGATTCCTACTTTGATTTGTTTGGTTTTTGCAGATTTCAGCTCATCTAGTGTCTTTTTAGCAGGATGTGTAGTTTGTTTCGGAATTGGATGAAGATTGTCCCTAGATTTTAAATCAGTTATCTTTCTAGCTGAGTAAGTATGTTCTTTTATAACTACATTAAGACCGTATCTTTATAAATGGGAAGGCGCACTATAAAAAAAATAAAAGAGCTTGATCAAGGAATTTTTCATATGTCTGTGACACAAGAATGAAAATTTAACCTATATGATATGAAGTTTCCAAATACCTTTACAATATTTATTCTTATCATACCACTTTAAAAAGTATACACGAAATTTAAGAGCGGGACTTTGTAAAAAAGTTGAAAGTCTATATATTTAATTCCGTGGAAGAAATATGTTCTAGTACTAACGTGGACATTGTAGTTTACACTGAAAAAATAATTAAAAATATCAGAAACATTGTTTAATATACATTTGGTAATTGCATAGGTAGATAATATTAATATTCTACTGTAAAGTATTTATTCCAAACCTGCCCAATCTTTGCATGCTGTAGAGACGTGTATGTCAAAGTATTCCTCTGTATAGATGCATACATGTATGTTTTGGCATGACTTACAATAACCTGGGTATCTACACGGAATTGAACAATTCAAACATATATAATCGAAGGGACATTCTAAAATTAAAGAGTAAAGCGTTGTGTAAGAAACTGATTCCTTAATTTGTCATACCTTTGCAATCTTTCGAGATCCCGTCGAAAAAAAAATCCGGGACAACACAATTTCTCACCATCCCGGAGAATCAAAAAGCTCATTTTAGTAGCAACAATAATGTGTGTAATCATTATTTTTTTTTCTCAGACTGTCCCTTTGCTGAAAAAAAGAATAGATAAATAAATAAATAAAACGATGAACTTTTGAAAAATTAAATATAGCATAAATGTTTTTTTTTTGGTTTTGTTTTAATTTCCAAACAAGTAAACTATCTAAATAATATTTATTATAAATAAAAATCTAAATAATATATATTATATTATAATTATATATTATGATTCCGTAAGGTTGGCATCGACTGCTGGCTGTATACACAAAACAAGTTAATTAACAAGAAATTAACAAGACAAATTTCTGTTAGATACATTGCAGATGTGAACGCTAACCTTCATGAGGGCAATCAAAAAACATATGTTAACTCAATTTTTATATAATTGATAAATTCAAATTATCTCACGTAACTATTATTTAAAAATTCTCTGAATTAACTTCAAAATAAGGATGTGTTGAGGTTCAATTAGTCGACAGCTGATTCAAAAGATCCATTATTATTGATTATTATCCATTTACACGTTCATCTCATAGAAGATCAGAATTGTAAAATGTTTGAACAAATAAACATATTTTCCTAAAAGTTGTAAATCCGATGACACCAATAGTAAAATGGCCTCTTTCCGTTATTAATTACAAAAGGCAAGTGCGTTTATGCATTTTAGAGCATTCATGTATTTGCATTTTTTCAGCGTTAAAAAAATGTCACTAAGTAAAAGATAACGATAGATAAACCAAAGAGTAACAACACTACACAGGAAGAAGTATAAACTGTCTTTTATTTAGCAATTTTAATAAAATATCATTTGAACAGTAACTAGATCCGAGGATCCATATCTCGTCAGGTTGGCATGCTCGGATCATCAGATCAAAGGAAAGGCGGGTCAAGAGATCAAATGCGAATAGCTCTTCGGGTTAGTCTCTGTAATGATGATAAATTTATCATATGTCCCTCTACTATTGGGTAAATATAATAGAATTTTTTAAAATCAATCATTTCTTGCTTATTAATTAATTAAAACATTTTTCATGGAACTTTTAGCTGACAGGCAAGAAAACTAAAAAGAAAACATCGTCAGTTCCCGAGAATGGTGATATACCTGGATTTAGGTTACCATATTGTGGGGATCCTTATCAAACCGTCAAGTGCAATCAACGATTAACTTCAGCCAGAGACGCTGGAAAAATAATAACCACTGTTACTAGAAAAATTTTAGTGGCAATTCTTTTTTTTTATTTATTACATACCGAATTAAAAAAAAAAAAAAAAAAAAAAAACACCATCAGACTTCTTTTTGATAATACCAATAATAATAAATTCCCTCAATGTCTTTTAACAATACTACAATTTCTAAAATGTAGATTTCCCCGTTACATCGGAGTCTACAGGCAAGATCCAGTATTATCTATCTTCTTCACAGAGAAAAAGACGAATTTCCTTTTCATGGTTGTTCTTCTTACTAGTATTAAGCCAGTTTATGTTAAAATCTTTTCTTCACAGATCTGTGCTGTCAATGACTTGATACATGTAACTCTGAAAGTTGCACTTGGAATGGATGCAACTTAAAGTTTGTTTACTTTCATGACCAATAATGTTTCAGGATACATCCTCAAAATCACTTTTGAGAGCTAAAGAATTAGGAAATCATAATAACGTTTTCAGGTCAATTTTTTTGTAACTATTAAATGAAAATGTATTCTATCCCCATCGTATGCAATTTATCAGTTTATGTATAAATTGATTCTAAGACATGTTATCATGGCTGTATTATGAATACTGATATATTTGACCATGAGAGGGAGGGACATTTGTTTATAAACACACTTCTTTGTATTTTGGTTCCCTTTGTATTAAGTATGAGAGGTACAGATACCATTTTTTTTTGATGGAAAAATCCTTCAGTACATATGAGAAAAAGTACATTTCCCTAATATGATTGATTGTATATTGTTTTACGTCCCATTCGAGAATTTTTCACTCATATAGAGACGTCACCAGATACCGGTGAAGGGCTTCAAATTTTGACCTTTACTCGGCACTCAGGGCCATTGAGCAGTGAGGGATCTTTATCGTGCCAACGCCTGCCGTGACACGGGGCCTCGGTTTTTAAGGTCTCATCCGAAAGACCCGCAACTTTCACTTCAAAGTGCCGAGAGCATGGCGAAGGAACAGTTGCTACCTATTTTTTATCGACTTAGGTCTGTCGCGGCCGAGATTCGAACTCACGACCTCCCGATCACGGAGCGAGCGCTCTACCGACTGAGCTACCGTGAACGGTCATTTCCCTAATAAATTTGGTGGATAATTATAAGTAACGGGCCTGTGTCAGTCGATGTTTTGATTCTGTTGAAAGTGAGCAATGCAAAATATTTTAGTCTATCAAAATCTGTGTATATAAGATACATACTCTATATTAGAACATGTGCACGAATCCTGCATGCCTACAGCTGTGAAATTTATCGAATGAAAATATACATTGTTTTTATAGACTCGATTCAGAATCCTCTAGGGTCTCTATCGGGTATGATTCCCTGAATGTATCATTGAAATAAAAGGAAATTTCCTTTGTTATTGTTTTACAATAACTCATTTTACTAATGTGTACGTACTTTATAAATTCTGAATGAACTCTTTCAAAAGCTATTGCTTCAAGTTATACACACAACATTGGAACACTTATTTTGTTTTCAATAACTGTCGATCAGTCAATGGTTTAGTAATGACAATTAGTACGTAGAGTTATGTTTTAATTAAAAGTGACTTGCCTGTTGTTTTTTGAGGCACAATATAACATGCATAATTTGGCATTCCTTACATGGAAATGAATCTGTGTCTGTAAATGTGTACGTTCATCTTAAAAAAATATGCTTGCTTGCCCTCTCCCGACTCTGGATAAAAATATTCGGTCGGTAGGTTGGGGGAATTTTTTTTCATTTAAAAACACTTAAGAATATGATGTTAAAATGATTATTAATGGGATGAGAAAAAATTAAATATGAATGAAAATAATTATTTGTTTTCTGGAGTTTAAAATTTTGAGTCGGGGCATTTTTAGTCAATCGCTCGGGAGAGGGCAAACATTTTTTTTTAAAAATGGCCTAAAGTGGTATCTACAAGATATCCTCTTAAAAACAAAATAGGAAATTAGAACTCTACACGATCTTTGACTGTAAACCCTATCCCTATTTAAAGTCATTGAATTCGTGAATATATCAAATAATATTGATACTTTCGTTTTTCAAACGAAATTATTGTCCATTTTAGAGACAATTGAAATTGAATATTTTAACCAGTGGATAGCTGTATTGGAACTCGCCAGTAACAAAAGAACTTGTTCTACATAAGGGACCCATTACTAAATTTGCAAGTAAATATGATAAGTTGAAACCTTTCGCTTCATTAATTCAGCTTCAAGTCATAATTACCTCCCACAATTTACTCTAATTACTCTATCAGAACATGTCATACCAACTGTGTTTGAAACAAAAACTGCCTTACGACCAAGAGTGTATTCGGTTTATTTCCCATCAAGATCTTAAAACTTTAATATTTTGAAAAATACTGACTAAAATATAAAACGAGGCAGACAATCAATCCCTAAACTAGATGTTCCTGTTAAAATTTTACATTAGCAAGTCTCCCGCCCAATCCGAGTTTGAATATACATGTATACATCTTTTACAACTGATAAGAATTGTGTAAGAACCTGAAAAGACATGGTCAAAAGTCAAATTTTGGTATTATTTTCGTATGAACACGAACATAAGCCCTTCTTTTTTGCTTCTAAGTATTCTAAATCAGAACATTAAGTATATATGGAAGATGCAGTGTCGCTTTTTCAAGTATAACTTTTTGCGTTGTTATTGTTATCCACAAAGTATCTATATTTAATTTGTATTGTATTTTCTTTTATGGATTGATTCTTTGTTGTTACATGTAAGTGTCATGTCCTCTGTGTTGTGGATATTGACTCTTTCTACCTTTATTGCGTGTGTATCAATTTTCAATTTGTCTAAGTTGCAGAAAAAAGACAGCTTGTTGAAGAATGCACAAAAATGCTGCTATGTTACAAAAGAGAAAATAACAATCATCAAATATTGCGAAGAGATATTTAGAAATGGTTACTTGCCTTAAAATTTTCCTCAATTTATAAGCATCCAAACGTTAAAATTATGATGGTAAAAATGATTGAAATTTAAAGAATGTATGTATATGATTAATAGTTAATTGTTTTCTACGAGCTACATCTAAATAAGGAAGGAGTTCTTGTCCATCATAAGAAAGAAGGTGGTATATAAGTTGCAACGTTGAACAACTAAGGCTCAACGACTAATTTAAACATTTTTACAACGTTTAAACAACGTTGAAAATGCAGCTTATTTTCAACGTTGATTGTTCCTTGATATTTCAACGTTTAAACAATGTTGAATATTTAGCATATATTCAAGGTTTAATGTTTGCTGTTATTTCAAGGTAGAAACAACGTTGAAGATGCAAAATATTTTCAACGTTGAATGTTCGTTTCCATGTTGAAACAATGTGGCAGATGCAACATATTTTTCAACGTTGAGAAACTGAGAAACATTCAACTTTAAGCAACATGTAATGTGCATCTTATTGTCAACGTCAAAATAGTAAGAGTTATTCAACGCATTGACACGTTTCATTGGACTTTCGAAACTGTTCACTATCCGTTATCTTCACATTTCATTGGAAAGAATTGGGCTTACAACAATTTTAATATGTATTTTTATACAAACCATGGCATCTACATTCACCACTTCTTTCAATATGATCAATATGTAAATTAATTGTGAATATAGTATTTTTGCGTAAACGAAAAAAATATGCTTAATTCATAAACTTTTCGGATTTTTAAATTTTTTTTAAATTATGGCTTCTATATCCAAAACGTTACTATAATTGCAAAGACTGTATATGAAGTCAACATGATGTCAACAAAATATCAACGTTTCTACATCAAAATCATTCCAACCAAAATTCAAACTTATTTCAACCAATGTTCAACCTTTATTCAGTAATTATATCTGACGTCGAAACAACGTTTAAGTTTCAACGCTGCCTCAACTTTCATTTGCAACCAAAATTCAACTATAAATCAATCTAAGTTCCACCCAAAATAAAGGCGGGGAGTTTGAAAGTTTTCTAAAGGTGAACGCAAAGACGATCGACAATTTTTTTGCTGACATTGTAAATCAATAAGACATTCAGTATAATAAAATAAATTGTGCCTGTTTTGGAGGGTAATAGTTGAAATTGACACCCCACCCTCCAAAACAGGCACCATTTATATACTGTGTACTTTATATTTTATTATTGTTCATTTGTGTTTAAACAATGTATAAAATCCTTTCCCTGTTGAACGACACTCACTTAATAAGTTACTTTAATAAAATATTTTTAATATCATCTTTTTAATTACAAATAAAATAATATACCATATCACGGTTTCAGTACGTAATTCCCAACATAACACTTTTACAATTCAAATGTTTGCAAAAAGCATTGAATTAGATTGCTTACAGTCCCATGACGAACACAATTGCACTGTTTACAAAATAAAGTATATTTAGCTTTATTAAGGAAGGAAATTGGAAATATGAGAAACTTCTTGATATGTATTACATGTACTTAAAATAATCACCGTAAAACAAATCAACTGAATACATATAGAATTAAATGAGTAAGATATGTACTTCGTACCATTTTCATCACATGTTTCAGTTTTTCGCCACGTGACGGTTAGAAATATAATATCTATTTTGAATGTTGATAATGATATAAAGTATAAAAAATATTTACACATTTTCGATTAAAAGAATTTAACATCTTTCAGAAATGTCTGGTAGCTAGTTTGTGCAGTTTCGAAAGTTCTCCCAATCTTGCGGGAAATATGAGAAATAGTTTAAAATCCCGACTTCTCTTGAAAGATTGATTGATAGAACACATTTTAAGGACATTAGTCTGCTTCCAGCACGTATATAAACATTTTAATGTTATGTTCATGTTAAAAGAAATCAGTATTTCGTTCTTCTGCTCAAATAACCTATTGAGTCTGTCACTGCACTTTTAGGTTAATGTCATAATATGCTTATCAAAGTTTCGATTTCCTTCATATTCTTTATCTTCGTGCAGTTTCTCAAATCTTCAAATCAAGTATCGATACATTTATTTTAATGAATGGTTTGTTTTATTTTATTGATTATATTTAAAGAAGGGTGATGAATTTCCTTCTTTGGATCACTTGTGCTGCATCAAATCAAGGGTACTGACGTCATACATGACAAACGTTATGTTTCGTAAAACTCTGCAATATGATTGTCAAATGGTGATATTTTGTATGATTAAAAGATGTAGTCGATAAAACGAAAGTGATCAGATTTTTACTTATCATCATCAGGTCTAATTGATTTTTGTTAGTTTTTTAAAATTCTACTTATGTTACAATGATACTCATAAATCGTGCCCTCAGACCTCCCTTAACATAGCTGAGTAAGTGTTAAAATACTTCCTTTCCGGAAAACAAAATCTTCAATTAATATTTTTCGGCAAAATGTGTGCACGTTTACTTTAGAGGGGATAAAGCTTCCTGTTTAGTATACGTGCTAATAGTTTGCAGGGCTAATTGTATGTAAGTCTTATTTTGAGCACCGGCTTATAAATCCACGGATATGACTTTGATTTTGTGCTCAGTCTGTAAGTAAAATCTACATTATAATTTGAAAGTTCCATAGAGAATTTCTTTGATTTATGATTTCAGTTCATGCAAGATATAAATAATAAATCCTAATCCTAATTTCTTTAGTTGAATAGAGAAGTAAAAGAAATAAAATAAAATCAGGTATTATTATTTTCCTATTTCATACGGTACATAAGAAAATGTAATACTGCTCTGAATTATGCAGCGGTGTTGATCAAATGGCAGACACTTATAATTTGTTTTAAAGTTTTTCATATGCATTGCTTCAATGCAGGTGGCTAAAACAATCATAATTACTTTTAAATGAAGGTATCTTCGTTTCATTTTGTACCCGAAATGTGCTTAAAAAGCCATTGTATGGCTTGTACAAAAATATCTTATAAGAAGTCCTTCTTACCCACACAATTGGAGGTAATTTCCACCAATTTTGCATCCAATTTTACATGATAGTAAATTCACCTTTTTCTGAAGCAAGATAAGATATCCACGGATATCCATAAAATGTCTAAAGTGAATCATTATAAATCAAATTTTGTACCTACAACAGCCTTTTTTAACACTTATGATATTAAATCCCTTACATAGAATTAAATTTTCATACATGTAACACTTTAAACTTATGGTCACAATCAATTTATGCTTAAATATCTTGGTATTTCAAATAAATGGCTGCAAATTATGCTGTAATATTTTCTTGGAACCATACCATTGCAATTTAATTTTTAAATGAATGCAATGCACAGGGTTAATTATAAATATTTATCATAATGCACAATGTCATATTTCAGTTCTTCTTCTTCGTGTGATATGTATTCTGCAAACGAAATTAGACTGTGCAAGGTAATGATAATTTCTTTTATGCGTAAACTCCCTCACACTCATGATAATATTATAATTATTCTTCTTTGTTCAAAATTTATAATCTGAGACGCGATTTGTTGAAAAATCTTACTGTGAATGTTTATGTTTTCAAGGGCAGTCTGCTTTCGGGACGTGCTAGCATTTTATTCCTCATCAAAAGCCTGTGAGTTCTATCAAGCCACATTTACAGCTATTTTTCATGGTATTTGTTTTTATATTACACATACATGTTTTGGAATGTTGTTTTTTTTTCCTTCTTTACACTGATGAAGATTAAACTGCCAAAGGAAGAAAAAGGTATCATATCAGGTTAATTTATTGCCTTAAAAATGCTTAAATGTAGCTATTTTATCTCAGATGACAAACGTGTAGAAATAGAACAAAGAAAAAGTATATATCTTTCCTAAAGGAAGCAAGATGAAATGATATATTGAAAATTAATGTATATTAATTTATAGAGAACAAGAACAATTGTATTATCAATTGTTCCCTGACTAATGATAATGTGAAAAAGTCTGGTGTACAGTATGAAATTGAGGAAATAAAAGTAACTTTCTCCCCGGAATTGCAGTTCACAATGTACAAGCCATGTGGTAGCTATGGCAATACTGATGCGATCATTAATATTATCTGTGAAGAGAAGACATTATATGGTAGGTGAACATTTCATTTTACCAAACGTTGAGACTCTCTCTCTCTCTCTCTCTCTCTCTCTCTCTCTCTCTCTCTCTCTCTCTCTATATATATATATATATATATATACATGTATATATATATATATATATATACATGTATATATATATATATATATATATATATATATATATATATATATATATATATATATATATATATATATATATATATATATATATATATATATATATATATATATATATATATATATATAACTTTTAACCTAAAGGAGAGCACCGGCGTATAAACTATGTCATTTATGTAACGTAGGCGTATGATATCCGAAGATTTTCCCAAGATAGTCTCATTTTATAATGAGCAATTCACACTTTTTATGTCATTGTACATGTATTTATTTATCAAGTCTTCGTTCGTATTTATTAGTTTTTCATCTTACTGAGAACATTCATACCACCTGTCATAAATCAGATGTCATAAAATCTTCCTCCTAGCAAATATGCTTTGATATAAGGAAAGACTGCAAAGTATATCGGGGAAAAATCTGAATTTTAAGGTGCATGTTTCACGAATTTAAGACCCAGCAAAAAAGATCATAGTGCATTGTCTTAATGAACAGAAACCTTGTTTAGATTTGCTGCGGGATGTTTTTTTCCGCATAAATGTCTGAATTAAGTTACACTCTACAAATTTTTGTTATAGTCTGATATGATAGTTTTTGCTTGAGAAACAGCATGTTTTAATACAATTTTAATATAATTTTAACACTCTTTCTATATATACCTTTTTTTAATTGATGTGTTAAAAAAGGGTATTTTTTTCACAAAGAAAGGGGAGTCGGGGAGTCTTGTTCTAAATCATCACAGTGTAGACAAGGAACCGGTCATTTGTCCTGTAATGCAACTAGTGGAGTCTGCGAATGTGAAGAAGGCTACATAATGATGTACAATAAATGTTTCCATGGTAATCTGAATGAGCTCATGTCGTATATTTCAATCGGAACATACTGATTAACTTATTTTTTTGAATTGATAACTAAAAATTACGAAGGTACGCTTTAATCTGATTTAGTGAAGTACGTGTATGTTTTTACATTAAACAAGTTGCTATTCTTGTATTCACTTTTTCATTCTTTTTTTTTTTTTTTTTTTTTTTTTTGCACAGGTAACCTGTCGTTAGATGATAGTTGTGATATAAATGAGCAATGCAATGGATCTCCTGAAGATTTATTTTGTTCACAAAACGGTTCTGGGAAAATATGTTCACGTACACTTGTGTCAAAAATCAGTTCCGTTAACAATAACGGTAAAATCTTAGGAAATAATCCCAGCTGAATCTTTACTTTGGTAATTTACACATGCTTGTTAAGAAAAAAAAAATAAATGTGAAGATATAGTAAACATGTTCAAAAGTCCAACTAAACATTATGTAAAAAGAATTTGAATCAGGTGCCATGGAAGAGTGGGCATAAGTTAATTAAGTTATAACTTAAGTTTATGCTATCAATCACCGTTTGTTATCACCTTATCATTGAATAACCCTATATTCTAGTTAATCAAGAAACATAATTTACAATAAACATTAATTTCGTAGAGAGAAACAATGAGAATGTCAGCTTATTCATTGGATCTGGAATAGGAGGAATTACTTTAGGTGTTCTTGTATGTGGAATTCTGTACATTATTCTTATTTGGAGTAAGAGAAAGGCAGATCATAAAAGGTACTTCACTATAATTAGTAAGGTGATTAGTAAGTAATGCAAATAAATACAATACATTTGCATGGTGGCTTTCTGATAAGGTTTCACGTAAAGTATTCTGATGAAAATATTACAGAGTATTCCTACTATTTTATATTTTATTCCTCATTTAGACAGGTATATGAGGCCTCTACACCTAATTACTATAACCTTGAAAAGAGAAATGCTGGTGAAAACACGGAAGAAACAGGAAAACACACATCTAAGGTGTGTATAAAATTTTAAATTTTGCTTGCAATTGTGTAAGACACTTTTGAATACATCTGTACATGTTTGACCTGTTTTGAATAAATTTAATGAAAAATATATTTAATAGGTATCAAACGAAATACAACTTGGTAACCCTTTCTGCGGCCAAGAGAACGTTAATCAAAACGACATTTACAACCATCTCAATGAAGACAACTCTGTGACAGATATCGCATCAGACTACGACCATGCATGCTTTGTTAATCAGGAAAAAGATACATACAATCAGCTAGGGTTATACAACACAAAAAGAAATTAAAGCTTCATTTGAATATGCTGAAAGTAATTTATTTTCTCAATATGCATAACTATCACATACATCCAGAAACTACAAATACATTTTAGTAGATTTTTTTGAATAATTTAATGGCGTTTGTCTCAAATCTGTTTAATAAGACATATCCAAAAGAACGTTATTCCTGGCTGACAGAATCTGTGAGCACCATCGCCAAAGAGCCTATAGAGAAGTTCTTAAAGCAATGAATAAGACATTTGTATTTTTTTTTTAGAGAATCTTAATTAATTGTATACAAATTAAAGTGAACAGATTCTAAATTTGGTAGGAGACAACACTCAGTATAAGCTCCTACATGGCTTGTACCAAAAGCTTTACAGTTTACACAAAACGCTTTACACAAAAAAACTGCACGGCTTACATGAAAGCTGCAGATATTGCTTTGTACGTGTTTCTCACACACTTTTGTCTAGATTTGAATTTTCTATTCAGAATTTTTAAATTTGAATTGTTACTATGTTAACAAAATAATTAAGAATCGCTAATTTTCATAAAGCATTACACATGTAAGCATTACACAAGTACTACGTAAACAGATTGAAATATTCAATGTCCAGTTGTTATTATTCGAATTCACTATTGCAATTCTGTAGTAAGTCAGTTATTGATTCGATGTGATAGAATTGATCAATTTGCAATTGATTTATGTTAGCAAATTTTTGTAATGCTTTTGATATAGTTTAAAAAAAGAATTCCTTTTCGAGTAATTTAGGTGTTCATAATTTGCAATGTCGAAAATAAATACAACGGAACCATCTCACACCTTTTCTTCATCATTGTCGAGATGAGTGGTGGGTGGGGATAAGATTATTGAGAATTTTCTATTGTGTCTCAAAAGCTTTAAATAACTTATAGCGATATCCAGACTAGTTTCTCCAGTGGGGCCAGGTTAAAATTTAGAAAATAAACTTTATTTAGAATATAGCATGTAAAATAAAAATATTGAACAAGTTTTGCTTTACACAAAGCCTAACATTTACAAGCTGTCTCTTTAGTTTCAATATAGTCACAGAATAAAAAAATGTGGAATGTTACATTTTGAGCTATAAACCTGGGTAAAATTATTTACTTTATTGATTTTAATAACGGTTTTTAGTAAATAGTAAATGTAACTAGCCAGTACTCAGTTGTTCTGTAAGAAGGTGGCTATATAAACCCTGAAATCCACTTGCTTTTATACAGTCTCATATTCTAACAAACAAAAAGAAGTTTTAAAGCGCAGACAAATCCCTCAATGGCTTCCGAAAACTTCTTCTGAGTTGCAAACAGAAAAGACCACGCTACTAGATTAAGGACATCCATAGGAAATACGCCTTAAAATATTCCGAGAAAATGAATACAGTGTTGATATTTTTAAAAGCAAGAGTTTTGATACATGGGAATTTTGTTATATACAAATATATATACAGTACCCCAACCAGACACCAAAGACTTCTCAGAAAGCTGTCCTTTGGGACTGCTGTGGGTCTGCTCTTAGAGCGCTATGGCACTGCTGTGGGAGATTGCTCTGGGATCGCTGCGGGACTGCTGTATAAAGCAAATCCAGCAATCCCTGCTGTCCGGGACTGCTTTGTACACCCTTTCTGGGACTGCTTTAATTTGTATATTCTGAGTGACAAGAAAGAAACGCCCCTTGTATATCCCAAATTTGCAGGTGGTCTTCTGTGGTTTTGTTTGCATTCAGCCGAGAAGTTGTCCAAGTAACAACATAATGCATTTCTCAAAAAAATTAATAAGTATGGTAGGAGACTGGAGAAAAAATGTAACATTAATATATGTGAACAAACGATCACGGATCATTGCGGTGTAAAATCAGTTAGAAAAATCGTTTAAAAATAATAGTGATTTGCATTCCCAGATATAAAATAAATCGGAACTTAGAAAAAGATTTTTTTAAAAAAAAAATTCTTCTATTTAACATAAATGCAGGTGTTTGAAACAAAACAATATATATAAAAGTATTTTTAATTAATTAATTCTGTGCAATTATGTACTCAAAATTTTCATTTTTTTTCCCTACGACCTGAATAGGAAAACAATCATGTCATTAAAGATAAATATTAAAAAACGACATGCTATTCTGGAAAGTTATTTATTTTTAAACTAAAAAGGCCGCTATCATGAAGAAAAAAAAACTTTAAATGCACTTTTTAACCGCTTCAATGTATTTATAACCTTGTAATAATTAATTCTTTTTTTCCCATGATAACTTTTTCTGCCATTCTCCCGTCATATAAAGAACGTGGGCAATTGTTTTTTTTATAAATAAGTTTTACAAAATATATACATTTTTAAATATGGTTTAAAATATTGAAAATTGTATTTTATTTCTTTTCTTTTTTATGTGTAAGTAGACAAGATATACTTAAGAACTGCATTGTCGGGTCGATTAAAAGACATACACAGTGTATAAAATGTTTCAACACCTGGCTGAGATTTCAATCACCTTTTGGTATGAATAACAGACAGTCCACGCGTATAGACATATATAATGTCTATATATTAGAGATAATAGACAGATTAGTTTATTTTCGTGTCAAATTAATATGCTTCTTGAGTACATGTGTTTATTTATTGTGAAGGCCTCTTTTCGACTTTTATTTCTCTTTATTTATATACTGTATTTTTGCTAACTACTAAGAAACAGTTGTCACACAGGAATTGTGAATATACAGTAAATGTAACATGTTCATGTATAATATAACACCTTTCTCCTAAAAAAAGAAATGTATCACTAATTTCTATTGCTTTATATTACTTACATTGTTTGTTGATACAATATGTAATCTTAGCTAGGACTAAAGTCCACCCATTAAATTTATTAACCCCGCCTATTGGGACTGCTAGGACTGCTTTTTGGAACTGCTGGGACTGCCTTCTGGAACTGCTGGGACTGTTGGGACTGTTGTTTGACTTCTTTGGGACCGCTATTCGACTGTTCTTGTACTGCAATGAGACTGCTCTTGGACTGCAGTGGGACTGCTCTTGGACTGCTTTCTGTGAGGATGGTAAAGTATGAGATCTCTGCTGAGTACGGCAACGGCGACATCACTTATATCAGCTGTTTGCCACGTCAGAAGTTTAAAATTAGTATTCTAGTATACCGGTCCCTATAAATATGGCGCTAAAATACAATGTAGGTGCCGCCGAAAGCGGTGTACAATATAATATGATCGCGTGTACGATCGACAAAATCGATAAAAAAGGCCACAAATCGCAAAATTGAGCCAAAAATCGTGTTCCTTGTGAAAAATTGGGTTTAAAAAACTGGTTTTTAAACACAGTTTTTAAATGAGAATTAAAAGGTTTTGTAAAATAACGTACTTGTTTAGTAAATAAAACTCCATTTTGCGTTGTTTAGGAATGTGGTCACATGATCAGCTTTTGACGTAAACTCATAAATATTCATGACGTGCGTCACTTGTGTTTTGACGTAATGAAGACTGATGAAGAAGTAGCTGATAAGGACTCAAAGTGAAATGCTACTAAAATTGCGAGATTTTTATGAGAAATGCAGGGATTTAACAAGTGATCACTTATTACTAGTAATTGGTTGATTGAATTGTGCATCACCATTGATTTGAAAGAAAACAATATTCTGAATATGGACATTAGGAGGTTAGGATATCGAGCTTAAGTAAACGGTAAGTCGCTTTTACCAATTACTTGCCAAAACTTAGCGCACAATATCGGGCACGTTTCAATATTAGACCAAGGCTAATTCATCCAAGTTTCGCAAAACTTTCCTGTTCTTCCGGTTCTTTGTAAGCAAAAATTGCATTAATAACTTCAATAAGCCCAAAGTGATATAGATGCGAGCATGGGTGAATGTAAAACAGTTACAATATCCGAGCTTTATATACTCTAACTCTAATCCGTAGATCACATACAATGTCATATTTAATTAACGGTTTGTTTAAGTTTTGCATGTTTCATGCTTTACTCCTATAAGATGGTATATCGGAACGATTCGACATTAGGCTGATTCATGCAAATTTTTTGTCACAAAAGGCACTTGGCAGTGCCTTTTGTAAGCAAAAATTACATGAATTAGCCCGAAGTCAGGAAGATTTAAGAGTGGATTTATAAAACAGATCCAATCTTAAAACAATATACCCTTACCCTAATCACTCGATCGAATGCGTTTTGTTGAAGCGAGGGGAAAATGGCGGTTTGTTTACATTCTGCATAGCAACGACAAGGGAAATAACTGCTCATGCGCTATCGCGTGATTCTGGGGACCGGCATACTAGAAACTTCCCCCCAAAAAATATGCAGAGCTACAAAGATCGTAAATGTTCAACGATATACGGATTTATTTTGCTTTGAAATGAAGTGTGTATTCTTTCATACAAATTCCTTAACATGAAAAGTGCTGAAATCACTTCCTCGTGTATTATACGTAAAATTACATGTAAAATTTAGCCATCATTCGAAAAACTTCCTAAAAGGACGTAACACCAATCGAAATAATACTAAATTATAGAATAAAGCAACAGCGCACGTAGAATAGGCTCCCTGCAATTTTCAGAATATTAGGGGTGAAGTTAGAAGTTAGAAGATTTTTCAATCTCATAATTAATAGTGAGGTAGAAATTCTTTTTCGGTCAGGATTGTCATTTCATTTGAGGGTTTGTGGCAACGCACTTTGTAAAATCACGCACTTTGAAATTTTTTTTTTCAAAGTGCTTTAAGAGTGTACATACACATTTTTTTTTTACCATGGAAACACTTAACGCACTTTGAAAAAATACGTATAAAACAATAATTCTGGACATAAATTTTAATAATAAACAACATAAATTTGTTATTTGCTTTCCTGAAGAAAAAAAATTACGCGCCCTATTACATTAAAGAAGAGAGCCACATAACCTTTATTCAAAATGTATCCACAATGATACCTCAGAAAAAAATGCATTTACATGGTAATTAAAACATGCTATTTGACACGTCTAGCGTTTTTACGATATCAAATTACAGATTTAGAAGTCATCTGACTTCATAATCTTTTGGAGAAAAAGATATTAGTGAACGAGGTGAAAAATTCAGTCGAGTGAGTAATATGGCTAATTTTTATTTTCTTACTATCAAATAAATAAGTCAACCATTGTTTTATATCTGATCACAATAGATAGATAAATGAATATGATAGAAAAA
Source organism: Saccostrea echinata (assembly GCF_033153115.1). Taxonomy (NCBI): domain Eukaryota; kingdom Metazoa; phylum Mollusca; class Bivalvia; order Ostreida; family Ostreidae; genus Saccostrea; species Saccostrea echinata. The sequence goes on along the minus strand of NW_026889801.1, from coordinate 16,519,781 downwards.
TAGATGAGAGAGAGAGAGAGCGAGAGAGAACGAATTTTCATGGTATGGAAAAATCATAATTGTTCCCTTTTCCCTCAGAAAAATGCGATGCTTTAAGTCACTTATTGACATCTACATGTACATCTATCGAACTTATTAGAGACTGGATAAAATTTGAAAAAAGAAAAAGAAACCAAACTGTGTCATTAAACAATCATTCCTCCATTATTTCTAAGACCCATTTCCCTTTTATAAGAGTTACGAGAACCTTTGGAAACAAGACAACTCCTAAAAATATTTAAAACGTCTAAATCTCAGATCCTGACGTCATCACGGAAAAGTTATCCAACCAGATTCAAATAATTATTTATCATACCTAAAATTTGCAAGAATATTGACCAAGCCGTGCACAATATTTTTCAAAGTGCAGTAATATGGTCGATATTAACGCACTATAAAAAGAAGTATTCTTTTTTCAATGTGAGTTAACGTGGCTCAGAAATTAACGCACTTTGAATTTTTTTTTTAAAGTGCGTAATTTTTCAAAGTGCGTTGTAACAAGAGTTTCGTCAAGACAACTACATTTGCAAATTCGACTGCATCATGCAAGAAGACATATTAGATATACGTGGCATACTGGAATGGACGGTGCATATGCTCAATAATAAATGAGAATACTAAGTAGTGTTTAGCAATTTTGCCTAGTGTATAAGCTTTTATTAGTATAATAATGTTTTAAAATTATATCAACTTACAATTTTGTCCACTTGCCCATTTGTATTTCATTATGACAAAATCAACAATTTTTATGACTTATTTTAATTTGATATCAATCCCCAAAAATACTTTAGTAAGGTTTTAGTGATCATATATAATATACATTGCTTATATTTTTTCGAATTTCATATTTTTAAAACATTCAAGATCTAAATATTATATTTTTATAATCAAATACTTCTTGTTCCCTCTTATTCTTAATTGCGATTTATACATAAGAAAAAATGTTTTTGTTGTATATTCGAATATGATTTGATCTTTGATCAAAATGAAGAAAGACATAAATGATCGAAATTCAAAATAAGAATCTAATGAAAAATCATAATTCAAAATGTTATAAAAAGTTTCAAAATGTCACAGTTGAAGTCTTACAGCATTGGATAAATTTTAATAACTGAACGTTTAGTTTTTTTCAGTGCAAGTTGTCGATTTTTTTTTAAATGCCTTCTAGTAAATGAAGTTAATACTGTTACGATGTTTTATCTACAGGCAAAATTCTGTGTAATATAATACAGTTTAATACGAATATTTTTTCTCAACTTCATCTCCTCATCTTCAATCAGTTTTTGAAGGGATTTCACGTTAAGAATGTACAAGTGCTATGTAATGTTCTCGTATATTTATTTGCACATGATGTCATTTCAAAGAGTCATAGAAGTGCTTAGATTCTCGGTCATCATTTGGGTTTCCACCATTCTTTATGATCGTCAGTGTGTCAATGTAATCGTTCTCATTGCGTTCCTGCTTCCTTTTATCCTTAGCATCGTCAGATTTCTTTTCCTCAACATCCTCGTACAGATTTTCCTCCATGTCTTCGTATTCACCAGTTATTCTTTTTAACTCGACTTTTATATTTGACCTGTCTTTGACACTGTCTTGTCTTCTATTTTTCCGATAGAAACTATTCATATTCTTCCAGATGAATTTCAAAGCAATGGCAATAAGTATCAAGCATAAAGCAACCATTGCACCAATGAGAATGGGCGTTGTCTGTGATTCCAACTTTGATTCATTTGCTTTTACAGGTTTTAGTTCATCTGTTGTCTTTTTTGTAGAATGTGTAGTTTGTTTCGGAACTACAATAATATCTTCTTCAGGTATGAATTCACTTATTGTCGATTGAGATGGATATGTACTTTCTTTCATATCTGCATTGAGACCTCTTTGACTGGAAAGGCTTACTGCTAAACATATAAATGTGCTGATTAAAAAAAATGTTTTTTTTAACATCTATGTTACAAAAGAATCAGAAATTTATCTAGGTAGTATGAAGGCTTCAGATACTCGTAATACTACAGTATAAAAAATGACCCTAAATACCACTCTAAAAATTATGCATGTAAGTTGAGTACATGTATGAAACGTTATAAAATTTTCAAAGTCTATATATTTAGTTCCGTGGAGAAATATACACTAATGCATTACGTCAACAATTTGTTTAATATAAAAAAAATTCATTGTGAAACATACATTTTATACTGTATATTGAATTTGCAGAATATTAATAATCTTCTATTGTAAAGTAAATAAATCTCACAGTTCATCTCCATGCATCCTGTAGATATGTCGCAATATTCCTCTGAACAGTTACAGTTTTGTTGGCACGACTTACCATAACCTGGGTATCTACACGGAAATGAGCAGTTCATACCTATATAACCCAAGGGACATTCTAAAATTAAAGATAAAGTAAGATTAATACGGAATATAATAATTTAATGTGCAAAATTTTTCTTTAAGTAATGAGATAATTCAAAAAATACGCTAGGTGCAATGATTAGAGTGCAGTGATTAGAGCGATTCCTCTAGAGTCGCGGAGTAAAATATTTGACATTTAAGTTGCAGGTTCGAATCCCACTGCGGTACGTGAAGACCGGTCCTTTAGTAAAACGAAGTCCCATGTAGGTGCTGGCAGGAAAAAGAATCCTTACTACTCAAATGCTGCGAGTGTTGAGAATAGGTCTAAATTTGCAGTCATTCACTGACAAGTGATGGGGTCGCAATATGAGAAAAAAATCTAGAAAGAGTCTTTAAACAAACAAAAATAAAACCAACAACAAACAAAGAAACACAAGACAAAAGAACAAAGAGCATACATTTTACCGTCGGAAATAGAAACAGATTAAACAGCAGCAAACTTTTGTTTAGTATTTAATAATGCTAAACAGGCATTTTAATTGAAATTTATTTAATTTTAAGATAAAGAAAAATAACACTATTCTTTAATCTACACTTTGACTAGAGGTAATGCGGCTAAACAGTGATTTAAATAAAATATCAGGCTCTCTTTTTAACTCATATGACTACCGATTTTCTTCTGATATACTTAATTATTTGAATTTTATGCCATCAGTCAACCGTAAAGATTTCTACAAGCTGAAGACCAACGCAAACTGTTCTTGGATAATACATTTTCAGTAAATTTCTGGATGAAAATAGATTCAAAGTCTATTTTGTTTAAATATTTTGGATTTCAAACGATTTAGCATGAACATCAGTGAAGAGACATAATTTGTCGGGATGCGCATCTGGTGCATCAAAAGTGGTACTGTAAATGATTTACATTCAATGAATTCTTAATTCTATATATCTAAAACTTATTTAACAATATACATGTACATGTATATGCAATTGAATATCGACAACCTTGATTTTGATTTAAAAAAAAAGAGTATGGTTTCATTTTTTTTTTTTTTTGCAAAAATTAATTTTAATGTACACTGTCTTTAAAAAATGTAGATATTAATGATTCTTTGAGTTTTCATACCTTTGCAATCTTTTGAGTTCCCGTCGAAAAAGAATCCGGGACAGCACATTTTCTTTCCATCTCTGAAAATGAAAGACCTTATTTATTGTTTTTTAGCATCAATAATGTTTGAAATAATTGTTTTTTCTATACTTTTTTTTAAATGTGACGTTGCGTTTTCCTTAAAGGAAATTTAATATTCATAATATTCTTTTGAAACTTGGAACTAAAAGTAAAATATCTCAATGATAACTATCATCATACGCACAGATAACATTCTCCGCTGGCTGTATAAACATTACATAAAACAAATAAAATAAAAAGACCAAATTCTCTTAAACACATTGCAAATTTAGACGTTTTACTCCGTGAAGTAAATTAAAAACTGTATGCATACAAGAGTTGTATTTTTACAACTGGCAAATTTAATTTTATCGAAAGACTTTTATTCATATTTTTCTGATTTTACGTCCAAATAAGGATGTGATGAGGTTCAATTAAATGACAGCTGATTCAAGCGAATTCAGTCTGTATTACCACTTACACTTTCATCTCCTAAAAGTTCAAATTTGTCAATGTGTTTGAACAAGAAAACATATTGTATCCTAAAATTAATTCATGAAATCGAAATTAGAATGACCTCTTTTCATTATTAGTTATAAAATGCAGGTAGGTTTATGCATTTTATAGCATGTTTGAATGCGTACATGTACCCTTTTAGCATTTCAATATACCATATTAAGATAAAGATATATATGGCAGCAAGTAACATTAAGAAAGAAACCCTTCACAGAAAAAAATATCAACGGAGTGTTTGATATTACAATTTCAATACATATAGCATAAGGTATTAATATCCGAAGAGCCAGATCAATCACGCCGAATTGACAGATGCGGGTGATCTGATCAAAAGACACGCAACTTTTTTCGTGGGTTAATGTTGATATGATACATCCATTGTAAGTCCTTTATTATTAGCTTAATGTAGTAAATAAATTATTGAATGTTTATTCATCAAAATCAAACACATTTTCAGGCAACGTCATCTACGTCATCAGTTCCAGAGAATGGTGATTTGGATTCAATGTAAATTACCATAGTGTGGTGATCCATAAAGTCAGATCAGACAGTCACTTGAAATTAACAGCAAAACTGAATGGTACACGATGGATATAAATATTATAGAGCTTGTTATTCGATGATAAAAATTACAATTTTCAATTCTTAGTTCATTTAACATTGAATTAAGCAAAGAAATAGATTCTGTCAAGAGACAGTTATAGCCGCAGTAATGTGTTTGTCTCTAAATGCACACTTCTTCAATTTGGGTAACCAAGGAAAAAGCCACAAAAATTCTAAAACGTACACAGAATATGTACATGTATTTGTCAAATCGAGCATAAAATGCTCAGGGGAACATGTGGACGATAGGCCTCTTATGTAAGTATTTCATATTCAAAATTCATTAACTGTCTGAAATTACGGATATTAATTAATGATGTTAATTGTGCTTTTTAAAAGGGGGGGAATGATTTAAATTTTCGGCCCCATATCGGAACTTTTTAAATTTATTTCTAAAACAACAAAAAAATATTATTTTAGTGCATAGCCTTTTTGATGAACTTAAAAAATCAGATGCCAACTTTCAGAATTGATCAAATTATGCAAACTTTTATTATATTTGGGTAGGCAAAAACCATTTCAAAAACAACCCCAATCAATTTTATCAAAACCACCCCTTCCTGCAATTAACCTGTTTTTGGAAATAGATAGCACAAAGTTATATAAAAACGTCATTTGTAATTATGATATAAAATTTGTATATGTACAATGTGTACATTTTTTTTGAAAATTTCTAGATCCGTGAAACACATTAGGCTTGCGTCACCCGACGAGTACTAGTTATGCCATCATTGTTAATAGATTTCACATATTGAACACTATTAATTATGTAGACACTTAGAGGAGTAATATGGAAATAAATTCATACTGCAGCTAGAATGATATCCCTATATATAAAAGAATAAGTTTACTCACAATCATGTCTTTGATTTACATCATAACAAAAGGACAGGGCCAGAAGTCTATTTCATGATTTGTTACATATGTCACATGGAATGGAATTGCTATTACTCAAGAATATGTAAATTCTTCACTTAAATGCCTTAGAAAATACAAGACTATCTTTTGAGTATGGAAAAATGAATTGAATTATGCTAAATAATTTGAAAACAACTCACTGAATCCTCACCTTTTTTGTTGAGATTAAGGTAAACATACCCCTCAGGGTATAATTACAAAATTGTAATAAAGTATCCTTGGATGAAGGAGATTTAAGGTTGTTTAAAGGAAGAGTCACGCCCTATTACAAGGGGAGATAAGAATGAGTGAAAATTAAATGGTATATTGTAAAAATCTTTTTCAAAAACACTGGGCCAGAAAAGTTTTAACTTATGTGAAACTTCAACACATAGTGTTAATTCAAGTTTTTCCAAGTTATGACCTCTAATGGTATCGTGGAGCCACAAAAGGGGATCAAAGTTTTACATGGGAATGTACAGGATTTTTTTTTTTCAAAAATCTTCTCAAGAACCACTGGGCATGAACACGTTTGCCATGGTTAGTGAAAAAAGATATTTTTGTGAAATTCATTTAAACCGCTACTCCGCCTATATAGTTTTGGTTCGATTTCAATGCCTTAAATAAAGTACATAATTCAGTGTTTATCAGTTTTTGATTTGCATGAATGATTTTGCCATGGTTACTAAAAGAAGATTAAAGATGCAGAAAAAAACGCTATTTTTGACCCCAATTTGGCCTCCTTGTTGAAAATGAAAGTTTGTAAACTTATTGTACATCTACAGGACACCATCAATAGTCTTCCAAAAGATGATTAGTCTACTGCATTAAATGAAGGAGAGTTCTGGGAACCAGGGTCTTTCTTTGTAAAAAAAAAACGTCAATACTTGACACTCCTTTTAACCCCTAGGGTGAAAATGAAAATTCCAAAACCTTATTGTATATCTACAGGACATCGTCCATCATCTTCCAAAGGCTGATTAGGCTACTGCGTAAAATATAAGAGAAGTTCTGAGAGTCAGGATTTTTCTTGTATAAAAAGTCAATTTTTGACCCCCATTTGACCCCCCAGTGTGAGAATGAAAATTCCGAAACCTTATTGTATATCTACAGGACACATCCAATCATCTTCTAAAAGATGATTAGGCCACTGCGTAAAATGTAGGATGCGTTTTGGGAACCAGACTTTTCGTATTAGAAAAACGTCACTTTTTTACCCCAATTTTACCTCGGGGTTAAATTGAGAATACCTTATCACACATCTTCAGGGCACTACTAATCATATTCTAAAAGATTGGTTAGTTACTGCTTAAAATAAAGGAAGAGTTAGAGGAAGAAGAAAGTGTGACAGACGGACGGACGGACGAACCAGGTTCGGGTATGATAAAACAAAACAAATTCAAGAGAGAGAGAGAGAGAGAGAGAGAGAGAGAGCAAAGAACAACATTTATCTCAATGCCTTTCTTCAAAACAATTCTAACAAATTCTAAAGTTATCATTCTCCCAGTACAATGATGACTACAGGCCAGATAAGTAATCCTCCGACGTATTTTCTTCTTTCAATGTTGTTTTTTCTGCCTAGTATTCGGACAGTAAATCTTACGATTTTTTTTCTTTCACTGGTCTGCTTTATCATTGACTTGTTAAGGAGGGATTCCTCTCATAAGAACACTTATTTCTTATATTTAAAAATCAATGAAATTTTCACAGAGTCAAGAAGGCTATATCACTAAGTGATGGTTTTATATTAGAGGCAAGGTCAGGTCAAGGTCAGTACCTTTTCCCTGGACATTAAGAATTAAAAAATACTGTTGCCAATCATGCGATGACTACTTTTATTTCAATAAATTAAATATTTTTCTTTTTGCATAAAGAAATATTACCATATAGGGTCTATAAGATGATATTACCAAATTGACATAAATAATTTAACTAAAATGGATATTTGCTAATCCGAATTTTCTCTATTTTCTTTAAATTTTAAGATATTGTAGTTATTTTTAAATGCTTTCAATATTTGAATTTTTCTTATTTTCACATATGGTAAAGTTGTCACATGAAGATAAAAAATGGTATAAAAACAAAACGTTTTGAGTGTTTACTAAGAGAGAAAAAACACTTTTGACGGATTTTTGGCTCAAATCTGAACTTAGATTGGAAGCTTTTAAAAGCTAAAATAATTGTAGTTTGTTTGGAAAATAATATTTATTTGATATATTTTAAAACTTAAGTCCATTATTATTAATTTAACTTACATTTAAAAATTTTTTCCAAGTCTTTATTTGTGTAAAAATTATAACTAAATTCATTGTTCTATAATTTTTTAGAGAGGCAGAAAAGAAGATATTTTCATAGGCCACCATTCCGCCAAAAATATAGTCCCTGCTAGATTTAAAACTCAGTTTACCATTTCTATTTAAAGTTGTACAATTATGATGAGAAAGAAAAATGTGATCTTTTAAATCTCTTACATCTAAATATATAAAACATATAAGCAAATATACTTTGAATATTTCATCTTGTCAGAAACCAGACAAGAATCCCTCCTTAACCCTGAAAGTTGTACTTTAAATGGATTCAACTTCCAGTATGTTATTATAACCAATGATACTTTAAAGTTTTTTCACAAAATCATAGTTAACTTATAAGAACTATTGAATTTAAAATATATGGTCGATGAGAGAAACATTTGTTTTAAAACAAATTTCTGTGCATCTTGGTACTTTTTTATTTAAATATGAGAGGTACAAATAGTATTTCCTTTTTGATTGAAAAGCCTGTGAAAATAAGATATAAAAAATATATTCTTTTAACAAACATGATGGATATTTACTTAATATACTGAAAAGTAATATATCTCTTTCACTCGACCTTTTGATTCTGTTGAAAACGATCAATGCAGTTTATTTTAGTTTAATAGATTGTATATGAAATGTTGAAACCTTCGTGTTGGTGTTAGTTTTCTGTCAATCGATCATTAAATTAATAACAATTGACTATAAAGTCGTAGTTTTTAAAGCTATTTAAAGCTATTTTCCGTTCTTGTTCTTATTCAATTTATTATGAATGCACCCTGATTGATAAGCTTAGTATCATTTATTTAAGAAGCTGAAAACAGCTTAAAGAACTAATTATATCAACATGGGAACTTGGTATAACCATTACTGCATTCATACTTAAATATAATACAGCAACAAAAAAATCGGTTACCTCCCGTTTTTCACTCTCAGTACTCTAGAAATCAAAACAAGCATTTTATGCTAACCGTTCGAAATAAATTATATATCTGACTTACACCGGACAGCTTATTCTATACTTTTTTCCATCATAATTATGCATCAAACAAACTAACAATGTTTAAAATTTGAATACAAAGATAAAATCCAAAATTAACTGAGACCGTCATTGGATTCCTAACAGCTAGACAGCGTAATGCTACCTGGTATACTAGTACGTGTATGAAAAATTTGAATATTTCATTGTTGCTTAACATAAGTAAATGAACAATCTTCAGCACAAAGTATATATGATTTAATTAAAATTTCTAAGCTTCAGAAATTGCAAAGCAAACAGACGAAATGCTTAACAAATAATTTCATCTTGTTTCCTTATTCAATGTTGGAATGATGATTCTCAGAATGGCCCCCTTGAAAAAAATCTCCTATGCAGTCCCTTTCCTGAATTCTAGCGACGGTCCTTACATGTATCGGCCAAATGTGGTGATATTCAATTCTGTCCTCAACATGGTATTAGTATCAGACTTGTTTTCCTTCTAAGAAATAGTCAGTCTGTTATATCTCTGTCCACCTACTGTGTGCCTTGGTAAAGATTTTTCTCTGTGTCTTCATCAAAAGCTTTTCTATTCAATTCCCTTTTAAAGTGGTTTATCCTCGAGCGTTCATTGATCTAGTTTGTTTTGGTTTATTACAAATGAATCTATAACCAGCTACCAAAAGGATGAAAGTGAGAGTTGCTGAAGTATTGTCTAAAAATTCTAATTTACGTTCTTTTTTTTTTTTTTTTTTTTTTTTTTTTTTTTGGAGAGTGTTGTGTATAACATTGCTCTTTCCTCTCTCGTGTGAATTTAAATCAATACTTTCAGTATTGATGCTAGGAAAATAAGATAAATATTTCAAAATTTTTGTTAACAAAGAGATTACTACATTGTTCTTCTTGCTTAACATAATACAATAGCATATAACAACTTCAAGTATTTCAATTCATTTTTTGTATTGTCCTTTGTAAAAAAAAAAAAAAAATATGAGAATAAATTGAGGTCAATTACTTTTATATCAGGAATAATTACTAAAGAGCCCGTCGAAATTTTACATTTCTTCTCTGAACGGTTACATTGGTCCTGATCGGATTTGTCGTAGCCATGATAACGACACTCCATTTAATGCTGATGTACTCAAAAGTCTCATCTTTAGATTTAAATTAAAAAAAAGAGTCTTGTTTGTGGTATTTGTTGTTTTTATTGAGATTATAATGAAATATAATTAAATCATACATAAAATAACAAACAGTGAATACATGTAGGAGTTGATTTATAACTTTTTTATATTTATCCACTTAACATAGAGCTATTCAAACTATATCTCTCAAATACAGAAATTCCCATAATTGTTCATCATAAGTTCCCATGAGACATTGACACGGATAGGAAGTTTATAGATTGAAATTCACAATTACTTCCTTTTTGTCATATATTTAAATAAATCTTCATTATTTAGGTCATATCTTATATCTGTTTTTGATTATAAATGAACAAAGTCGAATAATGCATAAAACATTTCTAAGTTAAAAAAACATACATGTACACTATTCCTTATTTAGACTTACGAATAATGAGTTAGGATTGAATTAGTTTAATTCTTTTCTCCTAAATAGCTTTCTTTATGAATATATAGATGCGCGCCGTCATCTTTCTGCACTTTTGTTTTTTTTTCAAATTTTACAATCTTTCTCGATATTGACTAGATTAAAAAAATAAATTAATGATCAAAATTTCTTTAACACTTTCTGTAAAGAAGTGGGACTATCAGCATAATTCAATGTGTGTTTCTATTCATGTGCAAAACAATGACTTAATCTTGCAGTTTTTGTAAGGTATAATGCTTCATCTTCAACGCCAGATAAATTAGCACATAAAATACATCATATCTTCTAAAAATATTTTCATAGTTGCATAGAGATATGTAGAGTCACAGGAGATTGTTGTTTATAACGGAAATGAATTGATATCGTTTAAAGTCTATGGTCGTTATAATGACTTCGTTTGCAAATGAAATATGTCATTAGATCGTATTTTGTTGACATTTTTCAAACAAACCGATAAGCCTTATTTCACACTAAATTTGATTACAGAATAATATACTACCCGATGAATACATTGGGCCAAAGGCAAGTGTAATTGTTCGATAGGAGAAACTTTTTTCCGTATAGGCACCTGGTCCCGCATCTGCATTGTCCGGGGCTCAGTGTTTTATAATTTGTATACGGAATTGTATTGTTTCAAGTTTCCTGTTAGATCGATCAACGAGAGTGGGATCAGGTGCCATGGAGGAGTGAGCAACCCTGCCGACCGGTCACACCCACCTTGTGCTCCTTGTCATGATCGGTAAATAACGGAAAATCCGTCGACAATTCAGTGTGTAAATAAAGGCCTTACAATTAGTATGAAAAACGTCAGTCGGCATTTGACTTAATGATAAATTGTATTTGCTGATAAGGTCATTGTAGCGACCATAGAACTTACGAAATGATGACTTTAAACGAGACTGCTGATATTCTTGTTTCATCAACTTGTTTGTCAGTAACTTGTATCGTTTTAGAAATTGTTCATACGTAGAGCATGTCCTGGCGTATAGAATCAACTGAGAGATATAAACCCCGTATGCTGGTAATGAAGGTATATTGCTGCATAAGTAAGGGAAGTTGACGATTGAAAAGTCATCACGTTTATCATAAAGCTTGGTTGTTAGATTACCATTAACGTCTTTTTGTAATAATAAATCCAAATATGAAACAGATGGGTACACTCTGTGGAATCTTTTGTCTCAAGCTCACCGGGATATATCGTGTCGACATAAGAATGGAAATAACTAACATAACTAATATAAATTACTAATATATTTAATAATAATTACTTGACAATACGTCGTCGATATATCTAAAGTCGAGTTGAAGGCCACAGCAAGTGTTTTCTTCTTTTCACGTAAAAGATTTCGAACAAATTATGCTTCATTTGAATATGAAAATAGATCTGCTAATAACGGGGCGCAATTGGTACCCATGCAAATTCCAATAGATTGTTGGAAGACCTGATCTCCAAAAACCACATAGATATTGTCAATCAGAAACTCGAGCATTTTTTCAGTGTCAACATCAGACTACTTGTGTGTACAATCAGATTGTTTTTTTAACAAAGTAATTTCGCAAATTACGAATGATAAGATAAGTAAATTTACGAGTTCCATTCTTATTGAAAAAATAACAGCTGTCAACGATATCAGAAAGTCTGGACTTTAATTTGTCGTGGAGAATATTTGTATGTAAAGTTGAAAAGTGATAATTTTTATGTTGTTGATTTGGTAATTTTTTTATTTCAAATCTTCCAAAAGTTCCTTGAATTGTTTATATCCACATCTGATTTACACCACTTATTTATTTACCCCACCAATATATTGTTACACACTACTCTTGAAGTTTCCCCTTCACTACTGTTAATATCTTAATGAGGAGTAAAGAAAGATGCTTGGTAGAACATTTACTGGAACCCCCTATGTATCTTTGTTTGTAATTTCAGGAAGTTTCGAAAGCCAATATAGATATGGTAATTCAATTTCATTTTGGTTCTTGGGAATATTAAAGAATATTCAAAACTGACATATAATTTTGAAGAATTTCCTCCTTAGAAAAGGAGCTATGTGTAAAAGTTGGATTACCACTTGTAGAATTAAATCCCAGTTCCTCTAAAATACAAATTATATAATGAGCCTTACAAAAAAGACAATGTTGTTACCTACTTTGTCAGCAGGGACCAGTACGTACTGATCGTGTAATCTAATTCTTTTTTTGTTTTGACTTCTGAATTATTGAATACAGAAGGATAGATGGTTTTCATACTGGTCCTCAATCGCTTAATACGAGATTTTAACATACATCTAATACATTTAATCCATTCTGACATAGTATCAAGGTCTTCTTTTTCATGTCTGATTCAACACCTGGCGCAATCCTCTAAAGAATCCATAATATGATTGATTGGTTGATTGTATTTTGTTTTACGTCCTATTCGAGAATTTTTTAATCAAATAGAGACGTCACCATATACCGGTGAAGAGCTTCAAATTTTGGCCTTTACTCGGCACTCAGGGCCATTGAGCAGTGAGGGATCTCTATCGTGCCAACGCCTGTCTTGACACGGGACCTCGATTTTTAAGGTATCATCCGAAGGACCCCCTACATTCACTTCAAAGTACCGAGTGCATGGCAGGGAACAGTTGTTAGCCATTTTTATCGATTGATGTCAGTAGCGGCATAGATTCGAACTCAAGACCTCCCAATCACGGAGCGAGCGCTCGAATCCATAACATGTATGAAATTACGACGTCAGTTTAAGGATCGAGATTCCCTATATTTAGGACCTTTTAAAATTAGTGATTTAAGGTCCTCGTTATTAACTATATTTACATCACCAGTAATAACGTATCCATCAGGACTATAGTTAGAGGGTGAAGAAGAAGATGAACAGTGAGGAGGATTAGGTTTGTTTCAGATATTCGATATCCAGGCCCTGTAAAGTGTTATGGTAATTAAAAAGTTTGGAAGCAATAGTGGATGTATATTTAAGGGAAATACAAGGTGTAGTCTTCTATTTAAAATATGGTGGAATACACGACTGGACCCTTTCGTGATTATGATTGTATGATGTTTTATGTCCCATTCGAGAATTTCTCACTCATATAGAGATGTCACCATATACAGGTGAAGGGCTTCAAATTTTGACCTTTACTCGGCACTCAGGGCAATTGAGTAGCGAGGGATCTTTTTCGTGCCAACACCTACTGCAACACGGGACCTCGGTTTACACGGTCTCATCCAAAGGACCGGTCTCCACGTCCCAAAGTGGGATTGGAACCCGCGAGATAAGGATTAACTCCTTACTCCGCGACTCTAGAGCGAACGCTCTAACCACTGCGCCACGCGGGCGACCCTTTTGTGATTTAGAATATTTCTTATATTAACCGCGTCAATTCCTTTGTTGGCATTCTGGACTTTAAGGGAAAAAGAACGGGTTGTTTTAGCTGCACTTTCTGTAAAACGTGGAGGTTTAAAAAGCCTATGATTTGCAATATCCATGATTGTACGTTTTAATGTCCCATTTAAGAATTTTGCTTTCATATAGAGACGTCATCAGTGAAAGACTTCTATTTTAGACCTACATGTATGTTCGGCACTCAGGGAAATGATCAGTTAGGGTTTCTAATCCTGCCAAAGCCAAATCCAAACAGGACACAGAACCACGGTTTTTATGGCCTCGTCTGAAAGACCCTTTAATTTCAGTTCTAATGCCGGGCAGTATCTTTTTGGTGAATAAAAACGAAAATAAAAAGGATTTTAAGGAAGCGATTGCAAGGCGCCACGTGATCGACTCATGTGATGTTTAAAGAAAGAAAGTTTATGGTAACCATTTAATAAGCGGCGTGATATGATTGCGCCAATGACAAGAAGTCCTCGTGGCAATATTTCATGAACAGAGAAAGAATAGGACGAGACGTTGCAGAGTGTTGGGGAGCGTCGACGCAGATTTTTTTTTTTTCATCTACGTGTTTTGATTTGACACGTCTAGCTTTTGTATATATAGTTCTGAACATTGAAGTCTATTTCATTAATAATTTGAATTTATATATTGATCTTTATGTCCTCTTATTTTAATTAATTAAAATATTAGAATTTACTATTGGATCTACATAAACGTATATATTCATTTCTTAGAAGCTTCAGACGGCGTGATTTTCCCAGTGATTAATGAATAAGGATGAACAGATGAACGAATGCGATTTTGATATATACGTTATAGACTAGTTTGAGGTTGTATGCTTGACATGAACATCTTTCTTTTTAAATATTGTAGAGGAAATTTGTTTTCCTCTATAAGATCTTCTCTAGCATTTTCAACACTTACATCGGTCATGTAAACATTGAATCATCGGCGCATATTTTGTGTAAACATTTTGTTGTATAATGTTTTATACGTTGTATTTTGTCAAACATTGAAACTGAACACACTTCTTCTGCATGACAGAAAAGAAAGGTTTCTTTTTGCACAGATATGTGAAACCAGTGTGCCCCCTATTGCTATATCTGACCACTGCCCTGTATGTTTGACACGGAAAACTAACTGCATACAGCGTAAGGGAAAACATACTGAAATCCAATATCGAGATTTTCAAAAATTCAATGAAAATAAGTTTCTAAGAGATTTAGAAAATGCAAATTTTAACACTCTTCTTGAACTAAAAGACCCAAACGAAATATTGAATAAATTTTATGAATTATTTAATGATATTCTTAACAAACATGCCAAAATAAAAACTAAAAGAGTCAAGACTGAAATTCGACCTAAATAGCTTACACAGGAAATAAATGATGCTCGACTTTTACGTGATACATACCATCTACAAAGAAATTCAGAAAATTACAAATTTTGGAGAAATAAAGTCACACAATTAATAGATCAAGCCAAATCAAAGTATTACAAATCAGCAATTGAAGAAAGTTCAAGTCGTAAAGAAATGTGGAGTTATTTAAACCATTTGGCATCCGATTCCAAAAATTTTACACCTAACCATATTACACAAAATGGTTTGGATTTTGAAAATTTACAGGATATTGTTGATATCTTTAACAAAAACTTTACAGAAATATCCTGTAAGTTATTAGCAAATATATCAGTACAAAGTTTTGATTCAGAATTATTAAATCAATTTACAGAAACTAAACTAGGGAAAGAAATTTTTTTCAGTATAAATCAAATAAGTGAGTTTGAAGTATTTAATATGTTGAATACACTTGATGTGAACAAGTCAGCAGGCATTGACTTTATTGGACCTCGTCTACTAAAACTTTCGGCAAATGTTATATGCAAATCTATTACACATCTTATAAATGCTAGCATTACTAATGGTGTATTTCCATCCCGTTTAAAACAAGCAAAAGTAACTCTTATTTTCAAAAATGGGGTCCAGGCAGATCCAGGGAACTACAGACCCATATCCATTCTTTCAACATTATCAAAATTAGTTGAAAAAACATATAGCCAATCAAATACGTAACTTTACCTCTACCTTTGATCTTTTAATTAAATCACAATCTGTATTTCGAGAATTTCATTCATGTCAAACGGCTCTAACAAAACTAACAGATAATTGGTTACAAGCTATGGACCAAGGAAATCTAGTAGGCATAACTTTCCTTGATTTTAGCAAGGCATTTGATTTGGTTAATCATGATATCCTTATAAGTAAACTTCAATCATATCACTTTGTCCAAATGGCTATTAAATGGTTTCATTCTTATCTAGCCTCAAGGTCTCAGTGTGTAAAAATAGGTACATATTCCTTTGATTTCTTGCCTGTCACAGCAGGAGTTCCCCAGGGATCTATCTTAGGTCCCCTATTATTTTTATTGTATATAAATGATCTCCCTTTACATGTAAATAGAACAGATATTGATATGTTTGCTGATGATGCAACCTTACATACACATCATAAAAATGTAGAAGGTATTGAGAATACCCTTAACTTTGATTTGTGTGAGATTCAAAATTGGTGTTCCAAAAATCAAATGGTGTTGAATACCAATAAGACAAAATGTATGCTAATGGGAACTCAACATAGAAATTCAAAGATAAATTCTCCTGAATTAAATTTATATGCTTCAAACAAATTAATTGAAAATGTTGAATCTGAAAAAAAAACTTTTGGGAGTATATATTGATCATTCATTGCGCTATAATTACCATATTGACTCAGTTTGTAAATCTTTGACGTATAAATTATATACCTTACGCAGAATTAAAAATTTCTCCCATTACACACAAGAAAACTATTCTATAATGCATACATTCTGCCTTCTTTAAATTATTGTCTAACTATTTGGGGTAATGCGCCAGGTGCTGGCATAGATAGAGTTTTTAAATTGCAAAAAAAGGCAGCCCGGATTATATTAGATGTGGCTTATGATCGATGCCCCTTCACTACCATTATTTGAAAAACTTGGATGGCTGACCATATGAGTTGATTGATTTTCATAAATATGTATTACTGTACAAAACACTTCATGGTATGGCACCTGATTATTTAAGAGACTCTTTTGAATTTATTTCTTCTAATAATTATGTTTTACGATCTTAAACCAACTATGACCTTCGTCTACCGAAATATCTAACAAATCAATTTAAAAATTCTTTTCATTATTCCGATGTTCATTTATGGAACAAATTACCTTTGTATATACGTTTTTCACCAACTGTACACACATTTCATAAAAAATGTGGAAAAATTTATTATACCTTGTCGCAACACTGTTTAAGTAACGTAATTCCATGTCCTAAACTTTTAATTGTACTTGTATTTTTACATAATGTTGTATTATTTAATTAGTGTACAATGTTTTCATAATTGTATTATTATTAATGTGTTTAGAGGGCCCCGAGGAAGACTAGTGCACTGCACTAATCGGGTTACCCTCTTTAAATAAAGTATTATTATTATTATTATTATTATTATTATTATTATATAACGATATGAATGTTTTGGAGACGGGAAAATAAAAAAAAAAAACAAAACAAAACAAAAACAAATGTGCATGTTGTTATTTTTCTTTTTCTTTTAGTACATGATTTTTTTTTCCTTTCGTTATTCTGATTTACATATAAAATGAACAACAAACACAAGATTTTCAGAAAAAAAAAAGTATTTATTAATCTATACTTATTGGGTTTTCTTTGGTCTTTTTACAGACCATACATATTTAGTGTTCAGCAGCAAACCATCATACGAAAATTCATGAAATCAGAATATTTTAGGAAAAGGGGGGGGGGGGGAGATTTATTGAAATGCATGTAGCTTCAAAATGAATGTGACCTTACTTCATATTTTAACCATAAGTGACATAATAATTTGTACGAAATACATTAGTTTTTGAAAAATTCATTGGGTAATTTTTTGTCAAGACGTTGGGAACTCCGCTAGAGTTGAAAATTTTACTGCAAATTTACAATGAATACTCCCCAATGCAGCGGTGGCATTACTATATTTATCAATAGTTTCCGATACAAATTTTATTTTCATTGAATATAAAGCATATTATTTAATATCTAGTGGATTTTTTTTTTTATTTTGTTTCAATTTTGATACCTGTATGGGATATATAAAATTTCACCTCATAAATATCAAAATATTGAAAACCTGCGGTTACCTTGGCAACCATATCATCCTTTTAACCCTGATGACCATGGTTGAAAGAGCAAGAGCCACGAACCATCAAAAATGGCCCTGTCTCAAAAATGAACGGGTTTTGTCAATTGATAGCAGAGACCTTTAGCTTTGCATTTCCGTTTTTCTTTTTTCGATATCGATTATATTTTTGGAAAAAGAGAGTTTGAAGTATGATGGTGTTTTAAAAGAAAAATGCTAGTAGAACGTCATTTTCTGTAACGTAACGCCGTAGGGCGGCAAAATTATCTTGATCGATTTAACATGTATGAATATGTGACTTTGAATTAAAAACAAGTATTAATAATACAATAAACATCATAATTAATTTAAGACAATTAAGGGCATTTGGAACTTGATTTTACATTGCCATCTTTAGGGTAACCCCGTGTTTAACCGGTTGAAGTTTATAGATACATGTAGTAAAAGACTAGAGGTACTGAGAGCACCGAGCTCACAAAATGATACCCCCCCCCCCCCATATGATTATAATGGCAAAATCCATATTTTGCAGTGGGAGACCCAAAATATGTGTTCGATCAAAAGTGAAATAGAAGGTCACAATGGAACTAGGTAACAAAGATTCTGTGAAAATATCATTAAAATTTATTGAGTGGTATAGGAGGAGATGCGGATAAGAGATGTGTACCCCAAAGCGTAATGGACGAACGGACACCCCCATCACTATATACCCCCACTGTTCGAGCGGAGGTATAATAATCTGTGTTTTCATTCTACCTGGTTCCTATGATAATATTATATTAATGAAGGAACATTCTATTTATATCCCTTCAACACGCTTCGCTCCTAATTAAGTATTCAGATTTGATCATGATCATAAACAATATAGGACATAATTCAAATGCCGATAGTCTTTCTAACTTTGTTTTCCCGATTTTTCCCTACAATATTATGCTGATCTTTGGCATGTGCATCCAGGCACGTAGTATCGTTTTTCAAAGTTGGGAAGGGGGCAGTCAGGAAAAAAAATAATTGACAAGATACCTGAATTGTTCTTGAAACGAATGTTTCTGAACTGAAGAGCTCATTCTATAACTGGATAGAAGTTTCAAAAAAAGTATTGTTTAAATTGAAAAGAGACTTTCAATGCGAAATTCTCAGATCTTGGAATTGCGATTATTTTAACATATAAAAGATCTAAATTATTTGGAAAAGAGGAGGAAGAAAAAAAATTGAAGGACTTGTTTCTATTCCATTTATTCCTGTAACCAATAATTTGAACGTCGTTTTCGATACAGAAACAGGGAAAATTTAGATTAATTGGAAAGGGATTTCGCAATTTCTCAGAATAGTTTAATTAGAAAACAGAACTCATCAAAAATGTCAGATTCTTAGGAGTAATATGGAATACATGTACATTTCTAAAAAAAATATTCTTAAGAAAAATAAATTTGTTAAAAAATCGCTGTCCATTATATTTAATGGTATTTGCTAGACCCCCCCCTTTTCCTGCAAAATATTCCAATATTTTTCTCCCAATAACCTATCTGCAAGGAATTTGTGAAGTTAGAAGTCTTCGAAAATTTAATGATTAGTTTCCATAAAAATGTACCAAAAGATTAAACATGAGCAATTTTTCGTTATGTCACCATAGTGTAAAATCCACATTTTCGATTTCATTTGCACACTATTGTTCTCATGGTTTATAAAAAGAGTAGAGCCTCATTTATATTACTGATATGTGGGTCACTATCGTAAGTGAAATACATGTGCAGGTGCGCAAGATTGATTTACTAGACAAAAGCTTGCTTAAAAGGGTTTTACCCAGAGAAGCAATAACTTAAAGAGTTGTTCGTACAACTTTTTCAGTTCTTCTTTATGATTTTTTTTTTCGTGAACAGTGCGCCGCCACACCAGGCACGCCCTTCTCATTGAGGAAAAAAATAAGAGGAGTAGGAAAGTCTTAAACAATTTTCAATTTCTAGATTGATTTCTATTAATTAGCAATATAGAAAGTTGAATTCAATACAACTTATGAGCATAAACTGTTAGTTACTATATTAGATGCAAGTTTTGCTGTCATTAGTTTGTAACCCCTACCCCCCCCCCCCTTTTTTTTCAATCTCAACTGGAAGTTTTAGATTTCATGATACTAATAGTTAATACAGCCATCCTCGCTACATCCAGGCTTACAGGCTCAAACTTTGACGTTATGGGGATGCGACACAAATTCCCGTAAACAAAATTGAACAGTTATTAATCATTTACTTTACAAATGCGAATTATAGGCTGTGAGCACATAATGTTTTTCTGCGTTTGTCAATTTGACATTTATCTAAGTTTTTTTTTTTTCCATTTCCCCCACACGTGTTTCAATGTCGAAACAAAATCAAAAGTGATGCTTTATAACACGTGCGCTTTATGGAATGATTCATGGGTTCAGGCCCTTACCATGCACATCTATAAATTCCGTATTTCAGTTTCAGTTTTTTATTTAGTAATTTCGTTTTCTTTATTTAATAATTTCTTTTTCTTTACTTAATAATTTTGTTTTCTTTATTTAATAATTTCGTTTGTCTTTTATTTATTAATTTCGTTTTCTTTATTTAATAATTTCGTTTTCTTTATTTAATAATTTCGTTTGTTTCTTTATTTAGTAATTTCGTTTTTTATTTAATAATTTCGTTTTCTTTATATAATAATTTCGTTTTTTTGTTTCTTATTTTTTTTTGGTTTGCACTATTGGGCTTCCGTACAGACATACTAAAAATATATATATATTTTTGTTCTAGATCAGGGGCGCGAGTTCGTCAAGTACAAGTGTTTTGACGAAACCTGATTTCGGTACACACATAGCTGTATACTGTAACTATACATTATTTTGTATCAGCATGTATAAACCATCAATATGACTGAATTTTATAAATCCTCTGAGATGATTCTCCTGTGTGTACACAAAAGGGTGAATTTTGGTGCGGAAATGTAGATGATTGTCTTAATGCGTATTTTTTCATTCCTTTGTTTCATTTTTTTTTTCACTTTGGACAGCAATGCAAGCTATATCATTATTATTTCGCTTGATTTATAAAGGTATAGAGTGATATATTTGCTACATACTCTATTAATTTGCTTACAATTTATAAACACACACTCTGCGCTGACGGTATTTTGAATTATTTCGGGGGGGGGGGGGGAAGTAAAGAAAAACATCGTGGCGGGAATTTCTGATAACTTATAGTTTGATGGTATCATCCAGTTGGGTTTAAATCATTTAAATATGGATAGTATCTGAATTTCATTATTTGAGAGCATAAAAAACTTTTCAGCAACATTCCAAATAATTCACAGCCTTTATGACGTCACAAGTGACGTATTACTAGTAACGTCACATATAATGGACCTAGTTATAGTAAAAACCATAAGTTTTTTCTAAATATTTATTTCAGAAAATGTACATAGTTGACTCTTTTTCACATTTGGCGTTTTGAATGAACAATAGACTGATTTTCTAGCATATTTTGTGAAATTTATAATGTTTTATTATTGCATGAATTGAATGTAAAAGATTGATTCACAAATTAGTGATTATTTGATCCATCAAAATTTAAATATAAAATCAAATTCCGTATTGGCCATAGCCACGAACAACAACGAAAATAAACATAAAGATTTGTATCGGCAATATCTATAACTATAGAAAGTATAAAAGTTGTTCTTGACTGTGGCCACATCTAACTTTGAGGAAAATCTGTCGGAAAAAATCGGCATTTTTTAACGTTTTCATGAAACCGTCGCATTTTCCAATCGTCGCACGTGCTTAATGGCGCGTTATATAACGAAATGAGTTACATATGGAAAAGTAGTATTTTGTCCTCGAACATTTAACGTATAATACTCTTCTTGAATCGAAACTTTATTTTAGTGAAAAACCAAGGGTCAAATATGATGGCTCGTGGCTTAGCTCTTTTCATATTATGATACCATTGACGTAAGGCAAATTATATGTTAAAATGAGAAAAATTTATAGAGCGGATTTTTTTCAGGGACCCTTGCAATCGCTTCCTTAAATAACTTATTTTATTTTTATAAATGTATTTGATCATTTCCGAAAAAAAATCATGAAAATTTATTTTGCAATATCGTCTAGACATAAGAAGACAACAGTTATTTCTCTTGGTGTATAAACTTTGATAAATCCTGGCGTTTTAAGTTTATTTGATACTCTGATAAAAGATATAATTTTCAATGGCATAAATGACTATTATCCCTTCATAAAATTGTTAGGTTAAAAGACCATTTCTGTCCAATTTTCCAACGCAAAGTATGCTGAAACTGTATGCAATTTAAGATTTCTTTTGAAAAATCATGAGTGTCAAGGAAAAAAAAAATATGCGTGAGCAATAGTCAATGAACCAATTTAAATACAAATATTCAGACAGAGAAAGGAGTATAACCAGCACATACAAATTGTACATTCGTTTTATTTCAACTTTTGTTTATCTTGTTCTTTGTTTAAAGATGTAGTTTATTACTTTTACTTACTGCCTACTTATTACTTTTCTCCAGTGGAACTTCAAAATTATATAATTTCAGGTAAACCTGTCTATTCACTTATTTTTCTTTTTGAGACTGTTAATGTTTAACTCACAATGCGTAAAAAAGTCATTCTAGAATAGTCCAAGTTTTTCATTAATGTTTTTCTCTTTGAT
Source organism: Saccostrea echinata (assembly GCF_033153115.1). Classification (NCBI taxonomy): domain Eukaryota; kingdom Metazoa; phylum Mollusca; class Bivalvia; order Ostreida; family Ostreidae; genus Saccostrea; species Saccostrea echinata. The sequence goes on along the minus strand of NW_026889801.1, from coordinate 16,497,027 downwards.
AGAATTATGCATAAAAATATCAAGAATTATTGATTTTAACGTGCATAATATTTATAATAAAAAAAATCATTAAAAGTTATTCTAATTCATATTAAGTTGTGGATTTGTGGATTACGAATATCATTAATACTAGTATCAGTTAAATAGCCTGTTAAATTGTAATATTTATTTATATGAATAAAAATACGTTGACTGCAAGAATATTGAATCAATATTTTTGTTCTATAAATGAAACGATAAGTACTAAAGATTAACTCAAAGTTCTACGAAGAAATAGATTTTTAATCAAAAACAACAACAAAAAAGTAACATAAACAGACAATCAAAAACTGCCTTAGTAGATTCCTCGTTATATTTTAGGAAAATTTATATATGAATCAAAGTTCATAGCAATAAAAGACTTTTTCTATTATTCGCTCAACACCTTTGCAAGGAAATATGTATAGTAATTTATTTTGGGCAAGAAAAATTACTTTGTGTCTGTAAAAAGCACATTTATTTTCTAATTCCTCGTTTTCTAGACCTTCTTGACACCGCTCCTTCAGACGGAATGGGAAAGGAGTAGGGCAAAAATGCACCTTCCGACGACTAGAATTTTCTGTATTTATTACAAAGATTTCTGAACATTTATGTACACAGAACAGAAAACAACAACAAAATGATAGTCAAACAATACATTGTAAAGACTGAGCGCTTGTGTACGATGATAAAGGTTATTTGTATAATATCGAATTGATTCTGAATATTCTAGCTATCCTAGGATGTCAGATACCTATAGCAAGTTATTATAGCAACCTTAAACTTTTTTGACGGTTTTGACATTTTATATCATGTACTATATTCTGATCAACACAAACATGTAACGTTCCGGTTATAACTTGAAAATTATTTCAATGGAAGCACTGTCTTTTATTTTATTCTGAAATCAGTTTGTAAAACTTGAATCATTAATTTCATAAATGTTTTAACCGTAAAGGTTCCAGGAAGAGATAATAGAGAAAGAAGAAAAATAAAAATCATATAGGTAGTAAAATATTATTTCACTTAGACATGACTGAAATGTAGTTAGAAGTATTTTTGAAGCTCAGTGTAACATTTGACTTAAAATCCATAATTTTGAAATTAAAATCCGTAGATTTTCGGATAGTAATGAATGTGGATTCTTTTTGAAAAAATATCTATTTGGAGCTATTTTTTTTCATTAATAATAAATCTCTGAAGGCACACAAATCGGAAAAGAATGAACAAAGATAAGAAAAGAAATTTAAAGGATTTAGATTCTTCCCTACTTAGAGGACTTACAACACAATTTTATTCAAATAAAAGTCTGTCTTACAATATTTCATATTTCCTGAAATCCATTAACACTCAGCTTTAATACAAAAAAAGTTATTTATATAATATGTTCTACTGAGAAAATGAAATAAAATCTAAATATTGTAAAACTTCATTTCCATTTAAATATGTCAAATTTTGAATTGTGAAAAAAAGCATACTAATAAAAATGATTGTGATAAAACTGCACAAGGATTACAAATCATATATTCTCCTCCACACAATATATAGACAATTACTGTAATCGGGTATGTTTTGATATCTGCTACACAATGCTTTCATATGCAAAAGTGCTTACTGTTGCAATTATTTTGCTATTGTATTTTTAACAGTGATTACTGTAGAAGGACACATTTTTGCGGGGATAAAATTCGTTGATTTGTCCTCTAAAAGGGTTTCTTGGGCATTTAATTTCCTTCTTTCGAAAGTAACCTTATTTAGTATATAGTCATATAAAAACTTCGTGTGGTGATTTAATTTCGTTGATAATTGCTAACAACGAAATAAACGAAATTGAATCCCCAACAAATATTTCTGCTTGTACAGTAAATAAGCCTTTTCTCTCCCCATCCACCTACCATTTCTTTTTTTTTTTTTTTTTTTTTTTTTTTTTTTTGGCTTATCAGGGATATTCACTCTACTTAATATTCCTAAAATACTTACAGACGATTTTCTCGTGAAAGGAAAAGGAGATAAACAATGAGGACACACTTAAACCGAAGTAAAGGTTTGTTTGTAGAGCTCTTTACACTTAACATGGATTATAGAGGTTGCAAATGAAATAAGTTTTATATATTATAAAGCATGTACAATATAATCATACATACACAGAAATGTCTATATGGCTATATATTAAGTATTTGCACTACAGTTAAATATTCGTTATTTGCATCATGTAATCCTCTTTTACGTCCTTTTTCAGGTGAGGAAGGGAACTGATAACCATCCGTGTCAGTGTTTTTATCGAGCACTTTACTTGACTGCTCACAATTATGAATAACTGTTGATGGCTGGTGGTTCTTCGGAGGATACATGTCTAGCTGAGGAATTGTTGAATCTTCCTCATAGGTTTCAATGGTCTCGTACAGACTTGCCACGGGATGTTGACGTTCATCAAAGGATATTGTGCTTGATTCAGGGAAAGACGTGCAGTCTAACTAAGTTTTTTTTCTTTTTCAAGTGCTTGTATTGGTTCATAATATACAAGGGGATTTTGATCCTTTACAAAGTCATTAACAACCCCTCTTCTTTTCCGACATTTGTTGATTACACAGATATCAGCTATCATGAAAAACACTGTAAATCCTATCGCAAGAATTAGGTAAAGGGGGCCATAAATAAATAAATAATCTGATATTTTGCTACGGGATCGCACGTTATTGTAGGTTTCGATGGTGCAGTTAACTGTGAATTGGAGTTGTAAGATTTGGACATCGTTATATTCTTAAAATATATGAGTGCAGTGTATTTTACCGAGAGAATTGCTAGTAGAATATAAATCTGTTGTGATACGTTGTGTTTCTTTGACAAGCTGGGGCGTAATAGATTGAAATGATATGTGCTTTACGGTGATCAAATGCTAAGCCACTTCAGTGGTTTCTCTATTTGCGTTTTTGTATAGTTCTGAAAAGATACAAAAATACATAATATACTATATAAAGTATACAAATGTATATTTTTTCTCTTTAACTTCAGTTTTTGTTCTTCAAGCTGCATACGTATTATCAAACTTGTCTACCAAGGTAATCTCTCTCTCTCTCTCTCTCTCTCTCTCTCTCTCTCTCTCTCTCTCTATATATATATATATATATATATATATATATATATATATATATATTGATAAGCCTTGTTGAGATGCATATAAGTATTGTTGATGAATTCCTACATTTAGAATGTATGATAAGGAAGTAAATAATATGAAATTATTACTTGAAATGTGTTCGCATCCGGTTTTTCTGTCACAAAATTGTTCTTCACACGAACAGAATAATTGGCAATTGACACCATAACTTGGAAATCAGCATTCATACACACAATTTACTCCAAAATAACCGGAATGACATTCTGAAATTCATAATAGAGAAATAACGTGTTTTAAATGCCTTACGTATTTTTTGATAGTGAGAGGCAAACATCATTCTGGTTCTCTCATGACATATCGTATCTATAACCGTTTGAGTACTATGATCAATCAAGAATTGTAAAACGTTTATATCTCAATATTAGAATTCGAATTAAAGATTCCGATTTTTTTTTTTATTTTGTCTTGATACAATTTTGAAATTCAACTTTCGATTGCGAACACCTTGAGGCCACATGACAGACTGATGAATCACATTTACAGACATGTTCACATCCTTTGCCATAACTGGGGTACCTACATGTTTGTGAGGAATGCTCTCCTATGTATCCCGGGAGACATTCTGAAAAGAATCCATTTATTTCAATTCTGTATCTTTGCTAAGTTTTGAACTAAAGTGTATAGAATTTTGGAGACAAAAATGAGAGTAAAATAAGTTACACATTTACCCAAGGGTACCAAAATACCAAACAGTGTTTAAAAAAGTGAAACTAGATTTGAAACCAAAAGGAGGCTTTCTTTTTATTCTGAAACTGACAATTAATTAATTATTTCAGGAAAAAAAGTCAAGAAAAATAAACGCATTTCAAATCTTTGCATTTTCCATTCTGAGCATGTCTGAAAAATATTTTATAATTGTTAATGATATTGTGTAGCTTATAGCTGAGGCAAGTATAATTTTCTTTCATTGTTAGACATAAATTAAAACAAGTCTTACCAAATACAGCTCTTAATGGAGCAAAGCAAAAATTTCAAGGTAACAAAAACAGTGCATAAGAAGAGGTACATCTGCAACTGCTGCATATTGTGAAGCAAGTATCAAACATTGATTTTCTGTAAAAACCAGTCGTTATCTCTTTTTAGGACAAGAGTGTATCGCAAAAATTTATCAATTGCTTTTTTGAAACAGGAAATTCCGGACTTCAATTGTTTTCATAATTCGTGTTCCTGAGTACAATAATCTTCTTATTTCTAAATTATGATATATATTTATAAGTAAGATGAAGCATATTCCCTTCCATTTTTTTCCAATTCATCAACATTATACTCAACAACAGTGTAATAAATTGATATTTCAATATATAATTCAAAACTTTTTTTAATTGACGGTCTAAAGAAAATGTGTTTCCTCTGAAATTAAAAGATAAAGCATTTTGGTTAAAAAATGTCTTTTTTAAAGATAAAGCAAGTAGATGCATGTTTTTATAACACATTTTTGGTCGACTTTTATCAGACAGTAAATGTCAAATTACGGATGTATGCTATTTATATTCCATTCAGCATGCGCTAAGCATGCAACATACGCATACTAATTTTTTTTAAAAAGTTTTCTGGTGCAGCGAAACTTAATATTATTGTTTTATGCGATTTGCTGAGAGCAGATGGAAGCACGGTTTGAGTGTGTTTATTTCATACTAATAGCTTCAGGTAATTCGCTGAAAAATTACATATCACTCTCAACAGTCTCACACGTTGCGCTCTAGAATCCTGTATTATGGTGTCATAATATGCTATGATGTTCAATACCTGCCAAGTAAACTGACATTAAGTTTGTTTGTTATGATCTCATCGACGATTTATTTCTTAATTAGAGTTTATTGTTTGTTATTTTCATTGACTTACAGAAAATTTTAGTATACGTTTAATTTAAAGTGTATAACTTGAGGGTATTGGCAAGGGACTTAATTCAGATTGAATAGTCGCAACAATTGATTGTTTCCTTTTTCTTAATTTCTGAATTGACGAACAGTATGATAAACATCATAATAAAATCTAAGAATTTAATATGTTCAAGAGTATGTTTTGAAAGTGAGAATATTATTTTCGTGCGAATAAAACGCGATGGTTATTGTAATTAACATGACGAATATAAGGATAACTGTAGTTTTGGGTAAATTCTTAACAGTCTTTTCTCTTAGTGTCTCTTGTTTGTGCATACTAAGGCACTGTGAATGTTTCATCATCTCTCTTCTGTGTTAATTCAGGTATTTTAATGGCTTGTTTTAAGTATTTTTGAATTCAATTGAATGTGATGAATCTATTATAATCAAAGAACAAAATATGTTAAATTACCACTTGTGTTGGTAAATTCTTTATCTTACTTAAAAGTGTAATTATTTTCCATCACTTGGTCAACCACGTCAGGTATCATATTCAAAATCCTATTTATGTATTGTTTGTTTTTAAACACATAATATATAAAAACAGGTTATCATTGTTCATACGCATGTGAGTTAAGGCTAGGTATAGGCGTTCCTATGCGAATAAACTAATTAAAACGCATAAGAGGTATATTTATTATTCTAAGAAAGTTTTGATTTATTTTCTTATGCATATTTAGCACACACGATATGTTTTAGCCAGTACATATTATGACGCCATATTATGACGTCAATGTTTTTACCTACTGTAGGCAACAAACACATCAACAAAACAGCTTCGGCGCAAGGGATTACGCTTTTACTTTACATAAATACTGTGTAATGCTAAGAAGAATATTCTATAGATTAACAAAACTGCTGCACATATCCTATGCATTTTCTCATTTGATCGGAATTTGAGGAGACTTATACCGGACTGTGTATTTTTATCCTAATTCAACTTAAAACTTTACAAAAAGAAATTATACAACTGAGCTGTTGATATTTGTGCAGCAATACCAGCAATCTTGGGAATATTTTGCTTCTAAATATACCTTGTTTCAGTTAAATAAAATGGAGCATGCCCTTTCACCGAAGCATTTTTGTTGATGTCCTTTATAATCGTGTATAGTAAAGAACAATGAAGTCATAATATGACGTCATAATGTGTTCTGGCTATCTCATGTCGTGAGTACCAATTATGTATTAGACAATAAGTATTAACTTTCTCTGCATAATAGATATAGTCCTTAGGAACTTTGATTAGTTTATTTACATAGAAATGCCTATTTCTAGCCTTAACTCACCTGCGTATATTTTGAACGTATTGCAAATCAAAAGACAGCTTCAGCATAGCTTTATTGTTCACGATTCCCTGAGAAATGAAAAACATCTTGCTACAACTTTTATTTATTTTTTTTTTTTTTTTTGTACATGTACGAAAAAAAAAAATAAGTAAAACAAAAGCTTGCAATTATTCAAAATTGATGAACTAGAAGGAGGACGTAAATGCATAATTATCAAATACATTAAAATGACTTTAAATGATCTGTCATATATATATTGAGGATTAAAATACAATGATATTGACGACACTGATTTTATATTTTGTAATTAGAACTGAAATCGAAATCTTTATAATCAATTAAGTTTTCTTTTTCTTTAATTGTCTTAAATAAAAAAAAGGACTTCTTTAATGATTATGTAGTAAATTAGCCGTATAATTTAAGTTTTCCAGAACAATTTGTTACAATTTAATTCAAGAATCAGTTACTTATGTTTACAATTTTGATGTATTACTATTGTACATTTTATTCAATGATGTCTTCTGTCTGATCTTTTCGATAAATAATGTGTTTATTGTCTTTATGTCATCCATAGAAATGGGTTTTTTTTATATTGCTTGCCATTTTCCTCTTTTCAGAAACATGAAAAAGTTCAAATGCAGTTAAATGCATATTTTGGGATATTTATCAAAAAAGAAATTCACTTATTTTTTTTGTGATTAAAAAAAAATATATATATACCTTTTTCTTTATTACTTTTTATTATGCTAAGTATTCTTTCATAGATTATAACTTCTATTGGTGTTTTCGTTTTCCGGAAAATTTTCAAGAGAATAATCATTTGTCACACCCATAAAACAAGACTGAAAAAAGAAGCTCTGAATAGTGGGTAAACTTTATGTTCCTTTACCAAAATATACAGCAAAGTGGTTAACTTAGCACAACTTAGTAAAATATATACAATACATACAATTAAGCTATTTTTAACAAAATACTCATATGAAAATGTAAGATAGAGTATGAAATCAAATGGCGAACAATGTCTATATTGAAGGAAAATAACAATAAACAACATTTTGGCATTTTCTTTTTTCTTCGCTAAAGATGCCATCAACAATAGAACGAATCATTATGGTATGCATCAGCCATAATAAGTAATGTTTAAATATTATGTCAACCTGCATAACAAAAGTGTCCATTTGCTATGAGTAATGGTCAAATCAACTATTTTTAATGGATCTTGTTGATATAAACCCCTATAATATAAAGTTTAAGTTGATCATTTATATCTCTTCGTTACTGTTAGCAATTAAAAATATCCCAATAGTATTATGGTATCTAGATATAAGTATATTAACTTTGAAAGTCAAAATGTTTTATTTGATTTCTTTCTATTCTTAGTTGCGATTTTTACACTGAAATGAAGTTTAACTATTCAAATACCCCACCTACCCCAATTAGATTTTTCTTTAATAAAGAGTAAGGGAGAAATACATGTTTTTAATATAATAAAAAAATGTAGAAGAAAGTTATATACATGTAGTAAATCAAAGTATGATAAAAATTTCAACTGACATAATTAATCAAAGTATCACTGTATAAGATAAACTATCGTCACTACTAGTGTAATTTAAGATTTTGTCAGGGATACTTGGCGATTGTCTTTTTAATTACCTTCTAGTAAATAAAGATGGGTTTTATTAGGAAGTTTTAACTGCAAGCATGAATTTAAAATATTATACTTGATCTTTTTTTCATTTTCAAAACCCTTCCCCTTCCCCTGGCCCCACATTTTTTTTCCAATGTCTTTTTAAAGATCTTTGCAATTTAACCATTTTCAGAAAAAAAAAAAAAAAAAAAAAAAAAAAAAAAAAAACAGGCACCATGTACATGTACCCGTAAAACGTTTAGCAAAGGATGTCATTTCAAAGCGTCATAGAAATGTTTGGATTCTCGGTCCTCATTTTTGTTTCCTCCAATCTGTATGATTTTGAGAGTGTCGATGTGATCATTCTCAGTATTGCTTTCTTTCTTTTTGTCTTTGGAATCGCGAGATTCCTTTTCGTCCAGGTCCTCGTACAAATTTTCCTTCATGTCTTCATATTCACAAGTTATTCTTTTTAATTCGACTTTTATGTTTGACATGTCGGTGTCTTCTCTTCTATTTTTTAGATAAGAATTCTTAACATATTTCCAGATAAACTTAAAGCCAACGGCGAGAAGAATTAAACAGAGAGCAACCACAACACCAATGAGGATGGGAGTTGTTTGTGATTCTGACTTTGATTCGTTCGGTTTTGCAGATTTCGGGTCATTTATTGTCTTTTTAGTAGGGTGTTTAGATTGTTTCGGAATTGGATGAAGATTATCCCTTTGTTTCAAATCAGTCATCTTTCTAATCGGATACGAACGTTCTTCAATTACTCCATTAAGATCTTTAGGAATGGGAAGGCGCACTACTGAACAGATAAATGAGCTTGATGAAGGAATGTTTCTTATGTCTGTGACACAAGAATGAAAATTTAGCAATAAAATGATGTTCTCAAATACAATACTTATTCTGACCATAGATATCTGTTTAAAATGTATGCATGTAAGTTAAGAATGGAACGTTATGAAAAAGTGAAAAGACTATAGAAGAAATATGCACTAATACTAACGTCGACTTTGTAGTTTACATTAAAAAAAATTAAGAATATCAGATACATTGTTTGATATAAATTTATTTATTGAATAGGTGGAAAATAGTAATATCATACTTTGAAGTATTTATTCTCACCTTTACTGTTTTTGCATCCAGCAGATCTGTCACAAAATTCCTCTCTACAGATGCATACGTTTTGGCATGAGTTACCATAACTTGGGTATCTACATGGGATTGAACAATTCAAACCTATGTAGCCCAAGGGGCATGCTAAAATAAAAGATAAATCTCGCTTTATACAGTAAATAGTAATTGTTTTGTACAGGTTTCTTTGTGTGCAGGTTTCTTTGTATTCAGGAAAGTGTTCAAAATTTAGAATAACAAGATGAAATAAGATTCATGCAAATAATTGAAGCTATAGAGGAAAGAAACCGATTAAACAGCTGTTAAATTTTGCGTAGTATTTATTAATGCTAAATATACTTCTTAATTAAAATTTGTTTAATTCAGCATTTAAAATATATCCGTTAAGGAGGGTGATTTTTTCTTTTTTCAAGCTACATGTATAAACATCTTATAATCAACTACTTGCGGTATGCTTCAAATTTTTCCCACCATTTCTTATCTCTGTACTACATTGCATGCTGACACAAATGATTTTAATTAAAAAAAAAAAAAAAGAATACAGTATGGTTAGAGGGCTTTGCAAGAATTGTTTAATAATGTATCCCTATCAACATTTTATTAATGATTCTTTAATTTTTCATACCTCTGCAGTCTTTGAAGATCTCGTTGAAATAGAATCCGGGCCAGCACACTTTCTCTCCGTCCCTGAAAATTAAAAACCTCACTTTTGTATCATCAATAATGTGTGTAATCATTGAATTTGTTTTTAGACAGTCCCCTTGTTGCAAAAAAAAAAAAAAAAAAAAAAAAAAAAAAAAAAAAAATATATATATATATATATATATATATATATATATATATATATATATATAGATATATATATATATATATATATATATATATATATATATATATATATATATATATATATATATATATATATATATATATATATATATATATATAAAACGATGTGTTTTATGAAATAAAACATTGATTTTTTTTTTCTTTTGAACTCAAAACTAATAAACAATCTAAAAAATATGTTTCATCATTACGTACGGTTGGCATCGACCGCTAGCTGTATAAATATTAAACGAAACAATTAAATTAACAAGACAAAATCCTGTTAGATACATTTCAGAAGTGACCCTAAACTTCATGAAGTAAATTGAAAAGCAAATGCTTCAGTGAATGAACTCAATTTTTATATAATTGGTAAATTCAATTATGTCACGTGACGAATATTTAAAAAAAAAATCCAGAATTTACTTCCTAATAAGGATGTGCAGAGGTTCAAATAGACAACAGCTGATTCGAAAGAATTCAGTCATATTAACCACTTTAATTTTATCTCATAAAAGTTCAAAATTTAAAAATGTGTTTGATCAAGAGAACATAATATTTCCTTAAAATTATCAAATCTCATGACACCGAAAGTGAAATGAACTTATTGATTATGAATTGCAAGTAAGTACATCTTTATGCATTTTAGAACATATATGCACGCAGGATTCTTTTCAGCGTTAAACTATACTGTTCAGAAAAAGAATAAGATATATAAAGCGGTAAGTAAACAATGGTTGGAAATAAACACACCACAGAAAAAAAAGTATCAGATTAAGTCATAATGTTTACATAATGTTACGTAAACGATTATAACTATAACTAAACGGAAGAGGTAGATCTCTTCAAAATGACGGGCGCAAATCATTACATCGAACGGGACGTGGTTTTTTGGATGATTAAGTGTTATAATTATGAAGAACTGCATAGGACAGCATTGTTTTTCCTCCTACATGTACCATCAAGTCAATTTTCAAAAGTAAATACATATTTGAATGATTTTTCATTTGTATTGGCTATTTATCTGAATTGTCATAATACATAATTCATTTCGGAAAACAAAAGAGATATAACTCTTTAATTTTGGTAAAACGTGTGTTTTTCACTATAAAAATGAACGGAAAAGGGAAATATTTTTAAATCCCCTCTCTTCCCCCCCCCCCTCCCTCAGAAACAAAATTTCCTTTTTACAAATATTATGAATTTTTATTTCACAAGTTCATATCAATGCATTTAGTACGGCACAAATGTTCATTTTATCACTAATTTCAAGTGGTCATTTTATTATTAATTTCAAATGAGACTACATATTGTGATTTGCATACTCTGTATTGAAAAAAAAATGCAAAAAAAAACTATCTTCCGAGCTCCATAGAGATTCATTGAATTGAATTTTACATGATTTTTCTAAAATCGGATTTGGAAGCCTCCAGTTTCATTGACTGTAATGAGTCTCAGAATGTATTACTGCAAGATAAGGAAATATTCTTTGCTATTGTTTTGAAGCAATGAAAATCTTAACGCGTTATTTTGAAAGTCCTTGATTCAGATGTTCATAAGACATGGAAAAAAAAACAACTTGTTTTGATGTCTATAAGTTCCCCACAAGAACTATGTATTTTTACATGTATGTCTTTTTTAGATCAATTTATATTACTGTTATGCCCATTGTAATATCTACTTCAATACCGATTATCGATCAGTGTTTCTACATACGCTTCAATGTTTTCTCCTCTTTATCTAAACCAATGTACATATATAAATAATTTTTAAAAAATATACTTTTTGAATGCTGAGAATTTTGGAGAGCATTTCTTTTAAATTACCATATAATTATGGCTATTTGCACAAAATTCCTCTCCGAATTCGATCAAGTTAAAAACCGAGGCAAGCTACCCAGGGATACATGTAAGTTGACTTTACAGGAATTTCAACAACCTCGTTTAACGTCGACATTTCGTAAATTCTATCGTCGTTATAATGACCTTGTAAGCAAATACAACCAATCATTGGGACGAATTTTGACTGACTTGTTTTATATACCACTTCATAGGCTTTTGTTTTTATACTGAATTTGACTACGGAATGTTCTGTCATCTGATCAATGCATATGGCTCATGGCGGATAAGACCGGTCAACAAGGGAATCTTTCTCCTCATATGCACCTGATTCAACATCCGGAATTTCAAGTGGTTTGTGTTTTATGCCCTTTCCAAAGATTTGTTTTATTTATAGATTTCTTAAGATCGATCACTTTTCGTTATCTTCACTTTTGTTTCATTTATTAAGTAATAAATACATGAATAACAAAACCATCAAATCTTACTCTTTAATCCTAATAATTCAAATTCAACGATGAAATGAAAACATTCAACTCAAATTATGTTTTATTGACACGCTTTCTATAAGTCAAGGCAAAGCATAGATCAAGTTACATTTTTTTTATTCGAACTTCTTATAATTAACTCCATTCAGCTAATGGTAAGATGGACGTTGACGTTTTCATATACGTGCAGAACCATCGGAAGTTGTACCTTGTGGGCGATTTCTTTACTTGAAAAAAATCGTAAAACAAGTTAAAATTTTTTTTCACAGAGAATCTTATTTGTTTATTTTATGTTTGAAAAAAAAATCTCAGAATGTAACGGAATCAACTACAGTTGTACCCATTAATAAAAATTCCTCCGCACACCCCAGAAAACTGATGACCCTAACATGCATCTGAAAAATATGGAACTTTTCAGCTCTGTCCCCAGAAAGCTTAGTCTTGTTCTTCATTCAATATTTAAATATTCTATATATCTATTATTTTATAATAATTATCTTTAAAAAAAATCTTTGTCATATTAGTTGTAATAAGAGATGCAACAGTGTCTGACCCATCTGTTTCACATTTGGATATTTTACCAGTAAAAGACATTAATGGTAATCTAACAACAAATCTTTATGATAAACGTCATGACTTCAACTTTTAGATCGTCAACTTCCCTTACTTATGCAGCAATATACCCTTATCACCTGCATATTGGGGTGTACATCTCTCAGTTCATTGGATACGCAAGAATATGCTCTTCGTATGAACGGTTTGTTTAACAGGGTAAGTTATTGACAAACAAGTCGACGAAACAAGAATGTCAACAGTCTTGTTTAAAGTCATTATTTCGTAATTCTATGATCGATACAATGACCTTGTCAGAAGATAGAGTGTATCATTAACTCATATGCTTACTGAAGTTTTCATACTAATGGTTAGGCCATTACTCGCACGCTGAATTTTCGACGGATTTTACATTATCTCCCGATCATGACAAGGAACACACGGCGGGTATGACTGGTCGGCAGGGGATTCCCACTCCCCCATGGCACCTGATCCTACCTATGTTGTTTTTGGCGGTCCGTGTTTGCTCTGCTCCTGATTTGTTTTGTTTAAAGGGACTTTGAGGTTGAATACAGTTCTCCATTTATTTATTATGGTTAATAAACATATCGTATGTATAACTTTTTGAGTACTATGATCAATCAAGAATTGTAAAGCGTTTATATCTCAATATTAGAATTCGAATTAAAGATTCCGATTTTTTTTTTTTTTTGTCTTGATACAATTTTGAAATCCACCCTTCGATTGCAAACACCCTGAGGCCACATGACAGACTGACGGATCACATTTACAGACATGTTCACATCCTTTGCCATAACTGGGGTACCTACAAGTATGTGAGGAATGTTCTCCTATGTATCCTGGGAGACATTCTGAAAAGAATCAATTTATTTCAATTCTGTGTCATTGCTAAGGTTTGAACTAAAGTGTATAGAACTTTGGAGACAAAAATGAGAGTAAAATAAGTTACACATTTACCCATGGGTACCGAAATACCAAACAGTGTTAAAAAAGTGAAACTAGATTTGAAACCAAAAGGAGGCTTGGTTTTTATTCTGAAGCTGACAATTAATTAATTATTGCAGGAAAAAAGTCAAGAAAAATAAACGCATTTCAATCCTTTGCATTTTCCATTCTGAGCATATCTGAAAAAAATATTTATAATTGTTAATGATATTGTGTAACTTATAGCTGAGGCAAGTATAAATTTCTTTCATTGTTAGACATAAATTTAAACAAGTCTAACCAAATGCAGCTCTTAATGGAGCAAAGCAAAATTTTCAAGGTAACAAAAACAGTGCATAAGAAGAGGTACATCTGCAACTGCTGCATATTGTGAAGCAAGTATCAAACATTGATTTTTTTTCTGTATAAACCAGTCGAGTAATCTCTTTTTAGGACAAGAGTGTATCGCACAAATTAATCAATTGCTTTTATGAAAAAGGAAGTTCGGATTTCAATTGTTTTCATAATTCGTTTTCCTGAGTAAAATAATCATCTTATTTCTAAATTATAATGTATATTTATAGATAAAATGAAGCTTATCATTATCTTTCAACTTTTTTTTTCAAATCATCACTATAATACTCAACAACAGTGTAACAAATTAAGAGTTTGATATGTAATTCAAAACTTTCCTAATTAACTGTCTAAAGAAAATTTATTTCCTCTGAAATTAAAGAAGAAAGCATTTTTGGTTCTTTTTAAAGGTAAAGCAAGTGGATGCACGCTTTTATAGCACAATTTTTGGTAAACTTTTATCTGACAGTAAACGTCAAATTATGGACGTATGCTATTGATGTGCCTATCTGCTTACACTAAAATGCAACATATGCATACTACACTTAAAAAAAAGTTTTCTGAATTTCTGAATCGACAAACTGTATGATAAACATCATAATAAAAATATTAGAATTTAATATGTTCAAGAGTATGTTTTTAAAGTGAGTATTGTACATGCATTTGTGTGAATAAAACTCGAAGGTTATTGTGATTAATATGGTTAATATATTAAGGATAACTGTAGATACTAAGTAAAATCTTGAGAGTGTTTTCTCTTACTTGGGGGGGGGGGGGGGGGTTGTGTAATACCCTCGGCGTCGGCGTCCCAGGTTGAAGTTTTAGGAGCATTTTTCTTCTTAAGTACTTCTATCCCCTATATTAATCAGATATGTATTGAAGATGCTTAATGTGTGTTACATTGTACCAGTCAAGATTTCAGATGCTGCAATTTCAGCTAAAGAATGACCAGGTTAATTTTTCGGAGCAGGCTAAAGTTTTTGGAGCAGGTTAAAGTTTTTGGAGCAGATCTCATTTCCAAGTAACTATAAGCCCTATATTGATCAAACTCGCATGGATGATACATCTAAGGATGCACACTACTGGACTTGCTTCGGATGCTTGATTTGACCTGCATTATCCGGATGAGTGACCAGGTTATAGTTTTTGGAGCAGATCTCACTGCCAAGTAACTATAAGCCTTCTATTGACCAAATTTTCATGGATGATACATTTAAGGATGCATACTACTGGACTTGATTCGGATGCTGGATCTGACCTATATTTTACGGATGAATAACCAGATTAAAGTTTTTGGAGCAGATCTCATTTCCAAGCAACTATAAGCCCTATATTGATCAAACTCGCATGGATGATACATCTAAGGATGCACACTTCTGGACTTGCTTCGGATGCTTGATCTGACCTGCATAATCCGGATGAGTGACCAGGTTATAGTTTTTGGAGCAGATCTCACTGCCAAGTAACTATAAGCCTTCTATTGACCAAATTTGCATGGATGATACATTTAAGGATGCATACTACTGGACTTGATTCGGATGCTGGATCTGACCTATATTTTACGGATGAATAACCAGATTAAAGTTTTTGGAGCAGATCTCATTTCCAAGCAACTATAAGCCCTATATTGATCAAACTTGCATGGATGATACATCTAAGGATGCACACTACTGGACTTGCTTCAGATGCTGGATCTGACCTGCATTTAACGGATGAGTGACCAGGTTATAGTTTTTGGAGCAGATCTCACTGCCAAGTAACTTTAAGCCTTCTATTGACCAAATTTGCATGGATGATACATTTAAGGATGCACACTACTGAACTTGCTTGGGATGGTGGATCTGACCTATATTATACGGATGAGTGACCGGTTAAAGATTTTTGAGGAGATCTTATTTCCAAGTAACTATAAGGCCTATCTGAACCGAACTTGCACGGATGATGCATCAATGGATGAACACTCTCAAACTTGCTTCAGATGCTGGATTTGACTGACATTTTTTGGATGAGCGACTAGTTCAAAGTTTTTAGATAATTCCATTCTCCAGTTACTACAAGCCATATCAGACCAAAATTGCATAAATGTTGCATCTAGGGATGCACAGTACTAGATTGTTAGCTTAGTGTGGGACTTTGCCTTACTTAAAGACAACATTCGTTGAGGTGAGCTCTGTAATCTCTGATTACCTATGTTTAGAAACATGAAAAAGGTCAAATGCAGTTAAATTCATATTTTGTTGTTTTAATCAAAAGGAAATTTTCTTATTTCCTTTGATTAAAAAAATATCGAAGATTGAGTTCTGATATGCATATCTTTTTCTTGATTACTTTTTTTTATTATGCTAAGCATTCTTTTAAGGAATGTAACAGCTATTTGTGTTTTCATTTTCCGGAAAATTTTTCAAGAGAATAATCATTCATTACACCCATAAAACAAGGCTGAAAAAAAAGCCTTCAAAATGGCTAAACTTTACTCTCCTTTACAAAAATATACAACAAAGTGACATAACCTAGCACTACTTAGTCACATATATACAATATATACAATTAAGCTATCTTTAACAAAATACTTATATGAAAATGTAAGATAGAGTATGAAAACAAATGGGGTACAATGTCTACTGTGGAATCATTTTATTTCGTTGGGGTCAATGTTCGTGGGGAAGCAAAATTTTAGTTGTTCATGGGGACGAAATTTCGTGGATTACTTATTTATACGGTAGATTCAGTGAATCAATATGTTTACAAAGTAAAAGTTCGTTGGGATGTTAATTCGTGGGTAAGGGCGACCCACGAAATCCACGAACATTGGTCCCCCACGAACAATGATGATTCCACAGTATACTGACTTAAAATAACAAAAAACAGCATTTTTGCAATTTCTTGTTTTCTTCAACAAACATGTCATCAATGATAGAATGTATCATTATGTATGTATAAGCCTCTATAAGTATATGTTTGAAAATTATTTCAACCTGCATAACAAAAATGTCCATCTGCAATAAATATTCTGGCAAAATCAACTATTTTTATGGATCTCTTTGGTATAAACCTCTATGATATTGTAAGTCTTAGTTGATCATAGAAATTTCTGCATTACTGTTAGCAATTCACAAAATCCAAGTTGTATAATAGCATATCTAGCTATAAGTATTTTTACTAAAAGTAAAGTTGTTTTATTTGATTTTTTACTATTCTTATTTGCAATTTTTACAAAAGAAAAATGAAATTCTACTTGTTTTTTCACCCCCTACCAAACTATTTTGTTCATTAACTCAAAGAAAGAGATACATTAATGCTCTTAAGTAAAAAAAAAATCTGGAAGAAAGAACAAGGTTCACTTAGGGCCTTTTTTGGCCCTGTGAATTTCAGAAAAACTGAAATTGCTTGGTTTTAGTTGGCAATACATTAAATATCATTTAGATCTTTGGT
This sequence comes from Saccostrea echinata, assembly GCF_033153115.1. NCBI lineage: Eukaryota > Metazoa > Mollusca > Bivalvia > Ostreida > Ostreidae > Saccostrea > Saccostrea echinata. The sequence goes on along the minus strand of NW_026889801.1, from coordinate 16,479,461 downwards.
GACTGCGTATCTATCAAAAATTACGTAATTTTCTGGCTAGTCAATGCATTATGACGTCATGAAATGCGTCATTTTCCTCATATCCTGAAAAATTCTACAAAAACAGCCAATTTTTAAAGCCATTTTTCGATATTTAATATAGAGCGCAACCTCTGATCTAAAATATGCAACTATCAAATGATAGAACTATTTCTGAGGATTACAAAATATGTTTTATTTTTTAGATCAGAGGGTGCGCTCATATTATTTCTCTTCTGTGAAAGTACCCTAATATACTTGTTTTCCTTAAAATTGAAGAACATTCCAATTCCATGAAGCCTGTTTTCCAAGACATTGGCTTTAAGAAGAAAATTTTTAATAGGAAATGAAAGTACTAAGTCTCTACTTTACCTTGATATTTAAAATGGAAGATAAACTGTTAGTCAATAAATTGGTATATCTACAGGGCCATTTTATGCATAAAGTGTACCTAGCTCTTTGGATAGTAATTCAAAGTCTGAAGAAAGGTTTCAACTGACATATTAATCAAAGAATCGCAGTTTAAGATACACTAAAGTCACTACAAGTGTAATTTAAGATTTTGTCAGAGATACTTAGCGATTGGGTTTTTAAATGCCTTCTAGTAAATGACAATAAGTCTGGTATGATGTTTTACCTGCAAGCATAAAATTATGCTAGTACTTTTGACATTTTCAAAAGCCCCCTTCCCTTCCCTTTACCCAGAAACAATTTTCCATTGTCTTTCTAAGGATCTTTGCTATTGAATACTGTTTGTCATCTCCAAGTTTCATTTAAGAAATTACGTACTATTTACATGTTCAAGTATGCTTATTAGCACATGATATCATTTCAAAGCGTCATAGAAATGCTTGGATTCTCTGTCATCATTTTTGTTTCCTCCAATCTTTGTGATTTTGAGAGTGTCAATGTAATCATTTTCAGTGTTGCTTTCGTTCTTCTTGTCTTTGGAATCGCAAGATTCCTTCTCGTCCATGTCCTCATACAGATTTTCTTTCATGTCTTCATAATCACAAGTTATTCTTTTTAACTCGACTTTTATATTTGATAAGGTGGTGTCTTCTCTTCTATTTTTCAGAGAGGAATTCTTCACATATTTCCAGGTAAACTTAAGCCCGGCAGCGAGAAGTATCAAACAAAGAGCAACCACAACACCAATGAGGATGGGAGTTGTTTGAGATTCCGACTTTGATTTCAGTTCATTTTTTGTCTTCTCAGTAAGATGTGTAGTTTGTTTCGGAATTGGATGAAGATTGTCTCTAGGTTTCAAATCAGTCATCTTTCTAGATGAATATGTGCCTTCTTTTATAACCGCATTAAGACCCTTATGAATAGGAAGGCGCTCTACTGAACAGATAAATGAGCTTGATGAAGAAACCTTTCATATTTCTGTGACATGAGAATGAAAATTTATCCTAGATAATGTGATGTTCTCAAATATCGTTAAAATATTTATTCTGGCCATAGATACTAGTTTTAAATGTATGCATGTAGGTTAAGAATTGAACGTTATGACAACTTGAAAAGTCTACATATTTAATTCCGCGGAAGAAATATTCACTTATCCTAACTTCGACATTGTAATTAACATTGTAAAAATAATTAAAAATATCTGATACATTGTTTGATATACTTGTAGTAATTGAATATGTAAAAAATAATATTCTCCTGGAAAATATTTATTCCCACCTTTCCTCTCTCTGCATCCTGTAGATATGTCGCAATATTCCTCTGCACAGATGCATACGTTTTGGCATGACTTACCATAACCTGGGTATCTACACGGAATTGAACAATTCAAACCAATGTAACCCAAGGGGCATTCTTAAATAAAAGACCAATCTAGATTAATACAGTAAATAGTAATTTTATGCGTTTCTATCATGAAAGTATTCAAAATCTTGAATAAGAGAATGAATTAAGATTCCTACAGATAACTGTAGAGAAAAGAAACCGTTTCAAAAGCTGTTACTTTACACAGTATCTATTAATGCTAAAATACTTCTAAATTGAAATTTGTTTGATGCAGCATTTAAAATATTCTGTTAAGGAGAGTGGATGTTTATATTTTCAGACTACATGTATAAACATCTTATAATTAACAACATGCCGTATGCTTCATTTTTTCTCTCAAATTTTCTTATCTTTGTACTCCATTGCATGTCGACACAATTGATTTTATTAAAAAAAAAAAAAAAAAAAAAAAAAAAAAAAAAAAAAAAAAAAAAAAAACACACATTATGGTTAGAAGATTTTGCAAGAATTGCCTACTAATGTATGCTCTATCTATTCAAAATTTTTATAAATTATCCTATAATTTTTCATACCTTTGCAATCTTTCGAGATCCCGTCAAAAAAGAATCCGGGACAGCACAATTTCTCTCCGTCCCTGAAAATCAAAATATATTCATTTTATAGCATCAATAGTGTTTGTAACCATTAATTTGTTGGGTTTTTATTTCAGACAGTACCTTTGTTGCAGAAAGGAATAAATAAATAAATAAATAAATAAAAAAAAAACAAAACACAATGCTATTATGTATTATAACATTGGTGTTTTTTTTAAACCTCCAAACTACTTAACTAATCTTCATAATATGTTTAATCATTACGTACGGTAGGCATCGTCCTCTGGCTGTATAAATATTAAATGAAACAAATAAATTAACTAGACAAAATCCTGTTAGATACATTTCAGATGTGAGGCTAAACTTCATGAAGTAAATTAAAAAGCATATGCATATGTGAATTAACTCAATTTTTATATAATTGATAAATTCAATTATCTCACGTGACTAATTTTTTTTTTATTCAAAATCCAGAATTTACTTCCAAATAAGGATGTGCTGAGGTTCAAATAGACAACAGCTGATTCGAAAGAATTCAGTCATATTACCCACTTTAACTTCATTTCATAAAAGTTCAAAATTTAAAAATGTGTTTGATCAAGAGAACATAATATTTCCTTAAAATTATCATATCTGATGACACCAAAAGTAAAATGAACTCTTGTCACTATTGATTATGAATTGCAAATACGTACATCATTATGCATTTTAGAACATATTTGCACGCAGGATTCTTTTCAGCGTTAAACTATACTGTTCAGAAAAAGAATAAGAAAGATAAAGCGGTAAGTAAACAATAATTGGAAATAAACACACCACAGAAAAAAAAGTATCAGAGTAAGTCATAATGTTTACATAATGTTACGTAAACGATTATAACAATAACTAAACGGAAGAGCTAGATCTTCTCAAAATGACGGGCGCAAATCATCACATCGATCGGGGCGTGGTTATTTGGATGATTAAGTGTTATAATTATAAAGAACTGCATAGGACAGCATTGTTCTTCCTCCTACATGTACCATCAAATCAATTTTCAAAAGTAAACAAATATCTGAATAGTTTTTCATATGTATATAGCTATTTATCTGAATTGTCATAGTACATAATTCATTTGGGAAAACAAAGAGATATAACTCTATAATTTTGGTAAACCTTGCGTTTTCACTATAAAAATGAACGGAAAAGGGAAAATATTTTAAAACCCCTCCCCCCCATCCCCCTGTCAGAAACAAAAAATCCTTTTTACAAATATTATGAATCCTTATTTCACAAATTGATATCAATGCTTTTGGTACGGCAAAAATGGTCATTCTATTATTAATTTCAAATGAGACTACATATTGTCATGTGCATACTCTATATTGAAAAAAAAAATGCATAAAAATTATCTGCCGACAGCTGCATAGAAATTCATTGAATTGAATTTTACATGATTTTTCTAAAATAGTATTTGGAAGCCTCCAGTTTCATTGACAGTAATAATACTCAGAATGTATTTACTGCAAGATAAGAAAATCAACTTTGTTATTGTTTTGAAAGCAATGAAAATCTTAACGCCTTATTTTGAAAGTCCTTGATTCAGATTTAAATACTTGTTTCGCTGTCCACAAGAACTATGTAGTTTTACATGTATATCTTTGTAAAATCAATTTTATCCCATGTTTACCCCTTTATCCTGTGGATATGACTCTTCGGATAATTTTTTCATATTCCACAGTTAAGTGCAGTTGTGACGTCACAATGGTTTTTGCGTTGGAGTGATGAAGTAAAATGAAGTGGAGTCCTGTAAAAACAGTGTAAAATATTCGTTGTGAAGTATTAAACATGGGATAAAAAGAATCTCCCATGATTTGTAGTTGGATATGACTTTTATCCAACTCGTTGTGTGTTTTTATCCCCTCGCCAAGGCTCGGGGATAAAAAACACACATCTCGTTGGATAAAAGTCATATCCAACTACAAATCATTGGAGATCCTATATTTATATTACTTTTATGCCCATTGTAATACCTGCTTCAATACCGATTTTCGATCAGTATTTCTACATACGCTTCAATATTTTCTCCTCTCTATCGAAACCAATGTACATGTATAAATATTTAAAAAAAATATATATATATACTTTTTGAATGCTGATAATTTTGGACGCAGCTAGGTTAAGGACTCCCATATATTTGTCAGCCTATGCAGAGGTTCGGTAAAGCTATTATGACGTCACGTTAAAACAATACAGATGAATCTCGATGAATAAATACTATATGTTCTTTTTTAAACACACTAAATACTTTCGATCATAAATATTATAAAGATAAATGGATATGCAACTTATCTTGCCATAATAGCACTTAGCGTATGTAGAATGAAAGCCACGCAGCACTGTTAAGGCGTACTTCGAAGAAATCAACAGAATATAAACGTGTATAAATACATACCTTTTTAAAATGAATTTAATTTTGTAAAGGTACTATATTATCTTATGACTTTAACATTCGTTGAAATAACATTATATACCTCGCTCTGTACTGAATTTGGTTTGGTCACGTTATTTGATAGTCACGTGATAAATGCATGTAATGTGTACTGCATGTAGGTCACAAACAAATTTCAATATCGCAAGGGCATACCCTAGTTAAAATTAAAAATCAAAGTAATAGATTGTTTCTACATAACTTGTAGTTTATGGAAAGTGCTGCTGCTTTAAATAGAATTCGCATTTTATTAGTTTAAATTTCATGTTATCTTGCTAATGTGGAAATATGTGTGACCTTTACCAAGTATTTTACGTATTTATTAAGTTATGCTATAGATTTCAGGAAAGCAGCAGCACTTTTCAAGTTAAGGAATATGTCCATTATATGTATTCAAAAAATGGTCAAGATCTATTAAGTGTATGTCCTTGCGAAAAAGCGATTTAATGAGGCACCTCGGCGTGAAACATGCACACCCTGTAGACAAAAACACGGTAGAATTAATTCAATACATTCTCTCGATAGTTTTTAAATAATGACACTAAACAAATGTTTCAGATTTGTATTAATGGTTTACCTAAGATTTTCAAATAATATTCTGTTTAATAATAAAATGTATTTTTCACTGTGAAAAAATTACTTGATCCGCCTCCAACTGCACATAAAATGCGTCAAACTTTACAATGATGACGTCATGTCGACAAGTGCATTGCGATCAGTGACTTGCTTATATCTTGCTGTGTGGGATTTAACTAGCGACAAAAATGAATGCAGTGGTAAGTTTTGATGTAGTTCATTACTCTTATGCAGTTTAGATTCGCAAATTATTTCATTTTCAGTTATTGTGAGGAATTGCTATATTTGTGTGATGTCACAGTAAACTTTTCCCGTATAAATTAGGCCCCGCCCCCTTTATGCAGCCTTAACAGAGCTGCGCAGCTTGATCTCGCTGTACTTACTGAGATGAGGTCATTTCTTAGTTTACCACGCAGTTTCTCTGTACTTGAGGCGTGGATCAAGCTTTTATCGTTGCTTGTAAAAATAAGAATAAATACGAAACACACGTAGTAGGACCGAAAGAGAGACATATTCTGAAATATATTAATCCACATTTTATTGTCAAACTAAATTGATAATGTGTAGACTTTATATAAAGCCGAAGGGAGCACATTTGTGCATTAACGTGCTAGAACGACAGGTCCAGTCCCTCAAAAATATCAAAAGTTCAACGATATCCCCTTCACTATAAATTCTGAATTTTTAAACACGTGTAGCTATTATTCCAACCATTCTGAAAAGTGCTGGGAGCTGGCTGTGCATTGTTGATTTATTCCGTAATGAAACATTATTCCAATGCGAAATACATTTTTGACTGAAGTTTATAGAAAAACGGTTTAATTTTAAACAATTCATGAGCATGAGGAAGTTTCTCCCAGGACTTTTCGTATTAAGGAATTTGTCTCAAGGAAAACAGAATAAATTTTATAGCGGAAAAATGACCGTATATCGTTGAACTTTTCCGATCTTTGTAGTAGTACATATATGTTCTAATTTTAAAAACTGTCACGTGACAAACAGCTGATGTAAGCGATGTCGCTTTGGCCGACCTCAACAGAGACCGATATATACAAGTGCAAACACCACAAGTTACATTTATCAAAAATAATGCTGTTAAAAAAAATTATCAAAGTTGTATTCATTTTCCCTGAATATATTAAGGCGTATATTTCATGGGCGTCCTTAACCTAGCTGCGGAGAGCATATCTTTTAAATTACCATATTATTATGGCTGTTTGCACAGAATTCCTCTCCGAGTTCGATCAAGTTAAAAACCGAGGCAAGCTACCCAGGGATACATGTAAGTTGACGTTACAGGAATTTCAACAGCCTCGTTTAACGTCGACATTTCGTAAATTCTATGGTAGTAAATTCTAATGTCATTATAAGCAAATACAACCAATCATTGGGACGAATTTTGACTAAATTGTTTCATACCACCTTCTTAGGCCTTTGTTTTTATACTGAATTTGACTACGGAATGTTCTGTTATCTGATCAATACATATGGTTCATGGCGGATAAGACCGCTCAACAAGGGAAGCTTTCTCCTCATATGCACCTGATTCAACCTCTGGAATTTCAAGTGGTTTGTGTTTTATGCCCTTTCCAAAGATTTGTTTTATCTATAGATTTCTTAAGATCGATCACTTTTCTTTATCTTCACTTTTTTCATTGATTAAATAATAAATACATGAATAACAAAACCATCAAATCTTACTCTTTAATCCTAATAATTCAAATTGAACGATGAAATGAAAACATTCAACTCGAAGTATGTTTTATTGACACGCTTTCTGTATGTCAAGATAAAGCAAAGATCAAGGTACCTTTTTTTTAATCGAACTTCTTATAAATAACTCCATTCAGCTAATGGTAAGATGTATGGTGACGTTTTCATATACGTGCAGGGCCGTCGGAAGTTGTACTTTGTGGGCGATTTCTTTACTTGCAAAAATCGTAATCTTGTAAACATTTAACCAGAAGAGCAAATCCTTAAAGGGAAATTTTCGACTTTAAATACAAAAACTTGCATATCCTTATATGCTTCCATTTAAAGAATTCCCTTTTCCCTTTTATATTGGTTTTACCTTATAGGCATATCATTTTTAACTTTTTGGATACCTTGTAGAAGAGCATCACTTCAAAGCTCCGTTAAAGGGTTTTAATCCCGAGTGACGTACTTGTTTCCTACCTCTGATGAAGTAAGTGTAAATTGAATCATTTTTTTATGAAATAAAAAAAAAAAAAAACAAAAAAAAAAAAAAAAAAAAACAAACAAACAAACAAACAAACAAAACAAACCCCCCCCCCCCAAAAAAAAAAAAAAAAAACTTTTTCTGCGGGTCCTTCCGATCATTCCTTAAAAACCGAGGCCCCATGTCATGACAGGTGTCGGCACGATAAATATCCCTCAAAGCTCATTGGCCCTGAGTGCCGAGTAAAGGTCTAAATTTGACGTCCTTCACCGGAATGTGATGAGATCTCCATATGAGTAAACAATTCTCGAACGGGACGTGAAACAACACACAATCAATCAATCTAACTAACGATTCATGCATTTATTTTGTATAAAATACAAATTATTAAAGTATTACTCGGTATCTCAGAAAAAGTTCAATATTTAGAAATCGATTATATTGGAAACAAACTGTAATACTAAATGATTTTTTTGTTCGAACTCCTACATAAACAAATGTAAAGATGAAGTTTGCTTAACGTATCCTCTTTGGAACTTGGCAGCACTGGGATTCAAAAAAGAGACAAAACTTTATTTATATAAGAAATTTTTACTGTGATATCCCACAACTTTCACATCAAAGTGCCGAGAGTCTAAAACATGGTGAGTTATTATTTGAAATGAAATTTAAATGCAAACGTACTTTTAGCCGTAGGGTACGCGGAATTAAATTTCTATTACATCCTTGGGTAGGATGTTTTGAATGTCTTTGTTTTTTTAAATGCACTTTAAGTGCGCTTAGACAAACTTTAGCAAAAATATGTGTCCGTACATAGCGTACATGAATATTGAGCAGAAAAATTATGTCTACAATAATTTCAAATCTCAGTGCGAGTTAATCGTTATATCTTGACTACGAAAGGACAAGGTATGGTAACGGCGGAATCTGGTCCCTTATTTGATGTAAAAATCGGAATACACTTAAAACTGTGATAGTTGTAGTTAAGAACTTAAAATGATGCTTGTTTTAAAACCAGCACTAATTTTGATTCAAAGCTTACACAGAGGCAACGAGAGGGTGCAGAAGTAGGACATTTTCCCAAATTTCCTCAATTCTGGTGGATTTTCCTCAAATTTGAGATACTTTTCACTTTGGGAAACATAGAGCAAAAGCTTGCCTATCTTTTATACACAAGATGCATCTGATACTAGTGAATAAAAATTTGGTAGATATGCAAGCTTGTGCTCTATGTTTTCTGAAACAAAATGTGCTGTAAAATCGATGAAAAATTGCACAAAATGAGAAAATTCGGAAATTGACGTATTCTTCTGACCTTCCTGTGTACCACATAACTCATTTTGTGGCATGGGTGACAACAGGTTTTTATTGACAAACTGTTGCATCATTCTAAAAGACCCCCAAACCAGGGGCTAAAAAAGGGGTCTTAGTCTATCTTGTCCTTTGCAAAGAATAAATCAATTTTCGATCTGAAATTTATACTTCTGTTTTCAAAAAGACATTTGTTTATATTTATGACCACTCATTGTCAAAAAACATATAACAAGTTTTGTTGTGAAGGTTTTTTTTTTTTTTTTGCGTCTTTTTATTTATCATTGTTATTATATTATGATCAGTTCTCTTTCTCTTGTTAAACCCATGAAAAATAACAACTTGATGATGACTATTTATTTATAAGTATTTCAGGGATTTGTACTTAGTGTCTTTCGAGAGAGACAATGTTTTAATTTCAAATAAATTACCCCCCCCCCCCTCTCAAAAAAAAAAAAAAAAAAAAAAAAAAAAATAGTGACTATCACATAATAAACTAATATCAATAAAAAAAAGTTATCCAAAAAATATTTCTTCAATGTTTACATCAAAGACTATTTGTTTAGGTAAATACCTTTACATCCATACGTATCCTCGTCGTAATAATATCCGGAGCAAGTCCGTATTACATCGCCACTACCGAATTAAATATATTTTTTTAACATTAGAAAGAAGCAAAAATGTCATAAATTTTGTTTTCAGTTATGCTCTTTTTCTTAATTTTCAATTTTGATTGAATACTTACTTTTCAATTTTGTTTGAGTACCTACTTTGGACATGCAGTGCTGAACAATAAATAAAGATTTAAAATCACAAAAGAATTTGTGTCAGTTTTATGCATTGATACAGTGTCATCTTGTTCATCGGCCCAACCTTCAACCAACAAGTGTGCTCAAAACTTTTTCCAACAGTCAAAATTTGTGTATCAGTATTTCGTCCTGTTGGTGCAATTTGAATAAATGTTTATTTTTTTTCTTAAATTTAAAAAGTCAGAAATACGAGATGTCGTATACGAAATATCGGATTTACCTTGACCCGAAATTCAATGAACCTGTTGGCAAAAGACTCGTTATGATCATTTGTATTATTAATTATTATTAATTTTAGTTACATTTCAAAACTTCTTTAAGTCTTTGATTGTTAAAAAAAAAATTAATGAGATGTATTGTTCTCTAAGTGGTTTTGATAGGCAGAAAAGGATATACGCCGCAATTGGGCCAACAATATAGTCCCTGCTGGATTTTAAACTCAGTTTACTATTTCTATTTAAAATTGTACGATTATGATGAGTAAAGAAAAAATATAATCTTTTAAATAAACTACAGCTAAGTATATAAAGCATACAAGCAAAGAAACGTGGAATATTTCGTCTAGTCAGAAACCAGACACGAATCCCTCCTTAATGAAAATGTGAGAAATTCATCACCATCACAGAGATCATCAAGAATGAAAATATGATTATGTAAAAACATATTGGGCCATGAAAAGTGCAGTTAGAATCTTACCGTCCCCTCATAGAAATAATTATTTCATTTTTTTCGCATGAAACGGACCAAAAGTTTGTATATTTTGTACATAATCGAAGAACTTTCATCAACTCATGTCAACACGCCATTCTACTGCACTTTCCAAGTAATATAGTACATATGTACGCTTTGGATGTTGACAGCCATTATATTTCAAAGTATGCTGAGTAGTGTTGAACTTTTGTATATTGTGTTGTGAAGAATGACATTGGAAAGGCTGACCGGGATTTCAAAACAATGCTTATCTTATAAAAAGAAATAATTAATGAAGCTAAATCCGAATATCTGATTATTAATCTTCAAAAAAGTGGCTCCCATCAGACACGTGCTTCCGATCACTTGACACGACACTAATTTAGTGTTTCGGCGGTGTGATACAAGGTATATTAATATAAATTGATTTTATAATGAAGAAATAATATTCTTCCTTTTGCAGCGAATAAACCACACATGATATACTCCGATTTCAACCATTTCATATATCTGTTTACATGTCTTAACTAATTTTTCGCTACGTTTTATGTTCACTCGGAAAACATTTTGATAACAGTCATGACATCACGATTAAGTATTTAACCCCCGGTACAAATACGGCGTTTTTTATAGCCTAAGTAAATGGCAAGATTTTTACATATAATTATTATATTTTTTTAACGTGTCCATTCAATTTTAGACGCTCAAATAAATCTTCAATAAGATATTCAACAAAAACCACTAGGAGGGGCATTCACGCCCTAACGTTTAGAAAGAGGATAAAACTTGTTAAACAGATTTTGTCAAGTTAGAATATCTGGGTGTAATCAGGAATGGGGCGAGTAACATAGGAAATTAATTAGTTAAATTACATACTTTACCAAAAAGGTATGTACAAAGGAAATCCATTTCGTACAAACTATTTTCTAAATTGTATAAACATTTCTTTTTTAATTGTACAAACGGTATCGTATATGTGATCTTTCTTAAGAAAATGCAATTGAAGAAAAAACTACAAACATTTTTTTTAATTGTACAAACGATTTCCTGAATCGTATATAAAATTTCCTTAATCTTAAAGACAATTTTCTAAATCGTTTGAAGTTTTTTTTTTCCCCCAATTGTTCAATTGATTTAAAAATAAAAAGGTAGAAACAAATTTAAAAACCATACAAACAATTTTGTAAGTTGTAGGTGTTTTTTTTTTTTTGGGGGGGGGGGGAGAAATCGTACAAACGAATGTTATTTTTATTTCTGAAATTGGCCCTTTTTTTCTGAAATGTCACTTATGCGTTCTCATAGTCACTAAACCCCTTACCATGTGTTGATTGTACTCAATATACAGCTACAGAATTCACTTTTATGTATAAGTTTACCAGGATGGTTTGCTCCTACTCTTACTTTCCCCTGCAATGTATGTTCCCCCTGTATTAAAGTTAAGTGAAAGTATCTCAATTTTTATTTGAAAAATGTTCGTTATTTTAATTTGAACTTGTTATGATGATATATGGTTTAACTATATTCAGTCAACAATTAAAAGATTTATTTCCTCAATTGAATGTTACCGTTTTCATAAAAGTTAACATTGGAGTAACAGTATTTTTGTAATGCTGCATAACAATACAGGGTTGGAATTTTTCTGATTCATTGATCTTTAATAACCACAGTTCTAAATATACACTGTTACATAGTTATATAATCATTATAATGCATATTTTTAAAATGCAACAGTGTCTGAATATCCTTCCCGACTTTAAAGATACCCTTAAGTAAAGGAAACAACGTTTCCTTAATAAATTCTGTGTTTTTCCATGAAATTATAAAATTCGAGGAGTGATCAAGAAATTCGTGGACTAGCGCCATAAAATGAAAACCGCCTTAGTTTTATCAATGTATTTTAAGACATTTAGTTAGCATCATATTTTCTATCTAAAGAATAAATCATAAATAAAAGTTTTATTTTTTTAAATAAATTTTTAATGTTTTTGTAAGCAATGGTATGTCCAGGAGGCGCAACCTCAGATATGACGGTTTTTTTTTTTTTAACCTGAGTGTAATTGAGCATTTGTCATCAAAAATCACATTAATTCAGGCATGTGGTAGGCCACAATTGCTGCTTAAATTTTGCATTTTTTACCCCATTCTGTGAGTTCTATGAAATGTTATCGTAAATTTCATTTGGAGTGTGTGACGGTACATATTGTCGTTTTGTACATATTGTCGTCGTCGACAATATGTACCTACCCTCACTGCACATATTGTCGTCCATCGGTACATATTGTCGCCGGCGACAATATGTACCGAGAAGAGCCCTATTTTCCTCCTGCATACTTGACGACAAAATGTACAGTCAAGCACCAGCACACATTGTTGTCGGCGACAGTATGTACAGTCATGGTCGGCATATATTGTCGTCAATATATTGTTTTGACGAATATTTACTTGAGAAAAGAGAGAGATTGACAAACACACACACAGACACACACGGAGGGAGACAGACAGCATTACTCGCAATATTGTAGGGAGGAAACTTTTTGGTCAGAAAATTGTTTCCAATATTGATGTACATCACTATGACATATCAAGATACCGTAATTCCTGAGATATCTGATAAATCAGCTATTCTCTTTTTTCTTGTAATATATACTTGGAGATTGAATACAGTTTTTTTTTTGTTCAGTAGTATTTGGAAATTATTATTTGCGTTATTCTTATATACGATCATGTGCCGATATATTATAAATATAATCTATTGTTAATAATAAGATAAGAATAACGCAAAAATAACATTTTTAGATCACCTGAACTGGAAGTTCAAGTGAGCTTTACTGATCACATTTTGTCTGACCGTCTGTCTGTCTGTAAACTATTCATAATTTCAGCTTCTTCTCAAGAACTACTGGGTTAATTTCAACCAAACTTGCAACATTTGCATCCGTGGATAAAGGGGATTCAAGTTGTTCAAATGAAGGGCCATGCCCTCTTTCAAGGGAAGTAATTAAGAATAAGTGAAAATTTAGTAGATTCTAAAAATCCTCTCAACAACCACTGTGCCAGATAAGTTTAAACTTGTGTTAAAGTTTCATTAAAAAGTGTAGATTCAATTTTATTCAGATCATGTCCCTCGGGGGATAGGTGTGGCTACAGTAGATGATCTAAGTTTTTCATAGAATATTTAGAAAAAAAAAAAAAAATCAAAATCTTCTTTCAAGAACTATTGGGTCAGAAGAGGTGATACTTATGTGAAAGCTTCATAGCGTACGTTCAATTTTGAGGTGCTCACTGCTCAATGATCCTGAGTGCCAAGTATAGGTTTAAATTTGCAGCCCTCCATCGGTAAGTGGTGACGTCTCAATATGAATGAAAAATTCTCGAGAGGGATATTTTAACAACAAACAAACAAACAAAAACAAAATCAATTTTTTTCAAGTTATGACCCCAGGGGTAATGTGGGGCCACAATGGGTGATCAAAGTTTTACATAGGAATATATACAGAAAATTTCTAAAAATCTTCTCAAAACCCAAAGGCAGATATACCACTCTCCCCAACCCCCCTTGGTGATTTGATTTTTTTTTCCTTCGGTAAATTCTGTTTGTTTAACCTGTATATACTTAGTTCACAGGTAAAATTTCATAATTAGATAATTAACTTAACATATACAGTAACACTGATGGATGACAATATGCGCAGTGAGGGAAGGTACACATTGTCGCCGGCGACAATATGAACAAGACGACAAAATGTACCGTCACAATCACGCATACGAGACACGTCAGTGTGATTCTCACACCAATTACATTCACAGAACTGCCAAAAAACAACAAAAGACATCTTAAAACAACAATATCTGTGCGGCGACAATATGTACAGTGAGGGTAAGGCACATAATGTCGCCAGCGACAATATGTTCATATGTAAATTTTCAGTCGGCGACAATATATACCGATGGACGACAATATGTGCAGTGAGGGTAGGAACATATTGTCGCCGACGACAATATGTACAAAACGACAATATGTCCAAACAATTAAGGGCTTGAAAATGACGTCAAAAAGGGGGAGGGTTTCTTTTTCCCAATATTCTATAAAGTTTCGCACCTGGAAAAACTGGTATAGACCAAGGGAATGTTTCAAAGGGCTACAGAAAAATAAAATGCATACAGAGTACTTTTTTAAGCGTCTAAAAATTCAGAGACATGAAAGATGCTGAGTTAATGTCGATTTGTAGTCAGGGTGTCAAAAGTCAGTCACGACGAAAAGTGACGTTGATCATGTGTGATACAAATTGAACTCCAACAAGCTAAATATTCTGGCATTATCAAGTTAGGATCTTCCCTTCGTATAAATCCGTTTACAATGTTATATGCATTGAAAGCAACTGTATATTAAATTGTAAAGTCATATAAACAAGATGGGCTTAAGTCCTAACTTAACTTCAGGTAATCTAATCAAGATAAGCGTATAAGGTATTAGACAGCTGACATTGAGAAACATTGACGTTATCGGACGTCATGAAACTAAACGGCAACAGTGCATGGTGATCATATAACGGCTTTTTAATTTTAGAATAATTTGGCAAATCATCAATGTATCATGCTAAAAATTTCAACCTTTCTTAAACTTTTGTTCTTTTATGCTCCTTATGAATTTTCTAAGCACCGATAACATAGTATTAATTTTATCGCATCAGTCCACGAAATTTTGATAACCCCTTGTATATCTTCACTTGCCAAGGAAGTTTTGATCTTGTTTTCTTTTTTTTCTTTATTTTATTTTGTTCCTTAAATGTATAGAAGACAATTATATTCATTTGAAATCAGATGATATAAAATATCAAAAACTGATTTTTTCATGCTATTCAAAAATATATAAATAAATAAATAATAAAATAAAAGAAAATATAAGGATTTTCATAATCTTTTATCAAAACTTATTAAAAATAACAGAAAATAGAGGGAAACTAGAGAGCATGCTGAATCGTGTATTTGCGTAGTCTCAAATTAGTTATTTTGATGCATTTCAATAAATCAGTCACTACAATAGAAATGTATTCCTTTTCTTTGTACCTTATGGATTTCTGTTTTCTCTTTTCTTGGGTTGATGTCTTTTCTAAGCTTTGACATTTATATTTGGGATGCAGATTTATCAATGTCCATCAATAACAGTACTCCTGTTCTTTTTTCCTTTTATTGAGGTTTTCAGGCTCAGCAGTTACAAACAGATTCCTTACACCCACGCATATGAAGAAAATAAAATGCGCTTGTGCATTCTAGGATTTAAAGGCATGGAACAAATCACAAATGAATAATTAATTTCAGATTAAAAAAAAAAAATCTAAAAATCCAACTAGAATTAAAAATCCCCTGCAACACAATTCAAAAAACTTATTTCATCTTGTAAGATGAAATATATGGGGATAACGAACAGTATTCAAGCTCAAAAGTCCATTATACAATACAAAATAGGAGCAGAGCAAACACGGACCTCCAAACATCAGAGGTGGGATCAGGTGCCATGGAGGAGTGAGCATCCCCTGCCGACCTATTTTACATATGTAAAAGAAAGTTTCCTCATGAGAATTGAGATATATTCTGCTTATAGAAAAAAAAGAATAAAAAAAAACTTGAAAAATGGTTAATATGGAACTTGATAATCGGTAACTGATCTGATCAAAAAATGGGGAAAAATCGTTTTCTTTGTTAGGCATCAGATTAATTGATTATTGTTTTACACCGAAATGGCTCTATTTCAGGCATATATCGGTGGTAAAAAGTAACGTTATGTGGCAAGTTCTGAAAATTTTGTTCTCTGGCGGACCCAAATTAGCCTACTCTTTTTCAAAAAGCAGAGAAACGATCTTTTGCGTAACAAAGGAGTTGCATTCCTTGACAAAGAGATTAGGCATCAGATTGTGCTAGGTATATCGGCATCTCATAACCAGAAATTTACGCGAAACCGAAGACTTAATATACAGAGAGGCTATCCTTTTTTTGCATGTAATGTTATAAACCGCAAATGTCATCATAATGCTAAAAACTGTTACTTTGAAAATAAATAACATATAGGTGATTATTGATGAATCACACATAACATTTACGTATATCTTAACACTAACTCTTGCTGTAGCCTTCAACTCAAAATTTAGATGATTCCATGATATTTCATCAATTAACAATAGTTACTTTCACTCATATGTCGACTCGAAAAATCCTAGTGAACTTAAAATATTGACATTGCTTGTCAATACAACTTATCGTGTTGTCATATTTTGACTCACATGTTTCATATCATTTGTTAGGTTATGGCTTATTAACTAAATTTGTCTACAGTGTACTCCGTCTACCTGATCAATAAATAGGGCTCACGGATGATGTCATCAGTCGACAGGGAATGCTTACTCCTCCTCGACACCTGATCCAACCTCTGGTATATCCAAAAGTCCATGTTTTATACCCTGTGCAGCATTCATTTTGTTTACTACATTAATGAAATTGCTCACTTTTCGATTTACCTTTACTTTTTACGCATTAAAACAATGCTTCAGAGCAAATGTTCATCACATTGAAAAGTAAATGTATTTTCTTCTTTAATTAAATCATTATACGCCATATATATATATATATATATATATATATATATATATATATATATATATATATATATATATATATATATATATATATATATATATATATATATATATATATAACGAAGACTAAAAAAAACAAAAACAAAACAAAAACAAAACAGCTGAAAACAAACAAAGTGTATATGAGCAAAGACTAGTACCTACTTGTGTACTAATTTTGTCGTGCATTTTTCCATATCCTGTCTTTAGTGTTTTACACTCGGTATCCATATATAATTCAAGCCAAAATATCGTGCAGTTTGAAGGAGGATTAAGATTGAAAATATACTTTTCTTTTGGAAATTTGCCAAGATCGTCTGCGGTGGATCCTGTTTTTGAATAAAATGTAAGCTTTCAGCAGAGGGTATGGCTAAAGTTATTGGCAGTATTTCCTAATGTCAGGTAGAGGTGTCATGCCTGGATACATGTATAATGGTCATTCTGCATAGTTTCGAGAAAATAATTAATTCAGGAGATAGGCATATGCATTAGCATACCATGTATCCATGAAATGCTGAAGTTTTTATTTTATTATCAACTTACTAGAGTTATCACTTTTTAAATTTAATTAAAATAATAAATATATATTTAAATTTTAAACAAATAAAGATGAACAGTAAAACAAATGTTAGAAAAAAAGCATAATTGAAAGACCTGTTCTGCTAAAAGAAAAACTTTAAAATTTCGATATATTTTTATTTTGCTTTTATTTTCAGATTGCTTCTTTAATTATTTATTCAGTTTGGTTCAATCTTATATTCAATCATACCTTTTTTAACAAACACTTGTAAAAATCAGCATATCATTTCAGAGCATCGTAGAAATGATTTGATTCCCGATTGTCAGTTTTCTTTCCTTTTATTGAAAAAAATTCCGTGTCAATGTAACCATTTTCTGAAGAAAATAGACCTTCTTTTCCGCCCTCATCTGCTTTCTGATAATTCATATCGTCATAGAAATTTTCCTTCGCGCCTTCCTTTTCAGCTGTTTTATTCAATTCGTTCTCAAGACTCTGTATCTGCTTTTGTCTTTGAGTTATCCTTGGGTTAGCTTGTTTAACATTTTTCCAAATAATATTACCAGCAGCCACGAGCAGTAGGAACGTCAGGGAAACTATAACACCAATAAGAATTGGAGTTGTCTTAGACTCGTTATTCAAATTTCTGCTCTTTTCACCAGATATTGTAGAGTTTATTTCTGGGAGCATTTCTTCATTATGTGATGAATCTAATTTAAACCCTTCAATATGAAATTGTAAACGATAAGTAAAATATGTCGAATTCCGTCCATAAAGGAGTTATTACGTTGCCTCTGATGATAATAAATTTAAATGCAATTGCATTGACATTATTTTACTGTTTTTCATTAGAACTTGAGATAAATTGGCAGTCAATTATGAAAAGAAAAAAAAAATACCAAGACAGCCAGTTGATACGTCACACAACTCCTCTGAACAGTTACAATGTTCCTGACAGTATTTGCCATATCCCGGGTAGCGACACTCCATGGAACAGTTGAAGCCTATGTACCCTGAAGGGCATTCTTTAAGATAAGTAAACAAAATTTTTAAGTGTAACTAGTTAGAATAGAATCTTCTTGACTGATCGGTGTTATCCGAAATAAAACAAATAAGTTTGAAGTACATACACAGAGGTACCAAAAGTTCCCCTAAAGCTATTTTTCATCATTTGATAAAGAAATCGAACTGTTGAATACTGTAAATGTACATAAAGAAAAAGAAAGAACAGTAGAGAAATGTAGGAGTGTTTTATTTTCTAATAGCCTGTAAAACGCTTTTAATTTTTTTCTGCTTTATTTTTCATACAGCTTGAATAGAACCTAGTTTTATTGGAATTCTGTCCAAGATATATCTTAGCGTTTAGACATTTTTATCAATGTTTTCTTTTCAAAATACCTTTGCATTCATTTGAAATCGCATCAAAGAAAAAGCCTTGACAGCAATGGTTGTATTTGTCTCTAAAATGTATCATACATGTATTCAAAAATATCTTAAATATACATACATAAATCAATCAAACTATACTGCTTTTGAAATGCATGTAGCGTAAAAAAGAGTAAAAAAATCACGGATGATCTTTTCTTAATTGTATTTTTTTTTAATTAGTAAAATAACATGTAAACCTGGATTGAAGTATCGAAAAGAAGGACATGAATAATCTTATACATACGGTTTGCATACTCCTTGGGCAGCACCAATATAAAGAATAACCGTTAGAGAGAATGTATAGATATTTCTGAAATTCATTTTGAAGTTAGCAGTGTATCTTACTTAAATGAATATCAGTATCTTGAAAAACTTAACATTTTACAACTGTATGTGAATAGCCTTTTATCACGTGATTCAATAATTGTATTATTACTAAAAAAGGCAATATTCACTTGCATTTTATAGGAGTAATAGCTGTGTGATTTACTTCCTTGAGGCGTGTTTTACCAAGCTTTGTTTAAATTTCATACTCGTTGCATATTAAACTTTTATTATCAAAAAGCATAGGGGGTCAAAATGAGACAAAAAATAACAAATATTCATAATAAACGTATTTTCATGGATCTTTATAAGCTAAATGGATAGGACAACACTAAAAAAAAAAATAATAAAGTAGATCGACAAAAGACAATGCTCTAAAAGGTCGGTCTTTTCTACATTAAGTATACACTGTACCTATAGTAAAACATGTGACCGAAAATTCAATTCTGAAGAGCCCAGTTACTTCTTTTTCCGTTCTTGATTAAAACAGAGATAAAAAAAATTCCATGATAGATAAACTAGAATTCCTAGAACTGTATTATTTCTTAATAATCATGTTTTCGCAGAGATGATCAATCATGTTCGTACTTTTTTTTACTGCAGAGGAAATAACATTAGAGAAAATTTAAACAATTGGATATTTCTATAAACTAATAAAAGTAGATCTTCAGTAATTGAAATAATAATTCGATTATCATTTCATACAAAACCAACACGGTAGCTCAGTCGGTAGAGCGCTCGCTCCGTCGCTTGCATCTCGGCCGCGACTGACCTAAGTCGATAAAAAATAGGTAGCAACTGTTCCTTCGCCAAGCGTGCGCACTTTGCAGTGAAAGTTGCGTGTCACGGCAGGCGTTGGTACGATAAAGATCCCTCACTGCTCAATGGTTCTGAGTGCCGAGTAAAGGTCTAAATTTGAAGCCCTTCATCGGTATTTGGTGACGTCTCTATATGAGTGAAAAATTCTCAAATGGGGCGTTAAACTACATACAATCAATCAATCAATCAATCATTTCATACATTTCAACTATTTGATAGCCACGCCCATTGAACGGTTGACTGATTCTCCTTATGTTGTTTGACCTTTTGGCATGAAAATATTTCACTCTGATATAAACCTCAGAACACATTGGTAAAGGGCTTCAAATTTAGAGCTATAGTCAGTACTCAGGTCCATTAAGTAGTGAGGGCTCTTTAACGTCCCAACAACTGCCGTGATGCGGGATCTCAGTTTTTAGGGTCTCATTCTAAAGACTCGACGTGCCTTTCACTTCTAATGCCGTGCGCTTGGCAAATGAAGGGTCACAACCTTTTGTTGTCATCCAAGGTTTGACGCGGCGCGTCGAACGAGAAACGAACCTCGGCCTACCTATCACGACGCGAACGCCCCACTACTAAGCTTCCGTGACCTTCCCTCTTTTAATGGCAACATGTATTGGCACCATTAAAAATATGATTTATAGTTTCGTTTAGATTGTCTTATTCACAAGAGACCATCTATTTAATAGATAAATCAATTGATATGTCGTTAGCAATGTTTTAATCATAAACCTTAGTGTCAAACGATTAAACTGGGATATTTGCCCGTTATTATAAATAACGAAGCATGAATAATAAGGAACAACATGCAGTAATAATGATCTCCAAAGTATAAATGCTTCGACTAAACGTATTTAGCTTTTTTTTCTAAATCCTCAAACCGAAGAAATTAAGAGAAAATAAACAACAAAGGAATCTACTTGTAAAAGTTGATAAAGTTATAACGAATTAGTTAATGAGGTGGCTGAATTTTATAGAAAGAGGGTAATGTGTGTAGTTTTTTCCTCGCTCTATATCAGATTTGGTATTTTCCGGATCATAAAATAGGATGTTTAAGCAGGCCATTATGATATTGACATCTTACATTGTAATTGTATGCAATGTGTTTTCGAGATATGTTCTGAAAGTGCTGATTGCGTCACACTTGGCAGAGAGAAGATCAATAACAAACACGTTCGTCAAGTTCATTTACAAAAATGGCAAATAATCCAAATTAAACAAACACATAAACATGGAATTTAAATGCAATCCATTGATGAATGTCCGAAGTTTTTTTTTTTTTTTTTTTTTTTTTTTTTGATTTAGTTGATTAATTTTGCTACTGATTTAAATCTAATCCATTGATAAATGATGCTTTAGCATTGTCCGAAGTATTTTTTTTATTTAGTTGGTTAATTTTGCTACTGATGTTTGCAAATGTGATTGCAATTAACGTTTTATCTACCTTTTTACCTTGTTCTTCCAATTGCTCCTTCTTTGTTCTAGAAAATATTCTACTTCTGAGCTTAAGGCATTCTCTTTTTTTTTCTTTAAATTCAAAATGTCATATTTTAGAAAGACATGTAAAAATACAACCAAAGATAAATAATATATATATATATATATATATATATATATATATATATATATATATATATATATATATATATATATATATATATATATATATATATATATATATATATATATATATATATATTAAGTTTGTTTGATAAAAATGAAGATCAGGGCGGGGCAATCTACTCTTCATATATATATATATATATATATATATATATATATATATATATATATATATATATATATATATATATATATATATATATATATATATATATATATATATATATATATATATATATGCCAATAATGTAACTATTTGAGCTAATTTAAAAATAATTTGAAGAATTTTACGTCTGACAGAGTATTTCTCCTTATGTAGGTGGGAAATACATTGCAGTATTACCCCCTTCCCCTTTCTTATATCCCATACTTTCATAATAGGTGTACAAATAAATTATCATTTTTTAACCTCACGTTTTATATAAATGCTTTATAATTCCTACATATTGAGAAAAGTACTTTTCATGAGTGTTACATTGTATACAATGACGGAATCTCACCAAGTAGTTCTAACGCTTGCTGCTTATAGTTAAGATGCATTCATTGACTTGTAAAATATATACATGTTGGTACGGTTTTCGAATGTATAACGTACCATGGTATCAAATATAAGAAAACAGGACTAAGGAATGATAAACATAGATTTTCCCATGAACCAGCCTTTAAGTTATTATCATATTTGCTTTTAGTGTAGATAGATATTTGTTTCTTTATATTCTTTTAGTGTGGATAGGTTTTAAAAACGTTTTCTGCTATAAAAAATTTCGGCATCATAATTATTTACCAGAATCTGTTACGCACATTACAAGTTTATGTCTTTTTAATAAAACATGCAACAAAATGTCACTGAATGCAAATAAAAAAGTCTGAATATAACACATGATCATGTATCCACTTTTGAATTGATGCATGTACATGTATTATAAATAGTGTTGTCAGCGAATGCCCGGTTAACTGGTTAATCGTCGAACGATGCAAGTATCGGTTAGTAAAACTGCTACTCGGTTACTCGGATATATTGCATTTTATTAAATAAATCAGTAGGATTAATGGGGTTTTTTTTGTTTATAATGTTTTCATTTTATTTACCATTTTTTAACCTTAGTTTCAATTTAGCGATCGATTTGTTTTGATTAGTATTTCACAGTTTATCCAACTGATGGCTTTGATTGCCAAGGAGAATTAAAGTTTTGAAGGCTTGAATTAATTATGATTACCTCACATAAGTCAGTGCTAGTCCGCAGTACATGATTTAAGAAGACACAGGCATCGAAGCCATGGAAATATTTTTAAAAGAAAGCCTGAATTAAAATCCAGCAGGTGTAAATTATGTGAAATCGAATTAATCTTATGGGACAATATGCTTAACCACCTCAGACTGAAGTTTAACTGTGAAAGCAGCGATATATAATTAAAGCGCAAAAACAGCCAACGATTACGGGGTGTTAATTCGAGAACAAATTTATTTAGAAGATATTGTGTGTTTGCACATGTAATTATAAATACAGTCCATATGCAGTGGAATTGTGTTTTGTATATAGCGATATACAAATGATAAGATAGATATAAAAATTCAAATGGCATTATGTATAATAGCTGAGCATATATACCGCAAACAAAAACGTTTTGATGTCTAAAGAAAAACCATCCGAGTAATCGGTTACTCGATCGGAAAAGTAAGCGAGTAACCGGTTACTAAAATTAGTCCGATTTGGCAACACTAATTATAAATTCTGCAGCTTAAAATAAAACAAACACAAATTCTTAATTCCTCAAGGTCAGAAACTATACATTACAGCTCAGGCAAAGTATTTTCTATTTAAATAACAAAGGCCTATCTTATTGAGCATATATATACAGGTAATAATAACAGATGACATCTCATAATGCAAGATGATGCAATTTACAAATACATGGAAAACCTACATTTGCTGATTTCGCAGGTAGGTTAAGGCTTCCCGTAGAATATGACAGTGCAAACTGTGCCTTCACATCTCTGAACTACCAAAATATGACGTCATAATGGAAAATGACGTCAGGTCACTGCAAACTTGAGGTGTTATGACGGGGAGAGTGTCATGAACTTTACACTTTATTTCAAACTGCATGTAAAATGCTAGATAGCTATTGCAAAATTCATGGGTCGTTTAAGATTTTTTAAGTCTTATATGTCCGAATATTTTAAAAATACACCGCTTACCTACCCTTGATTAAAATTCATCATATTCAAAATGCTTATGAAAAATATACTTTTGAAATGTACTCTGTTTTATACCCGTGGTTGGAGGTAGAATTTATTTTGTGTGTATAAAAGAGTCTGGCGCAGGTGATTAATGAGGATTAATCTGAGAATTTTTGTGGAAATCTGTAAGACGAGGTTGTTCTCTAACTGAATCTTGCTTGGGAAAAATGTGTGTTGGCTTTGTTTTAATACAGATTACGATATTGTGTGGAAAATACCCTCAAATTTGTAGGTAAGTTGAATTTCTCAGGAAATATTTTGTACCCAAGTAATACTATGACTTTTCCCAAGCATATTTCGGATACACAAGGATACGATGAGTTTATTTATATAACAAAATGTTAATAATTATTGCGTTAATCGGCTGCGCCGAAGCGATTTGTATGAAACACTTCAAAAAATTATAAATGACCGTCACATAATCAACAAAGTCATGTGATATCGTAACAAATATGCTAATATATAGCCGAGGAAACCCTTTATATAAATTGGAAGTACTAAAGTTCAATACTTGTAAATTAAAACCAAAACCGACCTCGCAATGACATATTATGTTTTGAGCGCAATTTAAAGCTTCGGGAAGCCTTAACATAGCTGCGTTAATACCTATCAGAATACATTGTACTTGAACACATGCAAGGGTTGTCCAGTAAAATCGTGGACAAGTTGTCTTGAGTGAAAAGTAATCAACACTGCTTTCTAAACCTACATTTTAGTACATTATGCATAAATAAACATAACAAATTCAAATAGACATATGCTCAAATAAACAAAATATGTGATTTCATGTTATGTGTGGTATCGACTTACAGCGCACGGATGACAACGTCGAAGTGTCTAAAGCAACGTCACGTTTAATCTTTGATTAAACGTTTAATCTTTGATTTAACAAGTTGGAAAAGCCCCACTTGAATTCCGAGAATTTCACTGATGCACACATTCGAGTTCCCCTTTATTTCCCAATAAAAAAGACGAGGGACCACTCTTGCATACACATGGGACCTTCTGAAGATTTGTATTAATAAGGTATGGGAGATACCCTCCCTTTCATTGAACAAAATAGGCAGTCCTTTTTCGACGGTGTGCTGTGACACCATCTTTCTTTATTACCATTAGCTGATTGTCTGTATGTTTTTTTTTTTTTTCTACCTGGGGACTCAGTCATAAACTTTCTCTTAAAAATGCCCATTCACTTGTACACAAATTTTAGATTTTGTTTTTTATATTTTGGTATTTCACGTTATAAAGTCCCTTAAGGCGCTATTACTTAATCTTCATATAATTGAACTGCTCTTCGGTGCACGGTAATGTCATCAAATGACATCATTTCCCGTGTGTTGCGTATACCACTGTCATATTAAAAATGCCCAGGAAACTGCCAAAAATTAAGTAAATGCACTGAATTTTTCCAAATGACGATATCATAGATAGTGAAATAAAAATAATTATAATTTTTATGCAAACCTTATCTATATAATACTTTGTTTCGAAATAATACTCGCATATTCACTGATAAAACCCTGAATGTTTAATCGTGCACCGTAGGACCATTCCCTGTGTATATTCAAAGTATAATGAAATCCCTATTTTTGCCTATGATTTATCAAAACTATTAAGATGAATTAAAATATGATAAATAAACTTTTGCTGAAATGTTCAGCTCTGCGCATATTATTTTTTGATAAAAACGCGATCTTCATGATCTACTAGACAACCCTCGTAAGAAAGCAAGACCTTTTAGAATATATTTTTGTTTGACTTCACACGCCTTGGAATGTATGTGACAGTGGTTGTGGTAGATGTTTGAGTTTGTGCATATGTCTGCAGTATTTCCTTTAGAGAAGTGGACAGGCTTTCGCCACTTCGAATATATTTCGTAAATTTCGAACCGGTGACCGGGACGGAGAACCTGCGGAAATGGATAAACAACACGTAAAGGTTGATTTTCCTGTGCAAGTTGTGGGAATTTATGGAGAAATTAATGATATAACACGTCCATTATATACATGCAGATTTGTAACGAAAAGTCAAGTGAAATGTAGGCCGTCATGGTTCGAAATTTACACGTTTTCCGAAACATGAAGGCTTGCGAAGAGAAGTGGATGAAGGCGAAAGCCTGTCCACTTCTCTAAAGAGAATAATGTGTTCAGTTTCACACAGTTACTTGAAGATATGCATGTGTGTCCAGCTTCACACAGATACTTACCTGTTCTTGACTTTGCACGCCTTGGAATGTGTACCTGCGGTTACATTAGATGCTTGAGTGTATGCATATTCAGTTTCATACAGTTACCTATGTGTACTCGACTTCATATGTTTAGATTAAATGTATTTGTGGTTAATGTATGTATTTACGTGAGTCAAGCTTTACACAGAAAAAAAGTTTTTGTGTTCTCTGATCTGAAAGATAGTGATAATTCAAATATACTTTGATTATGACTTTTAAGAAATGGACAATCATAATGAATTCCATAGTCATTTTCTCAGAACATGATACCATGTCAACTGTCATGCGTATGATAAATACTAAACCCGTGTTATTTTGAGAAATAACGTACTTTGCATTAGGACGGGTTGAGATCAAGTTTTGATTAGGGTTTCATTAAATTAATTATTATGCTAATTTTACCGAAAGCTTAAATGTCAGTAAGATCAAACGCAATACAAAATTTGTAGTTTTGTCTCTGACAAAAAAAAAAAGAATCTTTTCTTCATTTCATCATTTAAAGACCTATTGAAAAGATTTAAAAATGACTCGTTCATCCGGAAGGTAATTTTGCAGCAAACGATTATGTCACACATATCTTGCACTAGTGATAATTGTTGAGAAACATTGGCCATGCAATCCGTTTGATGGCTGCCTCCTGTGACCTCCAAACAAGAGCGTCTATAATTAGTGTGTGTTTACCTCAGGAAAGAATCGAATTTAATTTTTTATTCAATAAATAAATCACAGAATTTCATTGTTGAAGGTGTACTAAATTGCATAATTTTTGCATATTTTTTTTAAATTTCTTTTTCCTTTTAAAATTATAAAAATAAAATTTTAAAAATGTATCTATTTTTTTGCTTTGCCTTTGCATTTCATATAAATATTTGTACATATACATGCTTTTAGAGGAATTTTTTGAGAAGCTATTCATTTATCCAGACGATTCATTTATCTGGACGATTTCGTTCGGGACCAGAGTGTCCGGATTAACGAGGCTCCACTGTATACTTCAATCTGTCCGTGGAATGATCTAATACACTGTACTATTGTAACTGCCGTCACTTCCTATGACAATAGCGTTCTGAAACATAAAGGTGTCAGAGGAAAATAAGTAATACTCAAGGATTATTAATATATTACGGGTATAAAAAAATAAGAAATTTTCAATAAATATTCATCCTCCACAGCTAGAAGAAATGTATGTTACTGCCATATGAATGGCAAAAAATATCCCAGCGATTCACGTCAACCATCTGAATGAACAGAGTAACAAAATAGAAAATAAACAAGAGCAAAATAATGAAACAAAGGGATGGCTTTTCATAAACTTCATTTTTTTTTTTTTTTTTTTTTTTTTTTTTTTGAACTTCACTGATTTTAGTCGGACTATACTTTTAGCTCAACTTGCAAATCATTTTAAACTTAAAGCACGATAATGAAAAAAAGATTGCTTTTATAATAATAAGGAAAGTTAATAAATTAACCATATGTACTTCTTTAAGACCTGATAATGAATGATTTAGAAAACAATGCGTAGAAAAATATTATCTATTTATTTACTATTTCCAGTTTATTTATTAATTATTTTCTTTTTTAATTCATTGTGATTATCATAAATGAGGTATATAGCTAATATTTCAAAGCACTTAATATGTGTGAAGTAACAGGACAGTTTTAAACCTAAGCAACGGTTTACGTGTTGAATACAATATCAGGTGCGTGATCTCCTCAGCCTTAAAGATATAATTCTTCTGATTATGACTCATGCATGATTCGGCAGCTATGTGCAGTTCCAATAGATTTTATGAGATATATATTTTAAGAAGTATGGTTGGATAGCATTTAAAACTGATTAGTTAAATTCCAAAGCCCTTTCATTCCAGGTATGGTCATTAAAATGAAATATTACAGAAAATTATAAAACTATTGCACAAAATGTTTGACATTGTGCTTTGTTCTATTTTTTCTAATATTTTCAACATTTATTTCACATGTATATTCTTTATTTGTTTTGAATAGTTTAATTATGGATTTCATATGCACTTGATTGTAAGATTGCCATCAAACACAAATGAAAATCATACGAAAAAAAGAAACATTACAGAAAGTAAAAAGTGTTACCTGCATATATAGGAATGGTATTTTTTACAATATATATAACTAAATATATGCAATTGCAGAATACAAGTGGAAAATTATACAATAAAATGGAAATTAAACAATACAGGTGGGCAAATTTTAAATACAACTGAAACGATATATACAATACAAATTGTAAAATATACAATCAAATGGACAATCATGCACTACAAATAGAAAAGATAGAATGAGCAACTTTTGGCATGCCATAAGAACACAAACTTTCAAATTCTTTCACAATCTGACGAATGGAAGAACAAAAAAGGAAATTTTATGTTATCCTGATGCTTTGAGGCGAGAGTCAGAACACAATTGATATGCAATGAACTATCAGAGAGAACAAAATTATTTTATCCATCCCTGTATATTCACAAAACCATAAATAATACCTGTGTCTAAATTATGTAGCATTACATATCCTAGAAATAGGATGATGTAGTACGAAATTTGTGGTTGTTACGAAATTTTCTTTTTTATTATATATGTAGCATGTTCATCTTGAAATTTCTTGGAAACAGTCTTCCTTCCATGAACGGAAAACTTTTAGATATAATTATCTATTATTCTACTTGAGCTATAATGTGTCTCCCATGCATGAATAATATTTGGGTGATATTAACTTACCTCAATTAAGTCAACAGTGGAATTATGCAACAATATCGTATCTGGAAGTGGTAAGGGTATCCCTTCTCTTCCGAGCTCTTAAATATTCAAATTGCACATTTTCAAAAGCCTCCTTAAGTTGAAGTTCATTATACAAACACAGTAATAGGTTTTAACTTTATTTCGAAAGTTAGAAAAACTCTAATTATACCGTTAAGCACTGGTTCTACTGTTGTCACCACTGCACTAATTAATATGAAGTTCACCATTTGAATCTAAAGTATTTGAATGAGAATTAAACAAACGATAAGTACGATTTAATTAAATCAATATTTCATATTCAGTTTGGTACACACTGTCTGCATTAGCTAGATATAGTAACAAAGCAAGATTTGAGCATGGAAAGAAGATCTTTTACTGGAGTTGGGACGATATACCTTCTATATTGATATCTACAGCGATTTTTCGCCACGATACTATACGTATCACTATATTTTTGAAAAGCTTATACACTTTTACAACATACCGATATGCAGCTTCTAAGATTAAACGATAATTATTATTCTTGAAGAAATAATTCTTTTTATTTTTGTTAGTACAATGTATATTAAAATAACAAATATTTCTTCACAGATTGGAATAGTTTAATCGTAGAAGCTGTATATCTGTACAGTTGTGAAACAGAATTATTTTGAAAAAGTAGTGTTAATTATTACATGTATGCATTTCATATTTATATTTCATTATATAATCTATTTCTTTAAAACCACAAAACGTTAAGTAAAAAAGAAAAGAAAGAAGTCTTTAATTTATTTTCCGTATCGGTATATCTACATGAGTGTCACTATCAAAAAGTATATAGAAAATATTTTCGAGTATAAAAATGATGCACATATAGATATTTTTCTATACAAAAGCGTGCTTTTATAGAAAAAAAAAAACGGTCAGAATGGAGTCAGTTGTGGAAATCAGAAGTTTGTGTGTGTGTGTGTTAAAAACAAATGTTAATGAGATCTTTGTTTAAATGTACAAAATGTCGAAATTAATAAGGGGTTTCTGTTCAAATTCTGTTTTTTATCACCCTTCTATCATATTTTTATCTAATATTATATATAAAATGACAAAGTCAAAAATAAATTAATAAATAAAATATGCAATATTAAGGACAGATGATACAAACAAGAAAATGGATACCTGGCTTGGTATATATCTTTGGACCTACTTTGGATGTACATGATGCAAATAATAAATTTATAAAATAACAAGAAATTGAAAACATTCTTTGATGTTCAATATTCTTCCTTTCTGTAACCATCCTTATTAATCTTTAAAATTTGAATTAAAAAAATAAAATCAATGCGGTTATACTTATTCATTTTACCTTATATACATGACTTAAATGTATATCTTCAAGCGTTTTGATATAAGTTTGTTTCATCTGTACTTCAGAACAATATCACATGTAGTGAAATATTTTATCATCAGTTATTCTTAACTTTATACCTACATCAAAGCCATGGACAGTTGACTCCACATGTTTAAGATATGGCCTGTTAAAACACAAATTTATAGTTATTAAACATAAAAGAAATTAATATATTAAATTAAAGATAATATAAAGATATTCGTGTTTGAATTTGTTTTTGTATGTTAAACTTTACGCAGGAGGTTCTACAATACCAACCAGACCCAACCTGACACCTAAGCAGTCCTAGAAAGCAGACTCCGGGACTGCTTTGGGACCGCTGTGGGACTGCTCTTGGACCGCTATGGGACTGCTCTGGGACTGCTCTAAAAAGGAGGCCCAGCAGTCCCAGCTGTCCCCGGGACTGCTTTCTATGACTGCTTTGTTCACCCATGCGTGAAAAAGGTTCTGAGTGACATGATAGCTCCGCCCCTTGTGTATTCTGAATTTACAGTCTCCCTGTTGTTGTTTTGTTTACTTTCAGCAGAGAGGTGTTTAAGATAAAAAACAAAAAACAAAAAACAAAAAAAAAAAAAAAAAAAAACAAAGAAAAAAACAAACAAACAAACAAACATGGATTTCTTACAAAATGTTAAAAAGTAGAGAAAGATATACATGTAATTAAACTTTAATACAGGTGTTTGAAACAAAATTATCTATGTTACAGTGAGATATTCAGAGGGACGTACTGAATTGGATTTTTTTTTAATTGAAAAAGCTTAAACCATGCTAAAAAGCACATTCCATGCTATTTTTACCGCCCTCAATAAAACCTAATAATCAATTTTATTAAATGACCATGAAATAAAATTATTCTACCATTCTTCCGTCATATAAACAATGTGAAAATTGTAAAGTATTGGGGATTTATTTATGAATTAGTTTCTCATTTATAAACAAGTTACTAAAAAGGTACATTTATTTAAAAAAATAAACATTTGAAAATATCGGGAATTGTGTGGTGTCAACACTTGAGGTTTCAATCGCCTTTGGGCATGATTAGCAGAAAGTCAATGAATGGTATCAGTGTTACACATCACTGAACACGCTGGTCAACAATGACACTATTTTCAATCTATGAACTGCAAAAAATCTTTGTTTCAGTAAATGTGTATAGATTTATTTCGGGATCAATTAATTTTAAACATTATCTGAGGGTCCCATTCACGTGATTTACAGATGTACACTCAGATGTACACTTATCTAATAAAACATTTAAAACTTTGTGTTATAATTGTTTTCTGTTACATAGAGAATCTAACGATAATCAAATTGGTAAGTCAGTGAAAATAATCATGACTGAAATTTAATACTGGGCAAAATTTTTTAAAGAATTTTTCAAAAGCCCAAGTACTTTCCAGTAAGAAAAATGCATTCAGAGTATAGTATGGGAATCGGCCTTGCTCTATAATTATAAAATCTATTTAAACTAATTCTGATAGAGAAAAAAAAAACAAGTTTAATTTTCTATAAAAAATAAATAAATATGGAAACCAA
The DNA here is from genome assembly GCF_033153115.1 of Saccostrea echinata. Lineage (NCBI taxonomy): Eukaryota > Metazoa > Mollusca > Bivalvia > Ostreida > Ostreidae > Saccostrea > Saccostrea echinata. The sequence goes on along the minus strand of NW_026889801.1, from coordinate 16,447,562 downwards.
TATCAATCACAGAAAATAAAGAAATTGATTTATTTTGGTGTAAAATTAATATACCACATAACTTTGTTTAAGTAATCATATTAGTAGTAGGTGTGAACGTCTTCGTCCTCCAATATTTTTTATTTGTTTCTATACACGTACTGTGATTTTCTTAACAGTTCAGAAATGACTGTCACATAAGAATTGTAAATATTTGTTGTTACTGCTCAGAAAGAAATGCATCATATATTTCCACTGCCTTTATAGTTACATTGTATATTGGTAATCTCATTTCTGAGTAAGCTCTGCCCATTAACTTAATTAACCCCGCCCACTGGGACTGCTTTTTGGGACCGCTGAGACTGCTTTCTGGGACTGCTCTGGGACCGCTGTGGGACTGCTTTAGCAGTCCCAGAAAGCAGTCCCCGGGACTGCTCTGGAACTGCTTTGTGTCAGGTTGGGTCTGGTTGGTACTGTAGCTAGTCAAAGTTACCTACAAGTTCGGTGCAAATTTCAAGTTTTGTTAAGGTCTTAACTCTTGCATATAAGGTTAATTGTAAGATTTGCTATATGTTTTTCATATTCAACAAAAAGATTATGCAATCCGGTAAATAGTGCTGCCAAAAAATATAATTTATACTGTTATACCATTAAAATTGTTTGCTATATAAACCCATACTTAAAAATAAGTTTAACAATTCCAATGTTTTTCCTGAGCGGTCAAAACGAAATCGATGTTGGACAGCTTAGTCAGATATATAGGACCTGTCGATGAGATATTGGTCCTGTTAATGAGAATTTGGACCGCTAAGACGTACACGTACTTCACGTCAAACTGTAGGCGAAATCAGTTATGTCTTATTTGTATTCGTTGGTGTTCGACAGTTACTGAATATTGGGTGAGTTAAATTCACAGTGCGGGTAAACAAAATTTACATCATGAAATAACGGAGGAAATAACGGAGGGTAATCAAGCTCAGAAGACCATTAAACAATACAAATCAGGAACAGAGCAAACACGGACGTCTAAAACATCAGAGATGGGATCAGGTGCCATGGAGGAGTCAGCATCCCCTGCCGAGCGATTGCATACATGGACGGCAGCGCACGTCATTTCAAAATAGATATAGAACGGTATGATAAAAGATCTATTAACTGTGTATTCGCACAAAACATGTTTTGCTGAACCCACGTACCAAACTGTTTGGTTCTTGGGTCCAACAAAGTGCATGTTGTACTCGAACCTATCATGAATTGTATAATGGCAAATTCCCCTTTGACTTGTCAACCGTTTTATCGAACTTGGTGTCTTCACCATCTTCGCAGGAAGGTAAAGGCTTTCCATAAATTATCACTGTGCACCCTGTGCCTACACTTCTGTGAGCTACCAAAATATGACGTCATAATGGAAAATGACGTCAAGTCACTGTCAACTCGAGCTGCTTTGACGGGGAGATTATCATTAATTTTACATCCTGCTTCAAAGTGCGTCTTAAATGTTGGAACGCCATTGCAAAGTTCAGGTTTCGTAATAGTGTTTCTATATCTTATATGTCCAAATATTTTAAAAATGCATCGCTTACGTACCTTTTATTGAAATTCAGCGTGTTCAAGATGCTAGTGAAAATATACTTTTTGAAATGTACTCTGTTTAATAACCGTTGTTAGAGGTAGAATTTAATATGTGTGTATATGAGTCTGGCGCAGGAGATTAATGAAGATTAATCTGAAATCTCTTGTGGAAATCTGTAAGAAAAAGTTGTTCTCTAACTGAATCTTGTTGGGAAAATGCATTATGGTTTTGTTTTGATACACGTAACGATATTGTGTGGAAAATACCCTCAAATTTGTCGGAAAGTTGAACTTCTCCTGAAATATTTGGTATCCAAGTAGTACCATGGCTTTTCCCAAGTATATTTTGGGTACGCAAGAAAACGAAGAGTTCATTTATATAAGAAAATGTTAATAATAATTGTACTAATCGGCTGCGCTGTATTTGAACAAAATAAATGTGACCGTCATGTGATCAACATTGTCATGTGATAGCATGACAAAAATGTAGAATATATAGCCCATGAAACTCTTTAAATAAATTGGTTGCACTTAAGTACATAACTTACAAATAAAAAAACAAAAAACAAACCCGGCCTCTCAATGCAATATTACGTTTTGATCGCCTTTTAAAGCTTCGGGAAGTCTTAACATAGCTGAGTTTACATTGTAGAAATTAGTTGTATGCTAGGCATCCTTTCATTTTGTGGACCATTTGTATGGTGTGAAATTGAATGCTGCTATTTTTTCCGTCAGAAGAATTTCAAAGATACAAGAATATGACTGGACCTTAAATGATTATTTATTGATTAATGCCGCATCGGCAGTATTTTAGTTATATTTTGGTGGTCATAACCCGACAATGATACCTGAGAATCTAAATAACATGAATTCAAAAACAGATATTAAAGGGAGTCTAATAACTAAGTCATGAAATTTTTGTTACTTCATTACATAAATACTCATCAATTGGATAGTATCTATTTATCAAAAACTTACTCAAACGCAACGATGTTTCCGTGAAAAAGCTTTTTGTTCATAAAGACTTTGATTCGTATATCAACACTCTGCAAAATAAATTCGTTATCTTAATATACATAATTTCCTAGGTATGGATCAGGGTGTTACACGTCAATTACTTTGTTCATTAAGTAATTTTCTCAGACTATTAATGTACATCATTTTAAATAATGTTGATGGGAGTTTTGAAAAGAAGTATTCAAAGTTTGTTTGTTTCTCTGTTTCTGTTTGATTGTTTGTCTGTTTGATTTTTTTTTTTTTGGGGGGGGGGGGGGATTTAATATTACTATTCATATTTATTTTTGAAATCCTTCATGCATGTAACTTACTCCATCCAATTTGGCAATCAATGTAGAATTTGTACATATTGGATGCCGAATGTATACAAACATGACTGTAGAGAACTTCAAGACCGCCAAATTCTTCTCAAATGTGACGTTTGGCGTCTCCAAACTGTAGATGTCCAAGTCCATATATTGATTTGGGAATTTCTCTTCAAGCTTTGAGAAATAAATTTTGAGTATTTTCATTACAAACACAAAGTGCTTAAGGTTAATGTCCCTCTGATACGAAAGATTACTTCCAAAGATTACGTCCAAGAATATCCGAAGAATAATTTCATTTTTTTTTAAATTATTTATTTAAAGCCATTAGCTGATTCACTATAATATTCCTACATGACAATCACACACTCTGGCAGTAATTTTTTAAAAAAAATCTAATATATATTTGTATTTTCTTTTGCTAACACATTTTGCTAGTTATTTCTGGTTTTCTATCCTAATCGTTTGCAACCAGTTTATGTTCTTGTTATAAAAATATCTTTATTTCTGTATAAAAACTTAAAGAGTAGAATAACTCATAATGTACTACATGTATACAGAGTATTTTTGAGGGATAAAATATGAGTATTTTTCTTTAACAAATGATAAAAAAAAGATAACCCTTGTTATTGGTCAATTATTTTAACAAAACAATAGATAAACAACGTGATATTCTGACTAAAAAAGAATTGCTTCATTATGATTTTGAAATGAATTTAAGATGTGTGACACGAAATGTTATTTTTATACGGAGCTTTTTAAATTTTATGTACGCAAGTGATTTAAGGCTAGGTATAGGCGTTTCTATGCAAATGAGCTAATAAAAATGCAAAAGAGGTATATTTATTATATAGAGAAAGCTTGAATTCATTTTCTAATACATACTTAGTTCCCAAGGCATGTTATAGCTAATGCACATTATGACGTCATATTATGACGTCATTGTTCTTTAGTACTCAAAGTCATAAAATACACCAGCTAACGGCTTTGGCGCAAGGGCATACTCTATTCAATTTTAAGTAAATAATGTATAATTCTGCGAAGAATATTCTAAAGATTAATAAAAGTGCTGCACAAATCATATGCACTTTCTCGTTTGATAAAAATTTGAGGAAACTTACGCTGGACTGTGAATTTTTACCCCCTTTCAACTCAAAACTTTACAAATAGTAACTAAACAATTGATCTGTCGACATTTGTGCAGCAATATCACAAATCATTGGAATATTCTGCTTCTAATTAGACCCTGTTTCTGTAAAAATGAATAGGGTATGCCCTTGCGCCGAAGCTTTTTTCTTGATGTTCTTTATAACTTTGTGTAGTAGAGAGCAATGACGTCATAATATGACGTCATAATGTGTACTGGCTATCACTTGTCGCGGGTACCAAGTTTGCATAAGAAAATAAGTTTTAACCTTTACTGTATAATAAGTATAGTCCATATGCGTTTTAATTAGTTCATTTTAATAGAAACGTCTATACTTAGCCTTAACTCACTTGCGTAGTGATAATAAGTTAAGTGCTTTTCATTTACTGTGTCAAATTTTCTTCATATCATTATGAGATATAAAATTTAGTTTAGAAAAAGTAGGCCTCGCTTCGTGCCTCAAAATCTTTTTCCATTTGAATCTATTACTTTTATTATTGATAAAAAAATAATGTGAAAATTTTAGTTTTTTAAATGCAGTTAAGAACAGATTGACATTAAGCCTTTATTCGAAAATAAAAACTAGGTACTTATCGATTTTAAGACAAACAAGGTAATTTCAAAAACGAGTACCCACTAATGCAATCGTCTAAAATCATTATTTCCATTATGTAATAAAAAGAATAATATTTATCAAAAAGTACTTCAATTAGTTAAGTTTTTTTTTTTATCAAGATAGCAAATTATCTTTGTTAAACAAGTTTACACAAACCTCTGGTACTAGACGTCCGACACAAACACCCTCGGTACACGAAGTATTCAATCCCGGATTTCCAGGAAAAAGCTAAGAAAGCAAAACAAATTGTATAAATGAAAAGTTTATTTTTAAAAGTTGAAAGATATCTTATTGTCTTTTTGATTCACCAATCCTTTTAAACTTACTGATATGTAAATCTACATCCCTGTACCTTTGGTGTATGTAAATATTAACGTTTAAAACTCTTAAAGGGTAATAGAAATGGATTTTCTAATAGTCAATTGATACATAGCCCTAATACCTTCTGTGAATTCAAATATTTGGTAACTTTTTTTCTCATCCCATAGTTTGAATAGATGAGACCCACATATTTTCAACTGTGAACTTGCCAAATTTGGAAGGAGAATTACGTTTGTGATTTTGTTTGTCTGCCGTTTACCTATCCGCGCTCCGGGATGATGAAACTTAGACTTAAGTCAAATGTATATTCACCTGTGAAATATTTTTTTTTTCAATTTTTGTAAAATAATATTGAAAACTATTTCAATTTTGTACTGCTTGATTTGTACACTATTTCTGTGCAATATAAAGATTTTGATCTAAGTTTAAAAAAAAAAAAAAGAGCCAGGGGCCTTTTATCTACCTGCGAACTGTCCGTCTGACAACTTGTGAAACCTATCTAAAAAATTAAATCTATTTTATTTATATGGGTAAATGTTTGTAAGGCTTTTTTACGTCCCATTCGAAATTTTTTCAGTCATATAGAAAGGTCACCCTATTCAAGTGAAGCGATTCAAATTTAGACATTTACTCGGCACTCATGGCTTGAGCAGTGATTCCGTAGGAGGATTTTTTATAGTGCTAATGCCTAGCGTGACACGAGTCCTCAACTTTTAAGGTCTCATCCGAAAGACCCATGAATTTCACGTGTAGTTCCAGGTGGTTAGCGAAGGAACAGTCACAAGTTGCATTTTGAATGTTTAAGTCTCCAGTTGGACACAGCGCCGGTTCAACCCGGGTCAAAATTCTTATTTAAAAACTAAGCTGATTATTTAATAAAAAGATAAAACTTAGCCCAATGCTGTATCCTAGACGAAGATAGGAGACAGAAATTTCGTAAGGGTTGATTATTTCAGTATTAATGAAGTGACACTCTCACTAACTAATTGTAATGACCTCATATGTGATTCCCCTCTTACAAAAGAGGTTTGCCCTGACTATCAATATCTTCTCACCATCTTGGCTACAAGACCTACAGATATTGATCTTCTTACCACTTTTGCCTTTTTCTGTTATTCTATGATAAAACTATTAACTTTCAAAAAGAATTGTTAATCAAAACATATTGATGATTGTTAATATAATCTACTATTATAATAAGTGTCTAAAATATTTTGAATAGCGGGATATAACACATAATAAACATAACCGATAGATGTCAACAAAAATTTGACAGAACTTCTGTTTTTAAGCTACGAAAATTAAATTAAATTTTAACACTTTCAGAGTTAATATGTCCTGAAAAAAGTAGAAAATTACAAGTTTTTTTTCCAAAAATTAAAAAGAAAATATCAGAAAGATATCCGAGCAAGTATTGGTCACAAACCAATTTACATTCATTATTTTGGCTGAAACGCTTACCTTCTCAGGGGTAATTTTATAGCGAAACATTCCATGTGTTTGAACACCTTCAAACAAAGATTGAACCACGTCTTTAGAAATCCATATGTACACCATTTTTGATGAATCATTATGCAGAGTATAATTAGCTGAACCATTTTTATATAAACTCTTCATAGTCGGAAACCATAATATTTCACCCTAGAATGTAATAAAAAGAGTTTTGATTTTGTCATGAAGTATTTAAAAAAAGTTCTGATTTTATACAGCAATGTATTAGAAAGGAGTTCTGATTTAAACCATGCCATATGCAATCTTTGAATAACTGTTCATTCATAAAATGCATAATGATTCAAATAGAAAAATAACATAAAATAAATTGAATCATTTGAATATCATTAGGCTAGTTCCGTTTTATCCTGGACTTTGATGCTTCTAAGAAAAGGCGTAGGGGGTTCATAAATTTTGGAGCATAACAAATTTATGTAGAGAAAAACTGTGTTAAACATACTTTATTCTTTCTATTAATACTCTTGTATCAATAAGTATTTCTTGACAATTACTTATGATTAATAAATTTACAAACCAATAGACATGAATGTAAATTACATGCATACACTTGACAATTTATGTTAGTATGGAAAGAGAGTTGAAAACATTTAGTTATTTATTAACTACATACAGGTTATATAAATTAGTCCTAGGAATTCTATTTCCACTGTGGAATAACTATTTCGGGATTTTTTTTATAAGGGCGAAACAATTACATTAAGTTTTGAGGACTCTTTCAAATATTTGTTTGTTTCTCCTTGTTAAATATGAAATTATATTCATGATATTAACATTTCTAACTTTTTTCAAAATGTTTTGGAAATTAAATGTAAATTTTTGTATTGGAAATTCAAGTTTGTTTGTTTGTTTGTGTATTGTTTATGTTCCTCTCGAGAATTTTTCACTTATATTGAGACGCCACCATTAGCCAGTGGAGAGCTGCAAATTTTGACCTTCACTCTGCACTCAGGACTATTGAGCAGTGAGGGACCTTTTTTGGCCAGCACTTACTGCGACACGAGACATCGGTTTATACGGTCTCATCTGAAGGACCGGTTCCACGTCCCACAGTGGGATTCGAACCCGCGACGTAAGGAGGCAATTCAAGTAAGTTCAAATAGGGCCATTCCAAGTTTTTTCTCTGTTTAGCGTCCACCCATCTTTCAAAAACTTACCTACCTATTCGCAAAAAACACACAAGCCAAAAAATAAAACACAGACTTTACAGTAATAAAAATGACATCATTCAAAGTATTTGATTTCATGAATCTATTTTTCTCATAGAAATATCTTCTGTTTGTTAAAATCAAGGTATTAAATGCTTAAAATATACATCATATGACGTCCTAGTGAGAAATATTTAAGGAACTTAACAAATTTCCAAAATTTTTTACAAAAATAATCAATTTTAGGACTCCTGATTTTGTTTGTTTTTTCTGATATGGGGTGCCAAAATCCAAGGCGCACGCGGACGCTAAACATAGAAAAAACTTGGCCTAGGATTATACATGACACACCATCCACTGGTATCTAGCACAAATGCCTGCTAAGATACCTCATTTTTGTGAGGGAATTTGAAAGTGGCAATACTTCGATGACAAATTCTTGTGAAAAATTATGTTATTGAGGAACGTATTGTCTGACCTTAAAACAACCTACCAACTCGACATTTTCAGATGGAAGAAAAAATAAAATAAAAACAAAAACTGAGTATAATTTCATCTTTCGCATAATAAAGGTCTGTCATTCAGTCAACTGAATGGTCACTGAAAGGTCTGGAAAGGTGACTGAATGGCAGAGCTCTGCCACTCAGCTTTCAGTAATCGTTCACCTATCAGTTAACTGAATTGCAAAGTTTCATTCTTTGTTTAACACTTATGTCCAGTACACCTTATGGTGTTATCTTTTCAAACTAATATGAAAAGGTTTTCGTGGAATATTAAAAAAATTGTAATATAACCTTATGATATGTATTCAGATATGTGGATTCATATTTTGGTTGATGCTGCATGAGGAGGTTGGCGATGAATGGGACTTTCATTATCCTTGGAGTCACTATAATTACAAAAAGAATACAAATCTTTGTTTTTTAATGGTTGATAGAAATTATACCAGCTAAAAGCTAACCTATACGATTTAGATCTTTCAAATCATCGTCATGTTGTAAATTTGAATTAATGCAAATATTACTTATACTACAATTGACTCGTTGCTCAAATCATACTATATGATGAGTTATTCTATATTATACATTATTTGTAAAAAATCACAAAACCATTGTCTGGTTTCTAGAGGAGGGGGCATCTCAAAAAGTAAAAAAAAAGAAAGTTTTTCCCTGTTTTATGGAGTATTACAAAATACAGATACATGTGCTAATGATTTAAACAAAACAAAAAACAAAAAAAAAAAAAAAAACAAAAAACAAAAAAAAACAAAAAAAAAAAAAAAAAATCAGAAAATAATTTAGAAACTTCAAGGGGAAGTATTTTTTACTTTTTCTTTTATAACATTTTTCATTACCCCCTCTCCGAGAACTTTATTTGATCATAACGTTAAAAACTCAAGTATTGTTACGTCCATCTACTTATCAATACAAAAGTCGTTAAAATCAGGTTTAAAATTATAATTAGATTTTTTAACATATTATTTCTTAATGTTGTTTAATTTGATAAATTATATCAAAATAGTTTCTCGAAATGTGTAGCTTGATTTTACTATGTTGCACAAAGTATGGCACAATGACAACCCCAGTCGGCCCCTTAACAGGGTTTCCGTTCATACATAATGTACAATATATTACCACACGGAAACTTATAAATTTATAACTTGACCACTATACTGTACATAAATGTTACTTCAAAGCGGAAATACGTACAATTAATTTTATCCATTTCCGTATTGCCTCTCGTTAAGAAGTAGAAAGATAATAACAAACACAGCTGGAAAAAAAAAAAAAACAACGTGTCAAAAAATTCTATGAAACAAAATTCACATAATCTGAGCATTGTTCTTGCATTTGGCACTACGATTACATAATCATTTAAAAACCACTGCTGAAAGAATTTTAATATCTTTACTGAAATTCCTTTTTGGACCTTTGAAGTATAAAAACGGATTTTTGTTTGTATATATGTTTTTTTTTTTTGGGACCACTTAGTAATTTTAGAGTAATTTTTTTCAGCTTTCTTGGACGTACAGTTTATTTACATGTATATGACTTTAAATTGTATCAACATGACGTCATATTTGCTTGGACACTTGCAATGCAATGTTAAACAGAAAGAAAAAAAAACTATAATTCCAGAATGCACTTATTTATTAATTATAAGAACAGTTTTACCTTTGTTTGAGTAAGTCGTTCTTTTTTAAATTTTTCTTCGAGCTCCGACGAATTTGCTACACATATGGAATTCTCAGGTTTTTCGCAGTCTGTATATTCTATACTGATATTTGGTGTAGGAATGGTGCAACTGTCCTTGCCTTGTTTCATTGACACATTAAAGGTACCTTTTTCAGTACTTCCTTTGCATTTTATCCATAACAAAAGGGTTATATTTAGTGCAAAAATCTTACTTCAAATATAATAGAAGCAAACCTATTAAAAATAACTTTAAGATTTTTTTAATCTCGTTAGATACAGTGCATGTTAAAGGGATAAAAATTCTCAACTGTTAAATAATTATTACACACTTGATTCGATTACGGCTAACTTTTAGATACAGCAAAACTTACTTAGAAGGAAATATGTTATATTCGGTCAACAGGAGATATTTACTCCTCCATCTGGCACATTTGATAAAGAAATCTTGTGTCTAGGAAAGTTATACATTATTTTAACACTTCAGATGTATTGAAAATCATACTATAAAAATGGCATGGCCAACCTTGTCTTAACTTGGCTTCTATTATGGCCTCTAATCTGGCTCCAACCAAATTTTGTCATTGCCTCAAAAATGGTCTTGCAACAAATTCGGCTTCTTTAAAATAACTTGTTTAGAACCCTACAGCATTTGGTCAATTAGTTGCATATGAGTATTGGAAATTTTTGCTTGATGATTTTCATTTGTTTGAGTACATAAAAAGTCCACCTCCATAGAAAATCATTTTTTTTTAAATATTAAATAAAGTACAAACCCATTAACAATTAGTGAGGAAACAAGAGGCCAAAGTGCCTTACCGGTCATCTGAGTATAATACAACAATTTAGAGGATCCATAGAGTATAAAATGAACTGAAAGGTGAAGCTTTGTTGCCCAAAAGCAAAAAAATAGGGTGATCAGGTTCAACAAAATAATTAGTCTAGTATTCATTAACAGTTCATAAATTAGGTTCTAATCTGTTCCTCATTTATCACTCTCACCATACAGTAAATTAACAAACTATCATTGCTTCTGTATTTTAATTCCTTCTTGAAATCTCTTACATGGGCCTCCCTTGGTCTTTGATGAACATTTAATAAGACAAGCTAATTTTGTCTCATTTTTATTTATCTATTACTTACAAGTCTACCTGATCATTAAAACTATGAAAGTACTTTTTTTTATTATACAAAAAAATTCTGCATGACTCTCTTATTCTATTAACCTTTCAAGTACATTTTTACAGTGATTAATTATCAAACAAAAAAAAAATGACAAAAGGGATTCCTCTTAGTAGAATACAAATTAATAGAGCCCTGGCCAGGACCAAAACACTTAACCAAATGGTCCAGACGTTCAAAAATCTGGTAACAATTCCTTATCAAAACTTTTACTCTTATTGCCTCTGAAATGCCCAGGTGCAGAGAAGATTTTAAAAGAAATGATGCATTTTACTACAGATTCACTGTATTATCAACAGAGCCCCCCTCCCCCCCCCCCCCCTCCCCAGTGAGAAACACCAGAACCTCTCACTCTGGCACCAAAAGTTCGCTCATCATAAGTAATCACTTTGTTTATCTGCTTAACACTTGGGAGCAAACAGGATTATTTAAAAGAATTAATGCATTTTCACTATATTATCAACAGCCCCACCCTTAGCTTACACCAGCACCCAGGGGTCATGCAATTCACTACTTAGGAAGAAGCACTCTTTCTCATCATAACTACATGTATATACTTAGCTTCTTTTCTTTTTAGACAGAAGCAGAATTTTTTTTTTTTTTCAAATAAATTTTTCACTATATAAACAAAAGAGCCCCCTACCCCCCCCCCCTTTTCACCAGAACCCTTGACCCTGGGGCCATGAAATTCACAATTTTGGAATAGCATCCTTGCGTATTATAACAATGTTCTTAGTTTGTTTTAATAATACCCAGGAACAGAGAAGAATATTTTTAAAGCATTAATGCATTTTCACTATATAATGAATAGAGCCCCGCCCTAACATCAAAACCCCTGATCCAGGGGCCATGAAATTCTCAATTTTGGAAGAGGCATCCTTGCTTATCATAACTATTAATTTGTTTGAATAATGCCCAGTAGTAGAGAAGAAGATTTTTCAAATAAATAATGCACTTTCACTATATGATCTATATAGCCCCATCCTGGCACCAGAACCCCTGACCCTGGGGCCATGAAATTCACAATTTTGGTATTGTCACCCTTGCGTATCATATCTATGTATTCAATTTGTTTCAATGATACCCAGGAGTACAGAAGAAGATTTTTCAAATAAATAATGCACTTTCAATACATGATCTATATAGCCCATCCTTAGCACCAGAACCCCTGACCCTGGGACCATGAATTTCACAATTTTGGTAGAGGGCTCAATGCTTATTACATTCATGCATACAGTTTGAATGCTTGATGTCCAGGAGAAAAGAAGAAGATTTCTTTTACAGATTGCATTAATTTTGGTGGTTTTAGCCCCACCCCTCAGGCCCCAGGGGAGTAGGGACCATGGTATTCATAGATTTTGTTCCCCTTCACACATAGATGCCATATGCTTAAATTGGCTGAAAATATTCAAATGTTAACACACCACGCACGGCGGACGAAGCACGACGACGGACGAATACAGATAGCAATATTAATAGATCACCTGAGTGACTAAGGTGGGCTGAAAATCAAAATTCGTTTAAGTTCTTAGGTTATTACTACAGAACCTATCTGCTCTCATGTCTTTGTTGTCTGAAAAAGTTAAATGTACGATATCAATTACAATCACATCAAACCTGCTTCGGAAAATATTTTTATTTAAAACCAAAACTGAGATCAAATACTTTACAGAGCAGAAATGTGAGGCGAGGCAAATTTTAAAGCAAGGCCAAAATTTGGTTTGGCACCATTTTAGAGGCAAAAATAGAAGCTTGAATAACTTTGAGGCAGTACAGGCCAAAGGGGCCAGGCCAGGTTTTATAATAAGGCATAATAAAGTTATAAAGGGAGACTCCTTTTCAAGATGGCTTCTGTGTACATGTAATAGGATGTTCCGTACTATGTACCAAACAGAATTGTAATCTAACAGTCTTTTACCTATATTCAGTAGGAAATGTCCCGATCCAGTAATCGTTATTTCTATCCCACAATGCTGAACTTTTCTGTGGAAAATAAGTAAAATTGCATTTATTTTTTTCAAAAAATGTAAGTATGAATGTGATTTTTCATAAAATAATATTTGCTGACTGTTTAATAATTAGTTTAATGCATTTTCTTTTCGACTTTGTATTTATGTAAATGGTTGTCCGATTTACACTTTTTCGATTACCTTTTTTCAGTAAATACCCTAGGCCTATAGATAGGTTTCGTGCACATTTTAGAAAACAGGTATTGTCTTCTTCTTTTTTTTTTTTTTTTTTTTTTTAAGAAAATCTCGATATGGTGATTCCATAGGCATTAATGAATGAATTTTTTAAAGAAAACATACAATTAATGTGTATATGCACTGGGAAAAAATGCAGTGGATGAATTTGATATGTACAGTGTTCAATGTACATAATTCTGCATATAATATCAACATTACATTTCCTGAGATTAATTTGCACACATCTTTTTTTTTTTCCTTCCAAAATATGAAAACACCGAGGTTTAATAGTCGGTATCAATGAAACCTACTAATGAAAACATGTCGTGCGAAGTTAAATTACCGCAGCCATGACGGTCAACAATTTCTGAAAATGTGTACATGACACGAACTTTTCTTAAAAACTTAAACTAAAAAAAATAATAATAAAAGGATCCGTATAATTAAAAAAAAAAGTTTAACTATGAATGTGGATAAGTTTAGAAGGATTTAAAAAGTACATAGACAAATATATTAAGGATGCACAAGCAAATCAGATTTTTTTTTTTAAAATTATAATTCCTACTACAGATGTTTATAAAATCGCCTAAAGCTTCTGTGAACATGTCTGAGATTTTCGATTGAAATGGGGCAGTACCTTTCGTCTTTATCTCGACACTCCACTTTTCCACTTGCATTTACCGAAAGAGTATCGATAGTTACACTCAATCCAGTTGTTTTATTAATGAGAATAGATGCGTTCAAATTCGCATAATCTGTATACGTTAAGCTGCAAAAAATAGAATATTTCTAATTGAGCAACGAACATTCTGACTTTGTAAAAAATGTAAAATAAAAACAAAAGCGCATATTTAGGGAAAATCATGCAGGAATTAATATACCGAAATTTAAGTTAATTTCAAATTATTTTAAAAGTTACGTTTATATACACATTTACACATTTATATGTTTTTCAAAATAAAAAAAAAGGAAGAGAAGGAGCTCGAGAGAACACTGAAAATTGTCATTTTTAAGTTTTATTTCTAATAACATAATTAAAATAAAATACTTTGTTCAGAAAAAAAGAAAAGTAAATTCTACTTTTGAATCGAATAATTGACATGGCTTGTCGTCACGTTTGCTGTAGGTATGCTGAATGTTGAAAGCTTCACTTTCTTAATAGATTCCAAAATTGTATTCATGGCTGAAAATTATAATAATAATAATATTATAATAATAATAAGAAGAAGAAGAAATGAGCTTGCAGTAGTTTGTTGTATCTTTTGTCAGTTTCTAAGGGGATCAATTTCTTAATAATGGTTATTATTCCTCAGAAAATGAATAAATATGATCCAACATTGTATTGACTTGAAAATCATTCTACTTACTGCTCAGAATATCTAAAACAAAACTGAGGCAACCATGCATACCGTACGTAAGGCCGTTCTGTGTGAGCCTGATAACAACTCCAACATTGGCACTCTCTTCATTGGATTCCATAACAAAGAAGACAACCAGCAGTATGAGCACTAGAGGACCCGTGGTTTTGTTATGCTGTAAAAATAACCAAGTTACCAAGTAAGATCGCCGTATGATTATATTTACACTAAAAGATTTGCTTTACATCTTAGTTGAGATGCTTACCTTCAGGAAATCTTGCCAATTAAAGACATATAGTGGCCCAGTTGGCGCAGTGGTTAGAGCGTTTGCCTCCCCACCCCACTTTTTCAGAGTATATTTTGTTATGCTAAATTTTCCTTTAGATGCTAATCCCCCCCCCCCCCCCCCCCACACACACACACACACAAATGTTTTGTAGCTGTAAGGTCGAGCACTGACAAATTCCAAAATTTGGACAATTATTTTTTTTTTCTTTTTCTTTGCTTGTCAGATGTGAGATTTTTTTTTTTGGAAAGTTCCCCCCCCCCCCCTTTGAAACCGCAGTTACGGACTTGGGAGGTGTTTTGAAAGAATATATCCCTTAGTTATTTCACTAATACGGATTTAAGCTTTGTTTTTCCTCCTCATAAAAATAAAGTAAAGCAGTTTGTATTGTATTTATTGCAACTTACATAATCTCTACTTTCAGAGATGAAAGGACGAAGAAGTTGATCAAAAATGTCGATTAAGACCAGATTAATAAATTTATTCCAATAATCTAAACGTATCTTACCTTCAAATACATTATTAAACTTCCTCTTATTAAGATTCCATAATCTACACAAGGCTTGTTTTGAATTTCGAAATGCAAACGTAAGCCCTTTATTAGTGGAAAAGAATTAAATGAGGAAGTTTACAATACAATATATAAAGCTGCAAAGCAGTGAGAGAGTTAGCCATCAATAAAAACCTCTTTTTTGTACTTCCTTATGGGTATAAAAATGAACCGGAAGGTATTAACGTAATGTAAAAAATACGTATTATTAAAACATTCAGATGTTAAAGCATTAAGTTTGCCTCCATTATTATTATTATTTGCGTGCATCCACATGTATACGTGCTCAGGGTTTTAACTTTAACTTGAATGTATTAAACTAATGGACAATTATCACCCGAGATAAGCTTGAAGGAAGACACATCTTGTGAAAAGCTGAAATAGAAATGGGAATCCCCTACAACCTTTGTCCACTCCAGCTAGTGGTGTCCAGCTACTGTCATGAAAATTTGAGAGTGACAGGCTTTAAACAGGATAGACGTACAACAGAATGGGGGAGATAACTCTTGTGATTTCGATTAAACCTTTAAAGGTCATGTCAAAGACGTTAAATATTAAGCGTCAAAATGACGATGCATTTTAAAGAAAAAAAAAATGGGATTCGGGACTTTGATTGTGGTTTCTTTATGAATATCAGATCAATTCCATGATTATTTGCGCATTTGCATCAAACCCCCTCCCTTCAATAAAAAGACGAAAGGAAACTAAGGTTATCCCTTAAACTGCTCTAATTTCATATGTATCCGTGATCATACAACAACAATTTGTCACATTGCTTTTTTCCGAATTTCGGCGACATAACATTCAGATTACCGGTCTCTCCTATAAGTATGCAAATTGTGTTTTTATTTTATAAAAATAAAATACAGTTTTTAGAAGTTCATTGATCAAAGAAGAATAACTCTAATAATGTAGATATATGCTTCCCCTCCCCTTAGTATGCATATGGCTATTCTTCCAAAGGATTGTTTACTGAAATAAACTGTATACAATATTTCATTGTGGCAAAATGATATGACCTTTTACTGTAAACGATTAAAATTCGAATTCTTCGAATAAAAACAAAACGTTTGATACCGCTGTGCGTGATTGTTCAGGAACATGAATAATTTCACAATAGATAAAGAATTTACAGTTTGTTACATTTAATGTTATATGGTCGAAAACAGAATTTCCGTTTTATTTAATTATAGAGCAACAAAAGGTTGTAAACAAATACATCGGGGTGCGGTGTGGGATACCGCCATGCCTCTCTTATTTAAAATAATTTAGAAAGTGTATCTATTAAATAAATAAAATTCAATGCAAGTCGAATTCATTTAGAGGTATGAAACTGAATGCATGTTGATGAACTACAACCTTTGACACGTGGACATATAAACTATAATTAAGAATCCTTTGAGTTAGAAAATGGGCTTTATTTAACACAAATGACACAAGTACATATAGTCAATATTTAATCTTGAATATATGAACATTGGATAAATAAAGGAATAAGTACCTAAGTGATTCCATAGACTAAATTTATCTGCAGATGTAACCGATGTTTCAGCAAACTCGAATGGCCTGCGCTGCAGAGAAGTAAAGGGGGGGGGGGGTCTTAAAATTTCAGATGCCAATACATCTTCAATAAAATGCATTGTAAAGTTTTCAGTTATTTAATAAAATAGGTAAAAAACGTATTAAAAGCAGAAGATATTTTCCAGCTTGGGTTCATGTGTTTATGTAGATTCATAGCATTGTTTTCGTCCCAAGTCTGCAAGGCGCTGTGAGAAGCGTAACTTAAGGAGAATAAGGGGGGGGGGGGGGTTCCTATAATTTCAATTAAACAATGTTTAAAAATTACCAAAATAATAATAATAATAATAATAATAATAATAATAATAATACCAAGAATATATTGGCAACTAGCTACATGTAGAAAGTATTTTTTTCCCAAAAATCAAACGATAGGGGTTTTTTTTCATAAAAAAATATAGTATTCAAATTGATAAACACGCATTTTTAAGCTAAAATGATCCATAGTTTTTAGTTTTAAATCCCTCTCAATAACAGAAAATGAAATAATTCTCGATGTTAAACTGCATAAGAGTACATATGTAATAAACTACATCAAAACTTACCACTGGATTCATTTTTATCGCTAGATAAATCCCACACAGTGACAGCAAGATAGAAACAAGTCAATGATCGCAATGCACCTGTCGACATGACATTTGACGCATTTTATGTGTAGTGAGAGGTGGATCAACAATTTTTTTTTCATAGTGAAAAATGCATTTTATCATTAAAGAGAATATTTGCAAATGTTAGGTAGACCATCAATACAAATCTGAAACCCTTGTTTAGTGTCATTATTTAAATGCTATTAAGAGAATGTATTGAATTAATTCTACCGTGTATTTTGTACAAGGTTTGCATGTTTCACGCAGAGGTGCTTCATTAAATCGCTTTTTTTTCGCAAGGGCATACACTTTATAGATCTTGAACATTTTTTTAAATATACATAACGGAAACATTCCTAGAATAATTAATTATAAATGATTAAATCCCCCTCTCCCCAGGAAAATGTCTGCGTTTTTATCAGATATCCATTCGAAAAAATCATTAGTGTAATTAGCATAGCATCACTTTGTTAGAATAATCTAACTGTGTCTCGGGACAGGCCCTCACCACAATTAGAATGCCTCCCATATACCCGTAATGTTGCAGAAAATTGCAGAATTGCTCCGAAACGATTTTGGAGAAAATTAATGAAGTTGCATTGAAAATAACAGTCAAATTAATCATAACAAACCTTTTTTGAGACTGTAAATACCTTTCATCTAAAAATTTAATCCATATAATGGAAGAATTCAACACTTTTTCACCAACTTTTTTTACTCGTTTCAAATACACACCATGTTGACATTCGGAACTCTCGGGATTTTTCATAGTAAATGCACTGAGTTAGAGTTATCTCCCGTATTTTCCTTGCTACATGGACTATACACGGAACGCATCGTTTAACCGGGTCCGTAGGACATTTATCATTTTAAGGATAGAACATTCTATCTAAGCATCACTCGAAGCTGTCGTAAGTTTTCTTTAAAAACTTCTGGGCGTCTCAGATCCAACAAACCCTCAATATAAAACATTTCCAGGAGGTTGAAATAAAGAAGGTAAAACACATTTATTTAGTTATAATTACCACTACCCATCACAAGCAAATTAAGATTTGAAGGAAAAAAAAATCTCAAGGCTGCTACTAAAATGACAGTACACAATCCATCAGTAGTTATATACAGGCAATGCAACAGATTTGTTTTAGTGCAGTTTTGATTTAAAAAAAAAATTACTTTTAAAATTAGTTACCAAAAAGGTATGGAATGTCAGACATCATGTCACACACTATTCAAATTGCAATTCGAATTGTTGGGGTCATCTTTAAAATATTGTTTGTTTGTCCTCTCCCGGCCGAATGGCTAAAAATTAGCAGCCTGACTCAAAACTTTTTTTTTGAAACCAGGAAACATTTTTTTATTTAAATTAATTCCGGAATTTTCTCATCGCGTAAACTGCTTTTTTTTTCTTTTTTTTTTTTTTTCCAAATTTCACTAATATCTTCAATTTTAAATGTTTTTGAAAATTAAGGATAGATGTTGAATTTTTTTGCATGAAAAAGAAAATTACCTTATTCCTACTTACTGAACCGTTTTTCTATTATGAGTCGGGAGAGGAACATTCCAATCACGTTGATTGTTGATGAAACGGAGATAACGAACCCTAAGAAATTCAAAAGTCCATTTTAACATAACAAACCGGGTGCAGAAGAAAAAAAAATATTACTTGCACAATTTGACTATCCTTACATTAGTCCTTTATTTACATACTAAATTTGAAAACAAAAGATTTCGATTATCTGATTTAAATATTAGGCTCACTGCAGATGTGACCAGTCGACAGGGGATGCTTACTCCTCCCATTCAATTTAAACCCACCTCTGGAATTTCTGTGTTCCACTCATTCTACAGATTTTTATTGTTTATAGTTATTTTTAAACAATTGCTGTCCATTATTTTATCTTTCTTTTTATTTCAAGGGAAATGCCTCTTTTTTAGTTGGTTGGTGTGGAGATAAAATCTTCAGAATGTCTTTTTTGCATTGAAAAACAGAAAATCACAGTGGACAGTGCCTGATTTTAAACTTTTACAAATGTTTTATGAAATAAAGTATTTTTAAGTAAAAAATGCTCAAAGTCCTACTTCACCTCCCCGTGACGAGCAGGGGTAAAAGGTCTTATGCATGTCTATGTTGTACTGTATACGCATAAGACGCTGGCTAACGAAAGACGCAATGTAACGGTAATATATACTGTTAAATGTAGCGGTAATGTATCCTTTTTTGTAGCGGTAATGTGCATGTAGCAGTAATGAAAATTTTGAAAATGTAGCGGTAATGATACGCACCCATTTTTTCAACTTTGGAAAAAGAAACAAGTCGAAGGGTGAAAAATCTTGCGAATTTGTAGTTTTGATAAAACATAAACTTTCTGTTTCTCAAAATCTCCTTTACAATTTTTGACTTGTGGATTGGGGTGATGTCATGAAAAAACAAATGTAGCAGATGCCAGATTCTGGTTCCTTCCTCTCATAAATCTTTTGATCTTATTGCAATACTTGTTCTATGTAGACTCGTCCGGAAATCGTGTGGTCTTCCCGAATAGGAATCCGAACCACAGGACCACCACTACTGAAGAAAATGGCAAATAAAACTTTCCTTGTGCTCTTGCATCTCTATGCTCTTCCCGTGCGTTTGCCTTCTGGTCAACCACTTCTTGTTGTAATTTTTTCTTTAGGGTTCAAAGTAATGGATTCGGGTTTCATTTCCGACAAACGTGTATAACCACAATTATTTAATTTTTTTTTCAAAAAAAATTTTGTTCATTCTTACACGCTGTCGTTTTTACACACTTGTCAAAACGTATATGGTAACCATCGCGTTCTAAGCTTTTTCAGTATCAAATATATCTTTAAACAGATCAAACTACCCCCCCCCCCCCTTAAAAAAATATGCCTACTAAATTTGCTATGCGTTTAACAATCATTCAGACCTCATCAGTGATTAGTTGTTGAATTTCAGCAAACATTTCATCGATAGTTGTCAGTCTTGGTCGCCAAGGACGGTAATCATCTTTGATGCCCATGTTATCATTTTTGATCATTGCAATATACCTTCTCATTTGTCTATAAAACAAACATTGGTTGCTGTAAACATCACATATTTCAGTGAATATTTCTCTGGGATTCTTACTTAGTTTTACAGCAGCTTTAATGTGGCTTCTAACTTCAATCTTGTTTACTCATTCTTTACAATTCATTCACCAGAATGGTTGAGAATGAATGAGAATGGTTGTTTTCAATAGACCAAGCCCAATGTTGACATTACGTTGGTCTTTCTCTCAGTTTATGCATTGGTCAGTTCCCTTAATTCCAGGCTATGAAAATGCTGCAATTGACATCATTGCAAAGAGGGTTTTTTCCATACCAGATATAAACGTTAAAAAATACTACATAAGTTTATTTCATTCAAAATTGATTTCTCTTACGTATATAACTTAATTACCCCTTTCCTACTAGTACATATAATAATGCATGCAGATTTTGAGGAATGTGTGTTATTTTTTTGGCTATAATTTGCTTAGCTTCAAAATTATGCTTATATATATTAACAAAATTCTTTGACAATACAGAGAACTTTATAAATTACACATATAACTTATACATTTAAATTTTAAGGAATAAGATGGTCCATATTCTCATTTTCGTGTTCCAAAACGGACAAAGGCTTGTTAAATTAAGATTCGATTGCACAGTGTTTGGGAAACAGAGCCTATTAGGATGCCCGTTTGATGCAAAACCGACCAGTCATCTGCTGAGCAAGTGAATTTTACAACTGATTTAATATTTGGACATAAAAGGTAAGGTCATGATTTAATAGTAGACATTAACATTAAGCAGGTTAATTAAGGCAACACGTACCCAAATAATATTTCCGGTCTACTCCGTGTACTTGAACTACAAATAGGGCGCACGGATGAAGTGATTAGTCGATAGGGGATGCTTACTCCTCCTTGAAACCTGATTCAACTTCTGAAAACCGTTCACGGTAGCTCAGTCGATAGAGCGCTCGCTCCGTGATCGGAAGGTTGTGAGTTCGAATCTCGGCCGCGACTGACCTAAGTCGATAAAAAATGGGTAGCAACTGTTCCTTCGCCATGCGCTCGGCACTTTGAAGTGAAAGTTGCGGGTCCTTCGGATGAGACCTTAAAAACCGAGGCCCCGTGTCACGGCAGGCGTTGGCACGATAAAGATCCCTCAATGCTCAATGGCCGTAAGTGCCGAGTAAAGGTCAAAATTTGAAGCCCTTCACTGGTATATGGTGACGTCTCTATATGAGTGAAAAATTCTCGAATGGGACATTAAACAACAATCAATCAAACAACTTCTGATGTTTCTTGGGGCGCGCAAGTGATCATCATCTTGACAAGTAAAATATTTTCTTCGTTAAAAAACCTCATGTTGATATATGATGTGTATCTTAAAGTGCATATGTGCAAAGGCTACTTCCTACTTGTATACCAATTTTGTTTTGAATTCTTCCATATTCTCTCATTAGAGGTTGTTTGACACTAGGTATCCATGTATTGTTCAGGCAAAAAATCGTGCATTTTGAAGGAGGATAAAGCTGGAAATATACTTTTCTTTGGAAACATCTGCAGTGGATTCGTTCTTATCTTATTTAATTATT
Source organism: Saccostrea echinata (assembly GCF_033153115.1). Lineage (NCBI taxonomy): Eukaryota > Metazoa > Mollusca > Bivalvia > Ostreida > Ostreidae > Saccostrea > Saccostrea echinata. Next base: position 16,425,405 of record NW_026889801.1, on the reverse strand, counting down.
AAAAGCTTTGTATATTATATTTTATTTTATTTTTTGGCTCTCTCTCTCTCTCTCTCTCTCTCTCTCTCTCTCTTTATCTCTCTCTCTATAGGTATGGGGGATGGGGTTATGTGTGAGTGGTGTGTGGGTGTGTAAGAATATATGTAGCAGTTATCTGTCTGTGTCTGACTACAGACGACTTGGCATATACACATCTTAAATGCTTGAGTGTATGCTTGTGTGGCCGTCTTCAAAATTACTAATATGTTGATGTGCTGGACTTTACACGCCATGAAAAAGACGTACCTGTTGCTATGCTAGATGCCTGAGCGTATTCATATGTGTCCAGCTTCATACACTTTTCTAACTGTACCCGAATTTCCACGTATGTAATAAATTTATTTGTGGTGAATGCAAGTGTATACCTGTTTCAAACTTTATAGCTTTGTATTCTCTAATCTACAAGATTGTGGAAATTCAATTACTGATATACTGTATGTATTCTAAAGAAATGGAAAAAAAAACATAATGAGTTTCATACTCAATACCAAAATGAAAATCATTTTAAACGGTCGTCCATTCGACAATTGCTAAACCCGTACTTTGCATAAGGACATGTTGTGTTCCAGTTTTTCATAGCATTTTAGTAAATCAAATAGTGGTTATTTTAATGGTTATTTTGCACACAAGTGAATGTTGGTGAAACCAAACAGCATATAAATTTGTAGCTTTTCCTGGTACATAAACATTGTAAATAGAAATATAAATGATTAAAATTAAATCTTTAAATGACTCCTTCATCCGAGCGGTAATTTTGCAGTAAACGATTTTTTTTTCACGTCCATCTTGCTACTAGTTACAAGTGATAAATGTCTTTAAAACGTTACAAAATGCAAGTCGTTTGATAGTGGTTATGCATTATCTCCAAAAAATAGCGTCTATAATTAGCATGTGTTTATCATAGGAAAGATCCGTCTTTAATGTCATTTATGCTAGCTTGGATAATTATACAATATAGCAAAATAAAACAGAAGCTGATCAAAATTTAATCATTCCTTGCGGTCACGCACCAAAGAGACGGCGAGTAAAGGAGTAAAATTCCCTGACACTTTAAAAAGATATCACCTATCCATAATTTATAATTATGTAAATAACTATATTTTTGTATATTTTTAAAATTTATTTTTCATTTTCAAAATTATTAAAATAAAATAATAATAATAAAAAAAAGATTTTTTTCTTCTTTGCCTTCTTATTAGTCCCCTACCGGTGAAACCAGAGGGAACTATAGGTTTCCTCTGAGTCTGTCCGTCCGTCTGTCCGTCCGTCTGTCTGTCTAGCTGTCCCTCTGTCTGTCTGTCTGTCTGTCAATCAGTCCCACTTGGTTTTCCGCATTTTTTTTCTAAACGCTTGCAGATATTGAGCTGATTTTTGGTATGTGAGTGTATCTTGATGAGTTATAGATCAAGTTTGTATTTCGTCCCACTTCATTGATTTTTGACAGAATTATTACGTTTTCAATTTTTAACGGGAACCAGATTACACTTGCCGGTAGTGGACAAGTATTGCTAATGCAATACTCTCAGAATGCTTGTTTGATATAAACATGTACAAGCTTTGAGAAGTATTTTTGATTCGTTTATTTAGACAATTAATTTAAACGGAAGATTTCGGTCGGAACCAAGGTGTCCGATTAACGAGGCGCCACTGTATATTTCAATCTATCCATGGAATAATTTAATCTTCTGTTCGATTATAACTGCCATCACTCCCTATGACAATAGCGTTCTGAAAGATAAAGGGGGCAGAGGAAAGTAAGTGATACTAAAGATTTATTAAAAAATTATCTGTTAAACAAAGGATTTGTGAAATTTTCAATATCTAATGTTCCATGACTACAAGAAATTTAGCCAGGGAAATGTAGATTACTCTCTTTTGAATTCAGAATATATTCCATCTATTCACTTCAACTATTTAATACGAATCTCAAAAAAGAAAAAAAAAATCGTAATGGACTATCAGAGAAACTAAATTATTTCATCTTCCCCTGAATATTCATAAATACATGTATTATATTTGGATCAAAAAGATTTAGCATATTCTTATAAACAGTATGATGTAGCCTTGTTACTAGATTTTTATTCTGAATGCAATATAATCCTCTTGAGTTCTAACAGAAATAGTTTTGTTTCCATGAATTATTTTTTTTTTTAGTATTAAGCTCTTTTTTTTTCTTGATAAAATTACCTCAATTAAGTCAACAGTACTGTTTTGCAAAATTATTCTATCTGTAATTGGTAAAGGTATTCCATTTCTTCCGAGCTCTTAAATATAGTAAAGCATATTTTCAGAACTCTCCTTAAGTTAAAATTCTTTATGCAAAATCAGTATAAGGGTTTTAACTTTATTTCAAAAATCATTAAAAAAAAAAAAAAAAAAAACAAAAAAAAAAAAAAAAAAACAAAAAAAAAACATAAAATTATACCGTTAAGAACTGGTTCTACTGTTGTCACCACTGCACTCGTTAATATGAAGTTCACTGTCTGAATCTAAAGGATATAAATGAATTAATCAAGCATGAGGAACAATTTGATGTAAGCAACATTTCATTTTATTTTGTATTTTCAGCATAATTCAAAATATCTTTTCGTAAAGACAATCACTTGTTATGAATAATTTGTTGTCTGAAAGTACTTTCACTCCGTAGAATGATAATTTACTCTGTGAAGATCTTTATAAAGGAAGAAAAAGATATACCCTTTAAAATACTTCATAATTATGTCTCTTCCGTTTTGCACAAATGCTCAACCCCCCCCCCCCCGAAAGCGCAATACTGTATCCCTTCCACCTCCGTTGAGAGGGGATATTAAACCTATTAAATGATCAAAGTGATATTGTTTAATCTTTGCATAAATGTATATAAAGAAAATGATTGTTTCAAGGGAGAAAAAAATGTTCTTTTGCATTTCCAGAACAAAGTTCCGATGGTATGTTTCTGAACACTATATAGGTAATCGTCATATATCATGAGATAAAAAGAAAGGGCGAACATGTTAACTAAAATAGAGTTCGGTGAACACTGCCCGCATTAGCTAGATAAAGCAACAAAAACAATATGTGAGCCTGAAAAAAAATCACTTTTTAAACTTGGAACGATATCAGGATATTTGAGTCACGATACAATAGGTATCATTATATTTTAAATAGGGTATAAAGTTAACAACAGAACCGATATACAGCTTCTTATGACTTAACCTTTATTCGTGAAGAATTTCATATAATATATTCATATTACATATTCATATATTTGTTATTTAAACTATTTATTTTAATCCCAAAACGTTAAGTGTAAAAAAAAGTCTGAATTTTGTTTTCCGTCAAGACATTGCCAAACAAGTGTCACCATCACAAAACAATCGAAAATTGTCCAGGTCTTATCCTTTACAGAAAATGAATTCAAGTATAAAAAGGACGCAAATGTCTTGTAGTCTTCATTCTTAACAAAAAAATATACAGAAATAATCATCTATTGGTCAGAACAGGGTCAGATATGGTTATTAGATTTTTTTTATTAAAACAAATATTAATGTGATTTTTGTTTACATGCAACATCTCGTGTAATGCATTATTATATCGAGATTAATGAATGGTTTCTGTTATAAGAATTTTTTTTATTATCCTCCCATCATATTTTCGTCTAATGTTATATTAAACCACAAAGCTATGAAATATTGCAGGATTAAGGACCGTATTACTGAACATTTTTATCATCAGTTGTTCTTAATATAAACTTACATCAAAGCCTTCGACAGTTGACTCCATCTTTTTTAGATATGGTCTATATAAAAAAAAACTTTCATATTTATTACACATAAAAGGAATCAATAAAAGAAATTTAAGATTTAATAAAGATTGAGTCATAATAATCAATCGATCTTAATAAATATCGAGTTAAAAAGTCTTTTTTTATGTTAAAGTTTACACAGAAGGCTTAAGGTATTCAAAATTGTGTACCAGTGTGGTTCAAGATTCAAGATTCAAGATATATGCATATGCATGCAACTGAATGAATGGAGTATGAAAGATGAATGTGTGTAAAAAAAAATAACCTCATGTTACATTAAGGTATATGTAAAAAAAAAAAAAATACTATGTTAAATTAACTTATAGATTCCAAGGCTCCCCAACCCTGGCTATAAGGACGCAAATATATGTACTGGGGTAATGAAAAAAAATATTTATTTAAAAAAAAAAAAAAAGATTCAAGATTTTCAATATGTTTTTGTTATTCAACAAAACATGTTAAATGATCCATTTAATAGGGCTGCAAAAAGGGAAATATTATAATAGCCTATTCTTTCCATGTAAATTTGAACCAAAAAATCTAACTTTTCCAACGTTTTTCCTGAGGGGGACAAAAGAAAATCGACGTTGAACTGCTGAGTGAGATATTGGTCCTCTCTATGAGATATTGGTCCTCTCTATGAGAAATTGGTCCTCTCTATGAGATATTGGACCTCTCTATGAGATATTGGTCCTCTCTATGAGATATTGGTCCTCTCTATGAGATATTGGTCCTCTCTATGAGATATTGGTCCCTATGAGATATTGGTCCTCTCTATGAGATATTGGTCCTCTCTATGAGATATTGGACCTCTCTATGAGATACTGGTCCTCTCTATGAGATATTGGTCCTCTCTATGAGATATTAGTCCTCTCTATGAGATATTGGACCTCTCTATGAGATATTGGACCTCTCTATGAGATATTGGTCCTCTCTATGAGATATTGGACCTCTCTATGAGATACTGGTCCTCTCTATGAGATGTTGGTCCTCTCTATGAGATATTGGTCCTCTCTATGAGATATTGGACCTCTCTATGAGATATTGGTCCTCTCTATGAGATATTGGTCCTCTTTCTGAGATATTGGACCTCTCTATGAGATATTGGTCCTCTCTATGAGATGTTGGTCCTCTCTAAGAGATATTGGACCTCTCTATGAGATACTGGTCCTCTCTATGAGATATTGGTCCTCTCAATGAGATATTGGTCCTCTCTATGAGATATTGGTCCTCTCTATGAGATATTGGTCCTCTTTATGAGATATTGGACCTCTCTATGAGATATTGGTCCTCTCTATGAGATATCTCTCTATGAGATATTGGACCTCTCTATGAGATATTGGTCCTCTCTATGAGATATTGGACCTCTCTATGAGATATTGGTCCTCTCTGTGAGATATTGGACCTCTCTATGAGATATTGGTCCTCTCTATGAGATATTGGACCTCTCTATGAGATATTGGTCCTCTCTATGAGATTTTGGACCTCTCTATGAGATATTGGTCCTCTCTATGAGATACTGGTCCTCTCTATGAGATACTGGTCCTCTCTATGAGATATTGGTCCTCTCTATGAGATATTGGACCTCTCTATGAGATATTGGTCCTCTCTATGAGATATTGGTCCTCTCTATGAGATATTGGACCGCTATGACTTTTTTACGTTACATTGTAGCGACATCTTACATGCATTCGCTGGTGTTCCACATTTCCACATTGCATACATGGATGTCAGCGTAAGGCAAGTCAAAATAAATAGTTAAAGGTATATTGAAACATTCATTGACTGTGTGCTTGTGCAAAATGCATTTTATTGAGTTTTAACCATTTATAATCATTTTAACCAAACTGTTTGGATTTGACCTAACAGCCCAAGGCAAAGAGTGTGATATTACTTTCAAACATAGTCATCAAATGTATAATGTCACATAAAATTCTGACGTGACTACCGTAATCATAGAACTTGCTGTTTTCAACATCTTTAAATTGTACACGTAATTTGTATAATGGCATCCTTTCATTTTGTGGACAATTTGTAAAAACTGAATGTTGTTATTTTTACCGTCAGAAGACAGACGCATGAATATGAGTAGGCTTTAAGATGACGTTTTCGTTTTATGCCGTGTCGTCAGTATTTGAGCGATATTTTGGGTGGTCCTTAACCGAGTATAAAATCCAAGAATCAAAATTATATGAAATGAAAAACAAATTTTAAAGGGAGTTTAAGTAATAAGTTATGAAATTATTGTTACTTCATTAAATACATCCTCATAAACTGCATATTATCTATTAATCTAACACTTACTCAAACGCAACGATGTTTCCTTGAAAAAGTGAACCATTCATAAAGACTTTGATTCGTATATCAACACTCTACAAAAGGAATTCCTTATCTTAATATACATAATGTACTGAATATAGATCATGGCATTATATGTCAAATATTTTTTCATCTTAAGTTATTTTCTGAGACTATTGAATGCATTTCAGTTTTAGTAATGTTGGTCGGAGTTTTGAAAAGAAGCATTAATCTATTATATATATATATATATATATATATATATATATATATATATATATATATATATATATATATATATATATATATATATATATATATATATATATATATTTACTATTGCTATTATTTATTTTTTAAAAACCTTCATGAATGCCTGTTACTTACTCCATCCAATTTGGCAATTGGTATTGAAGTACTACGTGCTGGATGCCGAATGTATACAAACATTACTGTATAGAACGTCAAGACCGCCAAATTCTTCTCAAATGTCACGTTTGGGGTCTCCACACTGTAGATGTCCAAGTCCATATATTGATTGGGATATTTCTCTTCGAGCTTTGAGAAAAATACATTTTGAATTCCTTCATTATAGAAACAAAGTGTTCAAAGACTAATGTCCCTCTGATAAGACTGAAAAGTTCTAAAGACTATAAGTCCAAAAATATTCGGAAATCGTTTTATAGGGTTTTATTGTATTTTTTCTTAAAAAAAAAAAGATTTAAAAAAACATAAATGTTGCTACCTGAGCTGAAAACTAAAGTGAGCTTTTCTGATCACATTTAATCCGTCGTCCGTCTGTCAGTTTCTCTGTCTGTCTGCCCGTCTGTTAACGTTGCAGATTTTCGACTACTTCTGCAGAACAACTGGGCCAACCTAAATCAAATTTGCCACAGAGCATGATGATAGGGATTCAAGGCTTTCTTTTTTCAAATCAATGGCCATACCCTCTTTCAGGAGAGATAATTGAGAATTATTGAAACTTTTGTTTTATCGTTTATTAATCTTTTTCCCAAGAACCACTGAGCCATAAAAGTTGAATCGTACATGGAAGCATCCTCAAGTAGTGTGAGTTTAAGTTTGACCCCCTAGGGTAGGGTGGGCTCACCATTGGGGATGAAAGTCATATATAGAAATATATAGGACAAAATCTTCTCATGATTAGTCATATTAATATGGAAACATCCTCAGGTAGTGTAGATTCAAATTTGTTAGATCATGACCCCCAGGAATTGGGTGGGTCCACAATGGGGGATCAAAGCAAATTCATGATTAATCATATTAAATTTGAAGCATCTTCAGGTAGTATAGATTCAAGTTTGTTCAAATCATGACCCTCAGGGGTTGTTTGGGGCAACAATTTGGGGTCAATGTTTTACATAGGAATATATAGGGATTGATTGTTTGACTGTATATTGTTTTGCCTCCTGTTCGTGAATTATTCACTCATACAGAGACGTCACCATTTACCGGTGAAGGGTCTCAAATCTAGACCTTTACTCGACACTCAGGGTCACTGAGCAGTGAGGGTTCTTTATCGTGCCAACGTGACATGTTGCCTCGGGTTTTGAGGACTCATCCGAAAGACCCGGAACTTTCACTTCATACGGCCGAGCACTTGGCGAAGGAACAGTTGCTACATATTTTTGTCGACTAAAGTCAGTCGTGGCCGTGATTCAAACGCACATTACGATCACAAAGCGTACGCTCTACCCTCTGAGATACCGTGACGGCGGAATATATAGCGAAAATTTTTTAAAATCTTTTTCTCAAGAAAAGCAAAACCATGATTAATCATATTAATATGGAGGTATCCTCAGGTAATATAGATTCATGTTTGTTCAATTCATGGCATCCGGGGATAAGATGGGGCCCCCATGGGGGATCAAAGTTTTCATTGGTATGTATAAAAAAAATCAAAAATCTTTTTTTTTAAGAACAACAAAACCATGATAAGTCATATTATGGAAGCGTCCTCAGGTAGTTTAAGTTAAAGTTTGTTCAAATCGTCCTAAGTTAGCTAAGGTTAGGTATAGGCGTTTTTATGCAAATGAGCTAATAAAAATGCATTAGATGTACATCTCTTATACAGAGAATTCTAAATTTATTTTCCTACGCAGGTATGTTAAGGCAGTACCCAGATCATATTTCGGCGAATTTAGACTTTTATCGTAAAATGTAACATTGATAAATCGGAAAAGCCATAGATAAAATATTTACTTTAATTATCCATTGTATAGACGTCATTGAGTTTTAGGCTAAAAGAAGCACTCCACTACGACGTCATCACGTGACGTCTATAAATAGAAAAATTGCCTTTATGAAAAAGTAAAAAGTTCAACACTACCCCGGGGATAATTTAATTCTTTTTGTGAAAATAATTATGTAAAAACATTACTGGGTCATGAAAAGTGCTGCTAGAATCCTACTCTCCCGACACATAAAAAATTATTCCAAAGTTTCGAATGAAACCTTAGCAAAATTATTACATTTTGTACAAACGGTTCAAGGAATTCTCATCAATTCATGTTATTCACACGATTCTAGCAGCACTTCCCAAGTACTATAGAATACAAGCTTTCGATGCAAACAAAAATTATGTCTCAAAGTATGCGGCGTAGTGTTGAACTTTTGCAACTTTGTTGTTATAGAACGACAGAGGAAAGGCTGATCGGGATTTTAAAGCACTGCCTCTGTTCATTATAAGAAAACATGATTAGAATATATCAGCGTACCTGATTCTTAATCTTTAATTCCTTATGAATCACACATAACATTCATGTCATATGCTTTAAAACTCCCATTTTACATACTTGTTTACATGAATTCTCGTCACGTTTAATTTTCACTCGGCTAATATTTGATCAATAGTTATGACGTCATGGGTTTGGTAATTAACCCCCGTGATAAATACTTAGCTGTTTATGCCACCCAAAAACGACATGATTTTGTTTATATTATGTTTTTGAATGATTCCATTCATTTCTTGGACCTGAAATTAAACTTTAAATATAGATATTTAGAAATCATTATTTCTGAACTTCACGTCATACAGCTTACTATGACGTCGTCTTGTAGAGGCAAGTAGTATATCTCTGGGTGTAGCCTTAACATACCCGCGTATACAAATTTTAGTACCCACCAAAAATGTTAAAGCCAATGCATTATGAGGTCATATTATGACGTCATTTATCTTTACCACTGCGGGTAAAAACACATGAACAAAATAGCGTTAGAGCAAGGGCATATCCTATTTAATTTAAATAAATCATGTATTATATCAAAAAGAATATTCTAAAAATCACTAAAAATGCTGCACAAATCCTACGCACTTTCTCATTTGATAAAAAATTGAGGACACTTACACCGGACTGTGAATTTTTACCGTTTCAACTAAAAATTTTCGAAAAGTAGTAATGGCACTGCAGATATTTGTGCAGCAATATCAATAATTCTTGGAATATCCTGCATCTATGTATCCCTTGTTTCTATAAAACAAAATAAGGTATGCTTTTGCGCCGAAGCTATTTTGTTGTTCTTCTTTATGAAATTGTGTAGTAGAGAACGATGACGTCATAATATGACATCATAATGTGTACTAGGTATCACATAGCGTGGGTACCAAGTTTGTGTTAGAAAACATATTTTAACTTATTCCGTACGATAGGTATTGTCCTTATACGTTTTAATTAGTTCATTTGCATAATAACGACTATACTTTGGGTGCCACAGTGCACTGTCAGGGTTTAACATATGGATGTATAGAAAAAAAAATCTATTTTGTTAAAAACAGCAAAGTCATGGTTAGTCACATTGATAAAAAAGTAAGGTAGTGTATTCAAGTTTGTTCAAATCATGAGACTGAAGTTTAGGGTGAGCTACATTTATAAAAATCATGGTATCTTGAGTTAGAGTGGGGTCAAAATAAGGATAAAAGATTTACATCAGAATATAATATGTAAAAAAAAATCTGCTGATAAAGAACAACAGAGAGATATTGCCATATTGACTCAGGTGAGCACGGTGGCCTCTTGTTTGTTACAATTATGGATAAACAACATGATATTAAGCATCCTTTTATTATGTTTTCTAAATGAATCTAATATGTACGACACTAAATAGTAACCATTTATATATACCTCATATTTTTAATTTAATGTTGTGATGATAATTTAACGCTTTTTTTAACTTTTCAAATTTTCTCCATAGCATTATTAGGCTTAAAATTAATTTCAGTAAGAGTAAGCCCCGCTTGACTATTCAAAGTTTTCTCCTTTTGAATCTAATGGGTTTTTTTTTTGATAAAATACATATTTGAAATTCTAATTTCTTTATCGATGAAATTTTTAACAAAGAGACTTTAGATCTTAATTAAAAAGAAAATACAGGATACTTATGGACCTGAAAATGCAGAGACACATTTTCACAGAAGTACACTACTTAATACAATCGTTTAAATCAATATCTTCTTTAAATGATATGAAGAATAATAATGATCAAAAAAGGCATGGATTTATTTTTTTTGTAAAACTAAAGAAGCTTTTATAAAAATTAACAACTTTACACGAACCTCTGGTACTATGCGTCCGACACAAACACCCTCGGCACACGAAGTATTCAATCCCGGATTTCCAGGAAAAAGCTGAGAAAGGAAAACAAATAATATCAATGAAAAGTTGAAAATATTTCTCATAAATTTCCCAATCCTTTAAAACTTTCGAAAGTTTCAATCTACATACTAGTATTTTATCCTTATGTATCATGAAAGCATAAAAATCTTAATCATTTTGTTGGAATTCTCAAATGCTACATGTACCCAATTACCTTCTATGAAAATATTTGGACATTATTTTTCCCACCACAAAGATAAAATAGGTGAGTATATATATTTTCAACTGTAAACTTGCTAAATTTGGAAGGAAATTTAGGTTAACTTTGTGTTTTAGCTCACCTGAGCTGAAAGCTTACTTGAGCTTTTCTGATCAACTGTTCTCCGTCGTCTATCTGTCTATCCGCCTTTCCGTCCGTCTAAGTATTCAAGAACCACTGGGTCACATTTAACCAAAATCGGTATAAAATATCATTACGTACATATATATGGGAGTTTAATTAAAAAAAAATGAAGATTAATTTTCAAGCCCCATTACAAGAGAAGATAATAAAAAAAAAAGACCAAATAAGGTGGGGCTACAGAATTTTTAAACTCAAGAACCAATCGGCTAGAAAAGCTGAGACTTACGTGGTAGCTTCCCGAGGTAGGATAAACTCCAAGTTATTCAAATCATGGCCCCCAGGGGTAGGCTGGGGTCACAATAGGAAATCCAAATTTTAAAATGAAATACATAGGAAAAATCTTTATAAATTTTCTTTTTTAGAGCCACTCTGCAAGAAAAGCTGAAACTCACGTGAAGGCCTCCTTGAGAAGTGTTGGTTTAAAATTGTGCAAATCATAATTCCCGGGGTATATGTAAGAGTCGGGCCACAAAAAGGAATCCAAGTTTTACAATGAAGAAGAGTGTATTGTTTTCTTTTAAAAAAAAAAAAAAAAAAAAAAAGTCTCCCCTTCTCCAACAACATTAAAGAGTGCAATAATACGACCAGGGTAAAAAATAATAATGCAGTGCATCTGAGCTCAAATTCCTCCATCTGTGTATAAAACTTCAAGTCTTCATGTCAAAAGGATCTTACGGAAAACTGAAATTTTTATTCCCCTTGCTTGGGACTGAAATGGGCTGCGGATGAGACCTCGGAAAAGTCAAAATCCAGGGGGTGCATTTTCGTTGCTTGTTAACTCTTATATGTAGATTATATGCTAAATTGTGACATGCTATGTTTCTCAGTTTGTTTGATCTATGGATATGCAATCAATCCCCCCCCCCCCCCCGAAACTGTCCCATTTATAGAATCTGTTTTCATGTATATGTCTATCCATTCGGCACATGTTTGGTATTAAAGATGCTCTCGACCACCCTTCCCTTGAATAAGGTTTATTCGTTCATCGGTTCGAGTGAGTCTGACTGCTACGTAATTTGAATCGTTTATTAGTTCATTGAGTTCTGCACATTCTGTGTCATTACGTAGGCTCAATGTTTGACAACTGAATATTACATTTTCTCGATCACTGCTTTTTAAAGGCACACTCATTCCTGATGAGTTGGTTCTGATAATATTTGCTTCTCAATTTATGGATTTATCTAAATTTAAAGAAATGGTTATTAAAGTAAATAAGACAGTTTCGTGAAGAGAGGATTATTTCAGTGTAAATGAAGTGACATTCTCACTTAATATTTGTAATGACCAAATATGTTTTTCCTCCCCTATAAAAGATATATTAACTGAGTATCAAAAGCTTTTCGCCATCTTAGCTCTAAGACTTACATCCATTGATCTCTTAACAGCTATTTTTGCTTTTGCTGTGATTTTTTAATAAAATTACAGTGGATGCAACGTTATTGTTGACACACCAATCGTGCAGGCTCGTTCTTGTAACATGCGTGATCATTCGTGTAACGTGCGAGATCGTGCTTGAGTCGGGTTCAATCGTTTGCGGTTTTAAAGGGGCGTGATCGTGCCGTAAGAACCGTACAAATTTCGTTTTGTTAATTTTTTGAGGAATGAAAATCGTTAAATATTAAAGTTTTTTTAATCAATACAATATCGCTAATCAATAGATACCTCAAAAAAGTAAATCTTCTCCCTCCTGAAACTTTATCATAAAATCCAAGTGATTCTAAACTCACGAGGTCCACTTCTATCCGACAATCAATCAGAGAGTACTTCTTAATAACACATCGAACAGTTAAAAAATATTTTCAAGTTTATCTGTCGGAAAACTATGAATTATTTAAATAGATATTTGTTATCTAATATAACCGTTCAGTATTACTTCGTTTCGAAAATGTATATTCCTTAACATTTTTAACTATTTTGCGTGTAGAATCGTGCGTTTGCGTTAGCAATCGTGATCGTTTGTGTAACGTATAGAATCGTGTGCGTGAAGGATCGTTCGTGTAACGTGTTTAATCGTGCGGGATCGTTAGTGTAAGGTGATCGTTCATGTAAGTTGTCAACAATAAAGCTGCAGCCACTGTGTGAACTTTCAAAAAAGAAGTCTTCTTAATCCAAACACATTGCATTATTATGTTATAAAGTGTACTATAATTATCAGTATCCAAACTGTTTATCTTGAGGATAAAGCACATCATAAACATGACTGATAGATGTTATTTGACCAAAAAAAAAAAAAAAAAAAAAAAAAAAAAAAATCTCGGATTTTAAGCTCCGAAAATTAAAGTAAATGTAGGCATTTCAGAGTTTATAAATCAATATAAAAGAAGAAAAAATATTTAAAAAAATAACATTGTTAAGAAATCTGAAGAAGACATTTGTTGCAAACCAATTAAAATGCAGTGTTTGGGCTGAAAACACTAACCTTCTCAGGGGTGATTTTATAGTGGAGCATTCCATGTCTTTGAATACCTTCGAATAAAGATCGAACTGCATCTTTAGAAATCCAGATGTACACCATTTTTGATGATTCATTATGCAGAGTATAATGAACTGTTTGATTTTTACTTAAATTCTCCATAGTCGGAAACCATAATACTTCACCCTAGAATGTATTAAAAAGATGTTTTTTTTTTGTTTTTGTTTTTGTTTTTTTTTTGTTTTTGTTTTTGTTTTTTTGTTTTTGTTTTTGTTTTTTTTTTTTTGAATGGAATAAAATTAAGTTTGGTTTAAATACTGGTATTAAAACAAAGGAGTTCTGATTTCAACCCTGCCTCATTTCATATTTGAAAACTGTTCATTCTTAGAAAAGAAATAAAGATTTAAAAAAAAAAAAAAAAAAAAAAAAAAAAAAAAACTTTAAACGAAAGTATCACTTTGATCGTTCCATTTTATCTTTTATCTTATCTGTCTTTGATACTTCCTAAGAAAGGTGTAAGGGTTTATAAATTTTGGAGCAATAACACATTTATATGGAAAAATAAATCTATTCGTTGAACAAACTGATTTTTTTTTTACCAACAATCTTGTGTCAATAGGCATTTTTTAAAATTACTTATGATTGAAAAAAAATCAAACAGACATACTTTTGTACATGTACATTATACACATATTAGTTTGGAAAGCACTTTCAAGAAGAAAAAAGTAAATTAACTAGGACATTTATTAACTTGTATACATGCAATATAAAATAGTCCTATAAATTATATACGCTATTTGGAATAATTATTTCTTCAGACACGTTAAAATCCTTCAAACGGGATATTTTCATCTTAAACTCTTAAATGTGCAGTATATTTCAAGGTGATATCTTCTCAAAGTTATATCAAAAGACTTTTTGGAATATCGAGGAATTTTGAGAAACTACAATTTTACCTTATGATAAGTATTCAGAAATGAGGATTCATAGTTTGGTTGTTGCTGCATCAGAAGGTTCGCGAGAAATGGAGTTTGTCCTATCCTTGGAGTCACTATAATAACAAAATAGAATAAGATACCTTGTTCATTTCATAGTCGATAGATATAATATCATCTAAAGCTATTCAGACGTCGCAGCTTTCTCGGCATGTTGTTAAGGATAAATAACACAAACAAACTTTTTTTTCCAGAAATCAGCAATATTTATCATAGATTTATATTCAAATAAGTAACCTGAATGATGTTTACCAGGTAAAGTTGGAGAACTTTGTAAGATTTTTTCACAATGTTAAAAATACGTTCAAAATTCTGTATAGAATTATTTAGAAAACAAAACAAAGTCGCATATTTAAGCACCAAAGAAAACTTACGATTTCTTTATATTTTAGGGATTTATTATTTATATCATTTCTATTCAAAGTCAGTCAAAAAATATATATCAATCCGGGCATCAAATTTTTCGTTGTGTTATATATTCTTAAATGTTGATCATGAATTATCTGGATTTCAGTTCATACAAAATTTACAAATTTACTACCACTCAGGGTTAATTATAAATTTATAACACGACACTCTTACATATCTTCAATAAGAAAATACGTACAAATAATTGTGTTCATTTCTGTACTGCCTCTCGTTAAAAGGTAGACACGTAATAACACACATAGCTGGAAAAATATAATGACATGTCCAAAAAAAAAAAATCATTGAAAAAATATCACATAATGTGAACCTTGGTGTTGCATTTGGTACTATGACAACACAATCATTTAATAATGCTTCTAAAAGATGTTTTGTTTTATGTATTTTCTGGTTATCTTCATTTAATCTTTGATGTATAAAAGCGGATATTCCTTTGTGTATTTATTGCTTGTATCACTTTGAATTTTCAAAGTAATGTTTAAGATTTTTTGATGTACATTTTATTTACAAGTATATGACTTCAAATTGTATCACTGTGACATTGTATATGCTCTGATACTTGCGATATTAAACTAGAATCAAAGTAACATTACTGCAAAATGCATATACATGTACTAATAAAAAACTTCTACCTTAGCCTGAGTAAGTCTTTCTCTTTTAAATTTGTCTTCGAGTTCCAACGTATTTGCCGCACATATGGAATCTGTAGGTTTATCACAATCTGTGTATCGTATCCTAAGATTTGGTGGGGGAATGATGCAACTGTCCTTGTCTTGTTTCAGTGACACATTAAACCTCCCTTGGTTATTAGTTCCTTCACAATTTTTTCAATTACAAAATGATTACATTTAGTTTACAATGTCATGTTTCCAGTATATAGGAAGCAAATTTATTAAGGAAAAAAAGACCCATTTACTTTTTTATCTCGAGAGACACCACACATGTTAAAGGAATTAAGAATCTAAACATGAAAGTACATGTACATCTGTGAGGATCATGGTTAACTTATAGATACAGTAAAACTTTCTCAGAAGGAAATATATAGAGTTTTTTGTAAAGTTAAACTCGTACAATTTCTTTTTTTTTAAATCAGATTTATTGAAAGGCATAGTATAAAAACTGACCTGGTCCATTGATCTGTCTTTGATTTGATTATGACCTCTAATTTGGCTCCAAACCAAATTTGACCTGGCCTAAAACAATACTGAGCCCAAAATTTGGCTTCTGCAAAATAAGAAAAGAACCCTACTGCACTATGTCAATTACGTTCGTATGAAAGGTTTTTGGTTGATGGTTCTTATTACTTTAAGTACATAAAAAGGTCCATCTCGTTAGGAAATCATTTTTAAATAAAGTATTACCCATTAACGCTTAAAGAAAAAAAAAAATCAAAAATTCAAAATTCAAAAATCAAAATTCGTTTTAGTTCTTAGGCTATTTTTTTTAATTTTTGAGCTTATGTCTTTGATACAATGTACCAGTAAAATTTGTAACATTTTTTGACTGTATAAAATAAATTCAAAAAAAAAAAATGCTTATGGAAATATGATTGTTGGTTAAGCCAGGACTAAGACAAAACCAAATTTGAGGTCAGGTCATCTTCTAAAGCCGGGTCAAAATTTTGGTTTGGCGCCATTTTACAGACCAGATAAACTTTGAGGCAGGTCACGCAAAATGGGTCAGAACAGGTTTTATAGAAAGTCATTATGAAGTTCATTTTTAAACTAGGTTCTATGAAACTATGATGTTCATAACAATAGACCAAAATCATTTTGTAATTTAACGTTTTGCCTTTACCTATGATCACGAGGATATGCCCTGATCCGGTGATGGTCATCTCTATCCCACAATACTGAACATTTCTGGAGGAAAAAAGTAAACGTGCTTTATTTTTTCAAAATTTATAAATAAAATTCGATTTTGATATGACAATATTTGCCTTGTATTTAATGATTAGTTATATATTTTTTCTACTAGACTTCGTGACTTCGTATTAATGTACATGATTGTTTGACTTGGGTCAATAGACCTATAGAAAGGTTTTGTGAACATTTTAGAAAACAGACATTGCCTTTTTTTTTCTTTTTTCTTCATTTTGGAAAGGTTAATGCCATATGCAAGGATTAATTAAATGCTTTATAGAAAGTATACACTGGATGCGTGTATCAACTAAGAAAAAAAATACGGTTAATGATTTAGACATGTACAATGAACATAAATCTGCAAAAAAAATATCATCATTAAATATTTCCTGATATTAATTCGCACAAATCTTTTTTTTCCTTTTGAAAATGATAACACCAACGTAAAATAGTCGCTATCAACGAAACCCACTTATGAAAATACATCTCGTATAAAGTTTAAATTTCCGCAACCATTGCCGTCAACAGTTTCCGGAGAAGTCTACCTGACCGATTTTTAAAAACATTCATAAAAAAAGATCCTTATGATTTCCTTTAAAACAAGATTAAGCATAAATTTAGGAGAATTTACAAAGAAAATCTAAAGGTACACGAGCAAAGCAAACCTTTTCTTGATATAATAATGCACACATCAGATGTTTATAAAATTGCATAAACTACTCTGCTCATGAATGAGATTTTATTTGGATTGATACGGATGGGGAATTACCTTTCATCTTCATCTCGACACTCCACTTCTCCACTTGCATTTACCGAAAGAGTATGGACTGTAACATTCAATCCAGCTTTTTTATTAATGAGAATAGATGCGTTCAAATTCGCATAATCTGTAAATGTCAAGCTGAAAAAAAATATTCTATTTGAGCAGCAAATATTGCGATTTTGAGAAATGTTTAAAATAAAAAAAAAGAAAGCTTTCCTTGCCAGGATGCCTTCTGAAAATTAGAAATTAATATACAGAAATTAAAGGTAATTTCAAATTATTTTAAAACTCATGTTAATATATATATATATATATGTATATTCACATTTTGACATGTTTTTTGAACGTCTAGATAAAGAAGAAAGTGAAAGAACATTGACAATTGTATTGTTTTTGTTATATTTTAAATAGCATAATTAAAATCAAATACTTTGTTCGGAAAAAAGGTAATTGTACCTCTGAATAGAATATTTTACATGACTTGTAGTCACGTTTGTTGTAGGTAGGCTAAATGCTGAAAGATTCAGTTTCTTAACAGATTCCAAAACTGTATTCATGGCTGAAAAGGGAAAAGACTACATAAAAAAAAATAGAAAACAAAATTGATTCAAAAAATGAGGAATATTGTGTCATATAATTTGTTGTTGTACAGGTCATGCATTTTTTAATAATTATTTTCATAATTACTCAGAATATGAATAAAATCATTGATCATTTGATTGGCATTGAGAATAATTCTTCTTACTGCTCACAAAATTTAAAAACAAAACTGAGGCCGCCATGCATACCGTAAGTTAGTCCGTTCTGTGTTAGCCTAATAACAACTCCAACGTCAGCCTCCTCTTCCTCATTAGATCTTCTGACAGAGACAATCACCAGTATCAGCATTAAAGGACCCGTGGCTCCGTAATGCTGCAAATATAATATAATATAATATATAAATATATTTACACTAAAAGATTTGCCCAACATCCTAGTTGATATGCTTACCTTCATGGAATCTTACCAATAAAAGACAGATAGTCGCCCACGTGGCGCAGTGGTTAGAGGGTTTGCGCTAGAGTTGCAGAGTAAGCAGTTAATCCTTGCGTCGCGGGTTCAAATCCACTGTGTGACACGGGGACCGGTCCCTCAGATGCGACAATTAAAAAAAAATCTGAGATTGCGTGTCGCTGGCACGCACTAAATCCCTAACTGCTCAAATGTCGTTAGAGCTGAGAATAGGCATCTCTAAGGAATGTTAAACAAACAATAAAACAAACAAACAAACAAATAAGCAACAGTTATAAGTTATAATTTATAAACAACATTAGGGGGAAAGGAGTTTTGTAAGAAAATATTTCTTAGTTCTTCGACATCAATTGTAGCTTTGTTTTTCTCTTCTTAAGAACGAAGTATTGCCTTTTGTGTTATATTTCAATCAACCTGCATAATCTCTACCTTCAGAGATCCTATTCAAAGAAGAAAATGACCAGAAATGTCAAGTAAGGCAGATTATTAAATATATATTTACATGTATATAAGCATACCTTACCTTCAAATACATTATTAAACTTCCTTCATTTTTAAACAAGAGATTGGTTTTGAATTGCGTAATGCAAACTTTTTTTTTAATGGAAAGTATTTAAATCAGGAAGTTAACAACGACAATATATTTAGCTGCAAACCAGTGAGAGAGCGTGAAATAAATAAAGTCCTCTTATTTTTACTTCCTTAACGGCATAAAAATTAACCGGAAGTATTTAAAATAACGTATCCATATGAATAAGTGTAATTAAAATATATAGATATGGATGTGTTTTTATCATAATTGCTTGCATCTAGATGTGCTGGCTATTTTTACGTTATCTAGAATGGATTAAACAAATAAACAAGCAAGTGTGTTAAGGAAGCACTCAGATATTCTGACTTGACTAAATCAGTTTTACAATTTGACGTCACATTAGGCGAGATGACGTCAATTGTAGAACACAAATATTCTTGATATTGGTATTTAGAGAGGTGATTAAACTTCTGAAAAAGGAATAGAAACTTGCAAATATTAACAGAACTAAAATGTTTTTATTTTATTTTGCTGTATCTGTCACTTGGATTAAAATCTCTTACCGATGACGTCATAACTGTTCAACAAGAAATTTGAGAATTGATGATGCTGTTTAACAAGAATTTGGCTGAGATGGCATGTTAAAACATACATTAAAAGTATTTTAGAGTTTGTTAAACAGATAAAGTACCAACCAGTCCCAACTTGACAGATAGCAGTCCCAGAGTAGTCCCGGGGACTGCTTTCTGGGACTGCTCTGGGTCCCAGAGCAGTCCTACAGCGGTCCCACAGCAGTCCCACAGCGGTCCCTGAGCGGTCCCAGAAACTAGTCTCAGCAGTCCCAGTAGGCTGGGCTAATAATGTAATTGGCGGATCTTAGTCATAACTGAGATTACACAGGGTATCAATGAACAATGTCAGTAATATAAAGGAAGTTGATATTTAATGATACACTTCTTTTTTGGGAGAAAAAGTGTTAGACATGTTACATATACTGCGTATTTTCAATTCTTATGTTACAGTTATTTCTGAATAATAAACAAAATTACAGTATGTCTATGAATAAATAAATAAATAAATAAATAATAACAGAAGAAAAGAGACTTTCACGCTAATACAACTTAGTTACAATGTAAATACATCTCTAGCACATTAATTTGAAACCAAATTAAACCACTGTTTATTAAATTTTATTTATTGAAAATAGTTACCGTATTTATACGGAAGCCCGTTGAAGCCAGTTCAGAGAAAGAAATATTTTTTATTGCGTTTAAACGCAATAATTATTGCGCTTAAACGCAAAACATTGCGTTTAATCGACATAATCATTGCGTTTAAACGCAAAAGATTGCGATTAATCGCAATGTATATTGCGTTTAAACGCAAAACACTTTGCGTTTAAACGCAAAAAGATAAATTATCAAATTTTCATTTTTTTTTTTAAAGTCTCAATTTCCCGAGAAATGATCTGAATACTTCCTTCACATACCCGTTATCATCTGAGTAATCATCGGAGACAAGTCAGGATGAAGACGCTTCTTGTGAGAAGATGAAAATTTGAGACTGGCAGGCCGTAAACTTTAATTAATTCAAAATAAAAAAAAAAAAGAATTAAATGCAACAATTGTTTTCATATATATATAAAAAAAGAATTAAATGCAACAATTGTTTTCATATATTTTACATATTTCGAATATTTCATATACTTTTTGTACAATTTGGATAACATTTTGCCTTTTAAAAAGACAACGACTCATTTTTGGACCAGACATTTAAGAAGTGTTTTTGATTTGAACGTAATTGATATGTGTTTGGGTAAGACATGACTGGTAACCCAGTTTCAAAAGCAAACTTAAAAAGAAAATACCTCCGCTGATAATAAACGTATAAACCCCCTGTTCATTCGTCTCACTCAGGGTGTAAACAAATACCGTGGTTACAAAGTTGGGAGAGCTGACTTTTGTGAACACTTTTTTGGGTGGGGCGTAATGTGTGATCAAATTTTGAACATAGGGATTTGAATGGAAGAAACATGCTGATTGATTCAGACCAACAGGACTTTTGTTACCGAAATGAGCGATGTTTTTAATATCCCCATTGTGAATAAGTACAAGTACTTCTCAACATTTTACTTGCAATCTAGTGTCAGAATATAAATTGTAGGGATTTCATCAGCGATAGCAGAGATCATAGCTGAGATAGCAAGCTAATAGTAAAACGTTGTTGAAAAATATAACATTTTAAACTGGAGAATGCATCTAGTCATTTTAATGACATATCTCTCTCTCTCTCTCTCTCTCTCTCTCTCTCAGAAAATTAAATTACAGCATTGAAAAATATTCACATCTTTTGAATTTTATGTCCTTTATTTCTTAAGAAAACCATTGCTGTTTATCAGTCAGTGAACAATTCTAAGCATATCAACTCTTAAGATTTCTTGAACTGTGGCTCTTCCATCAATGAAACGTATACAATCACGTGCATATCAATAATACACTATTTCATCTATTAAATCCTACTTAAAATGACTATTTGTACAGGTATAAGTGTAAGCAATTAATTGCCTTTGTTTGTTAGTACGGGAATTAACGATGCAAATATTGCAGAAAAAAAAAATTACATTACCCGCTTACGCAGGTTATGTTTTTTTTTCTGCAACGGCTTCAACATTAGTTCCCGTACTAACAACCAAAGAAAGCATTTTATTGCTTAAATATATCCTTTTCTTTTTTCACAAGAGCCCAGTTTACCCTTAGTCATATTAAGATACAGGATTACAAAAAAAAAAAAAAATAATAATAAGAAGAAAAAAATTAATAATGATAATAATAATAATAATCTAATAGTCTGAAGCGTGTATGTGCCTCATTTTTTTAATATTCAAGGGAAATGCCTCTGAAAAAATATTTAATGAGAATCCAAAGTCAAAAATACAATTGATGATGCTTATTTTTTGTTAAATTTACCCTTAATTCCTTCAGAGAATGAAAAACAAAGTACATCTGGAGAATTAAAGCAGATTTTAATATTTATCACCGACGCCTCTTAATAATACACAAGGCCATATAGTAAAATGCATATTATTCATTACTTGGGGCTACCAGATCTAGGTAGCCAATACAATTTCAAAAAACTATGTTACCTCCCATACATGTATCAGTTGTGCCCTGGGTGATTCTCAAGAGCACAAAAGTTACATACCTATATACTTACGTTACATAAACGTATGCATCGATGCATATATCAAAAAACATAAGTAAATAAATTACGCGATATGGTTCATAATGACCAGTAAATGGATGGACTGTGCACTGGGTGGTCAATTCACAAGTGCACAAGCCCATAGTACGGAATGTTAGTAATGGGTTTGCATACTTATGCTAAACCCGGAAAATTCCGGAAAAAAAAAATCAAATTCGTGGCGATAAATCTGCATTTTTTCAGACGAGCTTAAATATGCAATAAAATTCTTGTATCTCTGTAGAATGATCTAATCCGCTGTTCTATTGTATATGCCGTCAGTTCCTATGACGATTGCGTTCTGAAATATAAAAATAGCAAAGTAATAGGTACTAAAGAGTTATTGTTAAATTATAACAAAAGATTTGTTTCCAAAATTTAATCATGCCCCTTATAGCTTCAAGAAATGTAGATTATTGCATTATAAATGTCAAAAGATATACCAACCATTCACGTCAACCTTCTGATACCAAACAACAGAAGTATTATCAAATGAAAAGACAAACAATCTTAGAATAAAAAGGAAACAAAGACAGTACTATTCAATTAAGCATTAACTTGTTTTCATATATATATATATATATATATATATATATATATATATATATATATATATATATATATATATATATATATATATATATATATATATATATATATAGACCCTGAAACGTGCTACTACCCCAAAAAAGCGTGTGACTTTCGTGCGCTTTTCGTTTCGTGCAAACCGTGTAGCGTTTCGTGTAAACCGTGCAGCGTTTCGTGCAAACCGTGTAGCGAGCGTGTACCGTTCGTGCAGCGTGCGTGTGGGGTAGTAGCACGTTTCAGGGTCTGTATATATATATATATATATATATATATATATATATATATATATATATATATATATATATATATATATATATATATATATATAAAGGCCCATTGATTCTTTTTGGACTAGTTTATCTCAGTAGGTAAGTCAATTTCAACTTTTAGCCTTGGTAATAGATAAAATTTGGGGGGGGAAATGTATAACAAAAACTGTTTTTTTTTTCATTTATCATTTATAATTTATTTATTAATTCTTTCAAAGTAACTTGATTCGAAGTGTACATGACCCCAATATCTACTGAAAACTGGAACTACAATATCAGAAAAAACACAGCCATCTGAAAAAACAACTGAGTTGGCATCGGGTGCCACGGAGGAGCAAGTATCCCCTGTCAATCGGTCATACCCACCGTGTGTTCATTGTCATGAGGAAGTGGCATTAAATCATAACTGAGGTTTATAGCTTCATGTAGTATACAAACACAGTTGACATGTGTGAAGTAGGACAGGATGAAATTACACCATCCAATCGATGGAATGGTAACTGAATTCCCATTGTAAGGTCCCTCAAAAGTCACTGAGACGATCCTTTCCTTTCAGTTACCATACAGTCGACTGAATGGCAGAAACATTTCAGTAGTTTTTTCAGATATCTTTCAATTGTATCTTTTTATCAATTAATCTGTTTATCTTTTTTAACTTAATAAAATTATCGCACTTTTTTTTTCCTTTAAAATACACACTTTAGTATTAAAATTATCTATTTTCGAATTTAGGAAAAAGATGAATAAAAGTGAACGTGAGGAAAAAAAATACTTGTCGACGCCCGGGGTTGAGCTGAGTTTCTTACGCTTGATAGTCTATTGCGCCATGGCGTCTTGTTGAAACACGATCGAAATAAAATGAATAAATTTGTAGAAATTGAATTGGGACAACTATGTCACCTGTTATATCGAGGAGCTTAGCGTGGTATATGTATATTTTGTATAGTTTACGTTAATTGCGCGGATTTTGGGGGCAGACTTATCTCTTATCGGGATAATGACAATTATCGGCAATTATTTGCTCTTTAAAGAAACGATTCAAGATAAATCTTGATCTTGGAAAACATTGTTAATTCTACATCCAGGAAATTATATAAAATAATTTTAAAAACGATATTTTTTAATACATTAAACATCATTTGATTTTAACAATTAAGAAACAGAATTTACAATATTAAGTTTCTTCTAAAAGAGGCATGAATAAATAATTCTTCCAATCCGAGATTTTCCCATGAAATCTAACCGCATTAGATGCATGTATTCAAGAAATAAATTAGAGCTGAATTTTTTTCCCCATTGACTGATTGCCTATTTATTTAATAACTGATTAAATTGAATGAGTTTGAAAAAAAAAACTAGTAATTTTTATCGCTTATTAAGAGATAAAAATGAAAGAAAAAATAGGAAAAGTAAATTTCAATTAATTAATTCTCCTAAGAACATTGGATCATTTATTTTTATTTGAATAATTATTTTTTTTCTATATATATTTTTATGCACCAAAGTAGAACTTTAAAAAAAATCATTAAATTTTATGTGTCCACAGTTACATTATTTATAATCTTATAAAATAAAAATTATATTTAGACATTAATTCTATAGTTTGAAATCACAATTTAACGTTTTAGTAAACAATTTAAACAAAATTGAGCATCAAGCCATTACCGGTTCAAGGTACATGATCATTCGTACCAGAATAAGAATAACAAAAACACATATGAAGATATGAAAAACCTTTATTGAATTGTAATTAAATTGTTAAGAAATGATTATTTATATACGATGAACAGTTAGTTCGAGAATTACGACTGAAAGATGATTGAAAGACGTAAAATGTGTCCATTGAGGGTGACAGAAAGTGCCTGAATTACGGCTGAAAGGTATCTGAAAGATCACTGAAATTTACCTGCCATTCAGTGACTGAATGGCCACTGAAAAGTCACTGAAAGTCGCTTTTCAGTTGTAAGGTCTTGTACCTTCCTGGCTAACAGGGCAACTTTAAATATAAGTAACATTTAGACTTACGAGTCGAATACGATTTTAAAATCAGGTGCCATAATGTCCTTAGCCTTCAAGCTATTATTTTCTTTCTCATGACACATATTTCGGTAGCTATGAGTAGTTCAATTGATTTTCATTGATAAGCAGCCAAAGAAATATGATTGGATATGATTAAAAACTCGTTAGTTAAAAGCACCTGATCCCACCTCTCGAAGTTCTAGGGTTTCGTGTTTTATGCCTCATTCACACATTGTTTACAGAATTGTATAATATCAATCACTATTCGTTATCTCCACTATGTCACTTGCCTTTTCATTTTAGTTTTGGTAATTTAGAAGAAATGCAGCAAATTTAATTGCACGAACATACGGCGTTGTATTTTTTTTTTAATTTGCTTTGTAAAATTTCTGTTCGTACTTTCTTAAATAATAATCCAAGATAATGTCTTATTTTCTTTTTGAATTCTATATATTTTTCCATTGGTACTTTCTTTTTCTATTTTGTTCAATTTTTATTTGTTTATATTTTATATGTAGTTTTTATTCGTTATTGTATTGAAAAATATTGTAAATGCAATTTGTATTTGATTAAAAAATTGTTATCAAACACAAATGAAACTCATATAAAAAAAACGAAGTGAATGAGACATAATAGAATGCAAATAGTGTTATATATATACGAATCACATTTATTATAATATGAATGACCGAATACGGGGAGTTATAGCCAAAATTTTGCTATGTCTATTCTAAAACATACTCGAAAACATATTCGAAAAAAATTGATTCTTATTCGATAAGTCCTTATTCCTATTCGATTGATTGATTGATTGTATGTTGTTTTACGTCCCATTCGAGAATTTTTTCACTCATACAGAGACGTTACCATATACCAGTAAAGGGCTTCAAATTTGGACTTATACTCGGCACTCAGGGTCATTGAGCAGTGAGGGATCTTTATCGTGCTAACGCCTGCCGTGACACGGGGCCTCGGATTATACGGTCTCATCCGAAGTACCGGTCTTCACGCCCCGCATTGGATTCGAACCAGCTACGTAAGGATCTACTCCTTATACCGCAACTTTGGAGCAAACGCTCTACCCAATCGGTTATATATATATATATATATATATATATATATATATATATATATATATATATATATATATATATATATATAGGTATATGAGGTTGTTTGTGGGCACCGACCTTCTAAACAGGTTTGTGGGATCTCGCATTTCTACATTGCATAGCTATGTCATATTCATGATTTAGGCGTTATATATGGTCATTATATAATATATAATATAATTTTTGAGATAAGATTAAAAATGTTGTATATCATTGTGGGTCATTATATTCATAAATATAGAGCATTGTGGGATAAAGTATATACATCGCACAATGCTCTATATATATGAATATCATGACCCACAATATTATCATATGCTATATATATTATGTGCTGCATTTCACAATGTAAGACATAATGTTTGATATAAATACATATGTATATTTACATATGTACAATATGGAATGGATCATTAAGAACAGTTTTGCTGGATTCAATATAAGATTTTAAATATTACTTTTCAAGTATTTTGGGGTCATATTACATAATGACTCACTGCGATATACGATTTATGAGATTCTTAACAAGATATTTTAGGGATATCCTCTCTCTATATATATATCCCACAATTTCTTACATACAAAAATATATATAATGACAAAGATAATTTATCAAATAATGTCCACCCCACAATGTATTATTTATAATCTGTTTATTCATTAAGCATTGTTAGATATTGAACGGCATATTTTATCTATATGCCTACTTATCCCAGATTTTCTTATATACATGTATATAGTGAACCACATTTAAGCATTGAATTCTTATTTTTAAAAGTAAATATAGAGATTTAATCACTGCATTGATTCCATAATGTCCAATCCGTAATGTATTTTTATTGATTCAACATATAGGATAGCAGAGTAATATTACGAGATTCTACACTATATTTTTATGCAATCGCCTGTCCCACAATTCGTTATATACATATAAATATATATAGTGACCCACAAACAGCTATCTTCACTACATTTATAACATAATGACCTTCCATTCGCGAATTATTCATTTAAACAATAAGAGCTTATCAACCTTATATTATGAGATTTTAAAGACAATATCTTACGTACATGCTTTCATATCCAAAAGTTTGTTATAAACATATCTATATCATGACCCACAAACAGGTATAATCACTATATTTATCCCACAGTTCATATATACATAGATACATGTACCGTGACCCACAAACAGGTATAATCACTATATTTATCCCACAATTCATTATATACATATATACAGTGACCCACAAACAGGTATAATCACTATATTTATCCCACAATTCATTATATACATATATACAGTGACCCACAAACAGGTATAATCACTATATTTATCCCACAATTCATTATGTACATATATACAGTGACCCACAATCAGGTACAATCACTACATTTATCCCCCAATTCATTATATACATATATACAGTGACCCACACTCAGGTATAATCACATGCAATATATATATCATACAATTCGTATATACAATGACCCACAAACAGGTATAATCACTTCATCTATCCCATAAGTCAATCCCTTATCGTAAAATATTTACTATACCATAATCTATTTATTCAACATATAGCTTATCAGCCTAATATTAGAAATTCTCAACAAGAGATTTCATCCCCGAGCCTACATATCCCACAGTTTCTATATACGCATAGATAGTGACACAAAATAGGTATAATTACTACCTTAGCCCGATAATGTCCATCTCATAATATTTTATTTATTTATTCATTCAATATTATGACATTATTAAAAAGATTATTTTATGCATAACACCTACTTATCCAATAATTTCTTACATATACATGCAGTGACCCACAAACTGGTGCATTCATTAGACTGATCCCATAATGTTCATCTTATCGTACTAATATTTTATTCATTTATTCAATATACAGCTAATAAGCCTTATATTATAACACTCTTGCATGTTACACTTTTTTTTGCAATCGCCTACTTTTCAAACAATTCCTCATATACATGTAAATTCGTGTATATAGTGACCCACAAACAGGTATAAGCATGTACTATACATTGATCCCGTAATGTCCAACTCGAAAGTGTATTAATTATTTATTCATTATGCAACGTTTCATCTGAAATTATTAGATTCTTAACAAGATATTTTATCTAAACGCCTACTTATCCCAGAATTTCTTTTAAACGTAATTATTAATTAACCAAAAACAAGTATAATCATCGCGTTGATCCCTTAATGTCCAATCCATTATGTATTTTTTTTCTTTATTCAATATACAGGTTATCAAATTAATACTATGAGATTTTCACAATATATTTTATGTAATCGCTTGTTTATCCAACAATTCGTAATATACATATATTATAGTTACCCACAAACTGGTATGATTGCCACATTAATCACATAATGTCCATCCCAAAATGTATTATTTATTTATTCAACACAGAGCTTATCAACCTTGTATTATGAGATTTTTAACAAAATATCTAATCTATATGTTTCGTATCCAATAATTTTTTATGCATATTTAAATATAGTGAACCACAGAGTGGCATATAATCACTTTATTTATCCCACAATACATTTATATATACATTTGTACAGTGACCCACAAACAGGTATAGTGACTATAGGTATCCCACAATTCGATATATACACATATATACAGTGACCCAGAAACCGGTATAATCACTTCATTCATCCCATAATGTCCATCCCATACCATAATACCATTATAATATGATGATATTTTTATCAATGAAGAGAAAGGTTTAAAGCGTCAAGTGCCTGTGCATTGATCCTAATAATTTACAGAAAGGGGGTGCACCCTGTGAAAATGTTTACATAATGTACAGTAGTTAAGAAGATTTTAAAGATTGTATGAATTTTGATGGATATATGTCGACACAACAAACATTAAAAGGCTAATCTAAAACTGCAATATTCCGATTAGTATTATCTGCAGAAAACACTCAACAAAATATATTTGAAAGCAAATATATGTCTAATTTGATAAGAAATTTTACTCCCATTTCACAGAACTTGAATATTGTTCAAATAGAATTACTAAAAGTTAAACATCTCATTTAATAAATATTCTTATTATGATCGACCTTCATAATCCACCCATTTCAATTCAATTGACTGAGTATTAACGGAGAATATTTAAGAACCCGGGTTTTTAATTTGCCCGTACAGGTCCGACAGCACCAACCCATTTTACCAACACTCGAATTTTGACAATGGAAGGAAATTTTCAATAAAGAAATGATAAATTTTATACCTAACACATCTATCGTATTTTGTATCATAAACCGACAACGCAAATGGCGTGATATCTTACATGTACATTGTGAACAGAATACAATAAGTTTCATTTTGATAACTGGTCATCATGGTCATTATTTAGGGGATTATTATTGAAGAATGATTCAATTTGATCCTGAGAGAGGATTTTGGGGCGGGTCATGTCTCTTATTGTTTCCTCACAAACCAACCTAATTTGAATATATAATTAATTTTGTACGATATAGGTATCGATACACACAGATTTGAAAAAAAAAATGTTTCGTGATACATGTATGTTGATATTAAAACATATATATCATTTTTCATTCTTGTTCTATAAGTTAGAAAAGAATATCAAAAATTATAAGAGGTTTGGTATAAGTTTAGGAGTAAGGGTTTGAACGGAAACCCGCTGAGAAAATTGCGTTTAAAGAGGTTCGCTCCTCAGCTTTTGAGCATGTTTTTGGTTCGATCTCTATTTTAAAAAAATCTGCATAATATTTTAGTTCTTACAATAAATTTGAGTCTACAATGCCAATTAAACTATATTCAATTAAAATTCCAAGATTAAATTCCATACCAAAAGCATTAGAAAAATATTCTGACGGAAGTTTTTTTTTTTTTTTTTTTTTTTTTTTTTTTTTTTTTTTTTTAGAAAAAATGATAGATTTTTCTCTTTCGAAGTATTTACACCACTGTTAAGTTTGAATTCCTATTTTTCCATGCAAGTTGCACACAGAGTTATTTTGTGCAGTGAAATGTTTTATGTTGGTCCCAAATTATTTATCAAAATATCTGCCATGAATTCTATTATCATCTTGTGACAAATATAGCAAATTTATTGTGAAAGTCCAGATAAAAAATAGCCTCACTTTATGATAAAAATTGACACATTTTTAATATTTTTTTAAAACTACATCATAAACCCCCACATTTAATTTTCTTTTCTGAATATATAATATAATTTTAACCATTCTGCTGAAATTCAGCAAAATCTTTATATTCTAAAATGATTGACTGCTTGTTTAATGTTTAACGCCGAGTCGGCAATATTTCAGCCATATTTCGGTGGATAATTCTGTTTATATGATCGGGTTTTGAAAGTTTTGGTTTCTTTGGCGGCCCCCGATGAGCCTACTCTTTTTCGAAATCCAGAGAAAAGATCCTTTACGTGCCAAGGGGGAACTGTAATCCTTGACAAAGGGCACCATTTAATGTCCTATTCGACGTACTTAAAAATACGTAAACTGTTAAAAAATAAGTTGAGCTATGTATATTTCTCATCAAAATTGCTTGAATTACTTACTTCTAAATTTTCCTGTAAAAACCAGTTTCATGCAAATATTCTAAAATTGTATTAACATTT
Organism: Saccostrea echinata; assembly: GCF_033153115.1. Taxonomy (NCBI): domain Eukaryota; kingdom Metazoa; phylum Mollusca; class Bivalvia; order Ostreida; family Ostreidae; genus Saccostrea; species Saccostrea echinata. Next base: position 16,394,395 of record NW_026889801.1, on the reverse strand, counting down.
GTAAGAAAGTTCTTACATCATTCTCACATTAACTAAAAGTCTCATTTGAATAGGCGAGAAATCGGAACATTCCAAATGAATATGATTAATAGTTAGCGGACAGTCACAGGATATACATTCTGGCTCAAACCCTCGTTTTAATATTATAAGTATGCATGTTAATTTTTTGAATGACCAATACGTATTCTTGAAATAATCACTTCGTCTTGACGTTTAAGGTTGAAGTCAAATGATTTATTAACTTTGTTTTCTATAGCATATTTTAAAATGATTTTATTGCTTGTTATTTTTTTAATGCCAGAAAAATGACATTTTCTGAATGCAGAAAGGTCAAATAATTGACTATGCAAAGTAATTTGAAACTTTTTCGTTGTCATAAATTTTAATGTGTTTCTTCTGGATAAAATAAGACTTTATGATTTGTTTGGATAAGAAATATTGAAGGAAAAACTTCGAAAAATTGATATATTTGTTAGACATAATTACAGTGCAAAAAGGTCATATAAAATGATCCAAAGTGCCAAAAAAGAGCACTAACACTCATTTTTTGTTTTCATTTTTAATCAAGCTCTATGTGTAGATTAAAAAATTATACTACTGAGTATTCTTAATGCTTTTTGTAACATGATCCAATCTCCTAAATCGCAGTAATTATTGCGTTTAAACAAAAAAAGACTGCGTTTAATCGCAATGTTTATTGCTTTTAAATGCAAAGCACAACTCGTAAAAATGCATACGCCATATTAGTTTTCCTATTTCCGATATACGCAATGGGGTATACTTTTCGCATTTGTTACACCTGACTGCTTTCTTGTTAGGGGTAAACCTGCGTGGAATGTACGACAAGTGTTCCTGTTGGTTATGTTACATTACCTTTGTTTACATTTTATTCCAGTTCACGTGTATTAGTGTTTGTTTTGCACTGACCTGTGCAACTGATGTTAGTTTCTTTAGTAACTTTTTTTTGCCGTGGAAGAAGCACAGTTACTTTTGTCGCTACCAGAGAGTTTTAAAATAGCTATGTAGAATACAATTCGTCCGTCACCGATGAAAACTGATTACATTGAACTGTGACCATGTTAATGGCTTATTTTGGGTCCGTACAGGTAACGGAAAATGCAAAGTAATATGGCAGACAAACCTAGATTTCTACCTTTTACGAATCGTGTTCAGCTTTAACTTACAAACCATATCAAAAAAAAAAAGGAATTTTCTGGATTGCCGTACTGGCCGGTTACATGTACCGACTGCGGTCCAAACGTACATTGTATCAGAATATATCAGTATATCATTACAACACTACATAAGCATCAAAACAATTCTTGAAAATTTACAAAACATTGACTTTTTATGAAATATTTGTAATGTGTAAGGATATTATTTCGAACAATGGGGGATGCAGTTGGGAACACATAATTTTGGCTTAAAGATTTTCAATCCTCATGCTTTTTCGGATTCTTCAGTTTCGGCCCAAGATACAGATCATCGTGTAAGATCTCATGGACGGCAAAATCAGACTTCCGCGTATATTCCAAGTCATTAACATGTCTCTATTAATATATATATATCGCAGTACAGTTAAGGTGCGCAATGGAAATATCAGCAATTTTTGTGATTAAAAAATATATTCTTAATCAGGATGCTGATTCTTTTTAGTACCTTATTTATATTGGACAAATGTAATTACGGTTAATAACTACATATTGAGGACGATTAGATTTTATATTTAGACATGTCACGTGTTGCGACAGTCACGTGATTTTAGCACATCTACTTACAATATTGAGGTCACCTATAAATTTCACTAGTGCAAGGGCATAACCAAGTTAAAGTTGTAAGTTTAGTTTATAAATATTTTCAACACGCAATTTAGTTTGTGAAAAGTGCTGCGATCCTATATAGATTCTGCTATTTCATTGTTAAAATCAAATTTGTATGACCGCATGCTGTATTTTTTGCTGGTCAACGGCATAAAATATAGATATAATTAATTCATTTTCAAGATTTCATCAGGATCGCAGCACTTTTCAGATACCTTTATACTTCTAGAATTTATTTGTAAAAGTTTACTATGATCCATTGAGTGTATGCCCTTGCACTAGATCGATTTATTACGACCCTTACATTACCCTCCGATGTACTTGCATACAAATATACTGCAGTATCAATTAAATAGGAAATGTACAGAAAATATATGAATAAAATCTTAAAGAAGACATTGCATCCAAGTTTATGGCCACTTAAATATCTGCAAATAATATTTTATTTAATTATAGAATACATTTTTCGTTGTAAAAATATTACTTGATCCGCCTCTCACTGCGTACAAACTGCGTCAAGTTTTACGAAATGACGTCACATCGACAAGTGCATCGCGATCATTGACTTGTTTATATCTTGCTATGTGGGATTTAACTAAAGACAAAACAGCATGTTATAGTAAGTTTTGATGTAGTTTGATGGTCTACTACAGTTTAAAATAGCAAATCATTTCATTTTGTGTTATATTAAAGAATTGTTGGTTTTGTATGATGTCATAATTAATATTTCCCGTACAAATTAGGCTCCCCCTTTTGTAGCCTTAACTGTGCTGCATTTCAACATAATTTACTTTAAACATTTTAGCATAATGACAGTTTTTTCCTTTACATGTATATATATATCAACGTATCTTTAAAAATATACATATTAGGGATGTTAATTTACTCGGGTAGCCTAATACAATAACCGGGGTCTTTAGTCAAGCGATATTCGAGTGCTCATTAAAATAATTTTTGTCTTATCTGTTTATCTGTACTTTCTTGTCAAAATGCTTGTACACTCAATATTAAAAGCAAGCCACTGTCACACCTATAATCTATGCTTCTGTATATTAATTAAAATTAAATCTCTACCGCATATCTTGTCTTTAAGTTCACTTTATCAAATACTAACGATGGCGTGTAATTTCTTCTCCAGATGCTAATACATGTATAAGTAATTGAACGATCAATCGTGTCTATAATTCCAACTCATTTATTGATCCGCTTGACAGTGGAACAGTTAGACTGTTCTTTTCATCAAAATTTAAGAGAAGCCTGTGATAAATCTTAATTATGCAAGTTTTGTGTGAACAAATGTGTTAAATCAATTCCATGGTGGAATTTAATGTTCACCATGGAATTAATTTAATTAGACATTAAGTATGTAATCATTCTAGTTAAAAATAATTCGTTTCGCAAATCAAAGGGTCTAAGCTTTGATAACAACCGAAGATAAAAAAAAAAACGATTTATAAATGAATTTAGATTACAATAGCACATTTTTAACGAGTAACCGAGTAAAAAATATTTAGTCGATAGTCTTTATGACCGAACTATAGTCGAGTACTCGATGACATCCCTAGTACATATAATAAGCCTAATTATGTTCTATCTTTATGCAGTCTACCAATTTATGTTCCAAGTTTTATTAAAACTAGCTGCAGATCAGTAGCTCGCTGCTCTGAAAAAAATTGTGATGGATGACCAGAGAGCTACAGTGCCACCCACAGAAAAAACTGTATATTTATTGCGCACAAAAAGTTGCGCTCAATTTTGGATTAATTTCTCCAAATTCTTACCTCAACTGCAGAAAAGCTCGATATTAAAATATTCCTTTGATTTCTATCAACTACTCTCATATTTGATATCTGCACGAAGCGCGTTGGACTGAATTATCTTGCCGTCCAAAATGGCAGTGTACATAGGCAAAATTTTCGACGGTTTCAATTTCAGACCCAGGAGGGATATTTACAATGGCTATAAGGAATGTTTTGTTGTTGAAATAGTAAAAAAAATATGTTAGAAACACATGGTTTAGTAATATTTTGAGATGGCACTTTGAAAAACACGGAGAAATTAATCGAGAAAAAGCGTAATTTTGTGTGCGCAATAAATATACACTTTTTTCAATAGGTGGCACTGTAGCTTTCCGGTCTGTCAATATTTTTTTTCCGGAGAGCTACAGTTCTGCAGCTATATTAAAACTGGACGAAAAGTGTAGAAAACGTAGCACTTCGAAAATATATTTACAGACAAAAAGACAAACAAAAGAACGGCTATCCCAGATCTAAATCACATAAGCTAAAGATATGCAATATTTCTTCATTGAATATTAATACAGTAGTCAATGAAGACCTATCATTAAGAACACATTTTATATCGAGTAAAGTTTCCAGTTTAATTTTATTGCCGAATATGAAAAGTATAGAACACCGGAAAATAAAAGTTCAAGATTTTCAATAATATCGGAAATGAAATGCAGCCCGTGAGACACAGTTAAATTATTTTAACTACATAATTTATTTACCTTTTTCGTGGTCTATTAACCTTTTCTTAAGAATCCGGGATCGTTTCCCATAAGTTCCCCTTTGTATTACATGGCGCGATCGGTACAGTAAAACTCGATTAGTACGAACACGGATATTGCGAATTCACGGATATAGCGAAGTTTTCTTGGATCCCCATCTATATAAAATTAACGAATTCCTAATACGGATATAACGAATTACGGATATAGCGAAGTAATTTCACAGGTCCTCAGGACTTCGCTATAACCGAGTTTTACTGTAGTTATTTACACTATGTGAAACTAACATTATTTTCACAATGTGAAAGGTTCCTTCTGAGGGTTCCAAAAAATCACTCTCATTCAATAAATGTTACAGTATTTCACTGTTGAAAATATAACAAACTATATTATTATTTGAATATTCTATGTTGCTGTAACTCTTACTTAAATATGAGGTACACTACTATTAATGTTTATTAATCAAGTTATTATTGTTATAATCCTTAACAGAACTGGGTAAATAATGATAAAATTAATCTAAAATTACCAAAATCAAGATTAAATGAATTTACTCCACATATATGTACATAAGTGTTGAAAAGGGGGGCATTCCCTACATGAAATTCTGTTTCTTGTATTTAGTGATTTGACGGTGCTTAAAAAGTCTATAATATGTATTTCGTGACGCGTTTCTGTAATTGAAGGTATGCAGCTCATAAAAAAATGGAATGGACGAGTACGATGTATCCTTTTTTCAGATCATTTTTCCATCACAAACCTGCCGAAGACGCAGTCATTACGTGGAAGGGGTGGGGTGGGGGTGTCAACTGAGTTAAATATTTGAGAAGCAAATAAAGTAACAGTTTGTTTTACAATTTGAAACCTACTACGAGTATTTCCTAGTTAACATGTTACTATATCTTCTTTTGTACAATTCTACCCGAAATGTAGGTGTGGGTACAAAAATTCCCTTGCCCTCTCAAAAAAAAAAGATAGGACACTAACCTCAGCCGCCCTTCCCCCGTGATTACGCTTATGCTTGCAGCTAAGTAAGTTTTGTAACTTTATATTTCCTGATAATTGTTTAATGATATAATTTTACAGTAGTGAATTGCTGTGTAAATACATTGCTTAATGTTTGTTTGTTAATTTGTATGGCTTCCCAACTTCTAGTTATTCACAGTGGGGTGCCGTCTGGTAGGGGGAGTTTGGTAGCCAGCATCTCTATTAATCCGCAGTATATAACTGTCAATGAGGGGATGACCAGTATAAATAGGGTTCAATTGGTTAATTGCTCTGTAGACTTGTTGATTATTTTGAAGATATCGGAGGCACAATTAAGACGGGCTAGAGAGGATTTGCTAATTAAACATTTATTATAGTTTGGTTAGGATTTACCAAGTGGCACCTGATATTTCACCGAAATCCTTGGTAAAATTATTGCACACCAAGGGCTTTCGGAGAAATTATTTGTGATAGCCAAAATTATTAAACGGCTATTACTTTTCTTATTTCTGGGAATTAACACCAGCACCAATTTTACACCAAAATATTTACCAAGGTGTTGTGTATTGGTGACTTGGTTAATTTTGGTAAACACCGAGCCGCAATGAAATATTTACCAAGGTGTAGCTCTGGTGATTGATTAATTAGGGAATTGAATAAAAAATAAAATATTCATTGGTAATTACATATAACTTTGGAAATTATTAGGTAAGTGGGGTGAATAAAAAAAGTTGGGGTGAATTAATCTCATTATGTTCATAAGTTTCTTTATTTTCTTTAAACTGTAAATAAATGGTAGAATAAAATTGGTTTTATTTCTTAAAGAAAAGTAAAGGTTTATCTATTAATACAAGGATTACTTTATCAAATTGATACATTGGGATTTATATCTTGGGATTTACTAGTGCAGTGGATTACAGTTTGCGTTACATTGTGTGATTCAGTATGGAGTATTAAATAATTTTCACAATAAAAACCACGTTCCCTATAAAAATTGTGTTGACGAGTTCCACTCGCGTCAAAGTGTAAACAGGATATTTTATAAATATTGTTGCGTATGCATACACGTTTTATTTCTGCTTAAGATGGTTTCAGTAATTTAAACAAATTTTATTAACAACTGAAATACAAATAAGTGTATCTTCATTTTCAAACTTCAGAATAATGTCATCTTGACATATTATATTTAGTGTTTGTGCATCAGACTCCCAAACCTAAAAATATCTTCAGAAACTTTTATGTTATCCGTATGCTCTATAGGGCTACTTGTTGATATGAAAGTTCAGATCAAAAGATTACGCTCCCAGAGAGGGAATTGATCCATTGAAGCTTCTTAATGAAGCGTGAACCCTCCCGAAATTACCTACATCTGATACAGAATTAGTGGTGTTCAACAATAATTCTGTTGGATAACGTTTTAACATGAAATACAAGGCAACTTTCAAACACTTACACACTATAAAATGTGTATACATATTACTGACGTGTAATTCATACAGACTTGTTAAGTAGGCATATTTCAATAAACTACTGTTAAGTTCATAAATCCAAATTTCTCTGTGTACATCAATACGTGTGAGTATACACGAAAATCGTATTCAAATCGAGAATCAAATATTAGGATTTCATGAGATTGCATGTTCACTAAATGACAAATCTTTTTTTTTTCCAAGCACAAGTGTCATTTTTAACTCCGTGAAAGCAGCTGCAATAAAAATGCCATATTGCATGTAAAACGTGTATTCCGGTTGTTCTTATTATGATGATTAACATGATTAAAAGATATAGATTCTTTAAAAAAATAAAAGAATCTCTCTTTCTCCGACCCCAGTAAAACATTCTTTAAAACGATATTTTTGGTGATAAAATATGTAGAAGTTCGCTGCACTTACATTGTATTATCACATTATGACATTATGTGCCGATATGTATGCATGGACCATTCCATCGTCCATTCTTCATAAAGGGAAAAAAGTATCGATTTGTCGTCGGTGTTAATTTGTATGAATGAACGACATGTACAGTAAGGGTAGCCAGGTACATATTATCGCCGGCGAAAAAATGTACAGGGTGGCGATATTCACTGTCAGATGCATCCCAAGAATTCCGTGCCAATTTAGCTTTGAGCTGAACTCCATAAAAGTGCTACCGGTACTCCCCTAAGAATGATTCGAGAAAAAATGATTGCAGCTAGAAGCTTGGAAAAAATAAACTTTTCACAAATATTTCCTTCGAATGTCATTTATAGCATTCATTTCCTTTATTATATATGGTCAATTATTTTGTTACCATGCGTTCTTCTTTTCTTACATGTGGAATGTATTTCAATTTTATGCAGAATTAATTAAATTAATCTTGGAACATAGCAATTTTTTATTCAAGCCCCAAAATATTTCTGAATCTAAGGAGAATCCATAGTGTGCAAGTCCTGCTAAAACACCGCAAGTTACATGTACCCTACCCTGCATATTTCACTTACCCCTTCAGAAGATCTAGAAGGGAAATGTGGCCTATTCACACCTTTTCTACTACGCATTTAAAGACACATTTCTCAATATTTTTTCACAGACACTCTCCTTTCCATCTATGCCCTTATATCAGCCCATTCCACCCCGTATACATTTCCAGACATTTGTATGGGAAAAAATGTATTTTTTAATTGGTATTACTTGCATGGTCAATGAAATGGGGTAAAATCAGTACTTATGCTGTCTATAACATCAAATTAAGGGTTACAGTTTCGAACATTTATTTTCTTTTTTTTTTTTAATTTTTTTCAATTTTATTGTTTACTCGTTTATTTCCTGCCATATGTTTATTTTATAGTTTTACTCATTATTATTATTGAGCACGTAGGATATTGAAATCATTACCTCCCCCACCCCCTCCAAAAAAATGTTGAAAGCCCTCATATTGTTCTCTGAGAATAAAGTTTTAAAGCTACAATTTGAAATTTGTAAAAGTTTTGCATCCTTTCCTCAAAACTGCTGACATCATTTGCCTCGCACCACTCTCATGGGTAATATAAAGATTAGCGTTAATTGCACTTCGATTCAGTTCAGTCTAAAGCTACACCGGAGAAAATCCACAGAATTTCTTCCCTCAGATCAGCAATCACGATCCACACTCACTAGCGGCCGACATCGGAATTATCCAGTACTACATATATATGATTGTGGGTCACGTGAAAATGCAATAGTCGGGCAGTAAGTTATTGGATGCAAGTGAAAAGAAAAAGCATGCGTATTTCAGAATTTTAAAAGATTTTGAAAGAGTTATTCTATGAAAAACTTTGATAACCTACTGTAGCCCCACCCTTCTCCCCGAGGGGCATGATCTAAAAGAACTGAATTACACTTTATAAGAAAGCTTTCATATGAATTTTAACTCTTCTTACAAAGTGGTTCTTGAGAAAATTTTTTAAAAGATGTCACTAAATTTTCACTAATTCATAACTATACTTCCCTTGAAAGAGGGCATGGTCCTTCATTTGAACAAACTTGAATCTCTTTTATCCACGGATGCTTTGAGGCAAGTTTGGTTGAAATTGGCCCAGAAGTAGATCTACTTATAATAAGAAGAAGCTGAAAATGTGAAAAGTTTACAGAAGGATGACAGACAAAATGTGATCAGAAAAGCTAACGAGCTTTCAGCTCAGGTGAGCAAAAAATGTTAACCCCAGCACCAATTATATCGGCACATGAATAAGAATCACGCAAAAAATAATTTCCAATAATCATTACTACTGAAAAAAATCTATTTCCAAGTATATATAACGAGGAAAAAGGATAGACTGATTTATCAGATATCTCAAGAAATACGGTATCTTGACATATCATAGTGATGTACACCAATCCTGGACACAATTTTCTGACCAAAACTTTTTTCCTACATTATTTCGAGTTATGCTAAATAAATACAGCTTGTTTACTTATTTATCTGCCTTACACTTTGCCTATCCTTCTGTGTGTTTGTGTCAATCTCTCTCTCTCTCTCTCTTTTCACGACCTTAATAAATACTCTTTAACACAATATATCGGCGACAAAGTGTGCATATGTTCACAGTACATGTTGTCACCGACGACAGAATGTGCTCGACACATTCCGGCCCAAACGTTTCGAAGGTCGACTTTAAATTCAAAGTAATACGAAACTGACCAAGCTGTTAGAATAAATTGACTGTATTGAATATTGATTTTTTGTTCTCTTTTTTAATTGAATTGTATTCTAACCAATAAAAAGTGTTTGTGATTTGTACAGTTAATGTTACATTGACGTAGAATAATATGCTGTACGTTGGGATGTAATCAGGACAAGCTAATTCAGAGAATCTGTGTCCCCCGCTTAAGGGAAAAAAAGAAGAAGAGCATGCAGTGATCGGGGGGGGGGGGCGAGGGGGGACACTTTAAGAAGGGCGGGCGGAGCCATGGGGAGTTAAGGTATAAAATTTAATTGCAAAAACAGCTTCTTGAGATATCGCCCGGAAATGAAAGTTTCACACACACACACAGAATGTATGAATTTACGACTTTGACCTTTTGACCTCAAAATCAATAGGGGTCTTTCTTAAGCCATAGGGAGTTGTGGCATAAAATTTCACTGCAAAATCTCAAAGGCTTCTCGAGATATCGCGCGGAAACGAAAGTGTTAAAACAGACAGAATTTATGAATTTACTACCTTGACCTTTGATCTTTTGACCTCAAAATTTATATGATTCTTACGCCATGGGAAGTTGCTGTGTAAAATTTCATTGCAAAAGTCCAAAAGCTTCTCGAGATATCGCGCGGAAACGAAAATATTGCAAACAGACAGAAATACATGTGTACAGACGGACTGCCCTACGGACGGACGGACGGACCGAAAATAATATCCCCCACTTTCAGTAAAAGCGGGGGACAAAAGTTCAGTCTTATGATCTACACATCTATTATCAATTGTAATATTGGCTTAATCAGTGACCTCAGAATAAAGGGATGGTTATTCACATACCGAAGTGGATGTTATCTTTATAAGATCATATGAATCAGCAACCCCACCCCAACCCACCAACACTTAATTCTCTATAAGTTACTTGTATCATAGATATTCCCTGTCTAAATTGGCGAATACACGTATATTAAATATTTCTTCTATACTTCATACAATTTACAAAGCTATAACATTTTTTTTTTCACTAATCAAGATTCCGAGCTTATAATTAGAACAGCAAATTAAATATATACACTGTACCTATATGGTATTTAGAATTGTTGATTAGATTAAAAGAAGTGTAAACTTTCCGTGTAAGTCGATCACTTAAAATACATATGCTTAGGCGAGTTATAGATGTACATGTACATGTACGTGTGAATATAACGAGTTTTCCCGACGATGAGTCGATTCTGACTGGGGTGCATAGTCCTAAGAGCGAGTTGTCTTAGCGATCTGTCAAGCGCTCAGGTGCATGTGCAAGCTGCATTGCATCCGGTTTCAATTCGTTTATATATTTTCTGCCTGAAGCTTAGAACCCTCCAAGCAATAAAGAAAAGTTACACTTGCTAAACTCATGAATTCTTAAAAGTTTTGGGATTATATCTCATCAGTACTTTCTAGAAGGTCGAAGATCTGGGCATAATGTTTTTGTCCACCTTTCTGTTTGCGAAAACTTCAATTTTTGAACCATATTTAGTAAACTTGAAGTTTGGAATTAATATTTTAATATAAATGCCCTGTTAAATGTATTCATGAGTGGCCATGAGTCGGTCTGTTTGTCTGTGATCTACTACCCGATCGGATTAACTCATTATACACTATAGTCTGTCCAACATGAGCGCTTCAAACAAATTTTAAACAATAAAAAAAAATGTGTTTTTAAAGAAAATATCATTAATCATTAACGTTTCATAATTTCCAAACCAGTCTTAACCAGATTCGACGCATACAACATAAAACACGCACTTTACACGGCTTTGTTTGTAGGAAGTATTGTTACAATATCAATTATTTCTTGCTCAATAATACATATACTACTAATTTCACTGTTACATACATGATATGCCTCAGGTAATTCTTAACCACTATCATCAACACATGATGTGAAAGCATCCTGGGGTAGTGTAGATTCTAAATTGTTCAAGTTCGTGCAACTCTTTAATTGATCGGATTAGGTATTTGTGACCTTTATCAGAGAGCTTTGTGAAAATTCTACCGTCACTAGTCCAGAATGCTCTAAAACTCCATTTCTTATTTATTCCACGTCCACGTCTGGATCTAGAGAGGGTCGGAGAGGGGGTCCAGTCTCCTCCCTCAGCATTTGCGGAGTTATCTAGAGTAAAGTAAGCAAAAGATGAAAATGACCTCGGACCCCCTCCTCGTAGAGCGTAGCCCCCTGTTAAAGAGTTGATTTAGAAGGTTGGTAGAAAGAACCATATCTATGAAGTTAACTAAAAGGAAATGAGCCCCCCCCCCCCCCCCAATAAGTTTTCAGGTTTGAGAAAGAAAATTACGATTTTTTTTTAGCTTGTCAACAAGTTTCGCAGATGGAATTTTTGTTTACTGATGACCCCCCCCCCCCCAAAAAAAAATAAATAAATAGATAAATAAACACAAATCAGGGATCCGCTCCTGCGTCTATAGAAAAAGTTGTAGACGTTGTAAAGACGAGAAAGATTCCAGTTTATTTCGTAAATATACTTGAAAACTTGAAAGTCATAATATAACCTGATACCGAATACAAAGAAAAGAATATTTTATCTTAGGGATAGGGACAATAAACTCACTCGAAAGCTTCTAGAAATCATCTGATTGAGAAACCTGACTCGGAAATGACTGTAATTTTACAATAATTACGCCCATGTATTACAATACCTTAATGTTTAAATAATGAAATAAATTCCTTAAAAATGAAAATGAATATCAATGATACTTGCCTTTTAAATTTTATCGGGAAAAAATCTGCATTTTTAAAAATAAATGCTTAAATTTTTAAGAACAAACGGAATGGCATACAAGGTCATGTGATATGGCATACAAAGTCATGTCATAAAAGAAAATCTTTATTTTTTTCATGATGATGATTATGCATATTTTGTATCATTTTATCGATCCTTAATAATTTAGTACACTGTAAAAAATGTGCTTAGGAAATAAACACATCCATTACGTGTTTAGATCTAAACGTGTTTGATATTGTGTTTAAAAACAAAACACTTATGTCTAAATGTATTTAAAATCTATACGCGTTTAGATATTGAACATGTTTTTTGTTTTAAATTCGGTCAAGTGCAGAGTTATCTTCCCGGAAATGATACATATTTGAACGTTAATAAGCGCGGTTGTCGAAACAAAGAAAATCACAACAAAAGAGTAAACGATGTTTTCAAAAAGCTGATAAGAATTTGAGTGCCAACCACCGCAGAAATAGTGAAAAACACGTGAAAGGCTCATTGTTATTGCTATAGGGTATGTATGCTTTTGTTTTTATATAAAATAAACATGATGAGCAAAGTAAATAACATTGCACTTTATATCAAGGATGTCTTTCGGTGTCATATCATGTATTCATTAATGAGAGTAAATATTGAATCTATAGTTGCAATAATATTTATTTAAACATTTTTTATATGCTTAGTAATTAATGTAAAACTTCAGCATGTTCAATGAGGAGCACATACTATTACTTATGCAACGTACGTCCTTTCTTACAGGTTAACTTAATAGTATATAGCCGAGAGAAAGAACAAAATTCTTTTCTGATAATGGATGTGAATTATACTGCCGTAGAAAATACCTTCAAGATTATCCAGATAACCTGCTGCTTTGTTTACATCACGACGGTTTTGAAATAGTGATCCGTATTGCATCACACTGCAATAAGCACACCATAGCTGGAGTCTTTTACATATATATTTACTTTGTATTGTGCTACTGGTACAAAATGCAGACAATTCAACAACTTGGATGTTACTAACTCTTTAGATGCCAGATAGTTTTATATGTCAAAACTTCTAAAAGACTTTGTGACAAACAATGGAAACCATTCACAAGTATAAGGAATTCCACCGAACAATGATTCCGTGACTGCGTGAGAACACTTCACTGTGTGTTAGGCCTTTTTTTTTAATCATTTTAATATGATGTTTAGAAGTAAATAAAACTTGAAACGGACACACCTGTTAGATTTTTGGTTTCTTGCAGATCCTTGTTTAAAACACTGAAGTGTTTAGCTTCTAAACGCGAATCTAAGTGTTTAGAATTGTGCTTAAACTCTAAACATGTATGTATTTAGGTTTAAAACACTTTCCATTACGCGTATTGAAATTCAACATGTTTAAAATTCAAACGCATTAAAAAAAGTGTGACAAGAATGTGTTTAGAAATGTGTCTATCATCTAAACACATTTTTTACAGTGTAGTCCATCCTATGCACAGTTACATCTGTACATTGGTATACAAGTACATAAAATCGTAACAGATTCTCGATCTCCCTTTCTCTCTTCTTCCTTACTGGAAAATTAAATTTGTATCAAAACCAAGGGGGGGGGGGGATGGTGTAAATATTCCAAAATAAATATTTTCTTTCCATTCATTTACAAGAACATTTATTTCTTTTCTCAGTCTTTGAATTTTGGAATTTGATCAGTTGGTATGTTGTAAGTAGTTAATATTTTTTATTATATGATTGAATAATTCCCATCTCTCTGATTGGCTGAGATCCAATAATGTTAGAAAAATACTGTTATATTGACCTGCACGTGACCTTCCAGGTCAATATAAGGAATTATTTATTCTTCATTGGACCAATAGATAGGGAAATTTCAAATTGATGCAAATAGTTCTGGAAAGTTATTTCACTTGCACCTGACTTCCACTCATATGAACATAACATTAACAGGTCGAGGAATCTACCATATATGGATATTGTCGTCATTGCACACAGAGGTGCTTACAGCGAGCAATCGTCCAATCCAATGAATGAGCCGAAAAGCATGATGGTCTACTACTGTTTATATTTTACTACAAACACGTGGGTCAGTCAAATTTAGGACGCGATTTCAAATGACTGCGGGAAAGTCAACTAATAATTATTTTTAATGTTTTTGTGAAAAACACGAAGAATAGGTTCTAATTAAGATTTCCACGCTCACATTAACAAACAAAGTTAATTTTCCGTGTTAAATAGTACATTGAAATACCGCTCACAAAGTCTTCACAAGTAAATAAGAACCAAGTTTTTATAACTTGATATTTGTAAATTTGCCATGCTACTGGTGTTATTCGTTGTTACTTTGTTATTTGTTTACTAGAAATTAAAAGTTAATTCAGTTATAAAAAAACATAAGTCTATTGCTGTACGGTTTTTTAATTCTCATGTACATTGATCATAGAACGTTTATATTGAGTAGCATACATGTATATATCGAAGTTGTATACGCAGTAAACAATGACAATACGTGAGTACACCTCAGAGTCGATTTGTTTTGGACCAGGGAATAGTCAAGTAAAATTCATACTGACTGATAGTACAGCAGGGGAAAAACTGCCAGGCTATTGTCAACAAACGGACTTATACAATGGAGTAGAGAAAACCCAGATTTTACCGTTGTAAAACATTTGTATGTAAATGTGAGTATGGAACTAGTAGATAATGATGTACATACTATATTAAGTGTGTAAAATTCTTGGAAAAATGCATCATGTCTTTCTGAGAGCGATTTCAAAAACTGTCCTTTACGAAACGTACATGTAGTATTGTTTGTAGTAACCCATAATGCTACTCATTTAACTGATTGGTCAGTTTGCCAGTCAGTTGGGTGCCTCATTTAGCATGTAAATTTATTCTGACGTCACTGAAAATAGTTTCCTCGACCTGATTAAGGCACAGAGATTATTGGGTGAGGGGTGGGGGTGGGGGCTGCAGGTGGCCTGCCCCTCTCCCCACCTTTTGAGAATGTAAAGTTTTAATTTAAATTTTAAGGATGAAAAATTGCAATGAAAGCTCCCCTCTCTTCTCGTTTATGGATCTTTACATCCCACCAAATAAAATTTTGAGTTGGGAGAATTCTTTTTTTTTCTTTTTTTTTGGGGGGGGGGGGAGGGGGGGCTAGTCAAAGATTTGTTTTCAGGTAAGTTGCCATTTTTTTTCTTTTAATACCCCCTTTTTCAAAATCAATCCTACATATGTACTTGACATTTATTTTTTCTACATTGCACCTAAACTAGAATTAAAAATTCCAAAATAATACATTTGGTTGTTTTTTAACCCCGTTTCTCTCATTATGTTTGGCTAGTACTTCAGTAGATGTGAACAAGTAAGATGGCATGGATTGCTTAATAAGTGTGTGTCATTTAATCATTGAATCATATAATAAAGCAATTATTGCTGGTTTTTTTTTCGGTCAATACGATGATTTAGACACCTTCGAAGTACAATATTCACCTCGCCCTTATTGTCAGGCCTTTGTTTTTATACTTACTACGGATAACTCCTTTCTACAAGGTCCCTAAAAGTTAATGTAATTTTTCATTTAAGTTATCTTATTTTTTGAAACCGATCTATGAACTGCCGGTCAATAAAGTGTGATCTATTGGACCAACTGTCGGCCAATAGACTGCGATCTATTGGACCGCAACGTATTTCGGAAAAACCGATCTGGGTTTCGAATTTATATGTAACATTGCGCAGACGTCAATGGTAAACAATAATTTGGAACAATGCTATAAATAATGAAAATGGAATTAGGTAACAAAATAATAATTTAATGCCTGAGCAATCAATAGACGAGAATATTTTTCCCGAGGTGCAGGGAGCAGCTCAGTGTATTCTATTGCCCTCGGCTGTTGGCCTCGGGCAATAGAACACACTGAGGCAGAGCTGCTCCGTGCACCTCGAGAAAAATATTCTGGTCTATTGACTGCTCAGGCATTAAGGTAGATCGCGGGTTTACAATGTCTGAAAACATACGCTGAAAATATGTCAGCTAAATCCTTTCGTTTTAAATTTTTCTTTCTGAAATTTTTTTGAGATTCGTCTGCGTGGTTATGTTGTAATTGTATTTCAAATGCACTAATGTTGATGAGAACAGGTGACACTATTTCAATGAAATTTGTTGTAAAATATGCCTTTCACGCCGTTATATGCATTTCAAAACCATGCTCATAATATTAAAATGAAGCAGACGAATTTTATATTACTCAACACAATAAATGTGGAGTAAATTTAGAATCGATCTATTAAAAAAAAAAATTAATATGTACTCTAGCTCAATTTCTCGAAAAAGAACTTTAAAGTTTTACAATTTTCCATCAAACATTATATTTTCATCACGACGTTATATTACGTTAGTGCGACATCATTATTTTCGTATACCTGCGTGACCAGAAAAAAATATTAATTAATCAACAATTCACTCAAAATAAAGCATGTTATCCGTAAATTCAATTTTTATTGATTGATGATAATGTTCATGTAAAAGTTGCCATACTTTACCCACAGCGTGGCACTATTTCAATGAAACACAGGAAAGAAGTCATATGATTTTTTTTCCTCAATAAACTCAAGCAATGCGGAAAAATTCTACAAAAAAGGACGTCTTATCCAAGGGGAAATTTGGCCAATTTTGATCAGTTTAGCATGTTTGTTTTCAGCTTATGACTTCTAAATAAATCAAGTATTACAGTGGCGGATCAAGAAATTACAGAATGAGAGGGACATCTCTTGCCTTGACCCCACCCACCCACACACACAACACTATCAGCAGGTCTACATGTAATGCGAATCACTATTGGATGACATGCAAGAATAGATGGCAATTTAGAACGTACATATATTTTATTTCATGATGTTAACTACTTTTATTTCTTTTTTTAGAATCGATTTCTACATATGATTAAAAACAAAATCACCTCAAAACTATATTGATGAACGCCTCCCTTGTTGAGAATTATCTAATTCATCAATGACCCCCCCCCCCCCCCCCCCCATGTAGATATGATCATACTATTTTTTTTTCACATAACTGTGCATGGCTAAGACAATAGTGTTGATCTTTAAAAATCAAATTCCAGATATTACAAATTCCAAGTGTGCATTTCTTCAAGATAATAACTTTGTAATAATGATTTAGAGATATGTAACCTTTTGTGTAAAACAAATTAATATCTAGTCACGTAAAGTAGCATGTAGACTAAAACAAAACAAAACAAATTTTACAAAAGTACCGAATAAGTCATCAAATAGGAGGGCAGGCGCTTGACACTCCGGCGCTGGATCAGCCTTTGTATTGTATCAACATAATGACATCTTAGAAGGGTACACATACATATATCATGTGAAGGACTACATGTAAAAGACTGCCTTGACCTCAACATTGTTGACACGCCATTCCGGGGGTAAGGGGGGTGTTGTTCAAGCTTCCATTTTGGGAATTTTAATCTGTATTAAACTGATCTGAAATAAACTAAATAAAATAACATAATTCACGAAACTGTGCCAGTTTGCTGTTGATGTCAAAGCAACAGTCCTTTGCCATTTGTGTTGTGGCGTGTTCCTGTGGACACGGAATTCGTTTTGTCGCACTTACTGATATTCTATATAGAGAATGGATGCCAATCCGTATTTTATTTTCACCAGTGCAAGAAAAGAGATGTAAAGGTTAATTGAAAAATACACACTCTTTCAATCCCTCTGCAACAATTTCAATTCAACTACTCGCCTCCCTGCCTCCCATGAATTTTCGTCCGTGCAGTATTTTGCAAGTGCGGGGGCATCTTCCGACTTTTCTTTGTGTTGTGTTTTTTGTTTTAAAAACCGAGTTATTCAAGCTTGCTATTCTTTCCTGTTACACAAACATTCCTTTATGTTCATTGCGAAAAGGTTTTGATGGTTTGTTGTTTGTGACGCAATTTTCTTTTTAAAAATGATGTAATTTTTTAATTCCGCATAAATAAATTGAATGACAATTATATATGCAAAGAATGAGGAATTATTGCGTTTTACTTTGATAAAAAGAATTAGTTTTAGCCCCTGAATTTTCCAACATAAAGAACACTCTTATTTTAGTTAATGATCCATCCTTTAGCTATAATTATAAATGAATAAATATTTTTACAGACTACACAAGCTTTACTGTTTGTTTCATTTAATACCATATATTGCTGAAGATATTTTTTGCTTGTTTGTAGTTTGATACGTAAACGCGATAGGCTTTCTACCTCGAATCCTATTGTGACGTCAGCAAACCCGCGATCTACCTTAAATAATTGTATAGCATAGGCGTCAAAAGAAAATTAAAGTGAGGGGCTAATTGAAAGTGTAGGGGGGGGGGCTAAATCTTAAAAAAAAAATGTAAGCCTCAATTTTAACGCCTATATTATGTATATCTTAGCAAAAAAGTGGGAGGTTAAGCCCCCCTAGCCCCCCCCCCCCCGGTTCCGACGCCTATTTATAATGTGGACCGAGGCACTTCCTGGTATCGAGGATGTCGAGTGTCATCCCTTGTTTTTTACGTACATTGAAATATGATTTAAAAAAAAAAAAAAAAAACTGTGGATTTCAGTGATTTCCGATTTTTAATATAATAAGTGAATTTAAACACTCAATACACAAAATACACTATCCCGAAACAAAGCCTCTTTGACTGGAAGCAATGTATCTCTATAATATAAGTTACTAAGCAAAATGATCGACTGCGAGAAGTTTCTTGGTGCAAAACTTTCCATTCATTAAGAACCGCTGTGTTTATGTCTTACAAAACAAATATCTGGTCAGATGCTGAAGATTTGTAAGTGGCAGATCAACATGCGTATATATTTCTTAATCCAACATCATGACCCACCCTTTTATTTTAAATAAATTTTAGAGACATTTTATGTCATTAATTGATCTATTTTTAAATAGCTAGTTTATATAATTCAATATTTAGGTACAATGTATGTATGATATAATTGTGGGTCATTAATTTGTATATATATAATGTTGCGGGATCAATGTACAGTACGAGTATATTGTTGTGGGATAGTATATAAGTATAAAGATATACGTATATATCCAAAAAAGCAAAAGAACATTGTTGGATATATACTGGGTTTAGGCAGTTAACGCTTTATAAACCGCGAAGTGGTCACCTTTTCAAACCTTCAGGGA
The DNA here is from genome assembly GCF_033153115.1 of Saccostrea echinata. Classification (NCBI taxonomy): domain Eukaryota; kingdom Metazoa; phylum Mollusca; class Bivalvia; order Ostreida; family Ostreidae; genus Saccostrea; species Saccostrea echinata. Next base: position 16,374,956 of record NW_026889801.1, on the reverse strand, counting down.
CCATTCAATCGACTGAATGGCAGAGGTTCATCCCGTGGGAGGATTAAAGCAAATACTCGAGACTATTTAGCGAATTAAATGGTTAGTGATTGTCCTATTTTGAATTACTTGTTTTATTCAATACGTTTTAGACGTAATTTTTTTTGTTCCCAAATCTTTTATCTCTTTCTCTCACATAAATATGTTAATATTATAAACACATATATTACAAAAATATATCTATATATCTATATCAAGGTTCTACATGTACATGTAATGCATGTATCGGATAATTATGGCTCATTTATATGTACATATATATAGATATAGAATATTGCGGGATCAAATTACAGGCAACTATACATCATTCTGGGTCAATATATATTGATATAAAGAACATCGTGGGATAAGTACAGTTGTACTTGTCTATCTTTAAAATATTAAAATCACTGTTGATTTGATTACACTTACCTAAAATCTTAACGCGTAATAATTTTTTTCTGAATAATCCTTGAGTTGTGAATGGTTTTCTGCGACTTCATACTGACATATTCCTTTATTACTTAAACTTCACGGTTCACATCAGGGTAACGCGCCTTCTTTATAGTAACATTTTAAAGTAATTATATCTTATAAAATGATATACTTGAAGCTTTCTTTCATATCTGAATAATTATATAGACTTTAGGAAGAACACAACTATAGTACGATTAAAACTTATAAAATTATTTAACCTTACTTTTTCTAGATTTATACAATGTATTACATTAAAAGCAAAAGCTCATGCATCATGTGCATGGCATGACATACATGTAAATAAATAATGCGTTACAATCTGATAATGATTCACTGCAATTAGGCTATAAAATCTAGTTGTTTCCCATAATCCCTCCAATACTCATGGGGAAGTATATAAAAAATTGTGGGTCACGCGCGAAATTCTGCCAATCCACAGAGTGGTAAGATTTCATATATATATAATTGCATTGTGGGTCATTTTTTGAGTGTGTAATTATGGGTCAAAAAAATTTTTTTTGTAAAAAATGAAAATAGTAACTATCTTATTGTCATAAACAAATTTTTAGGCACATGGTTTGTGGGTCAATATATAATGACCCATAAACCATCCATGATACCCACAACGTGAGTGAAAAAGACACAAAATATCCCACAATCCGCATGGCACAAAACTATATATATATATATATATATATATATATATATATATATATATATATATATATATATATATATATATATATATGTATATATGTATATATATATATATATATATATATATATATATATATATATATATATATATATATATATATATATATATATATACGAGGGGTCTCAAAAAGTTCGTGGACTGATGCGATAAAGTCAGTACTATGTAGTCTGTGCTTACAAAATTTACAAGAAACATAAAACAACAAAAGTTTAAGAAATGTTGAAAATTTTAGCTCGATACGTTGATAATGTTCCAAATTATTCTAAAATTAAAAAGGCATTATATGATCACCCGGCGCTGTCGCCGTTTAGTTTCATGACGTCCGACAACGTCATTGTTTCTCATTGTCCGCTCTCTCTACCTCATACACTTATCTTGATGAGATTACCTGGAGTTAAGTAAGGACTAAAGCCCATCTTGTTGATATGACTTTATAATGTCATGAACAGCTACTTTCAATGCATATAATATTGTAAATGGATCTATACAAAGGGAAAGATCCTCACTTGATTATGCCAGAATACTTAGCTTGTTGGAGTTCAAATTCTACCACACATGATCAAAGTCACTTTGACGTGACTGACTTTGACACCCAGACTACAAATCGACATTAACTATGCATCTTTAATCTCTCTGAATCTTTTTGGGCATTTAAAAACAAATACTCTGGATGCATTTTATTTCTCTTTTGCCCGTTTTAATATTCCTTAAGTCTATACCAGTTTTTCCAGGTTCGAAACTTTATAGAATGCTTGAAGAAGAAACCCCTCCCCCTTTTTGACGTCATTTTCAAGCATTAATTTTTTGGACACTCCATATAAAATTTACAATAAAATTTCATAGAACACAAACACACACTTTTTGTAGGTTTAAGCATAAATAGATTTTCAAGTAATCAATTATTCTACTTGAGTGATTTTGTTTCTCACATGAATGATTAATATCTGGGTGATGCAATCTTACCTTAATTAAGTCGACAGTAGTGTTATGTAACTTTAACCTCTTTGAAATTGGTAAGGTTATCCCTTTTCTTCCGTGCTCTTAAATATTCAAATTGCACATTTTTCAGAACCCTCCTTGAATAAAAGGTAATAATACAAACAAAATCATAGGTTTTAACTTCATTTCAAAAGTAAAAAAAAAATCCAAACATACCGTTTAGCACCGGTTCAACTTTTGTCACCACTGCACTAGTCAATATGAAGTTCACTGTTTGAATCTAAAGTATTAAAGTATTCGATTTAAGTTTTTTTCAAAGGAGTGATCAATTATCTATTTTTTTTTTTTTTTTTTTTTTTTTTTTTTTTTGAATACTAGAAAATTTCATGCATGTCTAAGTTAGTGAGGGATTCTTCTCATATTTCTTATATTTAAAAATTAATGAAATTTTCATAGATTCAAGAAGACAATAACACTAACTTATGATACAGCTGTATCAGTTAGATTAAACTTGAACGTTTTATTTTAGAAAGTCAGTTCAAGGTCATCATCGTTTTCCTTGATATTAAGAATAAAATAATACTGTTGCAAATAATATGGTGCCTACTTCTAATTCAAAAGATGACATGTTTTTCTTTTTGCACAAAAAAGATGTAACCATATAGGGTCTTTCAGATGATACTACCATATTGACACAAATAATCTAGCTGAAATAGATATTAACTAATCCGAATTTCCACTATTTTTCTGTAGGGAATGTGAGATTATTATATGCTTCTTATATTTAATTTTTTCTTATTTTCACATATGGTAAAGTAGTCGTGCAAAGATACTGAATGATACAAAAACAAAGTTTTGACCGTTTACTTAGAGAGAAAAAAACACTTTTTATTGTTTTTTTTGTTCAAATCTTGCTTAGATTGGAAGGTTTCAAAAGCTAACAAGGTTTTAGTTTGTCAGGAAAATCTTATCTATTTGACATTTTTTTTAAAAAAAACTCTAGTCCATTATTATTAATTCTAGTTACAATAGAAAAGTTTTAAAGTCTTTGAATATTTATAAATTTTAATAAAATCATCATTCTTGTAGTAATTTTGAGAAGCAGAAGAGGAGATATTTTCATTCGCCACTGTTCCGCCAATAATATAGTTCCTGTCAGATTTCAATCTCAGTTTACCATTTCTATATAGAATTATACAATTATAAGGAGGGAAGAAGAATATGATCTTTTAAATTCCTTACAGCTAAATATATAAGACGTATAAGCAAATATACTTTGAATATTTTATTGAGTCAGAAACCAGACAAAAATCCCTCCTTAAAGACTACATTTAACTAAATTATATATATATATATATATATATATATATATATATATATATATATATATATATATATATATATATATATATATATATATATATATATATATATATATATATGTATATATATATATATATATATATTTCTCTATGATTTTAAAATATATTTATATCAATTACGCTTGGAGCTTTAAAAATGGAGGGGTGTTCAATGAAATTTAAATGATTGAATAGAAATTTCGGTCTGCTAACAATTCTACATTAAACATTTCCCTATTAATGTATCTCCTACATAATATTATTCCATACATGGGGAGGGGAGGAGACAAAGAGACACTCTTTTCACAACCACTGACAAAAGTTGAAGGGGTACTAGACTCTCCCCTCCTATTATTTCCCCTTATGGGTCCTTATATCGATGATTATCAACTTTAAAGTTGACGCCTATACAAATTACCTGTAGACTAAAAATCGTCATTGGCGACTAAATGTTTTTGTTATTGGGCCAGCTAGAGTTTACATATTAGAGGTTACTTAGAGGCCTGATGTGATCTTTGTTTTAAAGCAACATCTTGTGTAATGCAAAATTATCTGGAAATTAGTAAGAGTTTGCTGTTCAAAAGATATTTTTAATAGCTTTCTATTAAATTCTAAGCTAATGTATTAGAACTTATTATGAAATTATGAAATGACAAAGATTAAGAAGAAGAGTTATAATCAGTTATTCTTTATTATAACGCACATCAAAGCCTTTAAAAGTTGACTCCAAATTTCTAAGATATGGCCTGTAAAAAAAAAAAAAAATTAAAAACATTAGTTTAGTTTGTAATTAAAAATAATAATAATAATAATAATAAAAATATTAAATGTAAAATTATATAAAGAACTTCATGTTAATAATTATTTATATCTTAAAATTTACACATAAGGCTTCAGCTTGACAAATCTGTGTATCATTTTGTTCCAAGTTTTATGTTTGTGAAAGGTCTTAACACTTGAATTTAAGGTAAATTATCAGATTTTTGTATGTTTTTCAACAAAACGTGTTAAACAGTGCTGCAAAATTTACAGTGCTGCAAAAGTGAAAATGTGTCAAATTGACCTTTGACTTGATTACTGCAATAATAAAACTCTCTGTCTTTCGATCTTTACATTATTATCTGTATGCTAGACATCTTTTCATTCTGTGAACCACTTGTAAGGAATGATCCCCAAAAATTCAAATTATATAATTTGAAAAAAAAACTTAAAGTACTCAACCATGAAATTAATGCTACTTCATTACCTGAATCATCATTAATAGAATTTTATCTATTAATTAAACACTTACTCAAACGCAACGATGCTTCCGTGAAAAGTTGAATCGTTCATAAAGACTTTGATTCTTATATCCACACTCTGCGAAAGAAATTTGTTACCTTAATACATATAACTTACTGAATGTGTATTATGGCATTACATGTAACTTTTTTTTATTCCTTAAGTCATTTTCTCAGACTGTTAAATGTATAACAATAAAACATTAATAGAAAGATTGTTTGGAATTTTTAAAAAAAGGGCTTCATATATTTCATTTTTATATTTTATTATTATTTTTCATATCCTTCTTGGGTACCAATAACTTACTCCATCCAATTTTCCAATCACTGTTCGCACAGCGTCAAACCCTGGTTTCCGAATGTAAACAAACATGACAGCATAGAATGTTAAGACCGCCAAATTCTTCTCAAATGTCACGTTTGGCGTCTCCAAACTGTAGATGTCCAAGTCCATATATTGATTTGGGTATTTCTCTGCTAACTTTCAATAAATTTTGAATACCTTAATCATACAAAGAAATTGATGTTTAAATGAAAAAAAAAAAAAAAAAAAGAAAAGAAAAGAAAACGCTGATTATATTATTATCATAGATTTACTGGGATATTTTTAAAACAAGTACGCTACTTAAACAATCATCTAAAATCAATATATTTATTGAGTAGTAAGAAGAACTGTTGATCAAAGCTTGTCTCAATTTAGACTTTTATCAACAAAGCAAAGTACTGTTGTAATTAATCTAAACAATTGTATACAAACCAATGGTGCTATACGTCCAACACAAACACTAAAGTTACATGTAGTATTCAAACCCGGATTTCCAGGGCCAAGCTGAGAAAATAAAATAAATTAAATGATTGAAACGTTGGTTTTTCAAAACTGAAAGATATAGTTTATTAATTCACCAATCCTTTAAAACTTCCAATACTTTAGGTCTAATTTAAATTAAAGTCTCAAACACGTATCTTGAAAAAAAAAAAGGAAAAAAAAGAGGCCCATGGACCATAAAGCTCACCTAAATATTGTGGCTAGGGAAATAGCAAAAATCAGTGCAGTATTGAAAAGCTTTAATGCATAAGTGTTTCTAGCTGACCTAGCCCTAAAAGGGGGTGGGAGTATGATTTTAACAAAATTGAATATACACCAACTAAAGATGCTTACATATTTCTCTGACCTTTTTCCCTAGAAGTTTTGATCCGCTCTACCCCTGGGGGTCATAATTTGAACAAATCTAAATTTACACTATCTGAGGATACTTCCATATAAATATGACTAATCATAGCTTTGCTGTTCTTTAGATGAAGATTTCAAAAAAAAAAAAAAAAAAAAAAAAAAAATCCTTTGTATTTTTATGCATAACTTCAATCATCAATTGTGGCCCCACCCTATCCCCAGCTGGGTGTCATGATTTTTATCAAACATGAATCTACACTACCTTAGGATAATTCCGAATAGCTAATAACCAATCATGGCTTTGCTGTTCTGTAGATTTTTTTCTACATATCCCAATGTAAAACTTTGATCGTCTATTGTGGCCCAACCCTACCCTTTGAGGTCACACTACTTGCCTAAAAAATTACTGATTGTGGCACTTTTTACTGATAATTTCTGATATTTACTGATATTATACTGTTGGTACTGAGAATTTCTGATATTTGCTGATATTTTTACTGTTGTTACTGATAATTGCTGTTGTTTCAGATAATTACTGATATTTACTGTCGTTTTTACCGTAGGTTCTGATAAATACTGATATTTGCTGAAAGTTACTGTTGGTACTGAGAATTGCTGATAATTACTGAGATTATTTTCTAAGTTCATGAGATGTAAAATTTAAAAGAGACTGGGAGTGGATGGATTAAAAAATTAAATTAAACAAATTAATTTAATTCTATAATTTATTCTTTATATTTATTTTTAACCCGTAATTATTTAGAATTTGTAACTTGAGTGACAGCAAGGATAGTATACATTTTGTCATAAAAAATATTTTTAAAGTAATCATATACATGAAAGAAAATACTTGTACCATAGGACTGGCGGTAAATTTAGATTTTGCTTTCATGTTGCTGTGGTGTATTTGCCAGAAGAATCACAGTTTTTTTTTAAGTCACGCCCACCTTTTGGCATCAAGCCATACTGTGTCAAGACCTTGACTAATGAATGAATGATGTCAATTTCAAGACCAAGGCAATGGCTAATGAATGAATTAAGTCAACATTTTAAATTTCAAAAATACTAACATTATTTAGCTTGTCGGTGTCCGCTTCATAAATGGTTCTGTATGTTTTCTCCGCGTATCCTTAATCAGTAAATGATACGTCCTATCTCGAATTCTCGTCATTTTCTTTCCCGTCTCCAAATACATATAGCAATTTCACATCAGAAGTCCCCGCATTTTTTTTACTTCCAATACCATTTCAAACTTTCATTAAAATGTCACAAATCATTTCATTTTTTTCTGTACGCCGATTGCCATAAAGAAAAAGTTCAATGCCGATGTTTCCCATATCCATCCCCCCTTTTTTCAAAAAAAAAAAAAAAAAAAACAAAAAAAACAACGATCTAGAAAGATAACTTTTCTTTCAGAGTTGACGGCTTGAACATAAAAGCCTACAATCGCTACCCCTATACCTGTACCTGACAAAAATCATGTTTTCTGCGTCTTCAACATTTCAAAGGTACAATATCTTCACACGTACCAATTCCGATTTTTTTATCAACAACTTGTAGTAGCAGTGCCGCAGTAAAGTATGATCCTTGCAGATGGAGACAGCTATTTATACAGACTCCGGACCGTGTCTTGACACCTCGTAGTAGGCGGTGCTATTTATTAACTCGCTTTTCTCTCATTGGTCCTCTGATACAAGTAACTTACACAATAGATATTAATTGGTTAGCTGTAAATACACTCACAGTTTTTATTCACTCGGGGCTCCGCCCCTCGTGAATGAAAAACTGTGAGTGTATTTACAGCTAACCAATTAATATCTATAGTGTAACTATAACTTAGATTTCTCTTTCTGTAAGAAGATTCAACCAGCCAACCACCCCCCACCCCCCCCCCACCTCCCATTTCATCCTGTTCCTTAGTTCCCAAGGACTTACATGTATTATTTCAATCGATGACTCGGAGGCCTTGAACGGACGTAATAAATCAGTTTCTCATCATAAAACCAATTAAAAAATTTAATTGGATTCATATTTAGTCTATACATATGGTGCGGTGATGTTGGACATGGAGATCGGTCCTTCGGATGGGTCTGTATAAACCGCGGTCTTCTGTCAAAGTAGGTGCTGGCACAAAAAGATTCCTCGGTGATCAATTAGTGCAGATTCACGAGAAAGATCCCTCTCTGCTCTTTGTTTATAAGTGCAGAGTACAGATCGAAATATGCAGGAGACAGATTGCTCATGAGTAAAAAATGCCGCCGAATACACGTCAAAAGTTGAACACGGAAGATTCTGCCACTGATTTATGATCATGAACATATACATGCACACGTAAGTGCAGCGTACAGGTCGAAATTGGCAGCTTTTAATAGGAAAATAATAATAGCGTCCCAATATGAGTGAAACGTTATCTAAAGAACACATGAAAAAAAAATTAAAACTGTTCATTTTCAATGCCATATAAAATACTGCAGTTATTTTTTTTCCAGAAAATTCTTGATCCACCGCTCCTAAGTATTTTATTAAGAGACTGGATCAAAGTAAGTCAAGATCGATACACCAACAACCCGTTCACTCATTCTAATGTTTTGAACATTTTCTACCATAACAGCATTACAGATTTTCATCGGAAACATGTAACAAGTAACCTTTACTTGTTAAAACACATACCGTATAATAATGTTTCTCAAATACATTGATCATGATTCCATTTGTGTCGTCAAAATTATTTTTTAAAAATAAAGATTTTTCATGGACTGTCAGTAAAAACAATCAATGGGAAAAAATAAGTGTTCGATACACATAAAACCTCAGCGTAATTATTTCATATCCTTAGAAAAATTAACACAATTCATATATAATTTTTACTGAACATGACCAGACACATGCATTGTCCTTAAAATAAATAAAATTACTCTTAGTGCTTATATTTTATATGCTTTAATTGTTGGATATCTTAAAACAGGCCAATTACACGAGGAAACTTAACCTTACGTTTGTGTGACGTATTAGAACTTTTTCCAACAGAATTTGTTTCTGCAAATAGCGCTTCCTTAATCAATGATGTGTCTTTTTAGGACTGAGTCTCTTCAGTGGAAAAATATTTCGAAGATTTTTGCAGAAGGGTAGACATTTACATATGTAAATGAGGACATACTATACAAGTAGAATGCACACGGAAGTATTGTTGATTTGTAAAGGAAAACAACAGATCTGAAATATTTTTATACAAAGTTTAGAGTCTTGCTGGAGTTAATTGAAACAAGCCAAGGATTATGCAAGGATTTGGCGTCAAATAAAATTTATTTATTAAACTTGAAAATGAAATCGTATTTTCACAATGTCATGTAACAGAGAATCAGCATGTTTTATATCAATATGAATTATTTCTAACTTAATTCACAATCTATCCCTTATTTACAGTTACTGTGACTTATTTTCCTGTTGCACTTACATGTAGATTCATCAGAATATTAAAATAAGATTTGGTTTACATGAAAAAGTTCAAAATCTTGTTCAATTTACCACAAAAGTATTATTATTCATCCCAAATGTTACAAGTATATTTTATCTGATCACAGTGACGGGGTCCTAGGACTTTTATGGGTATTGTGCACAAACGGAAGCGCTGTGATATACACTGTACGGTAGCGAGAAAATAACACAATAGTTGTCACTGCTGTATATATACATGTATGACATGGCGAGTGAGAGAGAAGGGCACTCGGCGGCCGGGACTCGCCGGATATCAATAACAGTCAGTTACGCAACAATGAAGTGACTGATGGATTAAAAAATGTATCTCTCTCTCTTTTATATTTCTCACTTTCGTTCATTTGCGAAAAAAGAACAGAAAGGCAACAAATACATAAAAAAAATAAAGAATTTAAATGTATCAAAGTATGATGTTACATCATGATGTTACATGTATCGACACGATACTTGTAAACTAGAACGTTTAAGCTAAAATTGTACTTCTAGTTTTATAATTCTGGCTAAACTTGATGGGTAAAACTCATAATTAAGAATGCCTCTTTACAGAAGAAATAAATTCGTTACATATAGACAGGTTAGATAAATGAATGAAAAAAAAATGTTTACCCGTGTAACAGTCTAGGTACTTCGAGGTATAGGGGAAGTAATTTAGTTTTAAGTAAACAAGGGTCCAGGATGTATAAAATATGCATTGTCAAACTGTGGTTCTAATCATTTTATTTTCCTCGAGGTTGGGTACATGATATTGTGCATTCCACATTTAAGGCAGAAAAAAGGAGGGGTGGGGGGGGGGGGGATAAGCAGAATTCTTAGCAAGAATATTATTTATTTATTTTTTAGAGGGTGATAGGAATGCATTTTTTCGGTTTTAAAATACTTGTCAATATAATCTAACATTACATCTGAGAAATTTTTTATTATTTAGATACATTTAATTAAGATCAAGGTATAGACTCAAAGAAGACGTAATAGTTTAAGAATAATGCCGGGACCAGCACACATCTGTTGCATGTATTGGACTAACTGGAAGGACATTTTTGAATTCTTTTCTAAAAACAATTCACATCAGGCACTGTTGTGATTAGTGAAAATAAATACTTATCATTTGTAGATATTAATTTTCTAAGACTTGCAAGTATTCTTGAAAATCTTCAAAAAAGAAAAAAATAAATAGATCGGGATATTGTCTTTTTCTCTAAATTTATTTCTGTAACCATAGTTCTTTCAGTTGTAGGCATTAGATATAAATAACATCCTCCGTTCTTTGTTTTTGAATTTAAATTAAAAAAAATGTTTAACACGCCCGTGGGAAGAAGAGAGGGAGAAAGAGGGACCGACTTCCAAATAATTTTACAGCAATACTTCCATTAGACTCCTTTATAGAGTAATGTGTGTGTGTCTTCGAAAAACGTCCTGTAAACTTTTTTTTCGTTTTGTATTTATTGTTTTATTATTTTCTTTATTAAGTAATCCTTTATTTATTTAATTTCCATTTTTTTTTTTTTTTTGGGGGGGGGGGGGGGGGGCAAGAAATTCTGAAACCGCTTTCAACAGAACTTTATGTATAACAACTACTGTATCGAAAAAAAAGATGAGTACAAGCTTTAAAGGATTATTTTTTTAATTACATGTACATGAATAACTATTATTGAAACAGCGAGAGTTTGAAAGGTCTTTAAAAGTTTCATCTACCAGTTTTATTTTTCCCTGAAATCATGTTTTAAAATAAGAACGATTCCTAACGATTTTTAACGGATTTTCTTTCCTCATTCTTCCTTTCAAACCAATTTCCCTCCATTTCTAGTCATTGTTAGGCTTGTTTTACATCTTCTGGGTTCAGAAAAATATTCTCGGTAATTGTCAGCAATTCTCAGTACCAACAGTAACTCTCAGCAAATATCAGTAATTATCAGAACCTACAGTAAAAACGACAGTAAATATCAGTAATTATCAGAAACAACAGCAATTATCAGTAACAACAGTAAAAATATCAGTAAATATCAGAAATTATCAGTAAAAAGTGGCACTATCAGTAATTATTTAGGCCAGTAGTGATGGAAGCATCCTCAGGTGGTGTGGATTTAAGTTTGTTCAAATCATGATCATGATTTGAACAAACTTAAAACCACACCACCTGAGGATGCTTCCATGTAAATATGACCAATCATGGTTTTGCTCTTCTTGAGAAGAAGAATTAAAAAGAAAATCCTATATACTTTGATCGTCCAGTGTGGCCCCACCCTTGCCCGAGGGGTCATGATTTGAACTAACCTGAATCTACACCCCTCTAAGGATGCTTCCTTATAAATAAGACCAATCATAGCTTTGCTGTCGCGGCTATGTTAAGGCTGTCCGAAGGTTTGATATGCATTAGAAAATACACTATTATATTTTGAGCTAGATTTTGATTTCAATTCATAATCTATGTATACATGTGCAGTAAATTTGTGAAGAGAGTTTAATAACGTATTGTAGAAAAGCAAATTTGTGATGTCACATGACTGTGTTGATCACGTGACGGACACTTATAAAATTTCCTAATTGTTGCACAAAAATCCCATCGGCACAAGTGAAAAACAAAATTATTGAGAACAGTTTGTTACATAAGTCAATTAAAGGTATCCTTGGGTATATATAAAGTGTTGGGGCAAGTCTGAGTTTTACTTTTTAAGAAAATATTTCACGAGAAATTCAACTTACCCACATACAAAGGGGCATTTTCCACTTTTCATCGCAATTGATACAAAATAGGATAAAATACATACGATCCCCAAGCAAAATTCAGTTAGAAGACATATTTTTCTAGTAGCTTCACATACAACATCTTCAGTTTATCCTTAATCACTTGTGCCAGTCTAATATATGCATGATTTAAAATTCTAACTCCGTCTACGGACGTGTAAGCGGGAACGTTTTATATTCATTTTTTGGTTATTGTTTGAATACGTACATTTTCATGAAGAGAAAAGAATAATGATATTGTATTGCAAATAATTACCATCATAAGAGCATATAGGAACTTTAACCAACAATTCAGACACCTGATTTATTAGTCAACGTCGAAATAAAATACAGTACCAACCAGACCCAACCTGACACCTAAGCAGTCCCAGAAAGCAGTCCCCGGGACTGCTTTGGGACCACTCTGGGACCGCTGTGGGACTGCTCTGGGACTGCTGTGGGACTGCTCTAGAAAGCAGACACCTGCAGTCCCAGCAGTCCCTACTTTCATTTTTTAAAATTAATTCTAGACTACAATTGTGTAAATTTACAGCCCCTGAAGACATTTAATAATTACATGTATATCTATCTCTACCTATTAAAATTTTATAAGAAATCCTTGGATTTTTTTTATTCTTTATCTTAAACACCTCTCTGCTAAAGTAAACAAAACAACAACAGGCCTATTAATAAAAAGCAATAGAAATGTATAAAATGGTGTCAACACCTGAGGTTTCAATCGCCTTCGGGCATGATTAGTAGAAAGTCAATGAATGGTATCAGTGCTACACATCACTGAACATGCTGGTTAACAATGACACTAATTTCAATCTAGGTACTGCAAAAAATCTTCGTTTCAATAAATGTGTATAAATTTATTTCGGGATTAATTAATTTTGAACATAATCTGAGGGTTCCATTCGCGTGATTTACAGATGTGCACTCGAACGTTTATATAATAAAAGTATTATTGTTTTCTGTTACATAGAGAATCTAACAACAATTAAATTGGCAAGTCAGTGAAAATAATCATGACTGAAATATAATACTCAAAGAATTTTTCAAAAGCTCCAGTACATAAGAAAAATGCATTCAGAGTATAGTATGGGAATCGGCCTTGCTCTATAATTATAAAGTCTATTTAAAGCTAGTTCTGATAGAAAATAAATAACTCAAGTTTAATTTCCTATAAAAAATTAAATATGGAAACCAATATCAATCACAGTAAATTAAGAAATTGATTTATTTTGGTGAAAAATTAGTATACCACATAACTGTGTTTAAATATTACATGTTATTAGTAGGTGCGAACGTCTTCTTTGTTCAATTTTTATTATTTGATTCTATATGCGTAGTGTGATTTTCTTAACAGTTCAGAAATGACTGTCGCATGAGAATTGATACTGCTCAGAAAGAAATGGATCATCAATTTCAACTGCTTTTATAGCTACATTGTTTATTGGTAATCTCATTTCTGAGTAAGCTCCGCCCATTAAATTAATTAACCCCGCCCACTGGGACTGCTGGGACTGCTTTCTGGGACCGCTGGGACTGCTTTCTGGGACTGCTGGGACTGCTCTGGGACTGCTCTGGGACTGCTTTGTGTCAGGTTGGGTCTGGTTGGTACTGTATACATGCCAAGGGAAGGAATGTAAAAGCAATGACACTTTCCCCGTCATGACTGCTCAAGTTTGCACTGACTTGACGTCATATTTTATTGTGACGTCATATCTTGGTAGTTCAATGAAGTAACAACGGCTGGTACACTGTGATATTTATCGGACAGCCTTATCCTAGCCGCATTCTTGCAAAGAAGATTTTTGCTATAAATTCCTATGCAAAAATTTGATCGGACGTTGTGGCACCAACCTACCCTTGGGGGTCATGTTTTGAACAAATTTGAATCTACACTACCTGAGGATGCTTCCATATAAATTTGACTAATCATAGCTTTTCTCTTCTTGAGAAGAAGATTTTAAAGATTTTTCCTATATATTTCTATTTAAAACTTTTATAGTCCATTGTGGCCCCACCCCTCCCCTGGGGGTCAGGTTTAGTACAAACTTAAATCTTTACCACCTGAGGATGATTCCACGCGAGTTCTTCTTTCCTGGCCCAATGGTTCTTGAGAACATGATTTTTGAAAGATTTTTCCTATATATTTTTATGTAAAACTTTAATCGTCCGTTGTGGCCCCAACCTATTCCCGGGGGTCATGATTTGAAAAAAAACTTAAATCTACACCACCTGAAGATAATTCGTGATGAGTTTCATCTTTCCTGGCCCTGTGCTTCTTGAGAAGAAGATTTTTTTTTATTTTTCCGATATATTCCTATGCTACACTTCGATCGTCCATTGTGGCACCACTCTATCCTTGAGGGTCATGAATTGAACAAACTTGAATATACACCCCCTAAGCATGCTTCAATATAAATAAGACCAATCATAGCTTTGCTGTTAATTTTTAAAGATTTTTCCCATATACTCCTATGTAAACTTTGATTATCCATTGTGGCCGCCCCACCCTACCCCTGGGGGTCATGATTTGAACAAACTTGAATCTACACTACCTGAGGATTCCTCCGTATTAATATTACAAATCATAGCTTGGCTGTTCTTGAGATGAAGATTTTTAAACGTTTTCCTATATATTCTATTTAAAATTTTGAATGTCCATTTTAGCCCCACCCTGCCCTCGGGGGTCATGATTTGTAAAAACGTAAATCTACACCATCTGAGGATGATTCCCTTGGAAGATGGCATGGCCCTTCGTTTGAACATTCTTGAATCCCCTCATCCAAGGATACTCTGTGCCAAGTTTGTTTGAAATTTTTCCAGTAGGTTTGGAGAAGAAGATGAAATTGTGAAAAGTTTACGACAACGACGACAACGCCAACGACGACGACGACGGCAGACAACGGACAAGTTTTGATCAGAAAAGCTCACTTGAGCCTTAGAGAATGCTCTGCGTATGAACATTTTCTAAAACGAGGTAAATTATTGACAAACTAGTTGATAAAACAAGTTCTGTGGTCGATACAATGACCTTGACAGCAAATACAATCTATCATTAAGTCAAATGCTGACAGACTTTTTTCATACTAATTATTAGGCCATTATTTACACATTGAATTCTCGACGGATCTTTTCCGTTGTTTACAGATCACGACAAGGAGTACACCGCGGATGTGACCGGTCGACAGGGGATGCTGACTCCTCCATGATACCTGATCCCACCCCTGATGTTTTAGAGGACCCTGTTTGCTCTGCTCCAAATTTTGTATTGTTTAATGTACTCTTTTGAGCTTGAATACTATTCGTTATCTCCATACATTTCAATTGAATAAATCTCGTAAGTTGCAGAAAACAGCACTTTTGCAATATAATATTCATTTATATAAATTTTTCGACTGCTTAACTTGTACAACATTTAGAGTACAACATATAGTTTCATAGTACACTAGAAGGGTTCTGTCTTAAGCCATAAAAGATGTTCCATGATCCTTGGGCCTTTTGTCTACCTGCCTTACTGTCTTTCTGTCTTTTTGTGAAACCTTTTCTCAAAAATTAAATCCATTTTGTAAAAGGGATTGATTGTGTGTATGTTGTTTACGTCCCATTCGAAATTTTTTTACTCATATATTGAGGTCAATCTATACAAAATTTGCAGCCCTCCATCGGCAAGTGGTTGTGTCTCCATATGTGTTAAAAAAGGACGTTAAGCAATTAAACAATTACACTCTGGGGGATTGGATATAATAAGATAAAGATATGAATTTGAATGATTTTTTGTGACGATGTACACGAGGTGTTCATAACATAACTTTCCAATCAGACATTGTTTACAGAGATGTGCTTATCTAATTAGAACAGATTATGCAAGTTTACTATTGTTTGTGTTGCGGATTTTCTTATCGGGTGTAAAAAATATTTACGTTTTGCTTGTTCGAAGGTATCCCAATAAATTTGGTATTAATTGTTCTAGCGGACTCAGGTTCTAACACTTTGTAAAATAACTCTATGATCTAGAAGAATAATGTATATTTAAGATATTAACATTTAAGTGGGATACTACAAAAACACCAAAATAAGCCAACATTAGCACCCCGCTAAAAAAAACCCTCTATACGATATCTTATGAGGAAACAGGAGACAGAACTTTCGGAGGTGTGGATTACAATATCATTATTATTGAAATGAAGCTCTCACTAATTCATTATCATAACCAAATCTGTGATTCCCCTCTTACAAAAGATGTTTTAAAATAGTATCAATAACTTTTCACAATCTTGGTTCCGAAACCTACAGTCTTTGTTCTTTTAATGTACAGTTGTATTTTTTTCCTTGCTGTGATTTTATAATAAATACATAAACTTAAAAATCTTTATAATTCAAGCACATTGAGGAATTGTGTAATAAAGTATACTATTAAAATAATTATCAAAAATATTTTGACTGGACGCGATACAGCACATTCCATAATGTGTCATTTGATAAAATTATCTGTATTAAAGCTAAGAAAATTAGATTAAATGTAATCATTTACAAAGTTAATATATCACAAAAATGAAAATTGCCACCCCCCCCCCCCCCTCAATTTTTTTTTTCAAAATCAAAAACAAAAAATATATCAGAGACAAATCTGTACAAACATTTGTAGCAAACCAATATACATTCACTATTTGGGCGAACACCTACCATCTCAGGGGTAATTTTATAATGAAGCAGTCCATGTGTTTGAACACATTCGAACAAAGATTGAACCACGTCTTTAGAAATCCATATGTACATCATTTTTGATGATTCATTATGCAGAGCAAAATGTGCTGTGTCTTTTTTATCACAACTCTCCATAGACGGAGACCACAATATTTCACCCTAAAATATAACAAAAAAGATGTTATGATTGTTTCCTGGAATGCAATAAACAGGAGTTGTGATTTTATTCTGTAGTGAGTTGTGATTTCACATAGGGCTGTTCTGTAATTGAAAAGGAATTAATTTACCCAAAAATATATTAAAAAAAAATAATAATGAAATAAAAAAAAAAGAGTCGTGATTTCACCCTGGAGTGTAATAAAAAGGATTTGTGATTTTACATGTGATAAATACAGGATATTCAATGTTTTAAAGTTCGGTATGGGAATTTTTTTAAGAGTGTGGCAGGATTTTTTTTATATCGTAAGGAGCGAGGGAGCGAGCGAGCGAGAGAGAGAGAGAGAGAGAGAGAGAGAGAGAGAGAGAGATGGAGAGATAGAGACAGGCTATCACCTTAACTTTACGTGTGCAATACACCTCAACAGGCGATATCTACTCAAAGTAATAAGAAAATATTTCCATTCGTGGAATATTAAGAAACTGTAATGTTTACCTTATGATAGGTATCTAGGAATGTTGATTCATATTTCGGTTTATGTTGCATCAAAAGGTCTGCAATGATTGGGCGGTCCCCTATCCTTGGAGTCCCTATAATAACAAAAGGTCCTAGTAGATTTAATGGTTTAAAGTCATTGATATCGACTGACTGAAACGATTTATTTTAATCCTACATAACCTTTCTATATGTAAACATCGCCTATAGCTATGTTTCAGATAATACAAAATTTACTCATGTACACAACCGCAGTAAATTATAAATACACAACATGGCACTGTGCTAAATATAACTTTAAAATGAAAACACTTACAAATAATTTTGTTTATTTCTGGGCTGCCTCTCGCGAGGAAATAGAAACCTAATAATGTACACAGCTGAAAAAAAAATATAATATACACAGGATGATATCTGCCATTCAGTCAACTGAATGGTCACAGAAAGGTCTCGAAAGGTGACTGAATGTCAGAGCTTTGTCATGCTGTCACCTTTCAGTAAACGTACAGTCTCTCCTCAGTTAAATGAATGGCATATATTCATTTTATAATAATAACTTGTTTAAAAACAATTTCCATGAAACTGAAATCCACAAAATCTGAGCTTGTCTTTGCATTTTGCATGATGCGAAAACAATGATTTGAAAATACTTCTGAAAGAATAATATCTTAATTGAAATTCCTCTCTGGACCTTTAAAGAATAAAAATAGTTATTCACACTTTTTTTTGTTTTTGTTATACCCGCACTTTCTAAAGAAAGTTCGGGTATATTGTTGTTACTTATGTCTGTCCGTCCGTCCGTCCGTCTGTCCGTCCATCTGTCATACTCTTCTTTCTCAAACTCCTCTTACATTTTACAAAGTAGCCTAATCATCTTTTGAGAGATGGTTGGTGGTGTCATGTAGATGTGCAGTAAGGTTTCAGAATTTTCATTTTCACCCTAGGGGTCAAATGGGGGTCGAAAAATGACGTTTTTTTAATGCAAAAAGGACCCTGGTTCCCTCAACTCCTCTTACATTTTACCTAATAGACTAATCATCTTTTGGGAGATTATTGGTTGTGTCATGTAGGTGTGCAGTAAGGTTTCGGAATTTTCATTTTCACCCTGGTGGTCAAATGGGGTTCAACAATGACGTTTTTTATGCAAATAGGTCCCTGGTTCCCTGAACTCCTCTTACATTTTAAACAGTAGCCTAATCATCTTTTGGGAGATGGTTGGTGGTGTCATGTAGATGTGCAGTAAGGTTTCAGAATTTTCATTTTCACCCAATGGGGTCAAATGGGGGTCGAAAAATGACGTTTTTATGCAAAAAGGCCCCTGGTTCCCCCACTCCTCTTACATTTTATACAGTAGCCTAATCATCTTTTGGGAGATGGTTGGTGGTGTCATGTAGATATGGAGTAAGGTTTCAGAAATTTCATTTTCACCCTGGGGGTCAAATGGGGGTCGAAAAATGACGTTTTTTTATGCACAAAGCCCCTGGTTCCCTGAACTCCTCTTACATTTTACACAGTAGCCTAATCATCTTTTGAGAGATGTTTGGTGGTGTCATGTAGATGTGCAGTAAGGTTTCGTAATTTTCATTTTCACCCTGGGGGTCAAATGGGGGTCGAAAAATGACTTTTTTTATGCAAAAAGCCCCTGGTTCCCTGAACTCCTCTTACATTTTACACAGTAGCCTAATCATCTTTTGGGAGATGTTTGGTGGTGTCCTGTAGATGTGCAGTAAGGTTTTGGAATTTTTATTTTCACCCTGGGGGTCAAATGGGGTTTAATTTTTTTTTTCTAAATGATTAACATGTTTAAACATCCTGGTTCCCAGAACTTTCCATATATTTTATGCATTAGCCTTAAATCATGATCATTTGGAAGATGATTGGTTTTGTCCTGTGGTTGTGTAAAATGGTTTCAAAATTTGCATTTCCATGTGGATGGCAAATAGGGGCAGGGAAAAAAATGGCCCCTCCCTAACCCATAGGGTCATGATGTGTACAAACTTGAATTTACACTTCTTGAGAATATTTCCATATTAATCATGCTCTTGTTGTTCTTGAAAAGAAGAATTTTGAAGATTTTTTCCGCTTTTATTCCTATATAAAACTTCTTCTGGCCTGACCCTACCCTTGGAGGTTATGATTTGAAAACTAGAAATATGTCCATAGGACATGAATGCCTAGCCAAATGTATATTACTAATGCAACATGAAAATTTGTATGAGTGTATGAAGTTTGATGAGAATATCTTGAACAGTTTCTTTAACATTGAAACTAAAATCTAAAAACAATTGGATATAGATGATAAATTCTCACCAAATTATGTATAAGTGCATGCTTACATAAAAATATCTTAAATTGTTTCTTTAAAACTACGAAAAACACAAATTAAAGAGAAGGGAGGTCAAGGTCACAGGAAAGTGCAAGGTGAAAAGTTTTTGATGCAGTTGAATAGCTCTCAAAAATACATATCAGCATATTCGGTTTGATAAAAATATCTTGAATGATTTATTTAAAACTGAGCTTAACACTTATTTAAGAAAAGAGAGGTCAAGGTCAAAGGAAAGGTTGAGGTCAAAATGTTGATGCAGTTGAAAAGCTAACATGAGTATGTATTTACTATTAGCATATGAAGTTTGATAAAAATATCATAAATGGTTTATTTAAAACGTAGATAAACAATATTTAAAAAAATTGAGGTCAAGGTCAAAGAAAAAGTCATGGTCAAAAAAGTTGATGATAATCATAGCTCTCAGCAGTATGTATCAGCATATGAAGTTTGATAAATATATCTTGAATTGTTTATTCAAAACTGATCTACACACTAATTTAAGAAAAGTGAGGTCAAGGTCAAAGGAAAGGTCAAGGTCAAAAAGGTTGATGCAGTTGAAAAGCTTACATCAGTATGTATCAGCATATGAAGTTTTATTACAGTACTTTGAATGATTTCATTAAAACAAAGCTAAACACCAATTTAAAGAAAAGTGAAGTCAAGGTCAAAGAAAAGGCCAAGGTAAAAAAAAAAATGTTGATGCAGTTGCATAGCTCTTATCAATATCTATCAACATATAAGTTTGATAAAAATATCTTGGATGCTTTCTTTGAAACTGAGCTTTGAACTGAGCTAAAAGCAAAGCGCGACAGAAGGACAGACGGAAGGATGGAAAAACGGAAGACAGACATGACAAACACTATATGCCTCGGCCATATTCATGGCGGGGCTTATAAAACTTGAAACTACACTATATGAGGATGTTTCCATATCAAAATGACTAACAAGCAAATTCAAAGAATTGTGGTCCCCTGCTTTCCATGTCCTAGATGGGATGCTATTATTTATGACATATCGTTTCAAATATGCACGCCCTATCATATGTCATTCAAAAGTAATCACCAAAGTTAAAATTTTTGAAAATTAGGTAAAACATCAACGTCAAGGGGTAAAACATCATAGCATGCTCGGAAACATCTTGTTACAGGTAATGTACATGTCAAATATGAAAGTCCTTTCTGTTCTCAATCAAAAGTTATAAGGAAATATAACATTTTTGAAAAGTAGGTTAAACTTCAAGGTCAATGTCACAGAGTCAAAAGTCATGATATATTTAGAAAGGTCTTGTCACAGGTAATATATATGTATAATATGAATGCCCTATCTTTTCTCTTTCAAAATGATCAATTTAAAATAATGTTAATTTTTTTGAAAAGTAGGTCAAACTTCAAGGTCATGGTCATGGGTTCAAAGATCATTGTATATTTAGAAAGTTTTGTAGGTTATGTACATGTGAAATATGAAATCCCTATCTCTTATTATTCAAAAGTTATGACCAAGGTTAAATTTATTGTGACAGATGAACAGACTGACAAACAGACAGACTGACCAGACAAATGAGATTTAATATCCCCTAGGTCCCTTTCGCGAAAACGGGGGACAATAATGCCCTTCTTGTTCTTGAGAAGAAGACATAATGGAAAAAAATCTCCTGCATTTTTCTATGTAAATCTTTGGATCCCCATATGTGGTCCCACCCTACCCCAGTGGGTCATAATTTGAACAAATTTTAATCTACACTAAGTCTATTTAAAAGAAAATTTCAACTTTTTGGGCCCAGTCAGTGGTTTTTGATAAGACTTTTTTAAATGATACCATCAAATTTTCACTAATTCTTGATTATCTCCCCTTGAAAGAGGGTGTACCCCTTCATTTGAACAATCTTGAATCCCCTTTACCCGAAGATGCTTTGTGGCAAGGTTGGTTAAAATTGGCCCAGTGATTCTAGTGAAGAAGACAGAAATGTGAAAAGTTTACAGACGGACAGATGGATGACAGACAAAATGTGATCAGAAAACCAGAAAAACTCAAGTGAGCTAAAAACTTATGATCACAAGTATTTGGAAAGAGTTACAGTATTTGAAAAGCAGTTTTTTTTTCATGCATTGTTCTAAGAAGTTGAAAATGTATGACTTGTATCCATGTTGAAAAAACTGCACATTTTAAAAAAACAGTATGAATAAAAATAATTAATCTTAAGCATGTTAAGGTGCTTTGAGTAGCAAAATAAGCTAAAGTGGTATAGCTTATTCAACCACAGAGCTTTGGTTAATTTTAAGTCAATCTTAAGATGCACAACCTTTTCAACTCTTAATCATTCTTAAAATATTTATATCATCATTTCTGATTCAAGGGAGAACTAGAGATATGACCAGAAGTATATCTGTTGACTAATAAACATGTATATTGTTTTTTTTAAGTCATTTGTTTGTTTGTTGTTAAATGTCCCTCTCCGGAATTTTTCACTCATATGGAGACACCACCACTTAAAAATAATGAAGACGTACAAGTCAGATTAGAGGTTAACATTCATTTTAGAAAGTTTCAACAATTAAGACGTAAAGAGATAACTCCTTCCCCTTGCCCCTTCCCCTTCACAGACCCCTGTTTGTTCATGTATGCAAACTAATACTTTGTTTTGACATAAAAAAATGTGAATATATACAAATAGTTTAATGGTCCATCTCTTTGAATGATTTTCATTCCTAATTATAGGAGAGTGCATGGGTTGACCCAAATTCATGAATGAAATGTCAAGCAATCTTATCATTGTTGCACTTTTATTTAATTTGATGTAGTCATATTGTGAACATTTCCAGTTCATTAAGAGAGTGGGGATGACCTCCAGAGGTTCATAACCTTAAACCATTAGATATACATAACATAATAACACAAGAAACAAAATTATGCATAGTCAAATGGAAAAGTTTTCTACTTTTTTGGAATCATATGACCATTTGTCATTTCAGGAACAGGGAGCGGCTAAGGAGATCCCCCCCCCCCCCCTGGAATTTGCAGAGTTATATACTCAAAAAGTTAAGCTTTGGTTTAATAACCATTGTCCAGAAATACTGAGAATAACACTCTCACTTATTAAAAAATGTCTTGTATCTAGAAATGATTGCATTACATAATTATTATACAAATGATGGTATGAATTATAATTATGTAATTATGTATAGCCTCACATTCTATACTAAAATATTGCATATTTATGTATGAACAATTAATGATTCTTATAATGTGTTGTGCCTTTGCCAATTATTGTAATTGTGTTTGTGCCAATAAATATTTGTATTTGTATTTGTATTTAAATAGGACTATGATTATACTGATTTACAGAAGCAAATTAAAAAATGACAGGACCACCCCTATAAAAAAAAAAAAAAAAAAAAAAAAAAAAAAAAAAAAAAAAAAAAACGGACCCCACCATCATTGCTTTTATCTATTTATTTATTTATTTATTTATTTATTTATTTATTTTTTTTTAGGTTTTTGTTTTTGTTTGTTTTTGTTTTTGTTTTTTTTTTTTTTTTTGCTTCACAGCAAATTCTTGGCTGGAAATTTCTTTGACTGAGGTGTGGGACCCCCCCCCCTCCCGAAAAAATTCTTGGATCTGTGTGTCGACAACGGGAGATAACTCTTCAGAATGTGAAATTCGTCTGCTGTGGCATCCGATGATCTTTGATCCTTTTTAAACTTTAACCTAACCATTTGCATTTCGGTTTATTTTACCCCAGTCTAAACTTAAATTGTACTTACCGACTGTCATAGGTCCTGTCAACTTCATGAAATATAATCCAATTAAAACACAAAATGAATTAATTCCTGCTGATATACATGTAATGATGTTTTCACCACACCGCACCATGTGCAATCACTCGGCACACCTCGGCCGATTCGTACCTTATCTAACGTTCTAACGTTTGATGAAGGTGACGGAATCAGCCAAGGTTTGCCGAATGCATGTGCAATCTAAAAATGATAATGGTAAAACTAGTACTAGTAGGGTGATGCAAGCCCAATGTGATGAAGAAATTTTCAAAAAGGTACAGTACTGAACAAATTTTAAATTATCATAACAAACGATGTTTTTAACATAACTTGGCCATCTAGGCCTATTTCCGAAAACAGGCAAACTGTGTGTGTGTTTGGGGGGGGGGGTGACAAAATTGATTGGGTATGGCTTTTCAAGATGGTTTTTGCCTAATTAAATGCTAAAAAAAAGTTTGCACATTTTGATAAATTCATTAAAAAGGCTTTGTACTAAAATAATATTATTTGTTGTTGAGAAAATGAATTAAAAAAGTTCAATTATGGGCCAAAAATTTATATCCCCATTTTATCAAAACCTAATTTACATCATTAATTAAATTCTGTTATATCAGACTGGTATTGAATTAAGTAAAGGAAATATCTATAAGAGGCTCATAGGTCACATGGTCACCTGAGCATTTTATGCTCAATTTGACAAATGCATGTACTGTGTAAATTATAGAATTATTTTGGCTTTTTCCTTGGTAGGCCCAATATGAAGGAGTGTGCATTTAGAGGCAAACACCTTAGTGCGGGTATTACTGTCTCAAGACAGCATCTAGTTGATTATTATTGTTAACACGGAGTCGGCAATATTTCAGCCATATTTCAGCGATCAAATAAAGTGTATATACCCATTGATGAATTTTGACACCACTTTAAGAAAAGTGATGTCAAGGTCAAAGGAAAGGTCAAGGTCAAAATATGTTGATGCAGTTGAATAGCTCTCGTTAATATGTATCAACATATGAAGTTTGATTTAAATATCTTGAATGATTTCATTAAAACTGGGCTAACACTAATTTAAGGAAAATGATGTCAAGGTCAAAGGAAAGGTCAAGGTCAAAAACGTTGATTCAGTTCAATAGCTTACATCAGTATGTATCAACTTATGAAGTTTGATTACACTTTCTTGAATGCAATTTTTAAAACTGAGCTAAACACTAATTTAAGAAAAGTGAGGTCATAGTCAAAGGAAAGTTCAAGATCAAAAATGTTGATGCAGTTGAATAGGTTACCTCAGTATGCATCAATGCGAGAAGTTTAATTACACTATCTTGAATGGTATCTTTAAAACTGAGCTAAACACTAATTTGAGAAAAGTGAGGTCAAGGTCAAGGGAAAGGTCAAGGTCAAAAAATGTTTATGCAGTTAAATAGCTCTCGTCAATATCTATCAGCATATGAGATTTGATAAAAATATCTTCGATAGTTTCTTTGAAACTGAGTTTTGAACAGAGCTAAACGCAAAGCGTGACGGAAAGACAGAAGGACGAAAACATGAAAGGACGAAAGGACGGAAGACGGACATGGCAAACACTATATGCACCGGCCATATTCATGGCTGGGCATAAAAACAAGGTAAAAAAACCTGTTTGCATGCACCCTTTCTCCATACCACCTCTCCATGTTCCAAGATTGAAGTTTTAATGTCAAAAGGTTCTTTAGTTATGGTTTGGAGGTGGTTTTTTTTCAATTTGACCTTGAATGAAGAAAGGAGTCAAGGTCAAAATTTTAGTGCAGTGCATCTTTTGTAAGTGTCTTTTTTATGCTACATATTTGAAATCCTAATGTCAAAGGGTTCTCAGGTTATAGCCTGGACTATATTTTTATGTAAAGATTGACCTTGACCTTATTGAAAGGTCAAGGTAAAAAAAGTTTGGTGGCCTCAACCCCAATTCCATACCACCTCTCCATGTTTCAAGTTTGAAGTTTTAATGTCAAAGGGTTGTTAAGTTAAGGCTCGGACAAAACTTGATTAAAGAAGAAAACTGACAAAAACAATATGTAGACTAGTATAGTCTACTTGTTGCATCAAACCTGTAGGAGGAGTAATTTTTAGAGAACAAATTTGTTTCTTCATTATGTAATGAAACTTTCACATAAGATTCAACTTTTCTTGCCTAGTGGTTCTTGAGAAGGATTTTTTTTTCTTTTACAGTAAAGCATACTTATAGCAAAACAAGGCTATAATGAATTGATACTTACAGCAAAGCGATTTTCATTCCCCGTGACTTTAAAATATATTGTAAACTTAAAGGGTATAAGCAATTACACTCATAACAAAGCAAAATCGTCCGTCCAAGGCACTTTGTTATAAGCGTGTTTTACTGTACATTCCCATGTTTACAAAACCTTGATCCCCTTTTGTAGCCGCACCCTACCCCTGAAGGTCATGATTTGGACAAAGTTGAATCTACACTAAGTAATGAAGTTTCACATAATTTTAAACTTTTCTGGCCCAATGGTTCTTCAGAAGAAGATTTTTGAAATAACATTAAATTTTCACTCATTCTTATCTTCCCCTTGAAAGAAGGTTTGGCCCTTCATTTGAACAATTGTTTTACACAAGAAAGAATATTTTGCATGAGGAATAAAACTCTTTGTGTTTCTAAATATTTCATCACACCTCTAGTGTGTTTCTTCTTATTTTAACTAAGATAATGATGATTTAATTATGACTTCAATTTTGTACAGGCCTTTGTATAATAATTATACACTGAGGGGTATGTTTACCTATCTTCAACACGTCAGGTGATTCTTAACAGTGAGAACTTTTCAAGCATAATTGATCAAGTTCATTTCTGCCTGCTGAAAATACTGACCTTGAGCAAATTAATAGGAGTTCCAAGTGAAATTTGTAACAAATCACGTTATAAGACTTCTGGCTGTGTCCTTTTGTAATTATAGATATAGATCAAAGACAAGACAGTGAGTAAACTCATTTTTATCTGGGAGGGATAATATTCTTGCTGCAATATGAATTAGTGTAAAATCCTAAAAAGTCATCAATTAAAAAAAATTGTCTTATAATTCCACTTTAATTTTGACTCAAGTAGATGTTAGAGAGAGAGAGAGAGAGAGAGAGAGAGAGAGAGAGAGAGATTACTCCAGGTATATAGCCCCATGCAATATATATATATCTGTGATAGCAAATTCTCAGGAGACAATTTTTGAGAAGCAATTTTTCTTCATGCATTGTTTTCAGAAAACTCAAAGCTGAAAATTTATACCCATGTCAACATAGTGCAACTTTTATCTATAGTGATAAAAATGTACATTAAAAAAAAGTATGATTAAATAGCTAATCAAAGTGTTTTGAATAGCAAAATCAAGCTATACCAGTATAGCTACATGTAATTCAACTACAGAGCTTAATCAATTTTAAGAGATTGTGCAAGACCTGTTTTAATTCTTAATCAAACTTAAAATATTTATTTCAACATTCCCGATTCAAGAGAGAGCTAGGCATATGACCAAAAAAGTCCATGATCTATTGCTTTAATAAAGACACATGTATGTTGTGGGAAGATCAGTAAATAATGATGACAAGTGGGAAACGACCGGGTTAATATTCACAAATTGTAGTTTTCAACATTTAAGACCATTTAGACATAACTCCTTCCCCTTTCCCCCCTTCCCAGCCCCAGGCTCGTTTATTTATACAAATTATTTATAACTTGTTTTGGTATAAAATAAATTGTGAATAATACAAAAATGTACATGTACATAAAGTATAATGGCGGGTCTTTGTTTAAGGGGGTCCAGAATAAAATGTCAAGCAGATTATCAATAACAAACTTTTGACGCCGATCATATTGTGATCATTTCCAGTTTCAGGATGAGGATGACTTCAAGGGGTCATAACCTTTATACCATTTAATGCATAATGACTCGAGGGACAATATTATATATGGTTAAGGGGAGAGATTTCAACCATTTTCAAGATACAATGTATATGATCATTTGAAGTTTTGGGGGTTGGGAATGACCTCTGGGGGGTCATGACCCCATATATCCTATTTAGTGTGTTATAATGCAAAGATGACTATGGGGCTTTTACTCTAATGAAAGGTATTTTATTGTTTCCGGTTCCAAAGATCGAGTGGAATGACCCCAGGGACTTGCCTCATTGTATACTTTGTATAATTGTGGCATTCCAATGATCTTTGACCCTTTTCCACCTAAATGCCCCTAGCCATTTTCATTTCCCATTATTTTACACCGTTCTAGTCACCCGTGTGGCGCAGTGGTTAGAACGTCTGCTCTAAGAGTCGTGGAGTAAGGAGTTGATCCTTAAGTCGCGGGTTCGAATCCACTGCGTGACGTGGAGACCAGTTCTTCGGATAAGACTTTATAAACCGAAGTCCCGTGTTGCAGTAGTTGTTGGCACAAAAAAGATCTCTCATTGCTCAATGGCCCTAAGTCTCGACCATAGGTTAAAATTTGCAGCCCTCCACCGGCAAGTGGTATCGTCTCCATATGAGTGAAAAATTCTCGAGAAGAACGTTACACAACAAAGAACCCCGTTCTATACTAAACTTTTAAAATAAAATATTCATAATGTACTTACCGCCTGTTGTAAGCACTGTTAACTTGATAGAATAATAACTCCATTTAAAACACACACAAAATATTAATAATCCCAGGGGTTATAATGATGTACATACACCATGTGCAAAACAATAATGATAACAGTAAAAGTAGTGCTCGCAATGTGCTGTAATTCCACGCACGAGTCTAGAAATTTTCCAAAAAGGTGTACATTCGTAAAATTATATTATAATTACATACAATTTTTTTCATAAGTTTGTGTTATCTATTCTAAATATGACAGGAAAACGGGTGAATCGCTGGTGGGGGTTGATTTTTGACAAAGTTGATTGGGTCAAGATTTGGAAAGGGGTTCTCCGAGTCCTACCCAAATACTGATAAAAATTTGCACAAGTTGTCATTTTGGCATCTAATTTTTTTTAAGTTCATCAAAAACGCTATGCACTAAAATAATAATATTTGTTGTTTTGACAATAAATTCAAGAAGTCCCAATTATGGGTAGAAACTTAACCACCCATTTTTTTTTTTTACATAAATCTTTCAAAAACTCTCTCTTTATCAGAATTTACATTATTAGGTAATATCAGACTGGTAATGAAATATTTACATGCGCTGATCTAGAAGGTGGAGTGGGGAGTCCGGAACCTATATACGAAATCTATATACGAAAGCAAATAAAAGTGATCCCTCCCCCCCGAAAACACGGACCCCTGTTAAGTTGGTATGAAAAGTTATACATGTGAAGCTTAAAAAGTGAGCGGCCAAACCCACCTCTTCCCCACCACCACCATGAAACAGGTTTTCACATTTGTGAGAGGAGTTTAAGTCGTTTTTTTTTTTTTTTTTTTTTTTTTTTTTTTTTTTTTTTTTTGCTTGTCAAGAAATTTCTGGGTTGTATCCTCCTGGAAAAAATTCCTGGATCCGCTCCTGATTTACATAAGAGGCCCATATGGACTGCATGTTCACTTGAGCATTTGATGCTTGATTTAAATGTGTGCTTCCCTGGTTACCAGAATTTGAAGGAGAGCAGTCAGAGCACATTTCAGGGACGTAGCATTGTTTTTGAAAGGGGGGGGGGCATCCAGAGAAAAAAATATCAACTTACCTGAAAAACTTGACAAGCCATAATTTTTTTTTCAAAACTCAAAAATCCCATTTTGTGGGGTAGGGTGGGGGTGGGTTCCAGCTTCTTTCAGTACCCCAATGTTATATATACACTACTGCATTACCTTTATTTGACTAAAAGTTGGGTGGGGGCAACCAACCACCCTTTCATAAACATTTTCAATAGTAAAAAGTTATGTTTCCAAAAAAAGGGGGGCAGGCCCCCTCTTCCTCCCCTCCCTCCCCCCCCCCTCCCAATGCTACGTGCCTGCATTTAGAGGCAAACACATTAGTGCGGGTATTACAGTCTAATGACAGCATCTAGATTTTGTTTTTGTTTTTGTTTTTTGTTTGTTTGTTTTTTGTTTTGTTTATTTAACTATTATCATATTTTGAGTAATTTATTTTCATTTTGTTTTTACATTTGGCTTCTTAGTGAATCAGTCTGATGTCATATTTGCTTTGACACTTGCAATGCAATTGTAATAAAATAAAAATCATTATTGCAGAGCACACCCATTTATAATTAATAATAAGCACAAATTCACCTTAGCCTCCGTAAACCTTTCCTTTATAAATTTTTCTTCGAGTTCGGAAGAATTTGCGGAACATATGGAGAGCTCCGGTTTTTCACATTCTGTGTAGCTTATTTTGAGATCTGGTGTAGGAATGATGCAGCTGCCCTTACCATGTATCAAAGACACATTAAATCTTCCTTTTTTAGTACTCCCTTCACATATTGTCAATAACAAAATGAATATATAAAGTACACAAAGTTTTGCTTACAGTATAATGGAAATAAACCTACATGTATATCAATAACTTAAGATAAATTTTAATCATGTGAAAAACTTTACATGTTACAGAAATAGAAAGACTTTCTGCAATATGGAATATACTTGTTTGATGACGGCAAACTTTTAAATACAGTAAAATTTGCTTGAAAGGAAATCTGTAATTAAGAATCCTTGTTTCTAGAAAAGTTAAGCTCTTTTGCATTCTACATAATTTAAGGTATTTTCTTTGTAACTGGAATATTCCGAACCATGGACAAAAATTAGTAAATTTAACCGTTTTGCCTATGACCGCTAGGAAATATCCTGATCCGGTGATCGTCACTTTTATCCCACAGCGCTGAAATTCTCTATAGAAAAAAGTAAACGTGCAATTAACTTTAAAAATTTAAAAGTATATTATGATTTTGATCAAGCAATATTTGCTGAATATTTAATAATTATTAAAATAAATTTTCTTTTCGACTTCACATTGATGTACATAATTGTAAAATTAACACCTTTTTGATTATTTTTTTTTCTTCAGAATTTGATACAGTAGCCATATAAACAGGTTTTGTGCAAATTTCAGGAAATGGATATTGCCATTTTCTTTTCTTGTTTGTAAAATTTGGAAATGGTGCTACTATATACACGATAAAGATTAATTCTAAAAAGAAAATGTACTGTTAAAGGGTATTTGCACTGAGGAAAAAAGAGGTTTATGTATAATATGTGAACCCGAAGTTAATACCAGGATTACAAGTTTACCTGGTATTAATCCAAACAGACCTTTCCTTCCAAAATACGAAACAACAAACATAGAATAGTCGCTATAAATGAAACTTGATCTCATATATTTTTTTTTTTATTATTATTTTTATTTATTTATTTATTTATTTTATTTTTTTATTTATTTTTTATTTTTTTTTTTTTTTTTTTTTGCACTCATTAACAATTTCTGGAAAAGTGTACTTCACACGGAATTTTTAAACTTCAATAAAAAACCTCAATAGTTTTTTTTTTTTTTTTTTTTTTTTTTTTTTAAATACAAAAATCTTAAAATTTTCTCGATATTATAACTAGTACTATTAATGTTTGTTAATAACCTAGCATTTCTGTGCTACTGTCTGAAATTTTAGTTGGATCGGTTTGGATGGGGCAGTACCTGTCATCTTTTTCGCGACACTCCACTTTTCCATGTGCATTTACCGAAAGGTTATGGACTGTTATATTCAATCCAGGTTTTTTATTAATGAGAATAGATGCGTTCAAATTGGCATAATCTGTAAATGTTAATCTAAAAAAGAAAAAATAAATAAAATAAAATAAAGTACTTTAATGGAGATAGCACTGTGACTTTGTGAAGATTGCAATAAAAAAATCCAAAGTTTATTTTATTATATATATATATATATATATATATATATATATATATATATATATATATAGAGAGAGAGAGAGAGAGAGAGAGAGAGAGAGAGAGAGAGAGAGAGAGAGAGAGAGAGAGAGAGAGAGAGAGAGAGATTTATATACATATATATATATATATAAATAAATAAATAAATATATATATATATATATAGAGAGAGAGAGAGAGAGAGAGAGAGAGAGAGAGAGAGAGAGAGAGAGAGAGAGAGAGAGGATTATATTATTTTAAAAATCTAGTGTAGAGAGAGAGAGAGAGAGAGAGAGAGAGAGAGAGAGAGAGAGAGAAACTCGTTAATTTTAGTTTTAAATATTTCTTTAATTCCTTTCTAATAATTAATTAAGTTCAAATAATTTGTTCAACAAAGGAAAGAAAGATAACTCTACTTTTGAATCGAATAATTGACATGGCTTGTCGTTACGTTTGATGAAGGTATACTGAATGCTGAAAGATTCAGTTTCTGAATAGATTCCAAAATTGTATTCATGGCTGAAAAAAAAAAAAAAATTGGCATGGAGTATAACATGTATGTCTTATATTTTGACAGTTCGTTATAAAGGTCATCTATTTTCTATCATTCTTTTTATAATTCCTCCAAAAAAAAAAAAAAAAAAAAAAAAAAAAAAAAAAAAAAAAGACAAATAATTGATTGATTTTAGAACTATTCGACTAACTGCTCACAAAAACAAAACTGAGACCGCCATGCATACCGTAAGTAAGACCGTTCTGTGTGAGCCTAATAACAACTCCAACGTCAGTCTCTTCTTCTTCATTAGATTTACTGACAAAGAAAACTAGCAGTATCAGCATTAAAGGACCCGTGGTTCTGTAATTCTGCAGAAAAAACAAAAACAAGTTACCATGTAACGATCATCGTATAAATATGTTTACACTAAAATATTTGCTTAACACAAATTTGAAATGTTTACCTTCATAAAATCGTACCTATCAGCGACAGACATAATTCATATTGCTTGTAAGTTCGTTAGTTTCTATGGTCGATACAATGACCTTGTCAGCAAATACAATTTATCATTGAGTCAAATGCTGACTGACGTTTTTCATACTAATTGTTAGGCCATTATTTACACACTGAATTGTTGACGGATTTTTCCGTTATTTCCCGATCATGACAAGGAGCACACGGCGGGTGTGACCGGTCGGCAGGGGATGCTCACTCCTCCATGGCACCTGATCCCACCTCTGATGTCTGGAGGTCCGTGTTTGCTCTGCTCCTATTTTGTACTGTATAATGGACTTTTGAGCTTGAATACTGTTCGTTATCTCCATATATTTCATTGTATCATTAGAAGAAAAGTGTTTTAAAGAAACATATCTCTTAGAAATGTGTTATCGATTTTAGCTATGCTTTAAGTTACTCTTCATGAATGAAAAGATTGCCCTTTATATTGTAGTAGAGGAAATCCCGTGCAAATGCAGGGAATTGAATTTTTATCACTGCAGATGGAACAGTTCCGATAAGATAGCTTAGTTTCTACCGGCAGTTAATTATAGGCTTATTTCAGGAAAAAAAAAAAAAAACTTTGCTCAAAATCCTGTATTTGGTTTTGGAGCAGATGTAAATATATAAACCACTCTTCTTTATATACCTTGAAAAATATCAATGTCATTAATTGATGTTCTCTCTTTTAATACTAACGACTTTGTTTTGATACATGTTTTATTTTGTTCTACATATTATGCTTCGGGTACTATGATTCCATTTCCATCAAGGATAAAAAAGCAATAATTAACTGAATTTTTCATGACATTTTTATTTCAGACCATCCATAACTTAAAAAAAAATATATTTTATATCAATATATGGATAAAAATTACTTTTTTCACACCTTATGTATGGCCTTATAATTGATACAAAACTGTATGGAGAAAAACCCACTGAAGTGTATTGAATAAAGCACAAAATTTTGACCAGTCCTATAACATGTAAACTATATAAATCAAGATTTGAATGAATGATTCATTAATGTCATCTAATTAAATAATTAAACGACTGCCTTTTCTCAGCTTTATTGAAAATTGCTGGTAACGTAGATCAGCCAACCGTAATCACCACTGTACTTTCTATTTTGCTATTACACGGCCGTTTATTGAAAAGAAAGTGGATTTTAAATTAAATTAACAATAATTAATATGCGAGCGAAATATACATATACTTTTCGGACATCGTCTCATGAATGCTTAGTGTAATATTAGGGGGGTAAGTTTGATTTCTTGTGCATGCGTTTTCAATTTTTAAATTTATAAGTACATATTTGTTGTAAGCTGGGTAACCTTTTTATCGGAGATCTTAAATAAAGAGAAAAGGAGAGAGAATTTGTTCAGAAAGGTTAAGACACATTAATTAATTTATTAACCTAAGCACATCTTACCTTCAAATACATTATAAAACTTCTTCCTATAATGATTCTTTCTTCCAAACAAGACGATACTTCTTGTCAATTGCGGAATGCGTATTTATGATAATTATTAGAGGAAAGCATTTATATGAGGAAGTTAAGAAAGACAGTATAATTAAAGACAAAGAGCGAGCGAACGTGAAAGAAGTAAAAACATTTTTGTACTTCCTTTGTCGCTTAAAAATTAAGCGGAAGAATTCATTTTTTATGATAGAGAGAGAGGAAGGAGGGGGCATTAACATGATTTAACTTTAATCAATGGCAAAACTCAAAAATTGTTTTGGTGGAAAAGAAATATTATTTTCATATCCTTGAACAATTAGCGTAAAAAACCTTAATTTATTTATTTTTTTTCTATGATTTAGTTTATCGTTAATAGATATTCGATTTTTTTTCCGGTAAAAGAGGACATAGCAAAGATAATGATACAATTGGGATACCTCTTTGCCACATAAATGGATATAGACACAGTTTTGGTCCAAACATTATATACATGTATAATTCCTTTATTCACTTAAACTGTGAATTACATTGTCACAGAATCATTATTTACATTTACTGAATAATCATAAAAAAAGAACAACAATGACAACTAAAGAGAATATCAACAACAACAACTGAAGGGAAAAGCATCTCATAGTAGAATAAACATTCTTATATATGATCATAAGACCCATCTTAATTTCAGAATCACTGTCTCAGGGGACATAAATTTTACATTTTTGGAAGAAGCACTGTTGCTCATCATAACCATGCACCTTGTTCCTCTGCTAATTATTAATGCAAAAAAAGATTTTTTAAAGAATTAATGCATTTTTTACTACAGTGACTGTAACGGTATTGTTGACAAACCAAACGTGTAGAATCCTTCGTGAAACGTGCGTGATCGTTCATGTAACGTGAGGGATCGTGCGTGTATCAGAATCAATCGTTTGCGGTTTTAATCGTGCATGATCGTGCTGTAAGAAACGTGGTGATTTCGTTTTGTAATTTTTATCAGAATGTAATTTTAAACAAGGATTTCTCTTGTCTGATATAAAGAAATGAAGCGCGATTTACATAATTGTACGAACTAATTATCGCTAGTAAATAAGTAATACTGTTAATAAGCAATATGTACTCTCTTAAAATATTTAATGATAACATTTAATGATAAACGTAATTAAGATAAATAACGATTTTTACGATTTTTTTCCCGAACATTAATGCTCATTATTATAGACAATGGAGGCAAATGTAAAGTTAAGTAAGATTTATTTTTTGTTGTTGGCGAATGAGGCTACGGCCTTAGGCCTGCCGGATAATAAATTGACTAGTTCTAAAATCAATTATGCATTACATTAAACATTACATTATACAACATTATCATCTGAGGGCTACTAGTTTCAACCACTGTCCAATGTGGAACCCTCAAAGATATCATTATATATTATTCATTATTCAAATATTATGCAATCCATCATTATACATTATTCATAATGCATCTATGATGCATTTCATCATTATACATTGTGGCAACCATCATTATACATTATTCATTATGCATACATTTTGCATTTCATCATTATACATTATGACAATAAACAGTATGACATTATCATTATACATTAATGGCTTCATGATTGAGAAAGATAGACAAAATTATACTGGTACTGGGAACAGATACTCAGTATAATAATGCTATCAAATCTATAAAAGCCAAAAGTGTCGCGAAATATCGCCTAGAATGCTTAGAATACATCTTTTTTTAAAATAATACTGTTCTTTTGTTTTTTGCGGCCGAAACGATGGAAAGTTTCTTTAACTTGAGTTTCCTTCTTCATGAGACAGCAACAATCAACAGGCGCAATACAAAGCACACAGTCAATTTAGCAGCATATTGTAGTATGTTGCATGGAACAATTTAAAAGTGCAAGATACAAATAAAACTACGGCAGAAAAGGTTAACTACTGGTTAAGAAATTAAATTTTAATGCATACACACTAAAGAATAAAGATATTAAGAAATGAAACAATTGATATGAAATATATGGAGTGGGTGGGTGGGATTTCAGGAAACAGTCCTTCTCGCACAGCTGATTTGTGAAATGTTTACAACCGTTGTACTGTATAGCGTGACGTAATGTAAGTCAAAAAAAAAATGACGACACAATGCCTAGGTACAGGAAATTTTTTCCTGCGGTTTTATTGAGTACAAGTGAACTAGAGTTATGTTTACATTGCTGTAATAATTTGATTTATTTTGTAGTGAAAATAATTTGTATTATTATAGACAATGGAGGCAAATGTGAAGTAAGATCTATTTTTTGTTGTTGGCGAATGAGACCACGATGATTGCAAATGACGTTTTTTTTAAAAAATATTAATTCATGCTTTTATAGTTCTTCAGATAACCAAGTCTCTAAACTTGAATTGGCACTGCGAGTCAAACATCGTACGTGTATCGCAATTATGTATATTTGTAATGTTGAAAAATTTACGATAGATCAACCAAAATATTATTTTATGACTCTAAAATGTTTAAGTATTTTTAAATTAACAAGTTTTAAGATATTTCAGTCTTCAGAGCGATAATTACAAATATATATGCATGTTAGCGTTATTGTGTGTCTTACAAGAATTTTCTCTGTCTTCTAATGAACATTGTATAATTTGCCTTTTGTAAACAAAATCATTATTTTTTTTTAAGAAAAGGTTTAATGCTCAAAACGTGTTGTTACTGGTACCTTTATTGTCAGATCTTATAAGCTAATATTTGTTAATTTAAAGTAAGGTTTTTTTTTTTTTTTTTTTTTTTTTTTCGGGGGGGGGGGGGGCCTTTTCACAGGATGCTTATATTTTGGAAACATTCTAATTTTTGTTTTACACTATGTTAAATCGATATCGATTAATTGCTTTTATTATCAAACTTATTAATCAATTTGCCAAACAATAAATGTTATTTCTGTATTAAACTTTTGATTTAATGGGGTTGTATGTTTTTCATTCGCGAATTCGGTCGCAAAATGACAGCGAATATTAATACTTCGCGTAATTCTTGCGCCACAGATAAATTTGAAACGATGGAGAACCCTGCTATGTGATAAAAAAAAAAAAAAAAACATTTCACTGATTTCTAATATAAGATTTATAAGCATGTGAAATCCATCTACCTTTTTTCATTATTTCGGATTCAGAATGGCCTTTAGAAAAACTGTCCGAGACAGCCCCAATTTGGAACGAGTGGGAAGTGTAACATGAATTTGAAAGATCTACAAGATTTATTGCTTTATTAAGGACTTACGTAAATTGATAACGGGTAAGTGGGCTGCCGTCTACGTGAACAAAAAGCGGACCATTAATTTTTGGTCTGAGAGACAAATATCTTTGCAAATGAAATAGGGGGCATATGACTTGTGTAGGTGACTCGTTCAACTGAATTCTTGAACCATTTCCTGTTTGGTCAGTCTTGGAATACGGAATTGTTAACCTTAATATTTTCTTATTTAATGACTGATCGAATAAAATTTGTATATCGTTGATGCCGATAACATTGTGAATGGCTTCTGTTTTATTGCATGTAAATTCACCGACTCTCAAGAAGGCATGGTACGCTAATGAAAAGGCAGAGCAAAATAGGTATGTTTCGAAATTAGAGGAGCACAGTAGACTTGAACTTGGTATGAGCTTTTTTTCAAAATGTTTTCGGTAATTGGTAAACGAAGGTCAACTGATTTACGGGAACGTTTTATACCTTCTAATAATTTTCTAACCAGAAAGCATTGTGTTTAGTCAGTGGTACCTGTCAACTTGCATTTAAAACTTATACCAGATAAATAAGATGATATTGTGCTGTACGCTAAATCACAAAGGGACAGGTGAGCGATGAATATACACAAGTGAGAAAGGGGAGGACCCCAAATATCATCTAAACCGTAGTCCTATCTGAAAGTAGAAAATATCTTTAAAATATTTGAGTACTGTAGTTTCGTTTTAGGGACAATAGACTTAAGCGTTAAATGCTCTATTTCAGCTCTAATACCATCTTCGTGAAATCTTCTGGGATGGGTATAGAATCTTTGTCCGCTTCTGGTGCGAGCCCGGAATCTTTTTCCACTGTTTTCGGGAAATAGAATCAGTGATTGAATTATTGCAACCACAAATATGTTTGCATTAAAATACATATTGTTAACCATTGAATGGGGCACTAGAGGACGCACTAATTCCATTTCTCTTTTAGATTTAGATGTCTTCCTATTCAGAATAGACACTAAAGCAATGTTGTCTGTATGAAACATTATTCTTTTTTAGTTTGGAAATGATTTTTGAATAACAGGACTGCCAGGACTATTGGAACTTATTCTAAGAAAGTTATATCAGATATTATGTCTGAATCCTGCCACTTGGTGGACCACGGAAAATATGCCCAATGACCTTGTAAATAAACGCCGCAGCAAAGTTGTGCATTTCCTGTGCTGTCTGTGTATAAATGAAGCTCAAAATTTAAAAGCCACTTAATCTCTTAAAAATTAAAGGTACCGTGGAATTATTGGAGGAAGCTTAATCAAACTTGTAGGTAGCTCTTCATACCAGCATTAACCCTTATAAAATGAGACGAATGTTTAATACCACATATGGCATCACAAAAACGACGTATTAAAGGCACGAGCTGCAGGGATGTCTTTGGCGCAGAAATTCAGAGAACCTACTAAAGACTGAAGCTCTTTTAATCTTATTTTAGATTTTCCCAAAATTGTTTCATTAGTTTTCTTAAGTTCAATGGTTTTTTCCTCTGGTATACCTATAACCATTTTTTCTGTGTCAATTTCAACAAATGCTTAGGACCAACAGTTTTTTCCTCTGCTAGCGGAATTCAAAATTCATAACGTATTTTGAAAGATAGTAATTAATAATTTACATGCTTTGAAATTTTTAGCAGCGAAAATGAAATCATCTAGATAATGGTTCATCGTTTCTATGCCTGTTTTTGTAATAGTTACCCACTGTAAAAAATGAGCAAATTTTCCCCAAAGGGCACAAATTGCAGATCAGCCAATAGGTAAACAAATATCATAATAAAATTTGTTATTGAATTTAAAACCTAATAATTCATGATCAGAAGGATGTACTGGTAATAAACGAAATGCTGACTTGACATCCATTTTTGCAAGAAGGGAGTTTTTTTCCTAATGCTGCAATCATATGTAATACTTCATCGAAAGGTGTGTAATGAACCGTACAATAATCAGGGTCAATAAAATCATTTACACTATTCCTTCGGGGAATGATAAATGGTGTATTAAGCGCCAACCCCCGTATTTTTTAGCAACGATACCTAAAGGTGATATTCTAAAATTTTCCAGGGGTACTTGATCAAAAGGACCTGCAACTCGACCTAATTCAATTTTTTTGTCTATTTTTTGCTTAACTTCGTTTGGATGTTGCAGAGTTGATACTAAATTGGTACATGTTGATGAAAAACGAATATTTGATTTTAAAGCCATAACTAGAGTCATCTTTTAATTCGATAGCATCTGAAGTTTTAGGATACATATCAAGGAACGAAACCATATTATTAACATCAATAGGTGTTGTTTCTAGTTTTTTGATAATATGATGACTGTGGTTTTTTTTTCCAAAAGCGACGAAAAAGACGAGGAGAGGTCAATTATATGCAATTTTTTTTTCTGAACATTAATGCTCATTATATTTACTGCTACGTTTGGTCAAGATATTTTTATATCAGTACATCAACAATTAATGTATATCTGAATAATTCTTAATGCTGACATAAATATTTAGTCGGCGAATGTTACCGACATGGTTGTCTGGGATATTATCACTGGCACTTAACTATATTTTTAAAATTTCTGCAGATGAATGTAATGTAAATTAATTACTGATTTTAGAGATTCACTAATGGAAAGATGGGTTAATTATATGCCAATGTGGTTTTTTTTTATCTTATCCCCCTAACTTCATATCATAAGAGCCAATGGAATAAAAACTCACGGCCAATGCACTTATATCATCTCAATTCTCATAAAACATGTTGCAATCGATCATAAATTACATCTCTACGAAGTCAGGGAATTTCATAAATAATTATTTGTAATTTAAAATAACTATAAAGTCTTAATCAGTTTCAAAAATATCCATTCCTAAGTTTTCTTCTCAGTTTTTTAAAGTCGATAAATTGCATTAATAATTATTTGTAACTGTTGAGCCTAATTTCGGTTTTAGAAAGCCACTCCTAAATATATGTCCCCCGCTTTCACTAAAAGTGGGGGATATTAATTTGGGTCTGTCTGTCCGTCCGTCCGTCCGTCCGTCTGTATTTCTGTCTGTCTGTAACACTTTCGTTTCCGCGCGATATCTCGAGAACCCTTTGAGCTTTCGCAATGAAATTTTGCATAGCAACTCCCTATCGCCTAAAGACGAACTGTATTGATTTTGAGGTCAAAAGGTCGAAGGTCAAGGTCATAACTTCATAAATTCTGTCTGTTTTAACAATTTCGTTTCCGCGCGATACCTCGCGAATTCTTTGAGCTTTTGTAATGAAATTTTACATGACAACTCCCTGTGGCCTAAGGAAGACCTCTATAAATTTTGAGGTCAAAAGGTCAAAGTTCAGGGTCATAAATTCATAAATTCCGTCTGTGTGTAACACTTTTGTTTCCGGGCCATATCTCAAGAAGCTATTTAGCTTTTGCAATGAAATTTTATACCATAACTCCCTATAGCCTCTCTCGCCCGGTTTAACGATAGAATGTGTTTCGTGTATTGTCAATGTAGCAGAGGAAAATACGGGAGATAACTCTAACTCAGTTCATATATTATGAAAAATCCCGAGTGTTCCGAATGTCAACATGGTGTGTAAATTTGAAACGAGTAAAAAACGTCGGTGAAAAAGTGTTGAATTCTTCCATTATATGGATTAAATTTTTAGATGAAAGGTATTTACAGTCTCAAAAAGGTTTGTTATGATTAATTTGACTGTTATTTTCAATGCAACTTCTTTAATTTTCTCCAAAATCGTTTCGGAGCGATTCTGCAATTTTCTGCTACATTACGGGTATGTGGGGGGCATTCTAACTGTAGTGAGGGTCATCCCGAGACACAGATAGATTATTCTATCTACGCATCCCGTTTTTTATTTTATTTATTTATTGTATTAAAAGTCACTTGGCACTATTTTTAGCACAGGGGCATGTGGAGTGTTATAATAATTACGTATAATACAGGCTGTCGGCGGACTTTATATTCTAATTACATATATATTAGAACTGTTTAGTAAAGGGTAAATAATACACCATGATTGATTAAAATTTTGACAATATCGAACGTGAAAATAAACATTATATGTGACTTAATGTTTGCATTTAATTTCTTGTATATTCAAGTGTCTCTGTGGTCTAATGTTATGATGCTCGCTTAGCAAACGAGAGGCCAGGGTTGAATCCCTTTAATTCTCTTTCTTTTTTATTTTTTTTTTCTTTTTTTTTTGGATTTACTAAATGATACTATTCAACATGTGAAATAAAAAAGTTATTATGTCTGGCGTGTACAAACTCATAAAATCATTATTCAGTGTGATAAATATTCTGTATATATTAAAAAGAATCTTCTATGTACACATGTTAAAGAATAAGCAATCAAATCTTTATATCCCTATTGGCTTTTGTTAAATTTGCTTCAATATACATGTATGCATTTAATAATTCTACAAATACAGGGGGGGGGGGTGGGGGGGGGGCAGTGTGACCCCCCCCCCCCCACTGCGCATGCTCTTCTTTTTTCCCGAAGCGGGGGACACAAATTCTCTGAATTAGCTTGTTTGCCTGTTTTGAGTGAAGAATCGTGCGTTTGCGTATGCAATCGTGTGAGATCATGTAGCATGTAGAAATCGTATGCGTGAAGGATCGTTCGTGTCACAGATTTGATCGTGCATTAATAGTGCGGAACTGTTC
Source organism: Saccostrea echinata (assembly GCF_033153115.1). Taxonomy (NCBI): domain Eukaryota; kingdom Metazoa; phylum Mollusca; class Bivalvia; order Ostreida; family Ostreidae; genus Saccostrea; species Saccostrea echinata. The sequence goes on along the minus strand of NW_026889801.1, from coordinate 16,333,034 downwards.
GTGTAAGGTGATCTTTCGTGTAAGTTGTCAACAATAACGTTGCAGCCACTGCATATGATCATATGTGCCCCAACTTAACACCAGAATCCCTAGCCTAAGGAGCAATAAATTTTACGATGTCGAAGGAAGCACTGTTGGTTATTATATCCATGCACTTAGTATCTCGGATAATTATTATAAAGCAGAAATGTTTTAAAGAGTCAATGCATTCTCACTATATGATCGATGGAACCCCGGTGTACTCCAGTGCTCCTGAGATCGATAAAACCTAGCTTTACTCCAGTGCTCCTGAAAAAGGGGTTATTAATTTCACAATTTTGGAAGAAGCACTCTTGCTCATCAAAATCAAGCATTTGATTTGTCTACCTAATAATCAGGAATAGAGAAAACGATTTTAAAATAAGTAATGCATGCATTGCATTATGATCAACAGCGCCCGTCCAATCCCCATGACCCCTAAAATATATGAATATTCAATGTTCTTTCGGAACAAAACCAATAGAGTCTCGCCTTAAGCACCAGAATCCCTGAAGCAATAAATTCCACAGTTTTTGAAGAGTCACCATTGCTTTAATGATAACGCACTTAGATTGTCAGCTAAATATACAGGAAAAGTGAAAAAAGATTTTTGAAGAATTTATAATCATTTTCACTATATGATCTAAAGAACCTCATTCTACCATTTGAACCCTTGACCTTAAGGCAACGATTTTCACAATATTGTATGAAGAGCACAATGCTTAATACAATCATGCCAAAAGTTTGACTGCCTGGTATCATGGAGTAAAGAAGTCTTTCAATGACTGTATTAATTATGATTGCTTTAGCCCCATTCTAACCCCCTTTCCTTAACCTATAGATACTTTATGCCAAAATATGTTGCAACTAGCAAGTTATTTTTCCCCAATGTTGAATTCAATATTCAGCCCTGCACTTGTTTGGCTTTTAAAACAATATTGTACAGTCTTTGTTTATTTTTTTTTCTGAAATCTTAGATTTCAGAAGTTTGAATTTATATGTCTCACTGAAAATTGTATTGTTCAGATGATGTTTACTTTGCATTGCCCACTCATAATTAGTTTTGCTCTGTAGTGTATTTCGCCATTTTAATCTTGATGACATTGGATGAAAATTGCAGTTTAAAACTGATTTATACTGAAACCTTGCGGAAACTTGATGTTGAGGTTTCTTGTATGGTTTGGCCATGCAGAAACTATATAATAGTTTCAGCAAGTTTCTGTAGGGTTTTCGTATGCTGAAACTATTGAGTTTGTTTTCTAATGGTTTCTGCAACATGGAAAAATACAACAATAATATTACGTTTCAGGAAGTTTCAGTTTACGGACAATTATTGGTATTGGTCTCGATACCTTATGCCTTCCGTTATGATGAAACAACCTGAAATTCTCTACTTCCGTTAAAAAAAAATAAAAAAGACAGAAAAAGTTTATCAACTAAAAGTTCATTCATTTTTTAATTTATTAACATGATTGGTGTAGCTTATCCCATTAATTTCAGTAACCTACTTTAAGTTTACTACTTGTTTTTGCACTATCTAGTTAACTTATACATACTGGCATCGATGATCATCTACCATCAAATGTAATCCTTGCTTCGTAATGAAAATTATTTACTTTAATATTGCGTCAGGTTTCGAAAATTATTCATTTTCATGGAAGATTTTTTCTTAATATTTATATCATTCTGTTTTTCAATCAGATTCACCTATAATTAATTTTTGTCAACAAGTAGCAGCACTTGTCTAAGAATGGTATTTTGCTGCAATTAATATATATATATATATATATATATATATATATATATATATATATATATATATATATATATATATATATATATATATATATATATATATATATATATATATATATATATATATATTTGCGGTTTGTATTGAAAATAAGTAATTCTTATATACCTGCATATATTAAATATATTTTATTGAATTTTACACAAACTTCCAGTGCTTATGGAGAGATATGACCTAATATTGCATAGTATGAAAAGGAATCATCGTTTATGGTTAACTATATATTTAATATCCATAAGAACCGTGGAAGGGGAAGGGGCTATATTTATACAATTATATACTTAACAATAGAAAACAAAGCTTATTTAAATTTTTACCCCTCAAATAAAAAAAAATACTTTACAAAGGAATATACATGTAAAGCTACAGACCCTGAAACGTGCTACTACCCCCCAAAAAGCATGTGACTTTCGTGCGCTTTTCGTTTCGTGCAAACCGTGTAGCGTTTCGTGTAAACCGTGCAGCGTTTCGTGCAAACCGTGTAGCGTTTCGTGTAAACTGTGCAGCGTTTCGTGTAAGCTCCAAAGCGTTTCTGCAAACCGTGTAGCGAGCGTGCGAGAAGCGTGTGAGAAACGTGCGACTTTCGTGTAAGAACCGTGTGAGAAACGTGCGACTTTCGTGCAAGAATCGTGTGAGAAACGTGCGACTTTCGTGCAAGAATCGTGTGAGAAACGTGTAGGATTCATTCGGAAGTCCTTTTATTTTAAATAAGACTATTGTTGGATCAACATGTCATTCTGTGTTGTTTGTAACTAATATTATTCGGATATATCATACCGGTGGTATTTTAAGAGTGAAAAAATACGGAAAAAAACAGAATAAAATTATTCGGTAATGTATTACATATTTGTTTATTAGTGCAAAATTCAACTGCAAACTCTTTATGAGAGAGTAAAAAGACACGCTGATATTGTGCCGTCAAATACGGCTGCTCTGACGTCGAGCGACATAGCCCCCCCCCCCCCCTTTAAAGATAAAATCTTATATTTGAGCCCAAAAAAAGTGAGGAAAAATTCGGAAATTCTTTGGATTGAATCCGGATCGCCCACGTGAAAATTCAACATGCTAACCATTACGCTATCAAACACAATCGCTTAAAATTGAAAAAATGATAAATATTTAGAGTATGGGTTAATCAATTTTTAAACAAATTACATATTTAGCATTCTTGTAAGACTCTTTATTTAGCCTATCAATATCATAAAAAAATAATGAAAAACAAAAAAGTTAATAAAAATAACCTTTTCAAATCACTTCCTGTGACGACCGGAAGTGTCGACGACACATGAAATTTTTCCATCACATATCTACAAACCAAATTCTATCATACCTGAAAGTTTCTGACTCCTACCTTTAAAAGTCTCCATATGAGTGAAAAATTCTCGAGAGGGACTTTAAACAACATACAAACAAAAACAAAAACCTTTAACAGTTTCTGAGAACATTCACGGACCAGATTTTTAGTGTAAAACTTGAAAAATCGTATTAATTCTTGACCGGACGTAATTTTCTCCAAACTTTTTCGATATTTCAAAATGGCATGAGATAACACATCATTCCTGAAAATTTAGCTGAAAATGAATGAGTAGTTTTTGAGATATCGCGATTTGAAAAGGTCAAATAAAAATAAAAATGAAAAATAAGAAGAAGAAGAAGAAACAGTAGAATCACTATAAGGTCTTCCGTGAAGACGAAATACCTTAACTAAAAAAAAAAAAAAAAAAAAAAAAAAAAAAAAAAAAAAAAAAAAAACTCGTGTTCATACATGTAGAAGTAAAATGGAAAAAAAAAAATCCCTGTACGTTTTGATTCTTTCATTCAAAATTTAACAGTAATGTCCTATAAAATGCTAAAATATGAATAGATTTATAAGGGTGATTGCAGAAATATAGAATTTTGAACATCATTGAACCTTTACGGTTTCTTAATATTTTAGATGTTAGTTTTTATGCCCATGGATCGAAAGATCCCAGGGGTATATTGTTTTTGTCCTGTCTGTTTGTTTGTATGTCTGTCTGTTGTCAACTTTAACCTTGCGCATAACTTTTGATTGGTTGGAGCTATGACTTTCATTTTTCACATGTGTATTTCTTGTGACAAGACCTTTCTTTGGGTACCATCATATTTGACCTTCACCTTGGAGTATTACCCACTTTTGCAAACTTTTATGAGATTTTAACCTTGGTCATAACTTCTGAACAGTTGGTGCTCGGGATTTTCAAACTTCACAAGTGTATTTTTTGTGACAAGGCCTTCCTTTGGATACCAACAATTTTGACCTTTTGAACTTGAACTTGGAGTTTGACCTTCTTTTGACTTTAATCTTGGCCATAACTTTTGAACGGTTGAAACTAGGGTTTCCATACTTCACATATGTTATCCTTGTGACAAGACATTCCTTTGGACACCAACCACTTTGACCTTGACCTTGGAGTTTGACCTACTTTTGAAAAACTTTGACCTTGGCCATAACTTTTGAATGCTTGATGCTAAGGCTTTCATACTTCACATATGTAATCCATGTGACATCACCTTCCTTAGGATACCAACCACTTTGACTTTGACATATATAGGAGTTTGACTTACTTTAACCTTGGCCATAACTTTTGAATGGTTTTTGCTAAGGCTTTATTACTTCTCATGTGACCTTCTTGGTAATGGGAGTGTGATGAAATTTTCCAGTATAGTTGCATATTGGCTCTATTTCATAGATATGTATTTTGTATGCTTTTATCACGTCACAATAAAATTTTAGACAGAAATTCCACGAACTTTTGGATCAACCCTTGTAGTTAATTTGAATATTTATGTTAAGACATGGGGTAAAATTTCAGATGTGTTTTACTTCAAAATATATAAGACTTTGTTCAGAAGTTCTTTTTGTAATTTAATTATGCTTTAAGATATGTCACTCGGGAAAATAGTTATATCAAGGATATTTTTGAATGTATATTTTAGGTACGTTCTCGTATGTTTCAAAATTGCTAGGAAAATTGGCGGTCAGTGTCTTCTTGAGCACGGTACCATAAACTTGACCTTTTTGTACTTAAATTGTAACAATTTAATCTTTATCATATCTTATCAGATGTAATCAAGGCGAATAATATAATCTTATCTTTCGTATAATATTTTGAAAAATATTCATCATTGAACAAATCATGTAAATAAATAAATACGCACTCAAGAAAGCCCCTATTTTGGGGTATTAAAAATTTAAATACCCTTCCACCACAAGAAATAGTCCCCCATAAATCTTTTGTTTTCGTAATGACTTTGTGTGCAGTTTTTAAATTAAAGTTACAGTGTATATAATTTCCATTGTCTAATTAAAATTTGCTATTAAAATGGAATTGTAATAAATAGTTTTGAAGTTAAAGGTTCTGACAGAACTTTTTTTTTTTTAAACCCGGCAAGTGACATAGCTTAAGTTAGATACACTTTAAAATTTGAAGATTTAAAAATAACTAGAAGTAATAAATGTCTATTTGTAAAATTTATAGAATTCTATTTAAAAAAATAAAATAACAAACAATATTGTTGAGCAATATTGCTCCTAGATATCATAGAAACTATTTCCAAATATAAGTTGTTATTCCTTTAAAAAATGTTTCATATAAAATTCTATACTAAAAAAAGCCTTTTAAATTTTCAATGTTTTACATAGCGGTCAAAAATAAATCGAGCGAGATATTGTTGATGAGATATTGGACCGCTTACGTCACAGTGTGGGCGGGGTCAGCTGTATCTTATTTGCATTCGTTGGAGTTCGACAGAACTTTACGGAATTGACCAAGTTCAAACCGCAGTGCGGGTAAACAAAATTTACATCATGTTATGTTAAAATAAAAAGTAAAAGGTATAACAAAACATTTATTGACGATGTTCTCGGCAACATGCGTTTTGTCGGACCCAAGAACCAAACTGTTTGCCTGAGGCCGAACCCTGTCAATAAATGGATAATGTTAAAGGGATTTCATCTTAATCGTATAAAGTCAGCATTTCTTAAATTCTGTGGTCGTCAAAATGACTTTGCTGTAACATATCATTGGGTCGTAATTCAACGACGTGCTTCATATCAAATATTATGCTTTACTTTTTATTTATATTTGACTACAATATGTTCCGTCTTCCTGACCAATACATTGTAATCACGGCGGGTGTGACCGGTTAACAGGAGATGCCTAGTTCTATTTCCAGAGATCCTTGTTTAATGCCCAATTCACTGATTTGTACAGTTTTTAAATTTCTATGAGGTCGATCTCTTTTTATTATCTTCATCTTGTATTTTATTCATGATATATACATATATTACAAATAATTAGGGATAAATAAAGCAATGCACTTTATTTTCTTTTTTTTTTTTTTTTTTTTTTTTTTTTTTTTTTTTTTGCAATACTGGAAAGAGTCACTTCCCCTTTAGCAAATCTCCTCTTATGTGTGACAATACTTGGAAGAGTTAATTTCCTTACCGTTTATCCACTCTTTTGATAATTAATGCAGTTTCCTGTTGTATATTGTAACGTTTGTATTTTCAAACATTTCTCCTTGATAATTATATTACGCAATATACATTCTTCTTTTTAAAAATTAAGAAAATTTGAGGAAGCCTTCATTGAAGGGAAAAGGAGGCATATCGAAACACAAAATTAGAACTTCAAATTTTACCTAAGATACTTCATACAGTGTAAGTCGCAGTAGGTTTATAAAACATGAGCAAATGACATTTGTACTGTTTATGAGTCTCAATATTGAATGATTTATATATAATGAAAGAATTTTCTCTTCATTTTTTGCTTAATTATTATTAAATATACAACAATGTTTTCACGTGGAAATGGGGGAGGGAAGGAGGGGGGGGGGGGTTACATTACAAAACTACTACAGTGTAGTTAGGTACATGTAGGAAACTAACATATTTCCTCTCGGTTGCATGAGCTGGTAATCTACTGCATGCATTTTTAAGTTTTTAATAAAAAGGTAGATAAACATCATCAAGGAGAAACTTTTAAGACTAAATGCTATACCATGTAAAAATAGCGGAGTTCTTAGCACAATTTGACGTCATTTTAACTGTGACATTATTGTATTCAATTGTGACGGCATCGAAAGGTACTGTGACGCATCTGAAACAATGCTGCGTAAAACATATGCGGAGATCAAGATGTTTGGGCTTCGTTAATCTAATCAATTCGCGAATCGCCAATTTTCCCGGGATAATTGACCTGATCAATCAGAGAATATGTATGACGTAGAGTAAGCGTCACTAAAAGTTGCATGGCGGAAGGTTAGACAAACAAAACTACTACAGTATATTTATTTTCAATATAAAGAGATTATTATGGTTAAAAGATGTGCTTTCGGACTTTGTAACAGTGATAGTCGGTATCCGGGTCGGAATGAGGGGGTGATATTTTACCCGTTCCCTAAACCCAAAACAAATTTAGACAAATGTCGACGGTGGATCAAGGCATGTAATCGTTAACACACACAACTTAACGTCGACAGGATAACGAAAAACACTTATGTCTGCTCAAAGGTATGTTGTTACAGAATGTAGTCTATGAATCCACACTATGATAAAAGATTTTAACAGAAGTTACGAAGAGTGTTAACAAAATCAGCCAGAATTTCCTTTGCTGTTTTTGAACATCGTCTGTTATGTCAGCAATATATCGTACGTGTATGCCGGGGTTACTGTCTAACTAGGATGTGTTCTATAGTGTAAGGGGTTAACATGCACTTCACATCATAAGATGATAAAACCTTGAGAAGTGAAAATTTTGCATATGGTTTGGGAATGTTCCTATTCAGCCAGTATGTTACACTTATATCTATGGACTGATAAAGATAATTTAAATATGCAGAACATTATGAATATGTGTTTAAATGAAAATTTGTTTGTTAAGAGTCATGCTAATTTGATTGCAGCACTTTATGAATGGCTGTGGTCCTACACCAACATATCCTGACCCCATTCCTCTGACTACCAGTAGCAGCACACCCAAGCCATCAAGACCCCCTCCAAAGAACAGAGGAATCTTTAACAAACAGTCAAGGTAAAAACTTATCATTATATATTATTCCCATGCAAATTTTATAAAAAGAAATTTAAATTTAAATTTGAAAAATTATAACTCTATTTATTGAACAAACTTTTAACTTTTATAAAACTTGTAGTTTAATATCTTCATGGTCTAAATAAAGTTAGCCCTATAATTCTATGTTGATATATGTGAAACATTTTGCTGAGAGATCAATTTTACAGTGATCTTTGTTCTATAATTTCAGTAAATTAGAAAATCATGAAAACCATGAAGAACAATATGATGAATCTACTCAGCATATGACTGGTTTGTCAACATGCACTCAAACTGAGGAAAAATGTAAGTGCATGGATGCCAATTATGAATTGCAGACAATATTCAACATAAATGCAGACAACAGTTTATTCAATTAAATCATGAAAGTAACGAAAGTATATTTCACTTAAATTTGAACCAAGTTCTTTCATAAAATCAACATCAGGGTGTATTCTTTCAACATGTAATTCTTTTCGAGTGAATACAATAAAATCACAAAAAGTAACTCCAGTGACCAATAGTTGTCCTTGAATTTGAAAATAGAAAGCATGAGACTTTCTCAAAGAAATTTTTCCATCAGATTCAAGTAAACAAAAATTTGGGAGGGAGAGAGATTCTTCAATGGTCAAATCTCTGGCAGTGTATGGGCACTTTATTTCAATAATTCCACTTACACCTCCGTCACAGACTATTCCATCTGGTGTTGCCCCTAGAAATTGAAATTCCGGATTAATGCACAGTCCGCAGTCATGTACATGTAATCCCTACCTTTTAACATACATTTCCCTGGCCTTCTTTTCATTTGCAATTCCATATGAGGTGGAAGTAGACTTAAATGGTTTTGGATCTAAAATAGTTCTTACATACTTCAAAGAAATAGATTTTCTGTGTAATATTTCATAAAATTTTGATGCTGTAAGGCGTTTTTTGCTCTCTAACTGCCATCTCTGTGAATTATACTGTTCTTGTGTTTCTTCCTGAATTTTATAAGCTTCGTTGAAGTCTATTGCTAGAGATTCTGATAGATGTTTATATTCATCTGGTAGTAAAACTGGACAGATATAGGGTAATTTTAGATCTCCGCATTTTGTATCCACTGTCTTTTGCACATGTGGCTCATAGAAGGATGCCTGTAAAAAAAATTACATGAAGTATCAGTGAAAAAAAAACCAACTATATTTATTTGCAATTTATTCCAGGGGTTGAACCTATGGATGTTTTACTACTGGCCGCAGAAAACAAGAATTTTTTGGAGGAAAATAAAAGCTTAAATGATAAACTTCAGGCTGTATATGGAGCATATGATCAACTTCATCAGAAGACCTACACAGAGAAGAGAAATGTAAAATTGCAAGCTGAACTTTCACAGGAATTTAATGTTGATGTCATCATTCATGATGCAAAACAATTCAAATATTACACAGGTTTAACACCTGATCAGTTCCTTGGTGTATATGTTTTTTTGGTACCGAATGATCAAGTTATCCCAATACAGTTTCCAACTAACAGAACAAAAGAAGTCATGACATTGAATTTGAAAAATCATTTATTTTTAACAATTATGAAATTGAGACACGATTTTCATTATTCTGACATGGCTTTCAGATTTAAAATTAGTAAACAGACAACAAGTGTTATTTTTACATACTGGATCAATTATATGTTTTTGAGATTTGGAGAGCTTTCCATCTGGCCTCATAGAAATGTCATCAAAGAAAATATGCCATCCAAATTTAAAGAAGAATTTCCGACAACTTTTGGTATTCTTGACTGTACGGAAATAAAAATAAACAAACCATCATCTCTTAAGGCCCAATCACAAACCTACAGTGACTATAAAAGCTGCAATACTATGAAAGGTTTAGTAGTGTGTGATCCAAGGGGTTCAGTTACATTTGCTTCAATGTTGTTTAGTGGTGGTATATCTGATAAGGACATTTTTGTTCAATCGAAGTTTGAAGACATGCTCAAAGACTTGTTGGATGAGGGTTACCTACTCCAAGGAGATGGACTCATGGCAGATAAAGGATTCAACATTGAAGAGGAAGTAGAGAAATGTGGGCTGCAATTAAACATACCACCCTTTTCAACCATTGGAAAACAAATGTCCAAGAGTGATGCTTTACTTACCAAGAAAATTGCTAAACACAGAGTCCATGTTGAAAGAGCTATTGAGAGAATCAAACGTTTTAAAATTTTATCTGGAAAATTTAAACTTTCTTTATTTACTTTGATTAACCAAATATGGTATGTCTGTGCAATGCTTTCAAATTTTTTTCTTCCTTGCATTAAAAACAAAACCTGAGTGAATGCTTTTAAATTTGAATAGGCATTAATCTGCAATTTCATAACAGAGCATTTTCTTGTCAAAGTGCATTATCCCAGTATATAATGTACATGCATTATTGATGTTATTTGATGAAATATAATTACATGTATATATCACATATGATAAAGTATTAAAAGATTGACTAAATAAATAAAGTTTTTGTTATATATGAGAGAGAGAGAGAGAGAGAGAGAAGTAATCTATTAAATTATATTACAATACGTACATGTTTGCTTTAACCACTTCCTATTCCAACTTCACCCAAATGCGTCACTTTTTTCTTCATGGGATTTGACACCAAGTAGCTGATTGGCAATCCTTTTAAGGCCTTTAAATGGTCAACATCTTCCCCATTCACATAAAACTTCCTAAAAATAGTCACTTTTAATCAAATAACTATAAAATTTAAATACATGTACACATTATAAGTTTTAAATTATTGCTAACATTTAATAATAAGGTTTTAATGCGATTTTTATTTACCTGCATTCTGTCAACACATTTTCTACGGGTTTCTGTTTTCTATCAGGATGGGGTTTAATAATGCAAATTTTGGGGGGGGGGGGGCAGCTGAACTTTCAATCTTGCTTCCTCTTGGCACAGACCATTGCTGGGGCAAACTAGTACACGTTAGGTTATCAGGGACTGCTTTAAAACCCATAAGAATCCAATGCTGAAGAGCCATCAGCAAGCCAATAATGCTAGAGCATGACCCACTGACTCTGGAAAAAAACGATTGCCAGGTTTGATTTTACAATTTTCATAGCAAAGATATCGGAACGTTTTATGCATCAAATTTGAAAAAAAAAAAAAGAAGAAGAAAACATACCCAGCTGTGCATGTACAATGCGCCAATTGCAAGGAACCTGGCGATACGTCTAGATTTAAAGAATGCGGAGAGCTGTTTTTTCCGTTGGGAGCGGTGACATTTTGCGGAAATTCGGACTTTATTATCCTTGTCGCTTTTATACATTTTCACTCTCTCGAAATAATTCTCGCTGTAATATTTAAAACCTTGCTGTTATGCTTTCAATGAAATTTCTCCCTCTATATAATTTTCGGATATGTCCGTAGGCAAGTCGGATAAAACTGCAAAAACGTATTGATCTTTACTCTTTGTCGCCATGTTTATAAAGAGATGTTTGTCTTACCTCAGCATCCGTGACGTAGTTTGTGAAAAGGTGCGGGGCTTACAGAAAGTGCGGCGATTCGCGAATTACACTAAAAGCAATTACTTCTTTAAAAACAGTTGTATACATAATCAATTTATCTAAGCTTAATAAGCTGCACAAGGACAGATAGTGTAAAGAAAATAGCTAAAATGATAAGCGTATTCGTGATTAACTTCAAATGGGCAGAGGCATAGACTAGACTGTTTGATCTGAAATATGGAATGCGAATTTCACATATCATTCATCTTCATATTTTTCAGACTTGTTTTTGTTATTCCTTTGTTACTTCTTTTTCATTTGATATACATTCTGTTCCTTTTTTCAAATTAATTATTTTGAATAACAGTTAATCATTTCAAAGTAAAAATGATTGGAATCTTTTTTGTCAAATTTATTTTCTTTATTTAAGAAAACCAGCTAATCAATGTAATAATTTTCTGAAGAAAGCAAATCTACTTTTCTGCTCTTATCTGCTTTCTGTCGATCTATATCTTCGTAATGATTTTCATTCGTGCCTTCATTTTCTAGCATAAATTAAAAGTAAATATTTACCTTCACAAAGAAAATGTTTGAGGGGATGAAGGTCACCCTGCCTCAACCCCCACCCCCTAAACCAACCCCATCCCAAATAATATATTTTCTAAAATTATATTCACCTGATTGGAAGTCGGTAGCAAGTAAAATAGCTTCCCAAAACTATGTGTATCACTTTGAAATTTCCTGATCTATTTTTAGATCAATGTAAAGAGAATAAATCCCTATATTCACTTGGAAGGACACGTGCAGGTGAATATAACATAATATTTTTCTACATCATTGGATCTCAGCTAATCGGAGAGATAGTATTTTTTCAATCATAAAATAAAAATGTATTACCTTTCCCATTACATTGACAATATGAGAAAAATTGACAATCACTTATAAAAGGAATACATGTAGTTACTAGTACTACCTGTTGATATGTCACACAACTCCTCTGAAAAATTACATCGCTCTTGGCAGTATTTTTCATATTCAGGATAGCGACATTCCATGGAAGAGCATTATTATTATCATTATTATTAATATTATTAAAACGGTCTTCCGACTTGCTTCGAAAGACCATACTGTTTAGCTTATGTTTCATATTATTACATGTACTATTATTCTCTTTTCATAGTACACGCGATTTTTAGGAACCTAATCGACCGAAATTCAAAGATTTTTTGCAGGAATGATGCATCATTATAATATCTCCAGACATTTTTTTTTTCCATTTTTTTTTAAAATCACTTCAGGTCAAATTATTGTCCGATTTTCATTTTTTTTTTTCATTTTGTCCACGCATTTTCGTTTAAACTATTCAAAATAGAATCATGATTTTTTTTTTCAGAGTTGAGAGAATATCTCTTTGCTTTGTGCATTACGCCTTTTGTTTTCGCATCCGTTACTTCCGGTCGACAGGGGAAGTGATTTTTTTTTTTTTTACCGATTTTTAAAAAAAAAGAACGGTTTTGAATAAAGGAATATAGAACTTATGTTCAAATATATAATCGAGAACAAAAGCAAACCATTGAGAGTATTTCCGGTTTAAACCGGAAGAAGAAGGAAAAAGAAGCCTTTTCTTTAAAATCGTTAGAAATAGTATAAAATGGCTTTTACTTTTTTTGAGTTTTTTTAAATTCTTTTATGGCCTTGTGTCTTTCGACGTCAACCGGTAGTGATGTACAAAGTCCGAATTGAAAGCCGAATTTAAAAAAAAAATGAATTTTTGGCCCATTTTAAAGAAAATTGCCTAAATTTTATTTTAATAAGGATAAAAAAAAAACTCGTTATATATTACTTTCGACGTCCATCGCCTGTTGGAAGACCTGCTCGTTGCTTTGCAACGAGCTTTGCTCTAGCTTTTATTATTATTATTAAATTATAATTATCAAATTGAAATATCTTTGAAATACATGTATATGATGAACAAATAACTGTTTTTAGTTCGACTTTTTGAAGTATGCTTGAAGTATATTTATAACAACTTTCAGTTATCGATCTTGACTTCCATATTCGGAAATCATCCAGACCTGTTTAAAATATACATGTTCACGCCATGCTTTTGAGATGATCCAGGGGTAATGACAACATTTCCCAATACAATAAACTAAAGAATAAGTACATTGTGCACATTAAGGATATCGGAAATTGACAATATTTTACTTACGAAGGCATTTCGCTTCACTTTATTCCCTCTCCTTGTTAGAACAGACCACATCCCGACTTTTACTTTTTTACTATAATTTTTTAATATGCATATCGATTTAAATTTCTTGAAATATCTTGACGACTTTTCACATCCATTCACACATTTCTTCTCATGCTTGGCTGAAAACGATGCAGAAATGATGAAATATGCAAGAGATTATAGAATTAATATATTCTTGCTTCCCATTCGGGATTTAAGAATGTCGATGACGTCGAAAATGTTTAAGCATACTGTTAAAAATTGTTTTCTTCTGTTTATTGGAATTAAAGTATACAAAAATGAAGTTCAGCATTGTTACATAGCTGTATAAATACAGACTCACTACTGGCCACTTAATTATACCATATGTAATGTATACCAGTTGCATATTATTAGTCCCCTACCGGTGAAACCGAAGGGGACTATAGGTTTCCTCTGAGTCTGTCCGTACGTCTGTCTGTCTGTTCGTCTGTCTGTCCCTCTGTCTGTCTGTCAGTCTGTCCCGCTTGCTTTTCCACACTTTTTTCTAAACCCTTGCAGATATTGAGCTGAATTTTGGTATGTGAGTGTATCTTGATGAGTATCAGAATAAGTTTGCATTTTGTTCCACTTCATTGTTTTTTGACGGAATTACGGCCTTTTAAATTTTTCAGGGTTTTCCGCAATTTTCTTCTAAACGCTTTCAGATATAGAGCTGATTTTTGGTATGTGACTTCACCTTGATGATTTATAGATCAATTTTGACTTTCGTTTCGTTTCATTGATTTTTGACAGAATTATAGCATTTTCAATTTTTAACGGGAACCAGATTACACTTGCCGGTAGGGGATTAGTATTGTTAATGCAATACTCTCAGAATGCTTGTTCAATATGTGTCTTTCATGTATCTTAAATACATGCAATCAGCATACGAATCTTTTAAATCTGAAACCTTTCTTCGGGCACATTTTTTCTTATACGTTAAATTATTAAATAGGCTTTAACAGATATAATGGAGTAAAATAGATCAAACATAAAGCGAATTTTTTTAAGGCGTTCCTTACAAAACCATGAACTTGACTATGGCTTGCAATAATTATAGATTATTGTATTCTACATGCTTTTGCTTGCATTATTATCGATTTTAATGCCTAGACTAAATAAACTTTCAATTGGTACTTTAGTAAGTTTTAAATATCAACATTCCAATTTTGTTCATTTCCTATTATTACTTGATAAATATGCAATCATTGTATATTCCGTTCTCATGTTCTTAAACATATGTCTGTTGTGATTTCAATGATGACTCTCCTATCAAGAGCAGTTATAAACTGTTCGTGCCACAAAATGGTACTGATACCCTTTCCCTGATAAATTTTAAGTGTACATGTATAGCTTAAATAGTTCCCTTCAAAAACATAACAATTGTAAGGACTTTTCCCTATTATATCGGTAAACATCACATCGCCCATACTCATGATAAAAAATTACTTTCATCCATCAGCCTTACAATTTATAAAACCTTTCCTTTTTGTCATTTAAAAGATCATAGATTTGGTGTTTAAAATCGCCATTCCCTGTACATTGAGTTGTGTGCATAACAAGCCCTGATAATAAGATATATGTAATTATCTAAATATGAGCTATAAGGATTATTTCACAACAGAGCAAGTACATCAAAGTATTTACTTTATTAATTTCATAATTAACTTCTTTTTTTTTAGCCCTGTATAGATTTAAGAATGTGCTAGGCTCTCCGTTAATGTCTTTGTGCTCAAAACTTTATTTCAAAATGTTGTAATTAAGGATTGTATGAACCGAATTTTATAGACCTACACGCCCTTTTCCCTGTATCGCTGGTGATTATCGAACAGCTGCTGGAATAACTCAAGCTCTAGAGATTTGTACATTCGACCGATGGTGTCACTGTTTGTTTTCCTTGTTCTTCAATTGACTGAAAGAAATTCATATTTAAATTTATATAAATCATTTAAATTTGGAATATATTTGAGGAGTTTGATTTTTTTTTATAAGCACACCTTCCGGACATTCTTCCATGAATTAGATAACATTTTTATTTGTTCTAATTGTGACACAGTCATTGAAGGCTTGTTTTCCTCAACAGTTACTACATCCCCCTTTTTAGTCCCCTACCGGTGAAACTTGAGGGGACTATAGGTTTCCTTTGAGTCTGTCCGTCCGTCTGTCTGTCTGTCCCTCTGTCTGTCTGTCAGCCTGTCCCACTTGGTTTTCCGCACTTTTTTCCTAAACGCTTGCAGATATTGAGCTGAGTTTTGGTATGTGAGTGTATCTTGATAAGTTTGCATTTCTTTCCGCTTCATTGATTTTTGACGGAATAACAGCCTTTTAAATTTTTCAGGGTTTTCCGCAATTTTCTTCTAAACGCTTTCAGATATTGAGCTGATTTTTGATGAGTGACTTTACCTTGATTAGTTATAGCATTTTGTTCCGCTTCATTGATTTTTGACGGAATTATGGCATTTTCAATTCTTAACGGGAACCAGATTACACTTGCCGGTAGGGAACTAGTATTGCTAATGCAATACTCTTAGAATGTTTGTTTTCGTTGTTATCAATGTCCCTATGTCCATTGGTGTCTTATTCACACCTTCTAATATTTGGAACCTTTTATTCTTCGGTTTTCTGTAAATTATAATACCCAAAGAGTTCGCAGTAGCTCTGGCGAGATTTAGTGAGACGAGAGCAAGACCGTTAACGGATAAGGAAATTATTCACAGAAGTGGAGCTAGGAAGTGACTATCACCTGGAGTCAAAGTAAACAGAGAAGTTATGTTACGTTTCAATTTCCACCAGTGCCTAATATTAGTGGAAATATACATGTACTTGAACCTCTTTAGAACTCATTCAAGCCTCTTCAATAAGTATACGTAGTTTTTCTGACATTGTTTCGTGCAATTACACTTTAGTTAAAATTTGTTACTGGGACAAAAATGTTTGCATAGCAACTATAGTTTCTGACGTCAGCCTAAATTTACATGCTAAACGAGGTAACAGGTTGACTTTAGCAGAGATGCTAAAAAAAAAAAAAAATGATGCCTGGATTGTTATATATTCTCGTTTTTTTTTTTTTTTTTTTTTTTGTTGTTTTTTTTTTTTTTTTTGTTTTTGTTTTTTTTTTTTGTGAAAATAATGTAAAGTAATAAATTTCGAAAATAATAAGATTTTTTTTTTTTCCTTGTGAAAATAATGTAAAGTAATAAATTTCGAAAATAATAAGAAATTGTAAACTTCTTTAAATGATGTTCAAAATTCTACCTTTCTGTAACCATCTTTATTCATCTAAACAATTTTTTATCAGTTTAAATCCCAATAATGTGAAACTTAATGAAAAATTAAAAATGATACGGTTAAAGTTTTTCAGTTTACTTATATAAACATGACTCAAGTTGTTATTTTTGAATTTTCTGATAAAAGTTTGTATCATCTGTCCTTCTTAAACCGTCAAAACAGCTGAATGAGCTGACTTGTCTTATGGGTTACTACAAATACTGCAGAAATTTTACGCTTCAGAAAGACCAAAACTAGCCCAATTGGAAAAGGAATGACTATATTTTTCATGCATTTCACAGGTGAAAAACAACATGCCCATTATTATTATCTATTTTTCTTCCTTCAGTATTTCTTCTTTCCATGCTCACGTTTACAAAATAATAATAATAATAATAAATAAATAAATAAATAAATAAATAAATAAATAAATATACGTTCAAGTCTAGGTTTCTCAAAGCTATTCTGTAAGCCGATTTTTGTCTGTATTGTTGTAATATCGGTATATAATAATGTCACGTTGATTCCCTGGCCAAAGACAAAACATATGTGTCCACACGTATTGTAGTGTGAATAAAACAGAACAAAACAAAACCTTCTTGGTCATCAAAATGCATAAGAGATGCTGCTTGTTCCGCCGTGGTGATGCACTTATCGGCCTCAGGCACTTTGTTGTCTTTACGCAAACGTTAACACTGGTTTACATTTTATTGGCGGCTTTGTTAACTTATCAAACCTAAATTTCTTTAAAATGTCTAAATTCCCCGAGAAATGAATTGAATGCTTGCTTAACATATCCGGCTTGTTATTCCTTCAATGATTGGACAATTGTCCGTTTTAGATCCGCTGTACGCAATAATACCAATAACCATATAATGTAAACAAAGATTTGTCATTATAGTAGCTATTACACATTTTTCTCCTACTATGTTATCAGCAACGTTGGAAAGTCGCCCGCCTGGCGCAGTGGTTAGAGCGTCTGCTCTAGAGTCGCGGAGTAAGGAGTTGATCCTTATGTCGCGGGTTCGAATCCCACTGTGGGACGTGGAGACCGGTCCTTCGGATGAGACCGTATAAACCGAGGTCCCGTGTCGCAGTAGGTGCTGGCACGAAAAAGATCCCTCACTGCTCAATGGCCGTAAGTGCCGAGTATAGGACAAAATCTGCAGCTCTCCACCGCCAAGTGGTGGCGTTTCCATATGAGTGAAAAATTCTCGAGAGGGACGTTAAACAACATACAAACAAACCAACAAACAACGTTGGAAAATTGGTAGCAACTAAGTTCCAATCTCTGCCGTAAATTACTACAAAAGCAAAGATTAAGTAGCATGTGACTTTATTACACCTCCCCTTTCCTTTTTAAAATCACGAAAATCTCTCAGAAAGATCAGGAAACACATTTTTTTTTATGAATTTAATAGAATGAGTTTATAAAATATGTTTACTATCAATTTTATTTATGAAACCGGTTCCCCCTTAACCTTTGAATTGGTCAACCAATCAGAATAACATTAGAAGGAGTGTTTTTTGACTAATGATAATTGAATATATTTTTTTCGTTCCATAACTCATCACGAAATTCCATTCACATTTTTCTTTGGGAAAATGTTTGTATTTATCTTCCATTATCGCAGTACAATGCACATGCAAATATGTAATTTAGTCAGCAATGTTCACTGAATAGTTAGAAAGTGATAAAATGGAAAAATAAAAGAACTGTTATTTAGTTACCTTGCTGTGCACAATCAATCACTTTCAGCTAACAGAAATAACAGAATGCCATTCCTTGAAATCGAAGCGGATTTGTTTCTGTCCATTTTTTTTTTTTTCAACAAGTAATGAAAGTAAAAGCATCATGTTCACCTCATTTAATTTAAGTGTACATTTTAATTTAATTTAAGTGCAAATGTGAACAAAATTAAAAACAAATTTAAGAAAAATGTATACAACAACATAACAAATCTAGTGAGAGATATTAGGATTAAAATATGTATTACAATAAAGTAAACAGGTAAAAAAGAAAACTATCTTGAAAAAATTGTACTGTTTCGCTTATTGACAAAATATCAAAAAAGTTATATCTAATAGTGAAAATCGATACTTTATCTTAACAAGTACAATTTTTATAGGTCATTATATCCACCCTGCTTTTCTTTTGATGGGTCCATGTCCATTGCAATGGGCTCAACATAATCACAATCCATCTCATCTGATCTATTTCCAATCGTATTTGATCTCTCATAATTTTCATTATCCAATATCTCAATATAAAAATGTGAATCGCTGTTCCTGTCAACTTCTTGACTACTGTTCATCCATATAATCCTTTTCCATTTTGCAAGGTACTCTTTTGCAATTACTCTTTTGACAGATATAATGGAAAGAATCAGTGATAGGACTACCACAAGAGCAATTAAAACTGGTTTGGAGGGATCTACATGAAATTGAATGAAATAATCATTTAAGATATAAATGATAACATGGAAAATTTACGCAAAAATACATTAAAAATGTCTTTTTTGGTCACCACTGGTTTCATAGAAATTGGGTTGATTAGGCAACATTATGGATTAAAAACTTAACATTTCAAATAATTGAAAAGGAATAAAAACCAACTGCGTATAAAGCGAAGTTACAGAATATACACAATCCAGATAAGACAAGTTTCAATGCATTTATTATGTAAAAATTGATGAACTGAATGAAAATTTTACCTCCTTTTTCAATGCTTACGCAGCCGACAATTTTATTACAGTATATTTCTGTACAATCACATTGTTGCTGACAAAGCCTTCCATAACTAGGGTAGCGGCATTGTAACGAACAATTTGGTCCCGTAAAGCCGATTGAGCATTCTGAATCAAAGTAAATATACAATTATATTAATTCTATTACACAGAATATCAACCAAATCGAATGTCAACAACACCTTTTAATTTAAACTTCGAGTGTTTCAAAAGGGTACAACAAAAAGTCCTGAATTCACATCACTCGGCTAAGTCATTTTGAACTTACTTCATTAAGCTGCTTTTAGAGATTTTTTTTTCTTTAAATTGTTATCAAAAAAGCACTATACATTCGACAAAACAACCCTATGCATAATACGTCATTCATTGTCAAACTTGATTTGACACTATATACAGTTTTGAATATGTTGCAATCATGTGAAGATTTTTCTAAAGAATTTTCCTAGAAGAAATCGTTTTTAAATTTCTACCATTGGTTATAATCAATCAGAACACAATCCTTATATGAAATTACTAAAATACAGAAGATTACGGTATTTTTAAGACATCTAAATGATTTAATGTCTCCCGAATTTTCTCATTTCTTTCTTCATTTTTTTTATTTTCATGCATTTAAATCATAAATTCAAACATCTCTCTAGCAATTTCATAGCTTGATGAATAAAAAATGAAGTTTTTTGTCTTGTTTCCTTGAGAATATTTGATCTCTTGTTGTGACCCCACCTTACACCGTAATGTTTAAATGATGATTTGAATCTTCACTATCCGGGAATACTTAGTTTAATATATAATTTTTGTGGTCCTGTTTCCAGCAATTTTTTCGCAATACATTCCCGCATAAGTGTTTGATCCCAAAGTGTTGACCAACACTATGCCAGAATTATCCAGATAAGTTATCTTTTTGCTTTGGTTTTCATCGAGACAATTTTAAATGATAAAGTAAGATATTCTTTATGTGTTGTTAATATGTATAAATGTTACCTTCGCAATTACTCTTCTCATGATTGTAAATATATCCTGTGCAGCATTCTCCATATGATGCTCTAAATAATATATATATATATATATATATATATATATATATATATATATATATATATATATATATATATATATATATATATATATATATATATATATATATATATATATATATATATATATATATATACGCAGCACAGTTAAGGCTACAAAAAGGGGGCGGAGCCCAATTTGTACAGGAAATGTTAACTATGACATCATACAAAACCAACAATTCCAAAAATTCTACAAAATGAGATATTTTGCTATTTTAAACTATAGAAATCCATCAAACTTCATCTAATCTCACTATAACATGCTGTTTTGTCTTTAGTTAAATTTCACATAGCAAGGTATAAACAAGTCACTGATCGCGATGCACTTGTCGACATGACGTCATTTCGTAAAACCTGACGCAGTTTGTATGCAGTAAGTGGCGGATCAAGAAATATTTTCACAACAGAAATATATTCTATAATTAAATAAAATTTTATTTAAAGATATTTAAGAGGCCATGAACTTGGATGCAATGTCTTCTTTATGATTTTATTCATATATATTCCGTATATTTCATGTTTAATTGATACTGTCGTATATTTGTATGCACGTACATCAGAGGGTAATGTAAATGTCTTAATAAATCGATCTAGTGCAAAGGCATACACTTAATGGATCACATTAAACTTTTACATATAAACTCTAGAAGTATTAAGGTATCTGAAAAGTGCCTCGATCCTGGTGAAATCTTGAAAATGAATTAATTATATCGATATTTAATGCCGTTGACCAGCAAAAAATACAGAATGTGGTCATATAAATTTGATTTTAACAATGAAATAGCAGAATCTATAGAGGATTGCAGCAATTTTCAGAAATTACGATGCGTGTTGAAAATATATATACTCTAAATTTAGAATTTTAACTTGCACTACTGGCCTAAAAAATTACTGATAGTGCCACATTTTACTGATAATTTCTGATATTTACTGATATTATACTGCTGGTACTGAGAATTTCTGATATTTGCTAATATTTTTACTGTTGCTACTGATAATTACTGTTAGTTCTGATAATTACTGATATTTACTGTCGTTTTTACTGTGGGTTCTGATAATTACTGATATTTGCTGAGAGTTACTGTTGGTACTGAAAATTGCTGATAATTACTGATATTATTTTCTAAGTTCATGAGATGTTAAATTTTAAAGAGACTGGGGTGGATGGATTAAATAAATTAAACAAATTAATTTCATTTTAAAATTTATCCTTGATATCATTTTTTAACCCGTAGTCATTTAGAATTTGTAACTTGAGTGACAGCAAGGATGGTATACATTTTGTCATAAAAAAAATTATTTTCAAACTAATTATATATAGGAAAAAACTTAGATCTCTCTTTCTGTAAGAAGATTCAACCTGCCCCCCCCCCTCCCATTTCATCCTGTTCCTTAGTTCCGAAGAACTTACTTGTATTATTTCAATCGATGACTAATAGGCCTAAAAATGACGTAATAAATCAGTTTCTTATTATAAAACCAATTTAAAAAAAAATAAATTGGATTCACATTTAATCCATACATATGGTGCGGTGATGTTGGACATGGAGATCAGTCCTTCGGATGAGACTGTATAAACCGCGGTCTTCTGTTAAAGTAGGTGCTGGCACAAAAAAAGATTCCTCGGTGATCAAATAGTGCAGAGTCACGAGAAAGATCCCTCTCTGTTCATTGTTTATAAGTGCAGAGTACAGATAGAAAATTGCAGGAGAAAGATTGCTCATAAGTAAAAAATGCCGCCGAGTACATGTCAAAAGTTGAACACGGAAGATCCTGCCACTAATTTATGGACATATACATGTAAAAGTAAGTGCAGCATCCAGGTCGAAATTAGCAGCTTTTAATAGGGAAATAATAGTGCCCCAATATGAGTGAAACGTTATGAAAAGAACACATGTTAAAAAAAAAATAAAACCGTTCATTTCCAATGCCATATAAAGTACTGTAGTTATTTGTTTCAGAAAATTCTTGATCCGCCGCTCCTAAGAATTATAAGAGATTGGATCAAAGTTAGTCAAGATCGATACACCACCAACCCGTTCACACGTTGTAATGTTTTGAACATTTTCTAAGGCATTACAGATTTTCATAGGAAACATGTTACAAGTAGTTCAAAACCTTTAATCTTGTTAAAACACATACCATATATAATGTTTCTCGAATACATTGATCATGATTCCATTTGTGTCGTCAAAAATATTTTTAATAAATAGGGATTTTTAATGGACTGTCAGTTAAAACAATCAACGGGAAAAATTAAATGTTCGATACTCATTAAACCTCAGCGTATTTATTTCATATCCTTAGATAAATTAACACAATTCATATATAATTTTGACTGAACCTTTCCAGAGACATGTATTGTCCTTAAAATAAATAAAATTAATCTTAATGCTAATATTTTACAGATGTATATGTTTTACTAATTACACGAAGAAACTTAACCTTTAGTTTGTAGGAAGTAAGTTTTGAAAGAGGGAGGGGGGGGGGCATGCACGATCTATAATCATCCTGAAAATTATGTATTAGAACTTTTTCCAACAGAATTTGTTTCTGAACATAGCGCTTCCTTAATCAATGATATGTCTTATTTAGGCCTGAGTCTCTTCAGTGGAAAAATATTTCGAAGATTTTTGCAGAAGGGTAAACAGCTACATGTGTAAATAAGGACATACTGATCATGAACAAGTAGAATGCACATGGTATACATGTAGTTGATTTGTAGGGGAAAACAACAGATCAAAAATATTTTTAATACAAAGTTTAGCTATTGTTATAGTTAATTGAAACAAGCCAAGGATTATGCAAGGATTTGGTGTCAAATAAAATTTATTTATTAAACTTGAAAATGAAATCGTATTTTTACAATGTCATGTAACAGAGAATCAGCATGTTCTATATCAGTATGAATTATTTCTAACTTAATTCACAATCTATCCCTCATTAACGGTTACTGTGACTTATTTTTCTGTTGTACTTAGCTCATTAAATTTATCAGAATATTAAAATACCAAGTAAGATTTGGTTTACATGAAAAATCCTGTTCAATTTACCACAAAAATATAATTCATCCCAAATTTTACAAATATAATTTTGTCTGATTACTGTTGAACACCGTAACGGGGTACAATGACTTTTATGGGTATTGTACACAAACGGAAGTGCTGTGATGTACACTGTACGGTAGCGAGAAAATAACACAATAGGTGTCCCTGCTGTATAATATATACATGTATGACACGGCGAGTGAGAGAGAAGGGCACTCGGTGGCCGGGACTCACCGGATATCACAGTCAGTTACGCAACAATGAAGTGAGAGGTGGATTTAAAAAATGTACATCTCTCTTTGATATATATCTCACTTTCGTTTATTGCGTAAAAAGAACAGAAAGACAACAATTACATGAAAAAAAAAAAGAATTTAAATGTATCAAAATATGAGGTTACATGAATCAACACGATACTTGTAATCTAGAACGTTTAAGCTAAAATTCTAGGGGGAAAAATTACTTCTATTTTTATTTTTCTGGCTAAGCTTGATGAGTAAAACTCATAATTAAGAATGCCTCTTTTCAGAAGAAATAAATTCATTACATATAGTAAAGGGATAGATAACTGAAGGAAAAAAAAAATATCCTAGTAAAAGTCTACTTCAGGGAATAGGGGAAATAATTTAGTTTGAACTAAACAAGGGTCCGGGATGTATAAAAAAAATGCAGTGTGAAACTTCTTATTTATGCAATCCTTTTATTTTCCTCGAGGTTGGGTACATGTTATTGTGCATTCTACATTTAAGGCAGAAGAAAGGGGGGGGGGGTATAAGAAGCAGACTCTTAACACGAATATTTATTTATTTACTACAGGGTGACGGGAATGCGTCTTTTTTTTCGGTTATAAAATACTTATTAATATAATTTAACATTACATCTGAGAAATGTTAAATTTATTATTTAGATACATTAACTTAAGATCAAGGTATAGACTCAATGAAGACGTAGTTTAAGAATAATGCCGGGACCAGCACACATCTGTTGCATGTAATTGACTAATATTGGAAGGAAATTTTAGAATTATATTTTGAAAACAATTTACATCAGGCATCGTTGTGATTAGTGAAAATAAATACTTATTATTTGAATATATTAATTTTTAAGACTTGCAAGTAGTCTTGAATATCTTCAAAATAAGAAAAAAAAAAATAGATCGGGATATTCGCAGCTAGGTTAAGAACTCCCATATTTAAGTCAGCCTATGCAGAGGTTCGGAAAAGCTATTATGACGTCACGATAAAACAATACAAATGAATATCGATGAATAAATACTATATGTTCTTTTTAGAAAACACTCAAATACTTTCGTTTCTCAAATATATTATAAAGATTAATGAATGTGCATCTTATCTTTCCAAATAGCACTTAGCGTATGTAAAATGAAAGCCAGCTTGATCTCGCTGTACTTACTGAGATGACGTCATTTCTTAGTTTGACACGCAGTTTCTCTGTACTTGAGGCGTGGATCAAGCTTTTATTATAGTTTGTAAAAATAAAAATAAATACGAAGCAAGCTTATTTGGACCAAAATAAAGACATATTCTAAAATTTATTAATCCATATTTTATTGTCAAACTAAATTGATAATGTGTAGACTTTATATAAAGCCGTAGGGAGAACATTTGTACAGTGACGTGCTAGAATGAGGGGTCCAGCCCCTTGAAAATATCAAAAGTTCAACG
Source organism: Saccostrea echinata (assembly GCF_033153115.1). NCBI lineage: Eukaryota > Metazoa > Mollusca > Bivalvia > Ostreida > Ostreidae > Saccostrea > Saccostrea echinata. The sequence continues at coordinate 16,307,567 of NW_026889801.1, read as the reverse complement.
ATATCCGCTTCACTTTAAATTCTGAATTTTTAAACACGTGTAGCTATTATTCCTACTATTTTGAAAAGTGCTGGGAGCTGGTTGTGCATTGTTCATATATTCCGTAACGTAACATTATTCCAGTGCGTATTACATCTATGTATGGAGTTTATAGAAAGACGGCTAAATTTCACACAATTCCCTAGCATGAGGAAGTTGCTCCCAGCACTTTTCACGTTAAGGAATTTGTCTCAAACAAAACAGAATAAATTTTATAGCGGAAAGATTCCCGTATATCGTTGAACTTTTACGATCTTTGTAGTAGTACATATATGTTCTAATTTTAAACCTGTCACGTGACAAACAGCTGATGTAAGCGATGTCGCTTTGGCCGAACTCAGCCGAGACCCGATATATACAAGTATAAACTCCATAATTCACATTCATCAAAACTAATGCTGTTAAAAAAAATATTAAAATTGTATTCATTATCTCTAAATATATTAAGGCGTATATTTCATGGGCGTCCTTAACCTAGCTGCGTTGTCTCTTCCTTTAAATTTATTTCTGTAATCATAGTTCTTTCAGTTGTAAGCATTAGATATAATAACATCTTCTGTTCTTTGAATTTAAATTAAAAGAAATTGTTTAACACGCCCGTGGGAAGCGAGAAAGAACGTCAAATAATTTCACTGCAATACTTCCATCAGGCTTATTTATACAGAAATGTGTGTCTTCTTAAAACGTCCTGTAATTTTTTTTTTCGTTTTGTATATATTGTTTTTATTATTATATTTTATTAAGTAATCCTTTATTTATTTAATTTGTTTTTTTTTTCGGGGGGGGGGGGGGGGGGGCTTGTCAAGAAATTCTGAAACTGCTTTCAACAGAACTTTTTTTTATGTGTAACAACTACTGTATAGATAAAAAAATGAGTACAAGCTTTAAAGGATTATCTTTTAATTACATGTACAACTATTATTGAAACAGCTAGAGGTGAAGAAGTCTTTAAAAAGTTTCATCTACCAGTTATTTTTTTTTTCTCTGAAATCATGTTTTAAAATAAGAACGATTATTAACGATTTATAAAGGACTTTCTTTCCTAATTCTTCCTTTCAACCAATTCCCCTCCTTTTCTATTCATTGTTATGCTTGTTTTTACATCTTTTGGGTTCAGAAAAATAATCTCAGTAATTATCAGTAATTCTCAGTACCAACAGTAACTCTCAGCAAATATCAGCAATTATCAGAACCCACAGTAAAAACGACAGTAAATATCAGTAATTATCAGAACCAACAGCAATTATCAGTAACAACAGTAAAAATATAAGTAAATATCAGAAATGCTCAGTACCAACAGTATAACATTAGTAAATATCAGAAATTATCAGTAAAAAGTGACACTATCAGTAATTTTTTAGGCCAGTAGTGTTGATTATGCCCTTGCACTAGTGAAATTTATAGGTGACCTCATACTGCATGTATATGTGCTATATCACGTGACTGCCGCATCACGTGACAAGTCTAAATATAAAATCTTATCGTCCTCATATGTAGTTATTAACCATAACTACATTTGTTGGATATCAATTAACTGTACTGCGTATATATAAAATACAAATTTAAATGAAAAACTCAAACTTTAATCTATAGCGCTTTCGCCCCATGCGGGCTCATCAGTAGATTTGGAATAATAAACAAGTTACATTATGGCATCATTCTCGTGACGTTATGAAGGCAACGTTAAACATAATGTGATTGTGACCACAATAATCACAATTAAATGAGACGCTGAGATAAAGATTTACAGTTCATCTAATAAAATTTAAGCGCACATTTTTTATGCAAAGTAATGGAGACATTCTATGTAAAATGTACATAATGAAATGATTTGAAATAAAATTAATTTAACAGTTAAGTCTTGGTTTAAACAGTTTTATGAAATAATGCTCTTTGGCTCTCCGTAATTGTTCATTTTCCTCTTTTACTTTGTAAAAAGGGAATATATAAGAAATTGCCTTTGCCGCAGGATTGAAAGTGTTCACTACACGGAGTGTTTCTTATGGTCGAATCCTAAATCTGTTGCTTATGTACCCGAACACGGTCGGCTAATTTGGTTCCGGTTTGTCCTATATAACTTTCCACGCACGTAGGGCATGCCATACATTATAAAAGGTTTTTAGATTTACACGTCACAGAGGAATTTATGTGGAACTTTATTGCGTTTTAAAAATCATGGATTGGCCGGTTTGCAGTCATATCCTATGTACAGAGGTCATGTATGTCTGTAAATGGTCCAGGCGGTATAATTTGAATGATAGAGACTCTGTATCAGACGAGGACGATCTGTGAGAAGCCGGATTATCTGTAAAGAATCAACCCAAAAACATTCAGTTAGTAAGGTCTTGGGAAGAGAAACCTAAGGCGCTTCACGATTGCTGGTCTTGTGAAAGCATTGTTTAGCGGTAAAAAAAGAGAAAACATTGACATTCAAAATTATGCTACTGAAACAATTGTTAACAAAATGAATTTCAATTGATAGAGACACGATTTTAATGTGCAGATATTGGACCAAACCGTGTGAAATGTATAGGGAGAATATTTTGAGAAACTGATGACGCTATATTTTTGACGTTATAATGTTGTTAAGTTTGCTCCGAGGTTACCAAACATGTTGATCTTAAAATAAACTAAGTTGATTTCTATTAAATGGAATGAAACTTCACACATCTACAAAATAAATAAGTTTACATATGATAATGCGCTTACATTAAATTTCTTGAAAGTAGTATAACGAGGATTGACATTGTCCACGAAGTTTTCGAACAACTCTCGTATATACATCCCATTTTATACAAAAATGCTTTGATATAATTTTGTGATTAGTATTTGTGACTTAAAATAAACCTGATCATGTTTAAAATATATTTTTCTCTCTTTTTTTTTTCTTATGCACATAATTGAAATTAATGCGAATCTCACAGCAGACCACTTTAAACATATTTTGATAATTAGTTTTTGATTTAAACACTCTGAAAGAAAATTGATTCATGTTAAAAAAAAACGTTAATTTGGAATAAAAAAGACACTCTTACTTTTGACATTTTCCCAAAACTCCACTTGAGAAATAAGTGATATGGAATATCAAAACAAAGAACATAATTATCTTCACAAAAGAAACATCCTGTGATCTCTAATTCAATATAGCCCAAGATTCACCTCGAGCAAAAACCAATACAATTTTCGTTAAATATATTTGCTTTTCATTGAGCTTTGAGTGGGATTAAGTGTATCGCTTAAACTGATTTAATGAAATAAAAATATGTATAACTAATGAAGATCAAAGAGGAAATGTTTGTTGCTGTAGGGAAGTCGAAAAAAAAATACGATGTGGGTTTCGAAAATAATAATGAAACATGGGTGTTGAATAAACGCTCTCTCTCTCTCTCTCTCTCTCTCTCTCTCTCTCTCTATAAGGTCATTCTAAACACACCATTTTTGACATATCATGTCGCTAAATGAAAGAATAAAAAATCTAGTTTTGCCTTATCAACCAGCGATGGAAGGGCTTAGCAAAGAATCATAAGGTATTTCGGGATATCATTAAAAAATATTTCAAATTTGTTTCCTCCAAAGCGTTGACAAAATTAAGCAGAAATGAAAAAAATTCAACAACCCTTTTCATATTCATATGAACCTTATTGAAAACTAATCACTGTAGACCGTCACCTGATCTGTTGCAGACAGGTAGAATACCCTAAATGATATGAATATCACATCCTAGCCTATACATAATTTCACCAGTTAGGATTAAGTCATCATTATTTTGAAAAAAAAATAACAAGAAACACACCAAGAGTTGTAATGAAATATGTATGGATACAAAGGGTTTAATTTCTCTTGTAAAACATGTACACAATATGTATACAATACCTGCATGCATGTATATTACATACATTATACAGTTTCACTTTGCAAGAATATACATTATATGGATATACTAAATTATCACTTGATATCCTGCTTTTCTTTTCGAATTACTTAAGATGATTGTACGTCAACATAATTGCATGTACATATTAATTGAATCCTTTATCAATGCTTGAAATTGAAATTTTACAAATACAGGACTAAATTGATTTAAGTCGATTTTACAGCAAAGTTTTGCATGCCTGCAGAACTTCATGTTCCCTCAAAAATTAGTTGAATGGCAAATAATTGCATATTCAGACTGAGTGCAAATTTAACTGTTGGTATGCAACTTCGTACCATGTTTGTGTGTATTGCGAGTGTAAAAGAGAAAACGAAATTGTGCTATTAAGCAATCATTCCTCCATTATTTCTAAAAGGCCCATATCCCTTATATAACATTTACGAGAGTCTTTGGGCACAAGACAACCCAAAAAAAAATCCTTAAAACGTTCATATCTCTGATCCTGAAGTGATGTACTCACCAACAATTTATCAAATTTAATTTTGTAAAAGTGCATATTTTATCAAAGTGAGTTGTGACAGTGCTCTTTGTCATGATCGGGAAAAGGAAAAAATCGTAGACAATTCAAGGTTTAAATAACGGCCTACCAATTAGTATGAAAAACCTCCGCCAACATTCGACATAATTATAGATTGTATTTGCTGAAAAAGTCATTATATAGTGCACAGTGCTGATGACCTGAAACAAGACTTTTAAGTTTCGTCAACTTGTTTCTTAATACCTTGCGTCGTTTTAGAAATTGTTCGTACATGGCGCATACTCTTGCGTATCGAATCAAAGGGGAAATATAAACCTCATATGTGGGGGATAAGGGTATATCTATACTTATAAATTAATAAATTTTACAAATAAACTCCGAAACGGATGCACCAGAGTTCTTACTTACTCCTCTAACAATACACGAGATACAAGCTAATGTCCGTAAACTATATTTAGATTTCACTCGCATAGTAAGTATCGTACAATAAATTAAAAGTCTAATTTCATTTTCTATAAACAGCCATGAAATAGCTCAAACGTGAGTACGGTGGCGTTTCCGGTTGGCGGATCTAAGTTACTGGCAATTTTTAATGAAACTGACAACAAGCAATCGTTTATTTATTACATAAAACGTCATCACTGAATTATTCAATCAAAACTCGATTTAAATGATATAAAAGAAAGAAGTTGTGATAACCGATTAAAAAGGGAAATGTGCAAAATATTTTCGTCATTCACTAATCTTTATATTGACGGAAGCTTCTAGAACATCATAAAGCATCGAGCCCGATGTTAAGGAAAAACGAGGCGATTATAGCTACATGACCATGAAAAAAGCGTTTGTGTAAATGGTCACAATTGGAATAATGGTTAATCAGTGACAACACTATAAGTTGTGAATATAATTATATATCGAAAGACTATTACATATATGTAGTAGGTTTTCCTAATAAATTTATAGGTAAAATTTGTATATATTCCTTACTGAGAGCATTGTGGAAACGAACCCAAAGTACTATTTGTACTTCGTAATAAACTTGCTTACATGAAAAGAGAAAATTAATGAATAAGGTATTGTTCAAATACAATTAAAGATGTAAAATTTTGTGCTTTAATCAATGCACAGTTAATTTCTGAATACAATCTTTTATAGCTGCAATAATGTAGCCCTCTCCTTTTTTGAGGGGGGGGGGGGGGGTAGAGAGAGAGGCTAGAAAATATCAGACCAAAAAAAAAAAAAAAAAAAAACACCGGAGAGGGCTACATTATTGCAGCGTAGTCTTTTGTATCAAACTCTCAGCCTATTCATAGGGCGTTAATAGCTAATTTTTACACAGGTACTTGGTTCTTGGTTTATAAATATGTATATACCTTATTGATCGGTAAAAATGTAAAGTACATTTTTACATATCAATACCCCCCCCCCCCAATCAATTTATTAGTAAAATGTGCATATTCGTTGCTTTTATCCTTGACGGAAATGAAATAAGAGCATCTGAAGTACAATATCCATAACGTAGTATAACAGGTTTCACAATAAACGTCAATTAATGAAATTGATATTTTTCAAGTTTAAAAAAAAATAAAAATAAAAATAAAACAAACACAAAAAAACGGGGGGTTGGGGGGTTGGGGGGGGGGGGTTGGATAGGTAAATCTACTTCATGCGGGGTTTTAAACAAAGTATTTGTTCCCGCTATAAGCCTGTAGGCTGTCAATAGAGAACTACAATATATTTTCTGTCGGTAGTGGTATAAATTCAATTCCCCGCGCTTGCGCGGGATTTCATCTAGTTGTTAAATAAGTAAGGGAAGCTGACGATGAAGAAGTTGAAGTTTTAATGTTAGGTTAGCACTCACGTCTTTTTCTAGTAAAATATTCATATATGAAACAGATCTTTTAAACTCTGTAGCATCTTTTATGTCAAGTTCAATGGGATACATGGAGTTGACATATGAATGGAATTAGCTATTGTTACTTGATACATGTAAGACGTCGTTCATATATCTATACCTGAAGTTTAATTCCTCAGAAAGCGTTTTCTTCTTCTCATGTATAAGTTTTTGATTAAATTCTGTTTCATATAAATACAAAAATAGGTCTATGATAGCTGGCGCAATTGGTACCCATGGGAATTACGAAAAATTGTTGGAAGAATTGATCTCCAAAAAGTTGAATAAATACTATCAATCAGAAACTCAAGCGTCTTTTTTTTATATCTACCTTAGAGTAAGTGTGTGTACAATCAGCATGTTTTTTAACAAAATAATTTTGCAAATGACCAATGACAAGGTAAGTAAATTATCCAGTACCATTTGTATTGAAAAACAGGTGTCTATATTATCAAAAAGCCTAAACTTCAATGAATTTGGAATGGTTGTACATGTATAAAGTGTTTAAAATTCGTACGTTTCAATGTTATAAATTTTGGTAACATTTTGCTGTATTAAATTTTGTAAAAGCTCCTTGGAGTTTTAAGTATCCACATCTAATTTACACCACTTTTCAAATATATTATGGAACAGCACTCCGTCACTTATGTCAATACTTTAGAGAGGAGTAAAGGAAGAGTTTTTGGAGAACATTTACTTGAACCCTCTCTGTATCTTTGTTTGTAAGGATCTTTATGAAGTCTAGGAATCCAGTGTACGTATGGTGATTCAAATTCATTTTGATTATCGGGAATATTAAGAATATTTAAAATTGACATATGATTTTGAAGAATATCCTCCTCAGAAAAGGAGCTATATATGGGTATAAGTTTGATTACCACTTGCAGAATTTATTCTTCTTATGCATTTTATTAGCTCATTTGCATAGAAATGCCTATATCTAGCCTTAACTCACTTGCGTTAGGAAGGCCAGAGCCGACGTTTATGCAAATTATTAACCCAGAAAACTGATTTATTACATCAATGCGCACACACACACACACACACACACACACACACACACACACATACCCCCCCCCCCCCACACACACACACACACACACAAATAGACAGTTATGCTTTAAATATGATTTGTTCCCTTTGTATACCTTCAATAAAAACTAGAAAGGTTAGATAAGGCCACGTGTTTATATTCTTAAATGGATTTAATTTTATTAAAATTTAATCAGTGAACAACTTCATTTCTTTTTATCAGGAATCTAATATTTATAGCAAAAAAAAAAAAAAAAAAAAAAAGAAGAAAATTGACTTGATGAAAAAACAAGAAAGTTTAATCAAACTTGCGTGATCAACACAACTATAACAACCATGACACTGAATTATAGTAAACAAAGCTATCTTGATTAACATTTCACGTTAAGATTAAATAGAAATCAGATGGCAGAGGCCATAAAAATATCCTTTTTACATCATCTTCACTTTGGCATTACATTTTGAATCTCATAAAATGAATGCATGAAATTTTCTGATTATCGAATTGATTTGAATGGTATAAAATAGGAAAGTATGAAACAACATGCATAAATTATCGATTGAAAATCATTTTACATTTTATCGTTCGTTTCTAATTATCTCAGAGATTGCAAATGAATACAGAACATATTTGTTATGAAGTTAATTGACGCTTATACATGTTATACACGGTCAGTCCGTTAATAGAAAAAAAAAAAAAAAAAAAAAAAAAAAAAAAAAAAACTTGAAGTTACTGTCGTCCATTAATGTCGTCTAGCTAGAATTGCTGTTCTGGAACACACATGTCAACCACGTGTAAAAGTTCTACTTTCGTTTTGAGAATCGGGTCATTTATTAGTACCTTCTGTGTATCGTGCGACATGAATTTTGTAAAATTAGAAATAGTTTTGTACAGAGATTATAATGTTTTTCTTTATTATTCCATTTTCTCCTTGTCGGAGACCTTTGTATAAACGAACAGTACAGGCTGGGCGCTTACCGACTTGATTATGCTTTATTGTAGCACAAAAGGGGGAGGGGGGGGGTGAATGAAATACTGTTAACTTAAAACTGATACGCGCAAGGTTGATTCTTTAGTTTTATGTTTAATAAGTCATACATGTTATAATTACTTATTACATATTTTTTTATATACATGAATAAAATTATTTTAGAGAATCAATGACCGATACCAATTTCAGAACTATAACATTTATTCATGAGTGCTATAATTAAACAACGTCATGTTACTGTCATTCAAAATTCATAAAAGATTTTGAGCGATGTAGAGTTTAATTCCCTGTTTCTGAATTGTGAACAGTTAATGCTAAAATAATTTCAATAATAGCCATCACTAAACCATCTATTTTTTTTTTTTTTTAATTTCTAATGTTTTAATTATAAGATGAAGTCAAATGTTCCGTATCAATTTCTCATCTCCGTTTCACGGGCCCCAAACCATCGTTAACCGAGATTCAGAAATGAAAATACATGTAGCCCCCTCCCTGGAATTTTCTTTTAAATTTATCTCAAGCATGTCAAGAAATGTGCATAAAACTAACAAATAAAATTAAATACTGAGCAAAGATAGATTTATGTGAATTAAAATAATTATTGAATATTAAGTCTGTACAATGTTTATGTATATAACTTCATTTCTTCTTTTTTTATCTTAGTACTGCAATGTCCTATTTTGCTAAATAGTTTTTTTTTTTTCAATATTCAATTTATTCATCAACAAATTGAATATTACAGGATAATGTTTTTTTCCGTGCGACCGTAAAGATTTTCCTGCTCAAAGAAGAAAGTACATGTACGGTGTAGGTAGTTTGTTTATTATGTACACCGGTGGCAGCAGACGAGGAACAATATGTAATTAGTGCCCATTGTTACGCTGACCACTACAATTTACATGGAATATACAAGTTGAACCCCGTTCTACCCCGGGCCGGAAGACCAATACAACCAAATCAGAGACTGATCTTCGATTTTTGATCAATGAAGATCAATTTATTCCATGCAATTTTTGACCACACAAGATTAAAATCGATCAATTTGATCATATACATGTGCTTTACTAAGTAAGCGTATTATATTGGGTCTCATTTCTTATTTCACGTAAAATTAAATTAATGAGATTTTAAAACTTATTGAATAAAAATGTTTCGTGTCATGAAATTTTAAGAGACCAACATCAAAATAACATAAACACATGTGTACCTTCGCTCTGACCATGCACTAATTTTTAATCAGCCCCCAATCTGCCGGCTGCACATGTATGTATCGTGTACATGTAGATGTAGAAGAGATATTCTGGAAGAATCTAAAATGCCTATATAACGATCAAATAAATAAATGAATGAATGAATGAATGAATAAATAAATAAATAAATAAATAAATAATCTGTGCCTCCAGATTGAACATATTCACCTCTGTTTTCATCTCTTTATTAAATTTAAAAATGCATAAAATTTCTAATTTTCGAACAAATTTTCAAATATCTTGACAGAGACCAGAAAATCGAACATTTAAAAATGAAAAAAAAATAAATGTCTTTGAGAAAGAAAAAACAAAAATAGCTATATGAAAGGTCATCTTTAAAAAGAAAATGTCGTCCTCTTGACCAGTTGACGGAGTGAAACCGTGCGAATCAAACTTTTCTAACCTGCAGGAAATATTTTTTATCCCGATTTTTTTTTCCATCCATTAAGAACTATTTCTTATTATTAAAAAAAAACATCACCGACCTCTCTGCCCAAATATCTTGGAGTCGGGAGAAGGCGGCGATGAATCTTTTTAAAAGATAGACTTATTTTCTTTTTATGTACAGTACATAAATAAAATTTCATTTATCTTGCTTACAGATAAATTATACATGTACTATTTTCATAGATTGGTAGAAAACATTTGCTTAATATACGCGGAAGTGTCAACATTTTCACAACCGTATTGTAGTAAATGAGAACAGCGTAATTTTTGTCACTAGCAGAACATTTAAAGAAATATGAAAATGTCGTAATGATAATTTATAATTAAAAGAAAGAAATAATTGAAGGTTTTTACAGCCCTCAGTTCTTCTTTAGCCCTTCCCAGCTTAAGAACAAAGACCACAATAATTATCAGTAAATCTCAGCATCGACAGCACATCAACAGTATTCATCAGTGTTTATCAGACTCCACAGTAAAGACGACAGTAATTATCAGTATTTATCAGAAACAACTAAAATTATCAGCAACGACAGTAATAATAACAGTAGATATCAGTATTTATCAGCAAGAACAGCACCGTATCAGTAATTATCAAACATTATCAGTAAAATTTGGGATTCTCAGCACATTTTTCGTCCAGTAGTGAAATAGTCCGTTTTCAATTACCTGGAAAAGAAATAATATGCAGCCATGCATATCCTCAAAAACGAAAATGAATTATTTGCCCATACCGCGTGCTACCCACCCCATCCCCCTCTTTGTTTCCTTGTCAAACTCAAACTTACTTTATTGAAGATTTAGAAGAAAAGCTGACTGCACATGAAGTTCTGTTTCTCTGCTGATTAAAATTGGTTCATTGTTGTCGACTTACTGTTTAAGTTAGCAAACTGTTGGTACACTTGTGAATGTAGGCATATCTGGATCAACGGGATTAGATACGGTTCAGTATACATAGCTCAAGTTTCTACCTGTGCACGTGTGTTGACAATACTTGATCGAAATTTTCAAATGTTTTAGAGTACATAACGGAAGTATAGAAAGACGTCAGTCTAGATAACGAGACTATGGCAAGAAATGTAAGTGTTTCTTAAAAAAAAAACTTGGATGAAAACGCATGCACGGACTAAGCTTCTTTTTAAAAAAACACAAAACAAAAAAGATTAAACTGGGCTTTATGTGTAAATTCCAGGTAACATATTTTACCTGCAGGTTTCAGTCAATAAAGCAAATGAAATAGGAAAATACTTTAAATAAAAATTAATTCTTACATATATCCAGATTTTTGTTGTTGTTGTTGTTGTTGTTTTATTACGTGCATTGAACTGAAAATTCCATGAGAAAATGTGGCGATCGAACATTTCGACAGTATGTTCTATTGACAATAACATCTTGAGTTGGTCAGAAGAGTGTAAACCAATACAAATTATTTATATATACATCGCTTTTATTTATTTTTTTTTTTTTCGAGTGATTGAGAGGCGTTTACATTTTAACATGTCCGCTTTCAATTGATAATTTAGTTCGTAATTTTTTTTGAAATGTTGTTGTTGCTATATCTGTAATCGTTTCTACCTAAAACTATTGCTTACATGAATAAAAATGATTTTAAGGGCTTTGTGTCGGAAAATAGAACAGAATTCTAATACATTTTTCAATTTGTCTTGGTTTCCGAGAAAGTCCATAGAGACAAGAATAGGGTAGATAAAAGCTATAGAAATAAACAAAGTATTTAATTCACTTTTATTTATTATAAATTGTACACGAAAATATTACGATGCTGCATTTAATATGAAAAAAAAAATGTTAGTCAAGCACAGCCCGATCATGCATAGCGAATAAGGAATCGCCTCACACTCTGTCGAGTTGTTCTGAAGTCGTAACTAGTTTTGAGTAGTTTCCTTATATTAACAGATGTAAGTCCAGATGCATGGTATTTAATAATAATATTTTGAATCTCTAGGGTTATTTTCCATCCTTCTTTAACGGGCGCTGCGTCGAAAGAAATAAAAGAAAATTACTTACTGTATTTGGTCATTGCAAGATTCGGAATGCTTTCGGGGCGTGGCTTCCATAATTATTTTAAAAAATATTCATGAACGGTACGGTTCGCTTTGTGTACGGTACGGTACGCTTCCTGCACGGAACGGTTCGTTTTGTGCACGGTACGGCTCGCTTTGTGCATGGTACGGTAAGCTTCTTGCACGGTACGGTACACTTCCTGCACGGAATGGTACGGTTCGTTTCTGAGGTGTAGTAGCACCTTTTAGGGTCTGTACATATATCTAAGGGGAAAAACTGGCTACTACCTATGAGAGACAACTGTATTTGCACTCCTTCGATAACAGCATCCCATTCCTGCATTCATAGGAAAAAGATGCAAAATTATATATTTGAATCATGCATAAAAAAAAAAAATCATGCATTACATGATGACTCACTGCAATGATCCAATGTTTTGTTTGCTACTCTTTTTTCTTCTTCTGGTTTGGCTTAGTTTAATGGGTAAATTACTGCTCTCAGCTTTGAAAATTAATTTCATAAATGCAGCTTGCTTCACCTCCGATGCATGTAAAAGCATTGCATCTTATTTGTATTCTTTCTTTCATAGGGTGTCTTGCTAGATCTCTGTCGTTACATGTAGATAACTTTCACCCACATCCATGTAAAAAATATTCACTCTTTTATCTCCCATAAAGGGAGCAAGCTTATCATGTCCTTGACACTCTGTCAGCCAATAAGTCACAAATAAATTAAAAAAAAAATAACACTGACAAATTTTAAAATACCATTAACTTAATAATTTCTTCTACAAACACAATTTAAAACATTTGTTCATAACAAGAGTTCACACGTACAATGTACCTAAAAATATATCCTGCATCGAGAGAAGGAAATAGGATGTGCCAGAGACAACAAATGCTGAATTACTGATATACACCTGCATTCTAAATTATCACTTGATAATTGGTAAGTGATATTGATGAATGTTTTGCAGACAAAATGTCTCCTTTTATGAATTATTATATGTTCAGAGCATTGAAATCTTTAAACTTAAATTTGATGTAAAATTAAGATGCAATATACAAAAATGATGCATTCCTTTCTTAAGGAGGAATTCTTGTCTGGTTTCTGACTAGATGAAATATTCAAAGTATATTTGGTTATATGTTTTTATAATAAAATGTAAGAGATTTAAAAGATCATATTTTTTCTTTCTTCATCATAATTGTACAACTTTAAAAAGAAATGGTAAACTGAGTTTGAAATCTAGCAGGGACTATATTTTGGCGGAACGGCGGCGTATGAAAATATTTCCTTTTCTGCTTCTCAAACTTACTACAAAACAATGAATTTAGTTAAAATATTTAAATAATCAAAGACTAAAAGAGAATTTTAAATGTAAGTAAAATAAAAAATAATGGACTGAAGTTTTAAAATATATATGAAATTAATATGATTTTTCAAACACACTACAATTTTGTTAACTTTTAAAATTTTCCGATTTAATTACAGATTTGAGCCAAAAATCCGTAAAAAGTGTTTTTTCTCTCTTAGAAAACGGTCAAACCTTTTTTTGTTTTTGTTTGTTTGTTTGTTGTTTAACGTCCCTCTCGAGAATTTTTCACTCATATGGAGACGCCACCACTTGCCGGTGGAGAGCTGCAAATTTTGTCCTATACTCGGCACTTACGGCCATTGAGCAGTGAGGGATCTTTTTCGTGCCAGCACCTACTGCGACACGGGACCTCGGTTAATACGGTCTCATCCGAAGGACCGGTCTCCACGTCCCACAGTGGGATTCGAACCCGCGACGTAAGGATCAACTCCTTACTCCGCGACTCTAGAGCAGACGCTCTCACCACTGCGCCACGCAGGCGACTTTTTGTTTTTGTAACAATTTATATGTTTATATGACTACTTTACCACATGTGAAAATAAGAAAAATCTAAATAAACGAAGCATATCAAAATTACTAACATATCCTAAAAATCTAAGAAAAATAGAGAAAATTTGGATTAGCCAATATCTTTTTCAGTTAAATTATTTCTGTCAATTTGATAATATCATCTTATAGACCTTATATGGTTATATCTTTTTATACAAGAAGAAAAACATTTAATCTTTTGCAATAGAAGCATGCATTGCGTGATTGGCAACAGTATTTTTTTTATTCCTAAGGTCAAGAAAAAAGATAATGAACTTGACCTGACCTTGCTTTTAAAATAAAACTGTCAAATTAAGTCTTATTGATACCATTACTTAATAATAATGTCTTCTTGAATCTATGAAAATTTCATTAATTTTTAAATATAAGAAATATGAGAAGAATCCCTTCTTAATTCATGCACTGACACAAACCCGAAATGTTTGAATCCTAAAAGCGCTGTTACTTTTTATTGCAAATATGTGCTGGTTAAGGATGCATGCTTAAAATAGAAATAGTGAATAGGCATGATCGAACTCATAAAAGTCACCATTTCATACATATTTCTGGCAAAGCGTTGTAACATTTTTTTTAAGCTTAATTTGTATTGCTTCAGCATAATTGACCATCACATTGACAATTATTTTTTATGATCTCATTTCATCTCATTTTTATCTTTAACTGCGTATGACACCTAGCCCACCGAATATTATACAATTCAATTTTCCTTAACACCATTAGTTTAGAGGATATTTAACACTGTGTCAGGATCTGCATATAAGTGAATCAAAGATTATACCTTCAGAAGGATATAGAGCTAAAATCATGCGTTTTTTATGTTTATATTTTCCAAAAACGTCTGGTGTTGACTCGTTGTTATCACATGTTAATGTTTATTTTTTTTTTTTTTTTTGACACCAGAAAAATTAGACAGCTTAATAAGAAATGTAACACTGTTTATGTCATTTTTTTTTAAAGAATGATATCTTGAACGTCAAGAAAATGAAAAAAATATATATATTGATTTTTTTTATCCATACATATAACATTCATACATATCAACACCAAAGAACTAAAAAGAATATGGATGATAAAATTTCAGGTAACAATGTATATATATGTGTTTCTTTTGCACATAATATGCTTTCAGTTAATGACACAAATTCAAAGAGTCAATTCCTGAATATTAGAAATAAATTATCTATAATGAAGTCTACAATATTCATTATCTGAACTTCCCAACATTTCATTTTTAATGTTTTCAAAAAGTTGCATACGTTTGAGACTTTACATCATCTGTCTCTGTTGTTTTCAGTACCTCTATATTTATTCTAACAGTCCCTGTATTCTTTTTATCCGTACGTCGTTGTATGTGTAGAGAAATTGCGCTGTCCATATTCTGCTGATCGTTTCCAGCCAAGGCAAGAGGTATGCCTGTCTGTACTAAACCACTTTGGGGCATGCATTCTAAAATCGTTTGTCTTTACCAAGGTTTCCTTAGTATAGTGGATAATAATGATTCTTGTTAGAATAAACAATAAAAAGAATACGATTCCTGTTGTTGTTATTATTACCATTTTCATAAATGTTGAGAGGGAAGTACCAATTCTAGGCTTGAGTGACAAATCCCATTCCGTGAAATATGTTGAATTTTCTGTATTAGCTAAATGTTTTGCATGTTATGTCACACTTAAACGATTTTCTTAATAATTGCATTACTTAATTGTTCAATAATTCCAGCAAGAAAAACATAGCGTTATTGAACACGATTGTACTAAAATTCAAATGAAGCATTTAATCGATGCTATTGTTGAAAACATTAGTATAAGTTCAACTTGTATGCCACAGAAACATAATTAACATAATTTAAACCATTAAATATATTGCAGTTCTCAGAGTTAGCGAAGCTAGTCAAAAATCTTTCTGACAATTGTCCTGTAAATATTCAAAATTCACCAGACAATTAAAAAAATTACCGGACATTAATGTTTTAATTAAAAAAAACAGAAAAATAATGGAAAAAAGATTTTCACATTACAGTAATTTATTCTGTTTCCATTTCCATTTCATATAAAGTTTGTGCAATTAAATTGTTATTGTAGTCTTCTGTCTGTTCACTGTCTGATTCACTGTCCATCTCATTTTCATAGTTATCTTCAGTCTCAGGTTCCAATTCAATAGCTGTGTTCTCAGCAGTATCTGTGTTCTGGGTCTCTGTGGCTGTCACTTCTGTGGTACTGGCTTCTGTGTTTTGTTCTTTCTTATCTTTCGATCTTACATAACTAAATCTCCTAGGCTGCTTGCTTGATGTCTATAAAAAATATTTATTACATGTTTAACTCCAAACCTATAGAACAAAAAAAAAAAATTAAACAATAATAGTTGTGATATTTACCATCCATTTATTAATTGCTAATGTTGGATCAAAGTCCAAAATATCAGCGGACTCCAGCTGAATAACCATGCACTCATCAAGGTGCATGTTGCTCAAACGCTGCCTCCTGTTTGTCTTTGTCATTTTCATGTGATTGAAGGAAGCCTCGTTGACAACAGAAGTAGCAGGAAGTGTACGTAGTAAATCCATAACGGTTAAAATGTCCTAAACACCCTTGTCAGAAAAACAATTCCAAACGTGTCCACTTAACAGTGGTCACCTTATTTCCATACCTTAAATAATCAGACAGAAAGAAATTTTCACAGAAACACTGAACATTTGACACTGTTTATACAAAGTATAAGAGAAACATAAATTTTACATTGTAATATATTCATTGACTGTGCTACATACTTTTTCTGCATAAGTATTTTAAGCAAGGACCACTGGTCTTGCAAATCATCTATGTGTACACCTTGCTGTGTTAAAGTGCCCTAAAACCGATTGATGACAGCATCGACATGATCACACCCATAGTCTGAAATGAGTTACGTAAGGTATGTTCTGTCTGTTTATCTTATGTTAGAGTGCATTGTGCAAGAGGGGGTTACAGGCTAGTGGATTGTCCCAGAGTGGGTTATGAACAGGTAAAGCTAAAGCATATGGACATGCACAAAATAGATAGGAAAAGTGCCAGTACAACCACACCTCAGCCATATATATGATAATGATTAGAACTTACATATCTGGTATTTTCTGAAATATAATTCACAACAAATATATTTTACAAACATCATAAATCATTTTGCTGTTTAAATTTGCTAATATTAAGAGTTTAATTATTATTACCTTTCAAATCCTCCAATGGCCAGTTTCTAAAATTTGCAATTTCTGTGAATTTTACTTCATGTCCAAGATCTGCAAATCGAACACTAATTGCTTTAGTCATGTCCATGACCATTTTCTTAATTAAAGAGCTGCTGTTAATGTATCCTAAAACAGTTAATGCCACGCCAGCAACTTCCGTTGTTTTTTCCAAGTTAAACAGTGCTTCACTCTTCCTACATATAAAGTGTAATTATATTAAAAATATCTTGAGACAAACAAATTTTTGAAGTAACTTTTCATTCTTCTCTTTTAGCATATATACTGTTGGTGTTATAGATATGGATAACAATATCAAAGAACTAACTTCTCATTCAGATATTGTAGATGGAGGAGAGTGGATAGTACCATCAAATGCACATCAGCTAGAGTTACATCTCTGGTTTGAAGGAAGAGGGACAGTTTTACCAATGGATTCAAAACATCCTACAACCACTACTGGCCTTAAAAATTACTGATAGTGCCACTTTTTACTGATAATTTCTGATATTTACTGATATTATACTGTTGGTACTGAGAATTTCTGATATTTGCTGATATTTTTACTGTTGTTACTGATAATTGCTGTTGGTTCTGATAATTACTGATATTTACTGTCGTTTTTACTGTGGGTTCTGATAATTACTGATATTTGCTGAGAGTTACTGTTGGTACTGAGAATTGCTGATAATTACTGAGATTATTTCTAAGTTCATGAGATGTAAAATTTAAAAGAGACTGGGGGTTTATGGATTAAATAAATTAAAGAAGTTAATTTTATTTTAGAATATATTCTTTATATCTTTTTTTTTTTTTACCCGTAGTTATTTAGAATTTGTAACTTGAATGACAGGAAGGCAAGCACAGTATACATTTTGTCATAAAAATTATTTTAAAAGTAATTATATATATGAAAAAAACTTTAATTTCTCTTTCTGTAAGAAGATTCAACCTACCCCTCCCCCCCCTTCCATTCATCCTGTTCCTTAGTTCCTACGGACTTACGTGTATTATTTCAATTGATGACTAGTAAGTCTAAAAAAGACGTTATAAATCAGTTTCTTATTATAAAACCATTATTTTTTCAAGTTAATTGTATTCACATTTAATCCATACTTATAGTGCGGTGATGTTGGACATGGAGATCGGTCCTTCGGATGGGACTGTATAAACCGCGGTCTTCTGTCAAAGTAGGTGCTAGCACAAAAAAGATTCCTCGGTGATCAAATAGTGCAGAGTCATGAAAAAGATCCCTCTCTGCTCTTTGTTTATAAGTGCAGAGTACAGATCGAAATTAGCAGGAGAAAGATTTCTCATAAGTAAAAAAAAAAATGCCGCCGAGTATACATGTCAAAAGTTGAACACGGAAGGTCCTGCCACTGATTTATGGACATACACATGCACATGTAAGTGCAGCGTACAGGTCGGAATTCGCAGCTTTTAATAGGTAAATAATAGCGTCCCAATATGAGTGAAATGTTATCTAAAGAACGCATGAAAAAAAAATTTAAACCGTTCATTTTTAATGCCATATAAAGTACTGTTACAGTAGTTATTTGTTTCAGAAAATTCTTGATCCGCCGCTCCTAAGTGTTATAAGAGATTGGATCAAAGTAAGTCAATATCAATACACCACCAACCCGTTTACACATTGTAATGTTTTGAACATTTTCTACAGCATTTCAGATTTTCATTGGAAACATGTAACAAGTAGTTCAAAACCTTTACTTTAAAAAACACATACCGTATAATAATGTTTCTCGAATACATTGATCATGATTCCATTTGTGTTGTCAACAATATTTTTTTTAAAAATAGAGATTTTTCATGTACTGTCGGTAAAAACAATCAATGGGGGAAAAAATAAATGTTCGATACACATAAAACCTCAGCGAAATTATTTTATATCCTTCGATAAATTAACACAATTCATATATAATATTTACTGAACATGTCCAGAGACATGTGTTTGTTGGATATCTTAAAACGGGCTAATTACACGAAGAAACTTAAGTTTGCAGCAAATAAGTTTTGAATGGGGGGGGGGGGGGGCACACGCGATCTACATGTATAATCATCCTGAAAATGACGCATTAGAACTTTTTCGAACAGAATTTGTTTCTGCAAATAGCACTTCCTTAATCAATAATGTGTCTTATTTAGGACTGAGTCTCTTCAGTGGAAAAATATTTCGAAGATTTTTGCAGAAGGGTAGACTTTTACATGTGTAAATGAGGACATACTGTACAAGTAGAATGCACACGGAAGTTACACTGTGTATAGTTGATTTGTAAAGAATCTGAAATATTTTTATACAAAGTTTAGCGTCTTGTTGGAGTTAATTGAAACAAGCCAAGGATTATGCAAGGATTTGGCTACAAATAAAGTTTATTTATTAAACTTGAAAATGAAATCGTATTTTCACAATGTCATGTAACATATAATCAGCATGTTTTATATCAGTATGAATTATTTCTAACTTAATTCACAATCTATCCCTCATTAACAGTTACTGTGACTTATTTTCCTGTTGCACTTGGCTCATTAAATTTATCAGAATTATATTAAAATAAGATTTGGTTTACATGAAAAAGTTCAAAATCCTCTTCAATTTACCACAAAAATATTATTAATCATCCCACATGTTGCAAGTATATTTTATCTGATTACTGTTGAACACAGTGACGGGGTCCTACGACTTCTATGGGTATTGTACACAAACGGAAGCGCTGTGATGTACACTGTACGGTAGCGAGAAAATAACACAATAGGTGTCCCTGCTGTATATATACATGTATGACACGCCGAGTGAGAGAGAAGGGCACCCGGCGGCCGGGACTTGCCGGATATCACAAACAGTCAGTTACGCAACAATTAATTAAGTGACAGGTGGATTAAAAAATGTATCTCTCTCTGTTATACATGTATATCTCACATTTCGTTCATTTGCGTGAAAAGAACATAAAGACAACAATTACTGTACATGAAAAATAAAGAATTTAAATGTATCAAAATATGATGCTACATGTATCAACACGAATTCTTGTAAACTAGAACATTTAAGCTATAATTGTGGGGTGGGGGAGGGATTACTTCTATTTTTATATTTCCGGCTAAGATTGATGAGTGATGAGTAAAACTCATAAATTAAAAGGATTAGGACCGCTGAAATATGAAGTTCGACAAGTTGCATTTTTTTTTTATACATACCGGACCCTGGTTTGGTTAAAATTAAATTATTTACCCTATACCACGAAGTAGACTGTTACACGGATAAACATTTTCTTTCATTCATTTATCTGTTTATATGTAATGAATTTATTTCTTTTGGAAAGAGGCATTCTTAATTCCTCGAGGTTGGGTACATGTCATTGTGCATTCTACATTTAAGGCAGAAAAAAGGGGGGATATAATAAGCAGATTCTTAACATGAATATTATTACAGGGTGACATTTTTTCGGTTTAAAAAAAATTATCAAATGATATTATTTAACATTACATCTGAGAAATGTTCTATTATTTAGACATATTTACTTAAGATCAAGGTATCGACTCAATGAAGACGTAGTTTAAGAATAATGCCGGGACCAGCACACATCTGTTGCATGTAATGGACTACATGTAACTGGAAGGAAATTTTAGAATTCTATTTTAAAACAATTTGCATCAGGCACCGTTGTGATTAGTGAAAATAAATACTTATCATTTGTATATATTAATTTTCTAAGACTTGCAAGTAGTCTTGAATATTTTCAAAATGAAAAAAAAGATTGGGATATTGTCTTTTTCTCTAAATTTATTTCTGTAATCATAGTTCTTTCAATAGTGAGCTTTAGATATAAATAACATCAGCTGATGTTTGTTGTTTGAATTTAAATTAAAAAAAAAAACGTTTAACACGCCCGTGGGAAGCGAGAAAGAGGGCGTGACGTCCAAATAATTTTACTGCAATACTTCCGTCAGGTTCATTTAAACAGTAATGTGTGTGTCTCAAAAATGTCTTTTTTTTTCATTTTGTATTTATTATTTTCCATTTTTTTTAAATTAAGTAATCCTTTATTTATTTCATTTTTTCTTTGGGGGGGGGGGGGTCTCAAGAAATTCTGAAACCGCTTACAACAGAACTTTTTTATGTACAACAACTGCTGTCAGTATTGAAAAAAAATGAGAACAAGCTTTAAAGGATTTCTTAATTACATTTATAACCATTATTGAAACAGCTTGAGTTTAAAAAAGTCTTTTAAAAGTTTCATATACCAGTTTTTTTTTTCTAAAGTCATGTTTTAAAATAAGAATGATTCCTAACGATTTTTGACGGATTTTCTTTCCTCATTCTTCCTTTCAACCAATTCCCCTCCCTTTCCAGTCAGTGTTAGTTTTGTTTTTACATCTTCTGGGTTCAGAAAAAATAATCTCAGTAATTATCAGCAATTCTCAGTACCAACAGTAACTCTCAGCAAATATCAGTAATTATCAGAACCCACAGTAAAAACGACAGTAAATATCAGTAATTATCAGACCCAACAGCAATTATCAGTAACAACAGTAAAAATATCAGTAAATATCAGAAATTCTCAGTACCAACAGTATAATATCAGTAAATATCAGAAATTATCAGTAAAAAGTGGCACTATCAGTAATTATTTAGGCCAGTAGTGAACCAACAAAACATATTTACTGAAAATTTTCAAATTGTTATTATGCTAGTATAGATAATAAATAACAGATTATCTGAAATACTACTTTAAATTTAAGTATGTACACTACAATATACCAGTAACACTGTGGCATAAACAATCACTTGAAGGTTGCACATGATTTTAACCAGACCCTCTGCTTTTGGGTTGGTATGGGACTCGTTCTGCAGATGAGAAACATATCCAGGAAAACTTGAAAACAGTGGCATTAATGCTCGCTGCATGTGTGGCATCCAGCGGCTGCTTGAAACTCTGTGAGGAAGTGTGCCCTTCGCGTTCATCACCGCGTTCATCACCTTATTTAAAATATCAATTTATATTTTAGTTTTCAGTTTTCAATTCTCAAGATTTGGATATTTAAAAACCATTTAAAAAAAAATACCTCAAAGGTGTGTTTTAAATTACTGCGTTGTTTTGGGATCCTTTTATAAGTAAAATATTCCAAGGTGTAGGGTAGATAGTCGCTCATACTTTTTATCTGCTTTGACCATGTCGAGAAAAGAGAGTTTTAATCTATGAGCCAAACAATGACAGGCCAACAATTCTGGAAAATCCTTTTGCAGCAGCGTCACCAGGCTTCCTTTCTTACCTGTCTAAAATTGTTAATCATGTTTTATTTCTGGTGAAAAAGAAGTTATTTTTCTATGGTGTTGCTGATTAGTGACAAGAAAATTTACCATATTTGCTGCTCCGTCACATCCAAAACCAATAAATGAGATGTCCTGATTCAGTTCATGCTTCTTCGAAATAGGGGTAACAAATGTATACAAGTCAGCAGAAGAAGTTGAGACTTGCTCTCCAATTGTCAGGAATTTTGTAACAACATCACCTTGAACACAAACCCTTACAAAAGTGTCTCCTGTTCCATTGTGGCTTCATCTGTAGACCAATCCATTGTAAGGCTAAACAAGAGGCCCATGGGCCACATCGCTCACCTGAGCACATTGGCAAGGGGAAAAAAAACAAAAATCAGTACAGTATTGAAAAGTTTACAGGGAGGCGGGTGTTGAATTTTAAACTACCTGATGATGCTTTCATATCAATATAAAAAATGGCTTTGTTGTTCTTGAGCAGAAGATTTTTTTCCCATATATTCATTTGTAAAAAATTGATCCCCCATTGTGGCCCCACCCTACCCCCGGGGGTACTGATTTGAACAAACTTGAATCTACACTACCTGAGGATGCTTCCATATAAATATGACCAATCATGGCTTTGCTGTTCTTAAGAAGAAGATTTTTAAAGATATTTTCAGATAGATGTCTATGTAAAACTTTGATCCCCCATTGTGGCCCCACCCTACCCCCGGGGATCATGATTTGAACAAATTTGAATCTACACTACCTGAGGATATTTCCATAAAAATATGACCAATCATGGCCTTGTTGTTCTTAAGAAGAAGATTTTTAAAGATATTTTCCTATATATTTCTGTGTAAAACTTGGATCCCCCATTGTGGCCCCACCCTACCCCGGGGGTCATGATTTGAACAAACTTGAATCTACACTACCTGAGGATGCTTCCATAAAAATATGACCAATCATGGCTTTGCTGTTCTTAAGAAGAAGATTTTTAGAGATTTTTCCTATATATTTCTATATAAAACTTGGATCCCCCATTGTGGCCCCACCCTACCCCCAGGGGTCATGATTTGAACAAACTTGAATCTACCCTACCTGAGGATGTTTCCACATAAGTTTCATCTTTCCTGGCCCAGTGGTTCTTGAGAAGAAGATTTTTAAATGATGCTATTATTTTTTCACTAATTCCTAATCATCTCCCCTTAAAAGAGGGCGTGGCCCTTCATTTGAACAAACTTGGATCCCCTTTACCCAAGTATGCTTTGTGGCAAGTTTGGTTGAATTTGGCCCAGTGGTTCTTGAGAAGAAAATGAAAATGTGAAAAGTTTACAACAACAACGACAACGACAACGACACCAACGACGACAGACAACGGACAAATTTTGATCAGAAAAGCTCACTTGAGCCTTTGGCTCAGGTGAGCTAAAAACTTTGCCCTCTTTACTGACTGTAAAATGCTCTCTCGTTCTACATCAGCAATATTCTCCATGAAACAATTAGCTGCTTTACAATTATTGTATGTCTCGCCACTGTCAAGGATACCCTCAGACAATATCTAACTTGTTAATCCATACAAAATCACTAATAGGTCTTTTACCTGTAATTATCCCGTGTATGTTTCGAAAATAGGGTTCCAAAGTTTTTCGTTTGTGTTCATTCAGAGCCAATAACGTTTTCTTTGCAGGCTTTTCCTGTGGATTTCTTTTTGCAGTCTCAAAATCCGCTGCATCTCTGTGATATGTGGATTTCTCATGATCTGTCAGAGCACTCGTTCTGAAATTGTTTGAACCTTTTACAAAATTAATGGGGTACTTGGTTGTACCCCTCCCCGACTCCTCGTAGGCAATGCAAACTTTGCAGAACATAAGATATCCGTCATATTCGAGCCAGTTCCATTCATTCAGCCATATTTTGTTGAATTTTCTCTCCCTTTGGCTTCTTTATCAACATTTTTTTCTTCTTCAGCTTTTCTTTTAGCACTTGTTTCTGCCGATGGCGTCCACTTAATCGGCCACATTTTTTTTTTAAAACTCAAATAGGAAATCTTCTTACATGTGTAAAAGAAGAGTTCGCAAATCCGGATTGAAAAAAAAGCTACATAAATAAACGTTTTAATTTATTTATTGGCTTTTATTAAAATAATTATCAATTTTTATTATTAAAATGACAATTGCATAAAATGATTTTGTTTATTTCAATACAACCTGTAAAAAAAAAAACTGTCGGACATTTTGACCGAGGAAATTTGGATTTTACCGGCCCCATCAAAAACTTACTGGGGATGCCCGGTGGACCAGTGCGTTTCGGAAACTCTGAGTTCTATATGAAAGAACTATATATGGTTTGGGCCATTTTAAGCCCCCATTCAGAAAATGTTCATATTTACAATGGGGAGTTAAAAGGCAAGTATGTTACTTAAAAAATATATTTCTTCAGGCATTTCGTTGCCTTGGAAACCGTCGTCAAAACACATACCTTCAGACCTAAAAATCTGGCATCTATTGTCATTTAACCAATCTTTAATTTTGATACCAACTATGATGTCTTCAGTAAATGTCTATATATATACCTTGGAATATGTCAAAGTGACTGTTTTACCAAGGAAATATATTTTAGATTGATCAGGCATTCCGTTGCCATGGTAACTATCTTTAAAAACCTTTTTTTATACCTTAAAATCTGGCTTTTATTGACATTAAAGAAAACTTTAATTTTGGTAGCATCTATAATATATTCTGTGAAGGTCTATATTTATACTTTGGGATATGCTAAGGTGACTGTATTACTAAGGAAATAGATCTATATTTTAGATTGAAAAGCCATTCCGTTGCCATGGACACCATCTTTAAAAACGTATACCTTCAGACCTGAAAATCTAGCTTCTATTGTCATTTAACAAACCTTTAATTGTGGTTGCATCTATAATTTTTTCAGTAAATGTCTATATTTATACTTTGGGATATGTTAACGTAAGTGTACTGCTGAGAAAACATATTTTAAATTATTCAGACATCCCATTGCCATGGAAACCACCTTTTAAAAAACGATACCTTCAGCAAATCTAGCAATTATTGCCATTCAATCAAACTCTTACTGTCATAAAAACAATCGTTAATTTTGATACAGTCTCTATTTTCCTCGTTCCGATTTTTTTGTTAAACTTTACATCTTTTTAGTAAAATGAAAAACATATTTAAATATTTTAACGAAAACTATTTTTTGAGGGGGGGGGGGGTCATTACAGGAATCAACATGTCCGTCTGACCATTAGTCTGTCCGTCAATGCAGTCATTTCCGACAATAACTTTGTAACTGAAGAAACATTAGAAGCTAGTACGGTATTCTACATGTACATGTATATATACATAGGATTTATGACCTAAATTAAGCTCTAACTTTGATTCAAGGTCAAGTTCAATGTCACTGGCATTATATTTTCCCTCACTTTGTTCGTCCGAATATAAATTAATTATACTTTACAGATAACAAACAAGCATATATGTAGGAATGCTGCTCGCTAGAACATTTTATTTCATACACACACACATATTTAAATATATACACTACTCTTATGTTCATTCATAATATTTCATTCATAGTTTTATCACTCCCTTTGAAATCGTTAATTTTCAAGCCTTTAACTTCTCTTTACCTATCTAATTTACTAGCCCTTGAATTACCTTGCTTTCTAGCGAGCGCTAGAATGACTCGTTCTGCACGCTTCGACTATTTATATTACATGACCACGTGACAACCCTCAAATCGAATACTCTCCAAGAATAATAATAAAAAACATTGACTAATTTGTGTTGAATTCATAACTTTACACTTAAAAAGTTGGACGGATTCCCTTGCTTCAATAAAGGTGAAGGTGGCTCATGAACATAACCCATGGTCATCTGAAAAATTCAAGTCACTGGGAGAAAAAAACTACGAGAAATGCAATTTATTGTTTTATATGTTATCATTTAAAAGAGGAAATCAATAAGACCATCATTCAGCATTGTATTGTATGATCATATTTGAGTTGCAGAAATAAGAAGTCAATCAAACAGTCATTTTAAATACATATATTTTTTGTAATATGTATTTTGCATCTTCTATTTTAAAGATATACATAGAACACTTTTTAAAGGCTTGTGCGCATTTTCATTTAGAGTTGTTACGGATCTCACTTTCGAATGATGGGTAGCAAAGAATTCATTATATCTTTAAATTGCTGTTTGGTTATACCAGTAAGAGTGAATTGGTTCTCAGAAGCTAACAGAGCGTGTCCCTCAGGCATGTGTGAAACTTCTTGAGCACCAGTACAATTTAGGAGTGGACTATTTTTCAGCTAGAGAAAAAGACTTTGGGCTACTGAATGTTATCTTGGTTAAATGGTCGAGAAAACCAAACTTTGTCTTGGGTTGACCAATCGTGTTGTGCTAGAGATGTACAATATTTCGGTGCCTGAACAATCTCTTGTTTAACATATCGTCTGAATTTTTTGTGCCTCTAGTTCAGCTGCATCGTCGATGGCATAAACTCTTTTTGCCATCTGGAAAAAAAGAAGACAAATTAAAGATTCTGATACAACAAAACTTGTATTAAAGATAATAATTTCGCCTTTCTTTTGTTGAACTACCCATTGTTTTAGGAAATTTTGAATCTGTGTTTGCGCCAGATATCGGGTGATCGTGTAAGAATTTCGTATAATATTTTGTAAAAAAAAAAAAATAAAAAAATAAATAAATAAATAAAAGTAAAACAAAAAAAAACAAAAAAAACAAAAAAAAAAAAAAAAAAAAAAACAAAACAAAAAAAAAAAAAAAAAAACAAAACAAAACAAAACAAAAACAAAAAAAAAAACAAAACAAAACAAAACAATAAGGCCTGATTGCAATTATGACTTTAAAAAATATACTGAACATAAGAAATGTAGAAGAAAACAATGCAAATACAATAGAATACAAATACTAGTAACTGACAATATTCAAGAGATAAGAGATATACAGATTCAATAAATAGATGTTTATTGTCCCTTTAGATGATTTTCCATTTATGTCGAGATGCCACCACTTGTCGGTGGAGGGCTAAAAATTTAGTACTCGGCACTTAACCTTTTACCAGTGAGGGTTCTATTTTGTGCCGGCACCTACTGCGACACGGGTCCTCGGTTTCTACGGTCTCATCCGTTTCCAATTCCGCAGTGAGATTCGAACCCGCGATGTAAGGATCTCTTTACTCTGCGACTCTAGAGCAAATGCTCTAACCACTGCACCACGCCAACACAGATTAGAATGTGTAACCATGGAAAAAAATTGACTTAACTGCGATGGGGTGGTGGTCAATGAATATTTCTAATAGCAACTTTTCGGGCTTTTCCAACAAGCGGTGAAACAATCTTGACTGTGTTACAAAGGTGTCCATAACACACACCCTTTTTTTTTAATTAAATAACACTCAAATAAATGCATAGGCGTCGGAAGCAAATTGAAAGTGTGTGTGTGTGGGGGGGGGGGGGGGCTGGGCTAATTAAAGAGAGAAAAAAATCAAACCTGAAAAAAACTTGTCAAGCCAAAAAAAAAAAAAAAATGTCCAGACCCAGGGAGGGGGGGGGGATCGAACTTCTTTCAGTACCTTTTTTTTTCAAACGTTACCACTTACCCTTCTTTGATTACACTGTAATGTGCCTGTTGAAAGGGGGGGGGGTAAACCTACGCCCCAATGTTCAATGCCTATATTATGTCCACCTTTGCAAAAAAGTGGGGGCGGGGGGGGGGGCTAAGCCCCCTAGTACCCCCCCCCCCCCCCGGTTCTGACGCGTTTGAAATGTAGGGAGACTTCCTATCAGTAGAGTCTGGAAAAGGAACAATCATCTCCGTCTATCCAACTTTTCTTTAATAAACAGTATTTGCGACTATATAAAGAATATTTTTTTTTTTTTTTAATGAACGAAAAAACTAACAATGGGTGAGGAAAATCATTAGATGTGTTCTATTGAGAGCTTCCGGAAAGGCCTGAGATTTACACGTTAAAATAACAAAAAAAATGTGTTTGGAGAAAGGGGGAGGCAGGTCCTTCCAGATACTACTGCCTGGCCTGTGTTTGTTATATTTTAGTTAATGAATGAATTAATAAAGAAAAAAAAAAAGAAATTAAATTAATGAATTATTGGAATTTTCAAATGTGATGCATGTTTATTGTTTTGTAGCACACAATAAAATAAAATATTGACTAAGAAAATAATTATTTTATTTTATTTTTGTAAAAATAAATAGATAAATTAGGCCTATGCATTAAAATTTAATCATAATGAAATATATATATTATTTCTGTCGCCTATTCGTATTCAAGATTTAAAGAAATATTACTTTAGTATTTTTTTAAAATTAATAATGCCCCCAACTTCCTTGATTAATATTTAATTTTTAGGGAAAAAAATAGGACATTTTTACACGTATGGTTGGCCGTACATTTGTTGCTTGTAAAAAGAAAAAAAAATTACAACATTTTACATACACAATGATCGTATTTCTAAATGATATAATAATTTTAAATTGTATACTGTACATACCTCTCCTTTGAAGTATATTCTTCTACAGCAGACTAAAGGGTTCAACGATTCGAAGATCAGACTCTATCCTCCTGATCCTTGTGATCCGCACCCGTACACATCAACAGATCTATGTATCTTGGAATAACGATCGCGATAAAAAAAAATATTCTTCCTTACAAAAATGTTTCAAGAACAGATAGTTATTAATGTTGGTATACATAGATGAAGCAATTATAGACGCCGCTACTTCGAATAAATCCTATAATAACGTCGTCGCTCCGTGCATGGTTGTGACGTCACATGATAGTCAGAACTTTAGTCAAATTTAAATCAAGGTTTTTTAATGGTTTGAACAAGATCAATTTTTTGCATGCAGACTTTTTTTGAAAATATCTTTTACATGTGCAAATATCTTTCTTGTTTAAGGCGTCGCACATATATAAATCGCCACTAACGATGTCAAAAATGCCCCTTTTTGACGTTTTCTTGTATACTAAGGTACTTTGAAACTTTAATTCCCTGTATATTACTTGAGTTAATATATCAATATAACGATAAAAGGAAAATATAAATTCTATTCTTTCATACAATATGAATTTCATTTAGGTTCATTGGCGTTTAAATTTTTACAACAACGGGGGCAAAATATGAAGGAAACCATATATAGTTCTTTCAAAGGGGTTTACCTAAGGTATTGACACAGCCACTACGGTAGTCACAATAATCTGCCTTACAAAAGCATTCGTCTTGACAAAATTTTCCAAATCCCGGGTAACGACACCTTTGCGAGCAATTCTTGCCAAAATATCCAGGAAGACATTCTAAAATACAATGATAAAGTAACATGATTACACAGAGAAGAATTTTTCGAGGGGGAATTAGTATCCTGGGTGAAAGTCTTTAATTTTAGATACTTAAGTAAAATAAGCAGAGAATAATAACAACCAAACCTGGTATATTGAAAAAAAAAGACAAAATTTTCCGGAGGGGTATATTCATTAAAGTACAGAATTGTGTTGAAAAATTGGTCAATATTAATCAATGATATTTAAAAAATGTAATTTCTTACCTTTGCAAACGTTTGAATTCTCGTCGTAGAAATATCCGGGACATGCACAATACCCTAAAGTTACATCATTTCCACTGTTGAACAAAAAACATATTCTTAAAACGAAATGTATAGCTAAAAGGAGCAATGGAATTGTACGTTTTGTTTAAAAGTTTTCCTCCCTTTCATTCCCAAATATGGTACTTACAGATGACAATCAGCGGTTATGGCCAGTGAATTTACATTCAAAATGACAAATAACTGTATACTGAAGATTTCCATTTACCCTTCTCCAACTAATATATTTTCTCCGAAAAGAATACTTTGTTTAGTTTTGTAATAAAGATAATATATGCCTGAAGGGGGAAAATAAACGAAATCTACTCAGAAAACATATCTCGATAGGAATATATATATATATATATATATATATATATATATATATATATATATATATATATATATATATATATATATATATATATATATATAGATTCAATTAAGTTTGATTTCCTTTTTTGGAGGAAATATTGCCTTGGAATATTTTCTCTTTATGTGCATCGCTGATATATGTAGGGTCCTTATCTTATTCACATAGCAGGTATCAGATGCGAAAGAAGATTCCATTTAATATGTATGCGATAGCTATATCTTTATCTACATCATTTCTGAACCATCATTTGGAGCAACTAATGTGTCGTTCAAATTGATATGACTGCCGAAATACGTCTGAAATAAATTCGAATGGGCATTAAACAGAAATCATTCAATCAATGAAATTGATATGTTTATTTTATTTCTCTCGGTCTATGCGAGGGTTGTCGCAGAAATACGCGAACTGTTTCAATATTTTTCGTTTCACTAATAATATAAAGTTAAAGAAAATGGCATACACCATGATCAAGATTTTTTGTTTACATAATTCACAGAAATCTCAATAAAATATCTCTATAAATAACATTTTTACTCCATCTTTGAACCTCTTTTAATATATCTATAAACCAGTGTTTGATATATGTATTTGTGTCGTTCTTTCGTTCCAACTCTTTTTCTGTATAAACAGGTGTAATATCCTGCTCCAAACAGTACTGAGTGATGATTTGAAGCCCGCATTGTCGCCCGACGTAGCTGTTTTTAACAATAATTAACTAATAGTGTTTGAACATATAGAGTGCAATGTCTTTTTTAAAATTATTTATGATGACGAAGTATTTTTTTTTTACACACAAATACTCTAAATCGCATAGTTTCTATGGATGTAATTTTTTTCACATTATATTTCCGTATAGCCTTGTGATAAAGAAAACATAGATGGCAATGCTGATTTTGAAAGTCAAGAAATTGCCGTGCGCTGACCACCGATATTTAACACACTTTAAATGATGCCTCTAAATGCATATGACATTCCAATCTTATAGTATTTGTTCAAAATGACGAACATATCATTTCCCAACATTGTGTCAAAAATGAATAATTTTGCAAAAGTAGTTTATGAAATACAGAAAAAGTGCGCGTTTTTCTGAGAAAACTCACGTATGTTTCTTTTTTTCCCCCTTTTTAAGGCTAGATGTTACATTTTGTAACAGTAATGGCTCGAGCACGTAACAATGAAATGCATTTAATATACTTAGTATCCAACATTATTATTTCCTTTTGAAATTTGAAACTTCTTTTTTAAAAAAAATGCTTTGGACATGTACATTTTTTGATATCCTTGCATGAAGTTTGCAAGGGTCTGTACATGTATGTGAAGGACGAACGTTCAACGATGGAAAAAAAACCTTGAATATCTACACCCCTCCCCCCCCCCCACTCGAAAATATATACGTCAACATAGTAAATACCCCCATATATCCATATAAAGATGTAATATACAGAGAATGAACAGTTTTCAAGCTTAAAAGTCCATTATACAATACAAATTTTGAAGCAGAGACCTCTAAAACATTAGAGGTGGGATCAGGTGACATGGAGGAGTGAACATCCCTTCCCAACCGGTCACACCCGCCGTGTGTTCCTTGTCATAATTGAGGAAATAACGGAAAAATTCGTCGATAATTCACTGTGTAAATAATGGCCTAACAATTAGTATGAAAAACGTCAGTCAGGATTTGATTTAATGATAGATTGTATTTGCTGACAAGGTCATTGTATCGACCACAGAACTTACCAAATGACGATTTCAAACGAGACTGTTTATATTCTTGTTTCACCAACTTGTTTGTCAATAATTTACCTCGTTTTAGAAATTGTTCATACGTAGAACATGAGAGATGTAAACCCTGCATACGGGTGATTAAGGTATACTGCTGCCTAAAAAAGGGAAGTTAGCTATTGAAAAGTTAAAGTCATCAAGTTTGTAATGAGTCTTATTTGTTAGATTACTATTAACGTCTTTTTCTAGTAATATATCCAAATATGAAACAGATGTGTCTGACTCTATGGTATCTTTTATTCCAAGCTCACCGGGTAATATAACATATCAACATAAAAAGGGATCTGAATGTCGAGCTGAAGGCCACAACAAGTGATTTTCCTCTTTTCACGTATAAGATTTTGAACAAATTCTGCTTCATATGAATTCAAAAATACGTCTGCTAATAACGTGGCACAATTGGTACCCATGGGAATTCCAATAAATTGTTGGAAGACCTTGTCTACAAAACCACATAGATATTGTCAATCGGAAACTCAAGCATCTTTTTAATATCAACTTCAGAGTACTTGTATGTACAATCAGCATGTTTCTTTTTAACAAAATATAAACTTATAAAATGGTCCTTTTTTCTTGTTAAAACAACAGACAAATATTGATCAAAAAAGCTCAATTGAGCTTTCGGTTCAGGGGAGCAAAACAGAGAGTGTTTTATATTTTTAAAAATGTTTGTTCATTTCAGGCATTACATGTTTCTTTAGGGCGAACCGACGCGCCCATATTACGTCACGTTATGGCCTCGCGGACATTCTATTGTTAAACAGGCATTTCAGTTGATATGCATTTACATGTACATACATAAAGAATGGTTCCTCCCGAAAGAAATTAGTTTGTGTTTTATAATTTTCGATTGAAAACTGATTATGCGACTGCCTCCATATTAACAGAGGGGTACCCTGGTGTCCTGGAATGAGTTGCACTCCTTGTGTTATTATGATAGGTATTACGTATTCTTTTATATTTACTGAAATTTTCCGTAAAAAAATGATAGGTACGTGAACTCCTATGATTTCCTTATGCTATCTGAAAAAAGAGAATGCTTTAGAGAGTTTTACGGCTTAGTTTCAAAGTAAAACTTTTGGGAAAGAAATGAACACTATTTTTTCTATGTGGCACTCTCAAGACTTTTCATATTGTCTTGTCGTTCAGCGTTTCTTTGGTTAACTTGCTTTACTATTCGATGTTATGAAATAAGTGAAGACAGCGTACAATGATCCATCGAAAAAAAAAATACATTTACTTTAAAATTTTTGAACAAGCATTAAACATGGACCCCTGGAAATTAGGTTCCCATGTGGAGTACACATCCCCTGTCAACTGGTCACACCCAAATTGAGTACAATTAATTGATAAGGAAGACTCTTCGTAGTAAAATTCACTATAAAACAATTGCCTTACAATAGGTAGAAATATGTCAGTCAAAAAAAAAAAAAAAAAAAATGAATAGATTTTTATAAAAATAAAATTAAGATCGGACGTCTCCAAATCTTAAACCATTTAACATCTTACCAATACCTACAGAAGGAAGTCTTTTCTGACTACTTTCGGTTTGACCGGAAGTGACGTCGATATAGGAAAAAGAAAACTCTGGTTACTTGAATCACCCAATAACGTGTCGAAAACTGCATAAATCTGCATTTTCTTACTACTTCGGTATTACCAAAATCAACGTCATTAGACAACTATTGGTGATCTCAGCAACTGCCACTTCTTACATGTATTTTCAAAAATTATTGAAATTTAAAAAAAAGTTTGGCCACTCTACAAATGTAGATCCCATATTTTAGGGTTCAGCCCCTTTTGCTGACATCGGATGAAAGATCTTATAATTCCCCACATATTTTGTTTTATATTTTTTTTACGAGCTATTTGCAGGTAAAGCGATACTATAGAAAACTGTTGAAAATTCTGGAATTATTTTATAGTCTTTTTTTAACCATGTGCGCGCCAACGTGCGGAATTTCCGAATGAAATGCCTTATGCATATTCCCAGACATAGGTTTACGGTAACCATACCGGAATGTTTCATGTTTAGATCTAGAGCCATTTATGAGAAAATCAACGGACACTCCGACCATTCAAAAATCATAAAATCGACAATACCTGCGGATTGAAGTGACGTCATCAAAACCGAAAAGAAAAAAATCATAAGAATTAAATTACATA
The DNA here is from genome assembly GCF_033153115.1 of Saccostrea echinata. Taxonomy (NCBI): domain Eukaryota; kingdom Metazoa; phylum Mollusca; class Bivalvia; order Ostreida; family Ostreidae; genus Saccostrea; species Saccostrea echinata. Next base: position 16,273,090 of record NW_026889801.1, on the reverse strand, counting down.
AGACTTGGAAGTCTCATGGAGATTCATCAAGCCGTTTTCGAGAAATTGAGTGAATAGAATCGGTCAAAAAGACAATAATAATAACTAGAAACTCATCGCGAGCAATGAGAGGTCTTCCGTCCGATTTTGAAAATAGAAACGTAAATTCAAGCTCAAAAGGTGATAAAAGAAATTCAGACCCTGGAGATTTAACCCTGGTTGTCAGCGTGAAAATCCAACGCGCTAACCATTAACCATTCACTTTTTTGCATTACTTCCTGTCACGACCAGAAGTAACGGCGATACAAGATTTTCTCACGATTCAAATAAACTGATGACTGACTATCAATCCTGAAAGTTATAGACTTCAGTCGTTTACTGTTGCCGAGCAATATTGTGAGAACAAACTCTAATTTTGAGGACGGGTAAACAAGCGACCGGAAGTGAATTTTTTTTTTATAAAATCTCTGACGTTTCTCTAGATATTTGCAGTATCTACAAAATGCATCAAAACATTTCAAGTACTTTATCGATAAGCAATATTTATGAGAAAGTTAAATATCGAAATAACGTAGTTTATCACCTAAAACCGGAGGTTGATGTTTTTGTTTCCGGTGGAATCTAACATATTATGAAAATATAAAAAAAAATCCTGTCCCACTCGTGAAATAAATTCAATATTCATCTACAAAACATTGAAAATCCTCTATATATCTCTTATTAAGCAGATAATTGTGATTAATTATGTGTATTTTTGAAAGAGATGCAATAAAGTGATGCAAACTTTAAATTAAAAAAGAAAAGTTAAATTTTTTGTTTCTTTGATCACTTCCTGTGACAACCGGAAGTTACGACTGACGCGTTTAACAAAAATGGTTTTGCCTACTCCTCAAGGTCTGTTACTCATAAAAATTTGATGTTTTAATCTTTTACCTGTTTTAGATCTCGCTCAGATAATTTCTCATTTTGAGGACAGAATAACACACGACCAGAAGTGAATTTTTGAAAGATATTTGAGGTTACTCTAGACTTTTGCAGTCTGAATAACATATTTAAAATTCATTCCAAATACATTATCTACAAAGAATATTTATAGGAAAGTAAAATACTCAAATTTTGTAGTTTTTCTCTTATAACCGGAAATTTTCTTTTTTGTTTCCGGTGGGACCAACATCTTTCGAATCTGCGAAAAAGATGCAATAAAGTGATGCAATTTAAAAATAAAAAAAGAAAAGTTGAAATTTTCAATTTTTTTGATCACTTCCTGTGACGACCGGAAGTGACGGCTGACGGTCTGAACCCAAGTGGTTTTGGCTACATCTTAAGTTCTGTTGCTCATATAAGTCTGGTGACTTAATCTCTTACCGTTTCCGAGATCTTGCTCAGACAACTTCTCATTTTGAGGACAGAAAAACACGCGACCGGAAGTGAATTTTTGAAAGATATTTGAAGTTACTCTAGACATTTGCTGTCTGAATAACATATTTAGAATTCATTCCAAATACTTTATCTACAAAATATATTAATGGAAAAGAAAAATACTCAAATTATGTAGTTTTTCTCTTATAACCGGAAGTTGACGTTTTTGTTTCCGGTGGGACCAACATATTTCAAAACTACAAAAGAGATGCAATATTGTGATGTAAGAATTGATTTAAAAAAAGAAAGTTGAAATTTAACGATTTCTTTGATCACTTCCGTAAGCGACTGGAAGTGCCGACGACGAACGAAAAGGTGCCCTCTCCAATCTAGAAATCATGTTTTATCATCTCTAACAAGTCTCCAGTTAATATCTTAAGCCATTCTTGAGAACACTCGCGGACAAAATTTCATTTTAAAATCAGAAAATTGTCCATAACTTGGCACTGGAACGAATTTACCAAAAAACGGAATTTTATATAAAATACATACAAAGACCTTTTATCCTTGAAAATTTCAAGAAAATTCATTAAATAGTTTTTGAGAAATCGCGTGCACAAAATTTTGTCTAAAAAAAAAAAGAATAATAATAATAATAATAACTAGATGAGATCTCGTTGCGAGCAACGAGTAGGTCTTCCGTTAGATTTCTGATGAAATCTTGATTCAATTTTGATTGATAAAAGAAAGAAAAACAACTTTAATGTAAAAAATATTCATACAATTCTTCAAAATTGTTTAGCAACTCATAAAAGAGTGAGATCTATCAATTTCAAACAACTTCCGGTCTTTTTTTATTCACTTCTGGTATGACCGGAAGTACTCAAAATGACTTTTAACTCCTCACTGAGTGTGAAGGAATCATCCCTCAAAGTTTCAAGGAAAAATGTGCATTTTTTCGACTACTTCCGGTTCGGAAGAAATAACTTCCGGTGGAAATGATATCATTCGAAACATTCTATTTGCCTCTATTAAAAACATTTCAATAAGAAAAAAATGAAAAATTGCATATTTTTAAACTACTTCTGGTGGACAACGGACGTCACGGCAACAAAAACTATATATAAGTTTCTCAAATCTACGAATCACAATCTATCATCCCTGAAAGTTTCAAGACTCAATCTCTAACCATTTTTGAGAACACTCGCGGACAAAATGCCATTTTAAAAATGAAAAATTGACCATATCTAGTGACCGAAAGTGACGACGACAAAATAAAAAAAACCCCATAAAGTTCAGATAATTTGCCATCATTGCTGAAAGTTTCGTGAAAATCTATCGAGGCGTTCTCGAGAAATCGTCTGCACAAAATCGGTAAGAAAAAAAAAAAATAATAATAACTAGATGAGATCTCGTTGCGAGCAACGAGTAGGTCTTCCGTTAGATTTCTGATAAAATCTTGATTGGGAAATTTTGATTGATAAAAGAAAGTAAAACAACTTTAAATGTAAAAAATATTCATAATAATTCTTCAGAATTGTTTAGCAACTCATCAAAGACTGAAATCTATCAATTTCAAACAACTTTCGGTCTTTTTTATTCACTTCCGGTATGACCGGAAGTACTCAAAATGACTTTTAACTCCTCACTGAGTGTGGAGGAATCATCCATCAAAGTTTCGAGGAAAAATGAGCATTTTTTCGCTTACTTCCGGTTTGGAAGAAATAACTTCCGGTGGAAATAATATGACTCGAAACAGTCTATTTGCCTCTATTATAAACATTTCAAAAAGAAAAAAATAAAAATTTGCATATTTTTAAACTACTTCCAGTGGACAACGGACATCACAGCAACAAAAACGAAACACGTTTCTCAATTCCACGAGTCACAATCCATCATCCCTGAAAGTTTCAAGACTCAGTCTCAAACCGTTTTTGAGAACACTCGCGGACAAAATGCTACTTTAAAAATGGAAAATTGGCCATATCTCGAGACCGGAAGTGACGACGGCAAAATAAAAAAAAAATGCATAAAGTTCAGACTTGCCATCATTGCTGAAAGTTTCATGAAAATCTATCCAGGCGTTCTCGAGAAATCGTCTGCACAAAATCGGTAAGAAAAAAAAAATAAAAATAACTAGAGCAGAGCTCGCTGCAAAGCAACGAGTAGGTCTTCCGTTGGAGCTGCGAACAGGAAGAAGTGACCTTGAGTCAAGGTCATGCCACATTCTAAGGTTATAAGCAATCTTGTAAGGGGTATCAACTTGCAATGTCTCACCAGTAGAAAGACAGTTAAGGAATGTTGTTTCTCCGTTGATGACCTTGAACTCGTTCAAATGACCTTGCATCAAACCATGACACACTCTTGTTATAAGCAAACCCCATCTATGTGTTACCGACTCGACAAGTTAACACATGTTCTTTCAGACCATTCATCCAGTCAAAACATTCTTTCCTTAGTGACCCTAAATTTAATCAACATGGCCGTAGGAACCGAGGGAGGGCCCCCCAATAATTTTGCCGATATATAGATTACTATAGTAGACATAGATACTATAGCTTGTGCCACCTCAGTAAAAACGTCTGATAACCTTCTTTTTTTTTTTTTTTTTTTTTTGCTTGTCAAGGAATTTTTGGTAGTTGGTGACCTTTTTTTTGCTTGTCAGGAAATTTATGGTAGTAGTGCCCCCTGAACTGTCGACTGAAAATGTATGGCTGCCCCCCCCCCCTCCCCCCCCCCAAAAAAAAAAACCCTGAATTTGCTTCCTATAGGCCTGATCAAGGCAATGATACACTCTGTATGATATCAGCGATACCCTTTTGTGTGTTTCGGAATTGACAAGTTCACAGTTTGCATTTATTGCATGATAGTGAGGGAGACATGAAGATTTCTTCGCCCATAAAAAAATTATATTCCCCGAGGGCAACATGAAGATTTCTTCGCCCATGAAAAATCATACTCCCCGGAGGCAACGCCTGAGGGAAATATGATTTTTCATTTGCGAAGAAATCTTATGTCTCCCTCACTATTATGCAATAAATTGTTTATAATACCGAATTAACCAAAATGCAGGAATTACAAAGGAGATCCAATGAATAAAGCAAACATGCATTTGATGAGAACGATATGAAAGAGATGTAAGTTACAGGTACACCAATAGCCTCGTTTCATTAAAAAACAAATTCCTACGTGACAAGTTTGTGTGATCACACCAGTAACATTCAAACACCGTTACACTTTTACACATTTAAATCGACACAATCAATCAACGATAATATGTTGACGGTGCGACCGTTGGGCGAGTGCATTGTTCACTTAATTTTAAGATCCGCCTCTTCAAACGTCACGAGACATTTGGAACGTCTAGACTGTGACGTCTCATGACGTATATTAGCTGTATTTCCATAAATGAATTTTGAAAAGTGAAAACATTTTAACAAAGAACGTTTAATCTACTATCTGTATGCAATTCCATTAATTAAGGTGATTTTTTGGGGTGAATTTTTAGTTGTTGTTACCGGGCGAACGAAGTTAGCAGCGTCGCTATAAACAATCTAACTCCTCACTCGTTTAATTGTGACGTCACAATCGTGAAACACGACGTTTTGTTGCAGGGCAAACATGATGGACACGTGACTTTCTCGGCCAATCAAATTCTATTTTACTAGTGATTTTTCACTTGTAAGCTAGTTTTCACAGAGGTATAATAAACGTTTTTTTAGACCATACATCGAAATAAATTATCATAATTTCTATAGTCGTAATTTATTAGGTTCAACTCACTGCTTTAAAGGATCATTGTAAATGTTTTATGCCCGATTTGGATACTGAACAACGTGTGATTTTTGAAACACTGATGCCCCATATGGCATCTTATGGCAAAAGTTAAAAGTTTCTCAAATGCAAGTCAAACTCCATGGTCAAGATCAAAAGATAAAAAAAAATGTTATTACCCAAATAAAGGTCTTGAACAAAGAATATACTATGAAATATATACTAGTATGAAAGCCACAGCAGCAACAGTTTAAAAGTTATGGCCAAGGTTAATTTCTTTAAAAGGTCAAACTCCAAGGTCAAGGGATCATAATTGTTTGTACTTGAGGGAAGGTCTTAATTGTTACAAGGAATACACATGTGGCATTAAAAAGCCTTAACACCAACTGTTCAAAAGTTAAAACCAAGGTTAAAGTTTTTCAAAAGTAGGACATACTCAAAGGTCAAGGTAAAATGGTCAAAATTAAAGGTATACATTGACAGGCCTTGTCACAAGAAAATTACCTATGTAATATAAAAGCCCTAGTACTAGTCATTCAAAAGTTATTGTCAAGGCTAAAGTTGTTTAAAAGTTGGTCAAACTCCAAGGTCAAGGTCAAATGGTCAAACATATTTATACCCAAGGAGGAGACTTATCACAAGGGATACAGATGTGAAGTATAAAAGCCATAGCACCAACTGTTCAAAGGTTTTGGCCAAGGTTATAGTTTGGTAAAATTTTGCGAAAGAGGATCAAACTCCAAGTTCAAGGTCAAGAGGTCAAATATGTTGGTACCTGAAGGAAGTCCTTGTTACTAGGAATACACATAAGAAATATGAAAGCATTAGTTCCAACCAATCAAATTTTATGGGCATAGTTAAAGTTTTTGCGGACAAAGAGGCTAACACAGTCTAACAGACAAATAGACAGGTGGACAGGACAAAAACTGTATGCCCCCCGGATCTTCAATTACAGTAGCATAATAAAATGTCGGCGTCTTTGGGTTTTCGCATTGGCCTTAAATCTGAAAATCCAAAGGATTACAAGGTGCATTACGATACGCTTTCACATCATGTTCTATAACCCAGAGCATATTGTCTGCAAAGATAAATATTTAATTCAGTATTTAATTAGCTATGCATAATTATCTATGTTGTTTTAAAAAGGAAATATAAAAAAAAAAAAATATTTGTTTTATATTTTTCGATGTAGAGATATACAGAAAATGTTTTCCAATTTTAAGTCCTATCGCAATACACGTTTTAAAAAAAGTGTGTGTTGGAGGGGGGGGGGGTCATTACATTTTTGCTGGGATTCGCCTATGTATGACCGTAGAGAAACAAAGAATGTGGAGGGTGCAAGCAGCAACTAAATCAAAATTTACATATTAAAACTACAACAAAAGACTATTTTCAGAAGGTCTGCCCCCCCCCCCCCCAACAATCCGTATAAAGGACCTGTGAGAAAAATACTGATCCTACATTCAGAGTCCCAGGGCACCAGGAAAGAGTGGCAAAAAGAGAATATCGGTTTATTTCAGTCTATAAGTCGAATCAAAATATCTTTTCCTCAAGAGTCTTCTTTCTTTGAGTTCTTCCCAGTGATCGTGTGATTTATTTCATTTAATTTACGTTTTGTACTGGACTTGGAAATTAAATGAGGACATCTTTAGGTTCCTGAGCTGGCCTTGAAGCCCACAGAACAGATTTTCTGCTTTATGATAAATTCAAGTGATATGTAATTCGGTATTAATTTTGTGTTGATTTTATTAATGTTAATTTCATCAAGAAATATGAAAAATTAATGTTTTAACTATACATAGTGAGGCATTTTTTGTGTGGAACGATTATTTTGGGGTTTTCACGATTTTTTCATATGGTACACATGACGAGTAAGTGCAATAAATATAATTTGTGGAAAAAATGTCCAACAAGCCCCGGGGTTGAATATCGGGGGGGGGGGGGGGGGGTCTGTCCACAAGTACCTGTTGTCAAGCCCGTAGAAAACAATTTCAGTTTTTTTTGGGAAGGGGGGGGGGGGCAAATAGAAATTTCCACAGGTACTTGTACTCGATTTTTTCCTATGGTACACATGATGAATAAGTGTAATAAATATAATTTGTGGAAAAAAATGTCCAACAAACATTGGGGTTGAATTTCGGGGGGGGGGGGGGGGGGGGGGTCCTGTCCACAAGTACCTGTGGAAATTTCTTGATACATAAACAGAATTTAAAAGCATGTATTAGACATCTTTTGAAGGGGAGAGGGCACGGCCGTAATTAAAAGTTATATAGAGACTAGGAAGGAATGAACTGTCATTAAATTTTGGCTAAGAACTATTACCTAAACTCTTCACTTTCACATTTTCAATTACAGATTCTTGTTTTTAAAAAGCTATACATGTACATTTATATGTGTCTATTAGATGCATAAATTATGTTATTAATCATTTTATCTTAAAGGAAAAGTAAAAATCTCAATCAAACTTGTTCCGCATATTATGCTCTCTGATTCATTACTCAGCAGATGCTTCTTATACATGTAAGAAGGGAAGACTGCAGACTGCAGGTGTGATAAATTCACAGCATGCAGCTCCAGCCTTAATTCCAACTTTGTTCCAAAATATTATTATTCAACGCGAAAAATTAGAATTAGCCGATAGAATATTTTGAATCACTTCGGAAATGCTGCCGTAACACCAGACTGAGTTCACAATATCGAGTGATTTTGATTGACAGGTGTAGCGCCGTTGTGCATGGATTTCGTGTAACTATACATGTACTGCAGATTGTGGTTGAAAATAATAAACAAACAGATCTAAAGAAAAGATAGTGTATACTGTACATATATTTGTTAAGAACCAGTTCATTCATGAAACGAATTTAGTCGTATTATGTGGGCCCATGTTAGATTTGACAGGTTGATTTACTAGTAGAAATTCAATGGACCACAGTCATTTAGGGTATTCCGAATCACCCCGCACATCGCGACTCTCGGTAATTTACCTTACCGCTGTACCTCACACGACACATGCACAGGTGTGACAACCAAACAGTCATTATTAGTAAGGTCTATACATATTGCATACAACAAATAAAGAGGTAAACATAATGCGTTAACTAAAAGAATTAATTATTTTAATTCATTAACTTCCTATCCTTTTCGAAGAAAATGCCCGTGTAGAAACGTATTTCTCATCGATGTCGTGGCGTTGTTGGTGGATGAAACATGGCATATAAGGTATCGATAGAACGGCAATTTTATAAGCTTTTGTGAGTATTATTTGTTTTTTATAACACCTCAAAAATATACTAGTTATGGCCGCATTTGTAGCCCCATACAGTTTCGAACCACGTGTGTACATGCCCCTAGCCAAATAAATTGCACACGCTACATGTATACTTGTTATATGTCAGATTATTATTTTTTTTATAACATTGTTTTTCTTAAATGCAAGGGGTATGAAAGTAATGATTTGACAAAGCAGGAGCTACAATAAGACTATCCCGGGTCCCGGTATACAATTGATCAGTGTTGATCAATGTTCATATGTACGAGTACACGTATGCAAATAATTCGATAGCTTTTGAAGATTTCAACATACATTTTTGTAACACGCATATTTGTAATAACCACTTTATATACAAAACAAAATTTCATTCTCTTATATGGTAATATGGACGTCGTTATAGATCTGACTGAATGCTTGACATGCCTGTTTCAAAAACGTTTCCTAAGTTATCTTAAGATATGCCTAAGTTATAACTTTAGAAGATCCTAAGATTTATCACAGCTGTATCGCGAAACAATCTTACCTAAAAAAAAATTTATAAGTCATTTCTTAAGTTGTGCCTTTAAGGACTAATAAAATAACATTCCCGCTCTATATACAACTCTCAGTATGGTATATATTTTTAGATTCAAAAAGGAAGGGTGCGAGGATTGGGGATTGCCCCCACTTTTAAAGGATTTGGACACAAGTATGCTTAACTTTGCGAAGTGTGTTGCTAGATCCAAGCATTCACAGACACACCCTCTCAAGCCATCTTCCCTTCCGAGCACACGATATTTGTATTTTAATTTTTAAACATTGTTCTAGGTGTTATACATTTACTTTATTTTGTTCTTATAAGGTATCTACATGTAAATAAAATTTTAAACTGAATGCTTCATAGCGAACACATGCGTATGGCACGCCGATTGCTTCAACATTATTTTCTGCACGACCTTAAACAAAAATTACACGAGTAAGTAAAAACTTACACAAAGTAAGGAAAATATACACGAAGTTATTGAAATTTACACAAACTATAGAAAAACTGCACAATCAACAATATACTTACACGATATAGTGAGAAAATTACACAAACGTAAAAACGAAAACTGAACGAGTGAGAATACAACATCGGCATACTACGCAACGCATCCTCATTGCGCATATTTCATTAATATTCATTAGAGAACAGGTCAATGTGGCTTGGATGCTTGAAACATACTATAAATACAAAAGGAGGAGTAAAGTGTATAGTAATCTTTTTAAGAAAGATTCTTTTAAAATTCCGCTAGACTCTCAAGAATATGTACAACGTTTATTATACATGTGATAAATTGACAGACACACAATCTTAAACTTATAGTATATGAATACTCCCGATTAAAAAACATTCTACAAAGAATACATGTATAGTTATCGTAAAAAAAGGGGGGTGTGCATATTACAGTTGTGTTTAATTGTTGGATTTTTTTTTAGTAGGTCATTCCTCTATATACCAATTTCTTTTGAAAGTTTAAAACAATGACATATAGGCCTAAATAAAAATAAATAAAAACAACATGTGATATAATCCAGGAGAGTTAACAACAAATCAAACTCTTCTCCTCCACCACCCACTGAGTGTACTTTTGGTAATAATCAAGGATGTGCATGCGTGACCTTTTCATACAGAGATCCCTCCCTGCTGGTTCTGGAACGAAAGACATCTGTACGCTAATCGATTTATAGCTATTTCACACACCAATAATACCTTTTGATTAAAGATTACTGGTAATTCATACAAAGATGCGATTATCTGGGTTGTGGAACTTTACCGAAAACTTTTTGGAAGTCAACAGTAAAGAAAATCGAGCAAATAATTGCGCAACTGAAATTTTAATATTGAAACGCATATCTCACTTTTTGATATATGTATGTAACAAAGTAGTACATGTAGTCTTAACTTTTGAGCAACGTGTTTTGATTTCATAAAACTCCATGAAACTGTTGAAAAAATTATACAGTCGTTTTACTTATGTGAATTAAAGCTTAATCTTATGTTGTTTTTAATGTACTGGCGGTAGTCTATTTTGAATAGTTAAAATGCATATAAAGGAGTGAAGAAAATTTAAAATTATAAAATACAGGTACGTAGTATCGTTTTTGAAAGGGGGGGGGGGGGGCAGCCAGATTTTTTTTTTGGACAACCTACCTGAAAAAAATCTTGACAAGCAACCAAACTCGAAAACCCTATTTCGTGGGGGGGGGGAGGGGGGGGGGGGTGTCGGGGGTCCCACCTTCCACTTTCTTTTCGAAACACATTATAATGCCAAATTACTTTGATTTAAACTATCCTACAACAAGGGAGGGGGGGGGGCAACCAGCTTTTCAGTGGACATTTACAATAGAAGTAGGTTGTGTTTGGAAAAAAAATGGGGGGAGGCCCCTACTGATGCTACGTGCCTGAAATATTTTCTAAGAATTTAAGGGTACATATAATAGTCTATCGAAATCAGGATTGCAATTTAACTGATTTGTAACGATATTGTAAGACCAAATTCAAGAAGACGTACAAGATGAACTTAATTAGCTTGGACTTGGCTACACATGTATATTTATTTTCAATGTAGATTTTGACAATAATAATAATTAAATTTGCACACGATAATAAACAAAAATTTCTTGAAGTTTATATTCATCATATGTTTTCTTATATTTATTCGTAGTTATGCTCGAAGTAAAAACAAGACCTGGTTGATGCCATTGATACACATGTACAATATTGCTATAAAGCAAACTTTTTAATTACTTGTACATATATACGTACAAAATTTATATAGCATAGATTAGGCTTTTTAACTCATAATCTGAATTTTCAAAAATGTTATAGATATGCACATGAATAATCTTTTAAAAAGTGAAGCTTGTATCAAATATGTTCCTTGAATGTTATTGAAGATTATTTTCATTTTATAATTATACAGTCATGTTCTTTTTATAATGACTATATCTTTGGGTAAAAAAGTGTTATTACAAAAAACAAGTGTTCGGATAATAATTAAAATTTTATGCATACAAATTCGAAATGTAAAGAAATTTTGTTATCTTGGAAAATATTTGTCAAACCTCGAGCTCCATAAAGAACATGATTTATTTGCATTTTTCAAGAGCGATAAAACACGTTCTATGTTCTTTCTATTTATTATAATATCCATTCCCATTTTCTTATTTGTAACATTGTACGTAGATGTATTTAGTAATTCACTATGTTTTAAAATTTCTGACGTATCATTATGGTCCAACGATTTGAAACTTTAATAAATACATAGATTCAGATGTTGCGACTCAATCAATCCACGAACCAGATCCGCCACTAATGTCATTAGTTTTACCGGTGCCAGGATCATTTGAGTAGAGTTTGGACAAATTTTAAGTAACAAAACACAAAACCGCATGTATATAAAGCACATAGAGTATATATTTTTCCTTTATCTGGTCCTTTTTTATTAAAGGTGAACACATTTATCAAGTAATCGCCATTACGAATGAGGGTAACGCTTTCCCTTAGGAATATCTTGTTTTTTTATTGAGCAGTTTTTGACTGAAAATATGCGATATCATGGATGGAATTCATAACAGTGTAGGCTACAGATATCCAACCAAAATTGATATCCTCATATTTTATAAGTAAAGATACATGTATAATTAGAAATATTTTTTTATGTTTGACTTTAAAAACATACTGTGTATATCTAAGGTCAGGTAATCCCCACTTATTAATCATTTTGAAAATAAAAAATATATCCAGCTAACTCCCAAATGAAAAAAGAATCTGCTCAAGTGAAATTATAATTAGTACAAATGAGAACTACCGAAATAAATTCTACAATTTAATGATTATAATCAGCAATAATTCTGCCATCATTTTCATGAAGAATCCAATTTATTAATCGTTTTATTATGCATGTTTTAATTTTATTTTATACAAGTAATTTCCGTTAAAGTTGTATCTATAAGTTAGATAATTTTAAAAGTCCATAGAGCGTATATTTAGAAATGATAAATAAATAATTCTATCATTTTTTTTTTAAAGCAAGATCTGTTTATCGTTAGGAATTTAGAGTTTGCTGTGTATTACGTTTAGTTCAGAGTCGAGTGCATCATGTGCAATGGTACTCTTTCCCCCGCATTATAGCACAAACATGCGATTTCTTTCTTGTCACAATTTATAATACCTCCATATTTTGGCTAGGATCTCGGTCAATATAAGAAAAATATATCTCCGAACAACTTTTAATTTTTTTCACACAGTTCACAAGAAATCACTTCATTCGTTTGATTGGCATTAGCTAGAAATCTGATCGAGTTTTAGCAAAGAAATAAAGAAGCAAACAAACATGCATATCATCGTCAACGCCATTTTCTCTCGATTAATTACATCCAGCATTCAAGAAGAGATAAAGAGTACAGAAAACCAGGAACACAATGAATATTCTATGTGCATAATAATGATATGCGCAGCTGTATGCGCAGTAAAATTGTTTGTATAATTTTTAGTTTCCTCTGCTCGTGCAGTTTTTGATTTTACGTTTGTGCATTTTATACCCATTAATCGTGTATAAAATTTCGGGTTCGTGTATTTTTCGTTATGCTTGTGTTAAAATCTTTCAAACCATGTGCAATTTTTACCGATACGTGCATTTTTATTTTACTCGTGCATATTTTTCATCAAGCTCGTGTATAAAATCGTGATCGTTGTGCAGAAAATAATTTTGAAGCAATCGACGTGCCATACATGCGAGTTTATATTTTTCAAACAATCTTTGCCAATTACTACACTGCATGTACACGTTAGTTGTTTGTGCGGTGTAGAGCAACTATCAGAGTACACAATGTATTTCAACATCGAGGTGCCCGCGGCTCTCTGTGGCACCGTGTATATAAACGACTGTGGCACCGTGTATATAAACGAGGACTGGACTACAACACTTAAGACACAAAGCGGCAAAGATGGATGAAACTGTTTGCTATCTTACAAAGACTTGAATTATAGTACATTTGAAGGAATTTTATGTATGTTAATGTTTATTTAATTCTATAAATAATAAATGGACATTCACAAGAGTGATGGTAAAAATAATATGTGCGTAGCATGCGTAGTAATTACAATTATTTACCGAAGCCCCCATTCAATTACAATTGCAGATGAATTAAAATACAACAACACGGGATAGAGCAACTTTTTTAAAAATGTATTGTTGCGTGAACAGACAAAAACAGCGATTAAAATTCAAAATGATTTTTTGCACCAGTGTTTGGAATTAAGATTATAAAAGATCGGTAAAGTAATCTTACTGATTCGATATAATTAAAAAACATACCTTTCCATTCATTAATATCGCTTTGTACAAAATTGACATTATACGCGATCACAAATACTAGCTTTGTTTATGGCCATAGGTGGCTAGTACACTGTTCGATGTAATTAAAAACATACCTTTCCATTAATTAATAGCTCTTTGTACAAAATTGACATTATACGCGATCACAAATACTAGCTTTGTTTATGGCCACAGGTGGCTTGTACACTGGTGACCTCGATCAACAGCGTGGGATTCGCGCGTTGGGTTACATAACTAAACATCGAGCTGAACATGGAGACCGTAATATGCATACAGCTAATGATCGTGAATTATTCAATGCATACAGTTTAAAATCACATACAAAGTTTGTTGTAATAATAAACGTAGAAAGATAGATTTAATATTCTCCGCTTTTGAACACTATTAATCTAATTTAAAAAAGAAGAAAAGAAAGACTAGTTGTAGTAAATAATTTAATAGTGAACCATAAACCACGTTTTAAACCTTATTGAAAAGAAAATTAACATTAAATACCGCAGGGTATATTATTGATAGCAAGTCTGTTTAAGTTATACATATGAAGAGGTCTGATTTCCTTGCAGAATGAAAAACGTTACCTGTTTACCTGGCCTGCTTTCTAATACGTATTACGCAATACCCATGGTATACTCGAACAAAACAACATTTTCATTAGATCAAAAAGGTGTAAAAGAACAATTTTGTTCCCAAGATCCAGATCGAAATATTTACCGTTTTTGAGTTATAAAGCAAAAACTTTTAAGGGCCCAAGATCCCTAACCATAGGGGCCAGCCCCTTTTAAATAGTATGATATGAAAGCCCTTGCAATTATGCACAACTTTTGTTCTACATGTCTTAACAAAATATTTCTAGTTTTCAAGATATAAAGGAAAATATGTCAAATTTTTTGCTGTTTTCCGCGTTCTAGCTTTTGACCCCTCTCTAGCGCCATTTTTAATGCAAAAATCAAAAAACAAAAACCGATGTGCTCAACTTCAATGCTTCCTCTTTTCAATTTCAAAGCGTTTTGTGCTCCAATTATAACCATTTCTGAGCCTTTGTCTGGAAATCGGAGGCATGCTAAATTCAATCAAAGGGGAATAACTCGTGAACAAAAGGTAATTTCCGAATTGTATTACGGTATTCTGACAGTGTTTTGTAAAGTCTAAAATCTCTGAAATTTTGAACAAAATCTGTTTAAAAATGAGGAAGATATGAAGCGTCAAAGTTGGCGTCTAGGAAAAAAAAAAGAATAATAAGAATAATCTTAATCATCACAATCAGTAGAAGGTCTTCCGTTGGAAACGGAAGACCTTAATAATAATAGTGGAAAAGAAACAACAGAATCAGTAGAAGGTCTTCCGTTGGAAACGGAAGACCTTAATAAGAATAAGAAACAATAGAATCACTATAAGGTCTTCCGTGGAGACGGAAGACCTTAATAAAAAGAAGAAGAAACAATAGAATCACTATAAGGTCTTCCGTGGAGACGAAAGACCTTAATAACCTGAGCAAACCACGTTGCATAGTCACAAGTGGGTCTTCAGCCTAAGAAATTGGCTTGTAAATTGTTGCAACAAATGACATAATAAGTTTAGTTTTCTCTTAAAATTCAAATGTTTCTGTATAGATTGTCACTTTTGCTAAGATTCATTCTCTCCTTTGATCTTTGAATCTCTGACCCAAATATCATGAGACCTCCTTTCTGAATCTGAAGTGAGCATAAATCCTCATAGTCCAACAGATCTCTTTCCAAAGGTACTCTTGAACTTGTATTCTCAACAGTAACAAGAGGCCCGACGGCTTAAAACCATCTTTTTCTAAATTGTACAACCTTATCACTTCCAATTTAAGCCTCTTTGTACTCTAAATATTTTGATAAAAAACGCCTTGAAATTCCAAAAGTAGGCCACCGTGACCTACTTTTCGGTTGATACACTCCCAGGACCCAATGCAAAATGCATCAGCTGACAAGGTTGGATGACTCTAAGCCTCTTATTATTTTAAACATGCATGTATAGATACAGTGCCAGCCAGGCACAACCTAACAGAAAGCGAACCCAAAACGCACCCCTTCTTCGTTTTTTGGGTTTGCTTGGGGTCCGCTAGAACTGACCCCGAGCGAACCCGGAGCGCATCCCTTCTACGAAATGAGTGACACAATCATTTAGCGCCAAATATCACAAGTATATTATCTTCTCGCCTTTTTCTTTTTTTTTAATTCATAGATATTTTTTTGTGCTTTCACATATACAGACTATACAATATATTACTTAACATTCAATACATATTTTCATTTCTACTTCCTGATACTTCATATTAAGAGGTATATGCAAAATTATACACTATATTATATTATATATTATACCCTCCTCTAGTAAATTCAAAATTTACAACATGATAGTCCAGAACTATTTACCTTACCTGAAATAAAATTATAAATTCTAAAATCAGAAAATGAAACTATAGGTCTATATGTTGAAAGCGGAACGTTTAACGAGTCTGATTTTTAAATTCTATATGTCCAACTTCACTGTTGATGTTCGACTTTATCAGCATCAGCTTTACCCATGCAGTGTTATCGTGTTTAGTTTTTTTAATTTAAT
Source organism: Saccostrea echinata (assembly GCF_033153115.1). NCBI lineage: Eukaryota > Metazoa > Mollusca > Bivalvia > Ostreida > Ostreidae > Saccostrea > Saccostrea echinata. Next base: position 16,256,758 of record NW_026889801.1, on the reverse strand, counting down.
GCAGTTTATTTATGGATATTGAATACAGAATTTCAAATTACTTTTGAAAATGATCACTGGTCTTTATCTTTTCATTTTATTACCTACAGTTTTCAGACCTCAGAGTGTTGCACCAAAGGTGACCGTGTAGAAAAGGGGATTCAGAAGTCCGTATGACTTTCGCTGATTCACTATTTATGACATGGGATATACATAGCGTTTCATTTGCTGCTTCATCAGAGTTTTTCTTATTCATGTTTACAAAATGCAATTGCAGCAATGTTAGTGTCAGTGAACTTGATTCGAATATTTAGTTTCTGCCGACAAACTTCCTGGGCCTTGAGAGTAATCGCCACTTCTCGGGCATTTCCGACAAACGGAGAAACAACCTCGAATGTGTTACATAAATATTGTACGAAGGTTTACTTGACACAACCCTCTTTTCAAAAATATTGAAATAAATGTACTGTAGGAGACTACTTATCTGTAGAGTCTGGAGCTCTGCTAAAAAGGCACAAGACGCTATTGCCTTCAGAACTTAATTTGGAAAAACGTACATGGAAAGGATCATGTACATTTATTGACAACTCATGAATGAAACTATCAAAAACTGTGAAAACTTATAATAATTTATACGTTATTTAAAAAAAAAAATAAATTTGGTAATCTGTAATCCATAAATATAGGACGTTGTTCAAATTTAAATTCGGTTAGTAATAGGCGCTTTTATTATTATTTTTTTTTTAAATTAAGTATTACATGAATATATTTTTATGTTGCTTTATCGTATGAGGATTTTTCTTCGGCTCGTCACGTCTTTGAAGCGCTATTGTGACGTAATTACGTTTATGTCAAGAATGTCCTTTTTCGATTGACGCAACTCATATATTGGTGACTTAGAAATATAGAATTTTAATTGAATTTTATAAATGTTTTTGCATTTTCATTAAACATAAAAACTTTATATGCGACTGAATAAAAATATGTAATAAATCAAAAACACTCAGAACTTGAGTGTTACTATAGCACCACTAACGTTTTGAAATCAAAAAATAGTATAGCCCATAGGTTTAAATGATATCAGGGAAAGGAACGTATTTGCGAGATTGACCTGTTGACTTGACTTCTCGATGGAAAAGTGAATATTGTTCACTATTCATTCATTCCCGATTCAAGCGGAGATTCCACGACTATGTGACCAGGTCAATATAAGGAATTATTCTACACTGGACCGAAAATAGATAGGGAAATTCCAAATTGATGCAAATAGTTTTGGATAGTTATTTCACTTGCACCTGACTTCCACTCATATGAACATAACATTAAGGCATATAGATTCTTGGGTGAGGGGTAGGGGTTGGGAGGGGGTCAAAAATATGTTTTCATGTACATGTAAGTTGTCATTTTTTTTCTTCTAATGCCCCCTTTTTTTCAAAATCAATCCTATATATATGCTTGACATTTGTTATTTCTACATTGCGCCTGAACTAGAATTAAAAATTCAAAATTAAATTAATGCAATTGGTTGTTTTTTAACCTAGTTTCTCTCATTTAGTTCGGCTTGTACTTTGTAGAAGTGAACAAGTAAAATGGCATGGATTGCTTAAAGAGTGTGTGTCATTTAATCATTGAATCATATAATAAAACAACAATTGCTGTTTTTTTTTTTTTTCGGTCAATACGATGATTTAGCCACCTTCGAAGTACAATATTCACCTCGCCCTTCGGGCTTGGTGAATATTGTACTCCTCAGGTATCTAAATCATCGTTTTAACCTAAAAAAAAAAAAAAAAAATCAGCAATAACTGTATATTATCACGTTTCCTATCGGCATTGGAGAGTTAGAGATATTCCAGAAGAAAAAGACTCTAATTACAATATTTCCTATGAATTTGGCAGCGGAACGTGACTCTCCAAACACGAAAGAAAAATACGTGATTTTCTAAAAACAAAATAATATATATTATGTATTTATGCATAAAAATAATTTTAAAACAAGTATTCAAACAAACCGATTTTAGGTAGCGAAAATTTTAAGGCATTTGGTGAAGCTGTTCTCAGTTCCCGAGTTTATACTCATTGAAAAAAATGTTAGAAATAGCGAGAAAAAATATGAATTGGATAAATATTTGCGTAAATGATATTGAAACAACTTTAAACTTAACAAGTTAGTTTAAAGACTTGATACTGGATGCGTTAACGTGGTTTAATTAAGTTTGGACATTAAGCCACTATTAAGCTGCAGCGTAAAAGTGGCTTAATGGTAGCTGAATTAAGCACCTAGAATCTGCAGCTTAATAGTGGCTTAATGGTGGCGTAAAGGAATTTACTTCTATAAGTAACCATTAAGCTACCATTAAGCCACCATTAAACACCCTATCACCACATTTTTTCCTGAATGTATATATTTACTTTTAATTTCAACTAAAATATTCATTGAAAGGCTGGTCCTCAAAAAATGTACCTTATATGTATTTCCCCATCCCAACCCCAAGACAAAACTTGAAGTTCAGAGAATTTTCTTTTCATGGGGGCTAATTAAATAAAAAATTCAGCAATCAGTTTTCTCTGATAATACCCCCCCCCCCCCACCTTTTCAAAATAGATCATATAAAAGAGTGTGGCATTATTTATTTTTTATATCAACTAAAGTAGATATAGATTCAAAAAAATCAAAATTATTTAGAACTGGTTATGTTTGTTTAACCATGCTTCTTTCATTGCGTTTGACTAGGACTTCAGCAAATGTAAACAAATAAGATGGCATAATTTGCAAAATGATTTGTATTATACAGTCATTGAATCATAAAATTAAACAAGTTTGCTGTTTTTCAGTCAATACGATGATTTAGCCACCTTCGAAGTACAATATTGTACTCCTCAGTCGGCCAAATCATTGAATTGACCTCAAAACGGCAATCATTGTAAAATAGTCGAAACTAGTTTTCTGTAGTGAATACTTTGATTTACTATAAACTTTAGTTTAGAAATTTTTAGGGGATTTCAAAGCTGATAAATCTCTTCAATTCGATAACAATGATATAACATTTGGGAATGATGTAACTACGGATATACAAGTAATATTTCCATTCCATATAAAAATAAATGTGCACATATGAATTAGAAAACACTTAAAAGAATGATAGAATCTTAAATCAAAATACTATACTATAGTAAAAAAAAAATCTAGTTGGTACACATTTATTTAATGTCTGATCAGCCCATAGACCAGAATATTTTTCCCTCGGTGCTGAGAACATCTGATTGTGTTCTTTTGCTCTCGGTTAACTTTTATTACCTAATATTATAGTGTGTATACGGGTACTGCAGGTCCAATATATCGCCGGTCTGAAATTTGCAAACTGTTGACTGACGGTCAATAGATCGGTGGTCCAATAGGTCACTCTGAAGTTTCTTAATTAGTTCAGAGGAATGAATATACGGGAAAATAGTCAAAACAGTAGATATTTAATAAAACAGCAAAATCAATCGTTTAAGGTAATAAACTATAGTAAACTTTAGTCAACTATAATATTTTTGTTAGTGTAGATAGAAATCGAAGTGCAGGAAAAAAGTCAGAAAAAAAATTGCGATTTATATCCCTTTGCCTTCGTTAAAATTACGAACAATGAACATTTTGGCAAAATATTGAAATGATAAAATAATTCCATATTCTTGGAATCAAGAAAATAATAATGAAGATACACATAACCTATTGTCCATTTCTCTTTTTTCTTGGAAAAGTTAAGACTTCAGACTAAACGGAGTTGGAAACGGAGTTGAATTCTAAATAAAAATGTTTACTGAACTATATCATTTAAGAACAATAACATGCAGTTTTTGCAAGTCAAATAACACATTTAACATAAAGACAATTTATTTACGTTTTCATAATTATTGAAATAACAATAACCATCCATTGCGTATCTACAATACCATGTGTTAATTGCTATGAACATTGCTAATAATGTTAAGACTGATAACGCTTAATAATTTGCAGTTGCGTCAAATACAAATGTACTGATAACAGAATTGATAGTATCCGGACAACACAGGTTTTTTATGCTACATTTATAAGAGAAGTGTATGGGAATAAATGTCTGTTTTACATGTACTTGGAATCCATGGTAGACATATTATATTGTTTGTGTACGTCAAAACGATTGAAATATTTCATCAAAAAGTGTTAATGTATATTTATGTCAGTACAAAGCTTGTGCTACATCAGCATTTTCATCACACAAAATTGAAAACAAAAGATTATTGTATTGATAAAAAATATCATTTTCAACTAAACGCAAACCTGTGCACCAATGGTTAAGAAAGGTATTATCATTTTTCAAGTAAAATCAAAGTCATGGGAGTTGACTTTATAAAGAAAATATATATACAACGAAAACTAAAACGTTTAAATAATATAGTAAGGTTAATTTGTATCAATTTTAGCTGGAGGAAGTTGTTTTGCATAACACGAGGACACAAATAAAGATAAAATTAAATATGAACAGTAAACAATGGCAGCGTGCATATACGTGCTCCATGCACGTAGTAATTTCTCCATTTATATAGCAAGTAATTTGGGGTTTGAAAATGCATGGAACAGATTATATGCAATCAATAACATCCTATTTGTAAGACATACAAAATGACCATACGCTTACTTTTTTTTTTAAATTTATTTTTTTAAATAGCACAGGGATACAAAGAATATTGCCCAATAAAATAAAATAAAAAAAAAAAAAAAAAAAAACAGTAAAGAATGTACACTGTGATCAATGAGGATGAAGGAAAATGATATTTTCTCTCTAGTTATACACGTATAAAATGACATTATGTTTTGAACATTATAACCAGTTTTTCTTCGAAAATTGATCTCTTTACAAGGACTCACTATCTTCGCTAACAAAGGCATTTCGGTTTACTTTAATTTATTTCCTCCTCATATGTTAGAACAGGCCAAGGCCCCGACAATTATTTTATATAATTTATGTTATAAATGCAAATTGATTTAAATATCTGAAAATGTCTTGGAAGACCTTTCACATCCATTCACTCCTTTTTTCAATATATTTTATTTTCAAAACATCCAATAGCCTTGCTGAAAACGATGTGCAAATGAAAAAAAAAAAAATAAAAGAGATTACAAAATATATTCCGGGTTCACGTTCAGGATCTCCAAGCGTAAATGTAATTGGAAATGTTCAAAACACTGGAAAATAAAAGGGGTGTCTCCCAGTTTATTCATTTAAAGATTTAAAAATCTATAATATGTAATAATAATGTCTCATAATATTTCAAATCAGCTTGCAAGGAAAAGTACATATTTTTATTCTAAAACTTAATGAACCATGATTATTTATTTATTTATTTTGAACTGTTAACTTTCAACGTTTTCAACAACTTAGTAATATAAATTGATGAACTAAAATGTAGGCTATGCGCCTTTCGTCTCCCAGCTGTGAATTCAACGATAACTCTTTTATACAGAGCAGTTATACAAGCTATTAAGCTGTTCGTTCCACGAAATGATACGGATAAGTTTTCTCTGGAGTAAACCTTAAGTTGTTTCATTTAAAAACACAAGCATGAGGACTTTCCCTATTATATTTGTAAACGTCACGATACATTAATCCAACATAAATGTTTGTATTTCATTCATTAGCCTAGCATATTTTTTTTTTAACTAATAGTGTTTCTTAACTATTATTGATTTGATGTTTACTTGGAGTTGTGAGCATAAAAAACCCTATATTAAACTGTATATATTCATGTGTTTGTAATAAATATATTCAAGTATTCAAGAAACTATGATGAGTCAAAATCATCGTAACAAAAAAAAAAAAAAAAATAATAATAAAAATAAAAATTATATATATATATATATATATATATATATATATATATATATATATATATATATATATATATATATATATATATATATATATATATATATATATATATATATATATAGTGAGCTGTTCTTCACTACAGTGTATTTATGTTATAATGTTTTTCACAAAACTAAAAAAAAACTTTTTTGAGATGTTTATGTTAGTAAAAATGCATAAATCCCCCATGTACTTTAATTGAAAATGTTACAGTTAAGTGTTCCATGAAAATAATTTTGAGAGTCCTACAGTTGTTTTCTGTGTAATAATGGTGATCATTGAACAGCTGCTGGGATCATCCAAATGTTCGAGATTTTAACATTCCTCTGATGGTCTCGTTGTTAAGCATAAAGTTTGCTTTTTTTAATTGATTGAAAGATTTATATAATTCTGAGAAGTTTTTTTTTTTTCTAAATGAAAAAATACGCCATAGTTTAAATCAAACTTGTTGCATATTGAGGTGTTGTTTACATTCATTTGTTTAATTTATGCAATAGTGATAAATGAGCAGCTGGAAAATTTATTTTCTCATTTCAAGAGTCACTTTTGTAGTTGTAAATGCATTGCATTGTACTCTTGTATTCTGTATTAAACAAGTTGCACAAGATTCTGATTTTTCACATCTTGTGTTTGATAATTATTTTTGCGCCTGATTTTCAAATCATTGACTTTTACAATATATTTTCCTACATGTTTTTTTTTTTTTTTTTTGTTTGTTTGTTTGTTTTTTTTTTTTTTTTGTATTCATTTATTTGTTTTCACCAAGTTTTATTTGAGCTGATGAATAAAGGCATCTACGCCTGCTTCATTTTAATTCAATAGAATCAACCTTTGCATAAAATAATTCACTTTTATTACAGGAAAGCTTGTAATTATGAAAACAATGTCTCTTGTCAATGAAATATGAAGATAAGAAACAGTCAATATTCTCAAAAGTCCATTTTAACAATACAAGTTGTAGTCACAGCAAACACAGAATTCTGAGAACAGAGATAGAACCAGGTGCCATGGAAGAGTCAGCATCCACAGTGTGGCGGTACATATTGTCGCCGACGACAACATGTACCTACCCTCACTGCAAATATTGTCGTTCATCGGTACATATTATAGCCAACGACAATATATACCGAGATGAGCCTTGTTTTCCTCCGGCAAAATGACGACATAATGTACAGTCAAGCACAAGCACATATTGTCGTCGACGACAATGTGTACAGTCAAGTACATATTGTCGCCGATATATTGGTTTGACGAATATTTACTAGAGAAAAGAAAAGAGAGATTGACAAACACACACGGAGGGAGACAGGCAGCATTACTCGCAATATTGTAGGGAGACAACTTCTTGGTCAGAAAATTTTGTCCAGGATTGTTGTACATCAAGATGATATGTCAATGTAATGTAATTCTTGAGACATCTGATAAATCAGCCTCTGTCTTCTTTGTAAGCACAGCTCTGACACAGACAGCTTTAAAAGCCCCGTTGCAGGCCGCAGCTACAGAATTTTAGGGAATTTGTCTTGTTAAACAGAAAACTGCATATATCTCATCAGTTGTAAAGTTTGTTCCAAACAGTACGTTGAAGAAACAAGAGATCTCTGCAGGAGAATCAATAATCACCGTTCGACCATTAAGACCAAGAAACAAGAAACTCAATGAAACCGTTCGGAAATATTTTAACCTTGAAGGTCACAAATGGGAGAACTATGACAGTAGTGGTTATTGACCATAATCCGAATTGGACCGATGCTCAGAAAAAAAGCAAGGAAAAGTTCTGGATGCAAAGACTGAAGTCATTCGGCCCTAATGGTATCAACAAACGAAATGACTTCACCAGGATGAACCTGAACTAGACCCAATTCCTGATTGTAACGAACAAGTTTATTCTCTCTATATAGTGTTAACTTTACCGTTAATTCGCATTATCAATTCTGGAACAACCCACGCACAAGTGTTTTGCTTACATTTTTGTTTATTATTTCGTTTATCCGATATACAGTCCTGAAACATTTCCAAATGACATGTATAATACATCTAAATTATATTGCTTTGGTTTGGTTTTAATTTGTAAAGTTACGCTTTTTTTTAGAGAATAAGACAGTGTACTATTTACTGCTTGGTCGTAATTAATTAGTGATAATTAATTAATTCAATTATGTAAATCGCACTTCACCAGAGTACACCCGAGATACCGGACGTATTTCATAGCGGTCCGGATTTCTTTCTTTACAACTGATTATAAACTTCAAATTGAACATGTAACATTGTAAATAATTAGTGTTTTGTAGTTAAGTAGTAGTGCTAGCCGTTTTATTTTCTTTGTCCTAAGGAAGGGACAGGGCGCCCCGAAAATTTGACAATCTCTATTGTTCGTGTCGTTGGGCATTTTTAGTGCTATATATATATATATATATATATATATATATATATATATATATATATATATATATATATATATATATATATATATATATATAGATATATATACATATATATATATATATATATATATATATATATATATATATATATATATATATATATCCAAAATTGAAATAAAGTCTCAGTAATCGGATTACAATATTGAACAAATATAAAAAGAAAACACAAGAATCCCCCGTAAAGCTTTATCGCTTTTTTCATTAAAAATCTTCAGAAGCTTTACATTACAAAAATGTATACAACGGTAACATAGTAACAATGATTATGACGTTAAACTAAGCGGAACGTTTAATGTCTATATTGTGACGTCATCGATAAAATACTGCAATAATGATGAAAAAGTTCTGGAAAATGATCGGTAGTTTATAAGAAACTATTAAGTTTTGGCTTTAGAATACAAATAAAATGTTTTTCTTTTTCCCGTCTCTGGATATCACTGGCACATCTGAGTTTATAAAAAGGGAAAATGTTAAATGTTTTTTTTCCACAAGTTTCCAGGTGTGCACTTAACTGGATTTGTCTATATTCAGGTGTACTCATGTGTTGCTTATGTACACGTACACGGGCACGGAGACTGTTGCCAGTTTCACCAATATAATATTCTTTGCATCCAGGACATGCGATGGCGTATATGACATCTTTCGTATCACATGACATGTTGCCATTAACTTTAAATTCACGCCCGTTAAAATTATATCTCGTCCCTTCTGTAATGTAGTCACATGTGCCGCATCGAGGGTCCGTACCCTTTGACACTGTATAATTATGGTCAGCGAATTGTGAGGAACAAATTATTCTCTTAAGGTTTTTGGGCTGACGTTTACTGCTGATAAAACGACAGTTTTTGTATGTAGTTTTCGTTTGTTCATCCTCTCTAAGTAAGCTATTTAATTCATAAACAATTGAATTGATGTTTTTATTTCTCGGATTTTCTCGGAGGAATTAAAATTGTATTTATTGAGCCAAAAATACCCAGAGCAACTGGTAGATAATAGTATTATGAAAGCCAAAGAGTGTGATAGAACACAATTACTTTCAAACACACGACGTGCGAAGGACGGAGAAATAATACCCTTTGTTCATGCGTACAATCCGAGAAATAAAAACATCAATTCAATTGTTTATGAATTAAATAGTTACTTAGAGAGGATGAACAAACGAAAACTACAGAAGGGACGAGTTATAATTTTAACGGGCGTGAATTTAAAGTTAATGGCAAGAATATCTGTAGGGCGACGATACGTGTTTGTACAGTGAATGTGAAGTGCATAATGTCGCCAGGGACAATATGTACATGTTTAACTTTTCAGCCGACGACAATATGTACCGATGGACGACAATATGTGTAGTGAGGGTAGGAACATATTGTCGCCATCGACAATACATGTATGTACAAATCGTCAATATGTACCGTCACACAACGTCGATCTTTCACAACCGCCATCTGCCCCCTGTCACGATCGGGCAAACGGAAAAATCAGAAAAAAAAAAAATTAGGCATAGTTCGTTGTATTAGACCTTGTATTAATCATGATCAGGAATGACAAGTCAAAAATAATCATATGAATTATTTTAATTTGGAATCAGCGTGTTAATTTTAACTTATTTTTTTTTTTCATACTGACACCTTACTGACATTTCTATTTGTTCAAAGGCTTTGACATTGAAAGCTTATCTTCCTTAACGGATGTTTATTTTTTTTTGGTTTCAATTTCCTTATGACCATTCGTGTCAATAAATGATTAGAAAATAATAAAGCTTATAATTAAAAATCAATAATTAATGTAAACAAATGCACTTTTTCACATGACAGTAACTACCCTCCGATGCTCCTTTTATGGATTTATTTTTATTGCAATGGGCTCTCAAGATAATCATGACCACAATCCACCTGATCTATTTCCACTCATTTTTGGACTTCCATTTTTTTTTTTGTCCAATATCTCAATATAAAAATGCGTGTCGCTTTTTCTGACATCTTCTTGATTACTGTTCATCCATATTGTGCTTTTCCATTTTGCAAAGTACCCTTTCGCCAATAATGTTTTGACAGAAATAATCGTAAGAATCAGGGAAAGGATAACCACGAAGGCAATAAGAACTGGTTTTGAGGGGTCTGCAATGAAATTGATCAAATAAGTCACTTTAAGATTCAAATAAAACAGTCGAAAGAAAAAAATAAGCATACAGCAAAGATTGTCTAATCCGGTCACATATGGTTCCATAGATTGATTGATTGATTGATTGTATGTTGTTTAACGGCCCATTCGAGAATTTTTCACTCATATAGAGACGTCACCATATACCGGTGAAGGGCTTCAAATTTTAACCTTTATTGGACACTCAGGGCCATTTAGCAGTGAGGGATCCTTATCGTGCCAACGCCTGCCGTGACAGGGGCCTCGGTTTTTAAAGTTTCATCCGAAGGACCCGTGACTTCACTTCGAAGTGCCGAACGCATGTCGAAGGAAGAGTTGCTACCCCTTTTTTTGTCGACTTAGGTCCGTCGCGGCCGAGTTTCGAACTCCCGACCTCCCGATCACGAAGCGAGCGCTCTACCGACTGAGCTTCCGTGAACGGTGATTCCGTAGAAATTGTCCCGATTGGACAACATTCCAGATTAGACAACTTTTTAAAGAACTAAATGTCTGAAAGTGACTTAAAGTCAATATTGTATAAGGCAAGTTTTCGGATTATACAAGATCCGGTTTAGACAAGTTTTACCGAATGTACTCTTTGGAAATTCAGAAAAAATACCTCCTTTTTCAACAGTGACGCAGCCAACAATTTTATTACAGTATATTTCAGTGCAATCACATTGTTGTTGACAAAGGCGGCCGTAGCTAGGATAGTGGCATTGTAAGGAACAATTTGGTCCCGTAAGGCCAGTGGAACATTCTGAATTCAAAAATTAATATATATTGTTCCCTTTGTGACGCAATATATCAATCAAATAGAATATCAACAATGACACGTTTTTACAATAAACTGGAAGCATTTTGAAAAGTTCAGCAAAAGCCACTAAGACCACAAGACTTGACTGATCCAGCGTCTGCTATATTAAAAAAAAAAACTTATAAAGAGATTTTGTCCCTTTATACCATCATGAAAAATACCATATGATAGGACAAACCAAGACAAATTATGTCTGATCAAACTTCTATTCACACTACATACGGAATTTGAATGTAAAGAGAATTATGCTACAATTGGTGATTTTTTCAAAAGATTTTTCCTAAATAAATGTATTTTTTTTTACATTCATACCACTGATTTTAACTTATTCTAACCCCAACCTCAATAATTCATACAAACTTGAATGCTAAGAGTTGGGAATGTTCCGACATTAAAAAGATTTATGCCGCCTGTGACGGTACATATTGTCGTTTTGTACATATTGTCGTCGGCGACAATATGTACCTACCCTCACGGCACATATTGTTGTCCATCTTTACATATTGTCACCGGCGACAATATGTACCGAGACGAACCTTATTTTCCTCCTGCATAATGGACGACAAAATGTACAGTCAAGCACCAGCACATATTGTCGTCGCCGACAATATGTACAGTCAAGGTCGGCATATATTGTCGTGGATATATTGTTTTGACGAATATTTACTTGAGAAAGGAAAGCGAGATTGACAAACACACACACAAGCACGGAGGGAGACAGACAGCATTACTCGCAATACTTTAGGGAGAAAACTTTTTGGTCAGAAAATTGTGTACAGGATTGATGTACATCACTATGATCTGCTAAAGATACCGTAATTCTTGAGATATCTGATAAATCAGCCTATTCTTTTTCTTGTAATATATACTTGGAGATTGAATACAACATGTATTAGTTTTTTTGTTAAGTAGTAATGATTATTTGGAAATTATTTTTTGTGTTATTCTTATATACAATCATGTGCCGATATAATTGTTCTTGGGGGTTGACATTTTTAGATCACCTGGACTGGAAATTCAAGTGAGCTTTTCTGATCACATTTTGTCTGACCGTCCCTCTGCCTGTAAACTTTTCACAATTTCAGTTCTTCTCAAGAACTACTTGTACAGGGTCAATTTCAACCAAACTTGCCACTGTGTCAAAAAAGTTGAAACTTATGTGAAAGCGTCATTATGAAGTGTAGATCCAGTTTTATGCTGATCATGATACTCGGGGGAATCGTGTGGCTACAAAAGGTGATCAAAGTTTTTCATAAAATATTTAGAAAAAATTCTATCATTTTTTTCAAGAACTACTGGGTCAGAAGATATGATTCTTATGTGAAAGCTTCATTACACAGCGTACGTTCAATTTTGATGTCCTAGTTGGCACGAAAAAGATCCCTCACTGCTCAATGACCCTGAGTTCCCGGTATAGGTCTTAATTTGCAGCCCTCCACCGGTTAGTGGTGACGTCTACATACGAATGAAAAATTCTCTCGAGATGGACATCATTACAACAAACAAACAAACAAAAACAATTTTTTTTTTCAAATCATGACCCCAGGGGTAGGGTGGGGCCACACTGGGTGATCAAAGTGTTTCACAGGAATATATACAGAAAATCTTTTAAATTTTTTTCGAAAGCCAGACAGATGTAGCACCGGCGCTACCCCCCTCCCCCCTCCCCCCGGTGGTTTGATTTTTTTTTATTTAATCATTTATTATTTTGCTTTGGCAAATTCTGTTTGTTTAACTTGTATATACTCTCAATTTAGTCCACAGGTAAGATTTCATAATTAAATAAATTACTTAATATATACAGTAACACATCTTTACTTACAAATTTCATTTTTTTGGCTTGTCAAAAAAAAAAATATTCTGAACCGCAACCCCCCCCCCCCCCAACCTCCGTTCTAAAATTTCTGGATTCACCACTGAGAAACAGCAGTAAGCCCGTGATTAGTGATGTTTATATTGAAGTATCCTCATGTAGCACAGATTCAAGTATCTTCAAATCAGACCGGGCCTAGGGTGGGGCCACAATGGGCGATTAAAGTTCTACATAAGAATATATCGGAAAATTCTTTAAAAATTATCTCATGAAAAATAGCAAAGCAATGTTTAGTCATATTTATATGGAGCATTGCCGTGCATTGTCTTGCGACATCTTCTGATGGACGACAATATGCGCAGTGAGGGTAAGTACACATTGTCGCCGACGACAATATGAACAGGGCGACAAAATGTACCGTCACAATCACGCTGCATGAAATGGCATACAAGACACGTCTGTGTGATTCATGCGATGGATGTTGAATTTTTCAAATTTTCTAGCTTTTTTTTTTTTTTTTTTTTTTTTTTTTTTTTTTTTTTTGCTGTTGGTGTTGTTGTTTTAATTCAGATGTAAATTACAAATATCTCCCTAGATATTTCCTGTCTCCAGGGTCTATAAATGAAATAAAAAAGAGATATATGAACCTGCACCAGAGTTTTTCCTAGATATTCCTTAAGAATATTTGACATATTTGTGACCCCACCTATACCCCGCTGCAATGATTATACGATTTGAATCTACACTCTCTGAAAATGCCTAGTCAATTCAATGATTTACGTTTTGACCCTCTTTTATATAGGTGTTGGAATATATTCCTACGTAAATGTTTGATCCAAAAATGTTACCTACTCTAGCCCAACCATCACTAAAAAGGTGACAAGCTTAGAAATTAAATTAGAAGGACAAATCAACTATGCTAGGGACTCTCACACTTACATCAGCCCATGCAGAGACTTAGGAAAACGATAAAACTATGAAAATGAAATTCGGCGAATAAATACTGATGCTCTTTTTCATACACACTCAAAGTCAGTCTTCTCTCATGAATTATGTAAACATACATCGATGTGTAACTTATTATGCCATAATAACACTATTTGAATGTAGAATTAAGGCCAGCTTGATCTAGCTGCACTGCCTGAGATAGGGTCATTACAGTGTAACTATTTTGACAGGCAGTGTCTCTGTACTTGAGGTGTGGATCTAGCTTTTATTGTAGCTTGCAAATATGAAAATCAAAATGAAACAAGCATGTTCTGACCAAAATAGAGACATATTTTTGAATGTATTAATCAATATTTTATGGTCTTATTAAATTGAAAATATATAGACCTCAAATAAAGCCACAGTAAGGCACATTTACACAGTGACGTACTAAAATGACAGGCACAACCTTTCGAACGTCTCAAAAGTTCATGGATATCCCCTTCACTATAAATTATGAATTTTGAAACACGTGTATCTATTATTCCTTATATTTTGAAACTAGCTGGGAGCAGGTTGTGCTCTAGATCTGTTACTTTATTCCGTAATTTAACATTAGTTCAACGCATTATGCCAATTTTGAAAGTTTATCGGAAGACGGCTAAATGTTACATAATTTATCCTAGCACCTTTCATGTTAAGAAATTTGTCTCAAAGAAACAAATCAGTTTTATAGCAAAAAGATATCCGTATACCGTTGATCTTTTGCGATCTTTGTAGCTTACACATTTTTTTCTAATGTTAAACATGTCACGCGACGAACAACTGATGTAAGTCAAGTCGCTTTGGCCAAACTCAGCAAAGACCCGGTATATATATATATATATATATATATATATATATATATATATATATATATATATATATATATATATATATACAAAGAGTACAATTCCCATTCATCAAAACTCATGCTGTTTAATAATATATCAACACTATATTCAAATCCTCGGAATATTTGATCCTAGCTGCGATATTCGGTAATCAGCAAAATTGGCCCCAAAATCAAATTTGACAGAGAAATCTATAATTATGTACAAAATCAATGTGATATCTGCCATTACGCCATACGTTAAATATTATGTCAGAAAAGTGACGTAAATCAAAAATTCCCATGATTTATCGACAACAAGGTAAATATACGTCGGAATTTTGAGCAAAAGTCACCGAGTGCAGATCTGTTTCAACGCATTGTTTTGATATAATGTGTAGAATGATAATATCAATGAAATATGTGATTGAATATTGTTATTAAACAGGTTTGTTCTCTATAAATAATGTAACAAAAATTGAACAAATTTGGTCCAATTTTGCCTTCATTCTCAAAAAAAAAACGCAAAACCCAAATAGTTTATGATGTCAGTGAAACAAGAAATTCCAATTATCTATTTCAACACTTTTTTTAAACTCTTTTTTTAAATTCAGATTTTTCATACAATACAAACAATTCGGTACATTTTATCAAATTGTCAAAATTTGACTTTCATGCGGGCAAAAATATGTATATACTGCATATACATGTAGCTCAATTTGTAAATTTTGTGACTCAAGCCTATCCAAAAGTGGGGAAGAGTATTATCTGGATAAATTTGAACTTCATTTCATGAAGATATTTACATATTTCTTTGGCATATTGCTATGGTTTTGATGTTCTGATAAAATGTTATATTTTCTCCATAATTTACAGCTGTTTTATGATCGTGATCCCCCCTGGTATGATTTAAACAAACTTTAATCTTCGATGCTTGAAAATGCATATTATTATTGTGACGAATCATATACCTTCTTCTCTTTCAACGTTTTTTCAACTACATTCCAATGTAAACAAATTAATTCTCTATTTGTATTAAAACAACAAGAATGTGGTGAAAACATGATGCACACTACGAGGGGTTATCAGAAAGTTCGTGGAGTAGCACCATAAAATTAAACCCCCTTAGGTACATCAATGAATTTAAACACATTTAGGTAGCATCACCTGTTCTATCTATGGAATAAAGCATTTGTCATGAGTTTTATTTTCTTAAAAAGATTGTCAATGCTTTTGTAAGCAATGGCATGTCCAGGCGGCACAACCTCAAATATGACGGTTTTTTTTTTTTCTACCTGAGTATAACTGAGAAAAAAAAACTTTTGATATGAGCATTTGTCATAAAAATCCTGCTAATTCAAGCGTGTGTTACGACACCATTGTTCCGTAAAATATACAATTTTTACCCCATTCCGTAAGTTCTATGAAACTTTATCGTACATTTTATATGATATGATCAAACAATTAAGGGCTTGAAAATGACACCAAAAGGGAAGAGGGGTTTTCTTTTTCCAACATTCTGTGAAGTTTCGCACCTGGAAAAACAGGTAAATACCTTGGAATGCTTTAACGGGCTACGGAAAAAAAAAATAAAATGCAGCCAGAGTACTTGTTTTTAAATGCCCAAAATGATTCAGAGAGATTAAAAATTCACAGTTAATGTCGATTTGATGTCAGGGTGTCAAAAGTCAGTCACGTCGAAAAGTAACATTGATCATTCTTGGTAGAAATTGAATCCCAACAAGCAAAGTATTTTGTCATAATTAAGTGAGGATTTTTCCAAATGTATGGATCAATTTACAATACTATACATTGAAAGCACCTGTTTATGACATTGTCATACAAAAAAGACGGGCTTAAGTCCTTAGTTAACTCCAGGAAGTATCATCAAGATAAGTGTATTGGGTAGAGAGAGCAGACATAAAAAACAATGACGTTGTCGGACGTCATGAAACTAAACATCGACAGCGCCGGGTTATCATATAATGTCTTTTTCTTATTTTAGAATAATTTAGCAAATTATCAACGTATCAAGATAGAATTTTCAACATTTCTTTAACTTTTGTTGTTGTATGTTCCTGATCAATTTTGAGAGACTAGATTACATAGTATTAATTTTATCCTACAAATAAGTCTCTTTATTTCTAAGGTTTCGATAAGACGATATCAAATTACCCCTGTTTTACCTTTGTTTTTAATATTTTTCATTGGAAAAAACATGCATATGGCAAAGATAAAAATATATTAGATTTATAATATAAATGGTGGACATATCTAAATTGTTTATTTTACACCCTACCACACCCACCCGCACTCCCATTTTACTAATTCCTGAATCAGTCTCATTGTCTGACGTTACTCTAAGGTTATGTGCATAAGTATTACCTTCGCATTTACTCCTCTGGGGATTGTAAATATATCCCGTGCAGCATTCTCCAAATGATGCTCTACAGGATAATAAAATGAATATGCCTAATTGTATGTGTTTCACAATTATAACTAAAAATAATTATTTTAGGGTATTTGTACTAGCCTGCCCAAATAAAATAATTATACGCAGCTTACATAAAATATACACAATAGTAATTTATTGAGCATATATATGATAGAGCAAAATGTAACATATAAAAAAGACATAAATATCGAGCAAATTGTTCAAAATGTAGAGTGATGCATAGTGTATATCATCGACATATATATATAATCACATAATTTACTACAAGCTTTTAAAGTATAGCGTGATTATTATTTGATTAATATTTGATTTTAGAGTAGCTGTATATCGTTATTGAAATGTACGTCTTTTATTTCTTTTTTTTTTTTTTTTTTTTTTTTTTTTTTTTTTTGCTCTCCTTTTTTTGACTTGTGCCAAATAATTGACATTAAATTAAGGCGAATCTCATAGTCCACTTCTGTAAATATTATCAAATAACTAGTGTTTGATATGATACTTTGTAAAAATAGTTTACCTTCTGTCAAAAATGCACTAATTTGGAATTTAAAAAGTCTGTTTTACCGTTCACATTTTCCAAGAACTTCACTTGAGCAATGCGAGATAAAGAATATGAAAGCAAAGTACATAATTATCTTTACCAATAAAGCATTGTGTACTCTCCAATTCTAATCT
This sequence comes from Saccostrea echinata, assembly GCF_033153115.1. Classification (NCBI taxonomy): domain Eukaryota; kingdom Metazoa; phylum Mollusca; class Bivalvia; order Ostreida; family Ostreidae; genus Saccostrea; species Saccostrea echinata. The sequence continues at coordinate 16,238,753 of NW_026889801.1, read as the reverse complement.
CTAACACCGCCCAAAATTTACCACGAGTAAAAGATCAATACAAGATTTGGTATGTGGACGTATTGCATAAATACACCGTATTTTAAAATTTTAATGCAATAATATATTTATCAGTCAGTTTTATTTTTTATGATGATTTATTGAGCAGACTTCTACATGTTTCCCGTGATTATACTCGGACAAGATGATACAAAGAGGCATTCATATTATTTGTTATATGTTAAATTTTCACAACTTCATATTTAAGTAATATGCTGTCATAGTTTTTATTAAACAGATAAATGAGAGAGAGAGAGAGAGAGAGAGAGAGAGAGAGAGAGAGAGAGAGAGAGAGAGATTCGGTTTTACCCCCCTTTCTCAAATCTTTGTACCTATATCAAATAAAATTTCTGATTTATTTTCTAATATACCAGGCAATGAAAAACTATTTTTATCACCAAACCTATTTGTGTTACAGTCATAATTGGGTTTTATTTTCCTGCTTCAAGTTCACACAAAGTCAACGTGCTTAACCTGTCAATCAAAATCATTCGACACTGTGCAGGTGTGAAAGTCTCGTCACACCGAAGGCAAAGTGTTAAGTATCTCCAAGAAGTTTTAACATTTTTTTCTTATCATTTCTAGATCTGATTCCAACATTTCTAATAATAATAATAATAATAATAATAAATGAATAAAATACATTGGGAATAAGAACTTGGAATGATTAAGCCGCTTGAATTTGAAACCTACCTGCCAATTTAAAATATCACCGCCGGCATATGTATATTTTGAACTACTATTGTTTAATGACTTTATTTAGATGCATGTTTGTTTTGAGACTGAAATTTTTGTGCTACAAAACACATTAACTTCTATTTAATTAAAATATACTGGAAATACTAAGTAACAGATTTACGGGAAAGGGGGGGGGGGGTCTTAATTATATCTAATTGCTAACAAATAAAGTTACGGTGAAAAATATCATTACTGGAGAATCACGTTGGTTATATTAATGATAATCATGTTATAAAGGCATTTCTCTCTCTCTAATTAAAGACTTTATATTTGTAAAGTAGAAAAAAAATTCTATAATGTATTACATTTTAAACAATTTTTTTTTTCAAACCACACTATCAATTTAATTCCCTCTAAAGATATTTAATTAACTGGATAGCTGCAGGACTGTTTATAATCCTCAGAATTAGTTCTAACATGTATATCAGTATTATTTGAAAAAAAAAAAAAATGTTAGAAATAAATATTTTCGTATTTCTGCTGAAGTTGGTAAATTAATTGGCTTCGGTTATTATATATCCATTAACGATTTGTCGTGTTTAACATAACAACAAAATGTTGCAGTGCTTGACGCATCTGTATATTGCCCGTATTTAAATTTAATCTTTCAGCATCGTTCTATATAGGTACATACATGTACTTATAAAAACATTTATTTTCCAGATAAATTTAATAAATAACCCAATAGCTAAGTAAGAATAATAAAAATAAATATTGTAGATAATTTTTTCTTTAAACACGATATATTAATTATTAAATTTGTAAATCCTTACTTAAAAAAAGATAAGTCCATTCACTTCGGAGTTCCGAATGACAATAAAGACTGAACGATAAGTGAACGCTGAACGCAAGGTGAACGCAAAGTGAACGAACGAAGAGCGAACGCTGAACGCTTTGTGAACGGTGAACGCGAGCGCACGGTGAACGCTGAACGCAAAACTGTGAACGGAGAGCGAACGGTGAACGCACGGTGAACGCACGCTGAACGAACGGTGAACGAACGGTGAGCGAACGAAAAAATGGGAAAGTAGAACGTTTCAGGGACTGTATGTTTTCAACGGGAAATATTTTATTCTATTTGTTACAGTTGTTTTTAATTTTCTTAAAAGCACTTCATCTTAACCAGGATATATCCCTAAAAATTCATTGAACTTACGAATATTTAATAAAATAAATATGCTATGGCGCCTGAATTTCCTGTTAGATGTATGATAGGTCTGTACAAATATGCAGTCAATCTTTCAAAAAAAATTAAAGAAAAATATGGCACAATTCACATATATTAGTAGTCCATTAGTAGTCATTGATTGCAAAAACTGATTAATTGTTCTTTTACTTCTAAAATTATACATAAGTTTTCTCAAAACACTCAAAAGTGAATTTACACTTCTCAATCGCAGGTAGGTTACTGTTTCCTATAGCTGTTATGACGGTTAGAGTGTCATAAATTTTATCCAATATTTCAAACTGGATGTGAAATGTCTGAACGCTATTGCAATATTCGCATGTCTGAATTGTATTTTTATGTCAGAATAGTTAAAAATACCTTACTCTTTGTTAATTCAGCTGTTCGAAATGCTTAAGATTATTATACTTTTGAAATGTACTCTGTTTTGTATCCATGGTTAGATGTCAATTTATTATGAGTGTATAAATAAGACTGGCGCAGACAATTGATGAGGATTCATTATATATTTTTTGTGTAAATATGCGAGAGGATTTTGTTCTTTAAATGAATCTTGGGAAAAGGTGTGATGGCTTTGATTTAAAACAGATTACCATACTGTTTGGAAAATGCCCTTGAATGTGTACGTAAACTTCTCAAATAAAATCTTTTACCCGAGTAAAACTATGACTTTTCCATGCACAGGTTACACAAAGATACGATGAGTTTGTTTATATAACAAAATATTATTAATAATTGTGTTAATCGCCTACGCAAAAGCAATTTATGTGGAAGACTTAAAAAAATTAAAAATAACTGTCAATTGATTACGTGATAAACAAAGTCATGTGATATAATTACAAATACATATATGTCCATAGAGAACCATGGGAACCCTCTATATACATTGTTTGTACATAAAAAATAACGTACAAATGAAAATCAAAATGACATCATAATGTCATAGTATGTTTTTGCACGCTTTTCAAAGCTTCGGAAAGTCTTATTATATCTGCAAAAAATATTTTCTATAGTTTGCAGAAGCTATGTACACAAAGAGAATCTATGCACACAAAGAATATATATATATATATATATATATATATATATATATATATATATATATATATATATATATATATATATATATATATATATATATATATATATATATATATATATATATATATATATATATATCTCCAATGAAAAAATCTAGAATCACAAGACTCGAATAATCATTTTAACTGTAAGCGCTTTCTGCCTTTTAATGGCTCTTCAGACAGTTACAAAATGAATATGAAATTCCTTAGTAAGATTCATAAGCACGACGTCAATTATTATCCTTTGTGACGTCATAATAACTTTAAAAGGTAGCATCATAATTTGCACAGTTACAATCACTTATAATTCAAAAACAAATAGAAAATTCAATAGAAAATTAACTCTGAATTAATTATTTTCAGTTAAGTTTTGGGTTAAATAATTTCATAAAGTAGTCCTCCTTTGCTACTCTGGATATTTCACAGTCATTGTGCATTTTATAAAATGGAAATATTTTAAAATTGCCTTTCCCACAGATAGCAAAGTGCTCACTGCACGGCGTATTTCTTATGTCATGGTCCCGAATTTGTTGTTTATGGACTCGCACACGTTCGTTCAGTTTGCTGGTTTGTCCTATGTAGTATTCATCACAGATTGGACAGGTTATGCAATAAATAACATTTTCTGACTTACAGGTCATGTTGGGGTTTGGTGTTAATTTTTTTACAACATTTTAGAGTTTTTTCACTGCCCTCCTCCAGATATTCACATGTTCCACAGCGTGGGTCACGGCACTTTTTGACGACTTTGGCATTGTCCGATGCAAATCTTGCTCTGGTTAGGATTTTCTTTAGATTGGGTGCCTGTCTCTTGCTATTAATTATTTGTGACTCTTTGATAACGTCTTTTAAATTTTGAGACTGTTTTAAAATGGGAAAAAAATCTCCTGGCTGTTTTCAAAATATTGTGGTTGCGTGGATTGTGCGTTAGAACAAAAGGGATGTCGCTTTTTTCACTTTTTTCACTATCATCCTTGTGGCGATTGTTCCTTAATATAGACGTAGGGATGTTTTTTGCCTTTTCAATTCCGGCATTTATAAGATTCTCCGGATAATGTTGTTTTTTTTTAAATATGATTTAAATTCTTCTAACCTTTTCGACCGTAAAAATGTATCGGTTACTATTGTGCAAATGCGTCTTGCCATGTTGTATGGAATATAACGTTTAGTATGCGATGGGTGACATGAATGAAAACCCAAATACTGGTGCATTACAAGATATTCAGTCTAATCAAATGTTTACACAAAACACAGTAATAAGTCAAGAGTTACATACATGTGAATAGCATACATATATGATGAAACTTAATGCAAATAAAAAATCCTCACCAAGGCCATATCTACTTTCTCCAATGTATGATGACAAATGTAATGCCTGTCCACAGTTTGAGCACCTTTAATAATAAAAATAAAAAATGTGTGATAAAATTTTAAGATGGACTTCATTTTGACATTTTTTAATTGTAAAACCAAACTTATTAAAACTGTTCGATTATAAATGTACATACCCTTTCTCCAGTCCTTCTGCCAAAACATCGAGTTCAACAATATGTCTCCCTTGTACCGACTGTTCTGTGTTGTATCTACAGGAGTCTTCATCTTCACACTCATCTGACTCGGAATCGTTTTCATCTATGTTTTCATCTATGCACATCTCACAATCATCTTAAAGTTTGAATATTAATTTCATTACAAAATTCCCAGACTGAGTACAACTCTGCAATATTCAGATTACTTCAATAGCTCATTTTAATATACTTTTTATACCTGAAGTAGATGAAGATGTCAATAAATTTGAGTAAGAATGGTGATGTCCTATGGGCCTACATGTATCTTCATGTAGGGACGGTTTCCTCAATTTTCCTTCAAACTGGCCATGCCAATTTCTTTTTCGTTCTATGAAAGAAGTCAAGTTGAATTGACAAGTTTGTCTGAACAATAGGTATATTAAAACATTTATCAATGGTGACAGAAAGCTTACACCGTGATCAAGTGATATGTTGGGCATACCAGAAATTGAAAACGTATAAAAATTATCTTACCTTCATTACTTTCATGCGTATAGAAATGGTCATGTTCAATGACTTCAACCAAAGACAAATCATGTCTGCGATCACTATTCATTTTCTCTCCTATCCGCTATCGCATAACATTTACACTGAACATTAATTCATTATGCCGGTTTCTAACCGGTTATTTACATACTGGTTATTTCAGTGCTTAATTCTTGGTCGATATTATCGTCACATAAAGCGTTTAAAAGACCTGTATATTAAAATTATCTTTCTTACAAAAGAGTTCCATTTTCGGGTTCCTGTTTAATTCGCTACATGGAAAATTCTCGTTTTCGCCGGAAGAAGCTAGAGTTTCACCGGAAATACAGCCATTATGACGTTGTAGCATTCGTCCTTAACATTAAAAGCTTGAAGTTACGACACTATAAAATACAGTATTGTGCCATATATTTATGAACAAACGTAAAAATAGCGTCATGAATTTGAAAGAATCATAAAAAAATACAAGGTTTCTCGCAATTACACAATCTTACCATGCATGTGTCTTACCTCTATAAATAGCTAAGAATTTCCACTATCGATCTATGACGTCATTTGTTAAATATGACGTCAGCTTAAAACGAAAAGGTCTCTTGAATGTAAACATGGGGAAAGGCAAAGAATTTTCTACACCCGTGAAACAAATGATTGTTGACAAATATCTGTCAGGATAAAAATATGCAACTATTGGCCGTGAATTGAACATTCCTCGGAACAGTGTGTATTCAATTGTACAGCGCTATTTAGCTAGAGGTTCGGTGGAAAAGGCCCCAAGAAGTGGCAGAAAACGAAAAATGGACGACCGTGAAACTAGGAAACTTTTAAGAGTCGTAAAAACCAAACGTACTGTTCCGTTAGCTGCTATTACGGATATTATCAATCAGGGTAGGCATTCTCCTGTTTCACAGAGAACAGTCAAGAGACGATTGTATGAAAATAATTTTCATAGGAGGATTGTAAGAAAGAAGATCCGTATTCGCGACGAGAACCGCAAAAAACGTGTGGCATGGGCAAGAGGAAAGAGATTGTGGAGAGTTGAAGGAGAATGGGATAGAGTGATATTTACAGATGAATGTAAGGTGGTAATCGGAGAAAGCAACCGTGTGTATGTCTGGAGACGACCGGGTGAAGATTGGATGCCTGAGTGTTTATGCCCTAGTCCGCCGGTCAGAGTAAGTTTGATGATCTGGGCATGCATAACATGGAATGATGTGGGGACAATATGTGTCGTAGATGGTAATATCAATGCACAAAAATACATAGACATACTTGATTCAGAACTTTGGCCCGTTGTAGCTCGGTATTTTCCAGCAAACAATTTTATTTTTCAAGATGACAATGCGCCCGTTCATCGGGCCCGGATTGTTACTGAATTTAAGCATAGAAATGCCATCAACTCGATGACATGGCCAGCACAATCCCCTGATTGTAATATTATTGAAAACTGTTGGTTATTATTAAAAAATAAATTGAAGCAACGAATTTTAAATATAAACAATGCTGCCGACCTCGAACGTGAAATCCGCCATATTTGGACAGCAATCCCAACAACATACATACAAAACTTGTATCGTTCAATTCCTAGACGCCTGCTTAAGGTAGTCAGTGCCAAGGGCAATATTACAAAATATTAAGGTAAGTTTTATTATTTATTATCAAAATTTAGTGTATTATACATGGCTATAACATTCCCTGTAACTCATCTGTTTACGTCCGTTTACGTGACGTCGCCGACGTTTGTTCATAAATATATGGCACAATACTGTATATGATGAATATTTTATTTACCTTGCAAACATATGCTGTACTTGTTAGGAAAATAAAACTAATTTTAAATATTCTGATTATGACTTCGCTTTTCGTGCTCATACTGATATTTTATGCATATATTTATATATCAGCACTGAGTACAAGTAGCATAGGAAAAGAGAAATCCAAGGATTTGTTGTCTCCGTATATCTATATGAAAACGAAAGTAAATTATTAAAGTAAACTTCTGCGTCCAACTTTTTTTTCTATAAAAATATATAGAATTGCATTGATTATTCTTAACATGATAATGATAATCAAACATATTTAAAATTAAGGACTGAGTTATAATTATTTGTTGCGTTAATGCAAACCTACCTGTAGAGGATTGATTTACTAATCTTAATATATATATATATATATATATATATATATATATATATATATATATATATATATATATATATATATATATATATATATATATATATATATATATATATATAAACCCTATGTAAAAAACTTCTCCCTTCCAATCTTTCCCTGTTATGATATGTTTTCCCCACCGTAATTTTGGTAATTTATAATAAGAGATTGCCAGTTTCATACTTACTATTAAAATACAATGTACGACCAGTGTATAGAAATGAATTCATTTATTCATATAAATAACAGTAGGTCTAGATGGTGCAGTATAATCTTAAATTTTAAATCAAAATACTTTTATATTTAATTGACACTGAATCTATACAATGAAAAGTACGTAGAGTATTGAACTGACATCTTTGGTTGATAAAATTCGTCCCCTGAAATAATAAAACAAATTTTGCAGTTTTCTGTAATATTTTAACGAAAATCTAAATAATTGTTTTACTAAATTTTATAATATTTCAAAATATTAAGCAGTGAATATAAAAAAGTGATATGTATGTGTAATTTAAATGCGGCATTGAAATGGAGCTCTTAATGAAAACAATAAAAGTTCAATTTTTATACTGTGAAAACATAAATGAAACCACTAAAATCTAACGCAGATTAATATAGATCTTCAAATAATTTACCTATGGTGTTGACACATCCACTCCGATAGTCGCAATAGTCAACCTTACAAAAGGATTCTTCTTGACAATGTTTTCCAAATCCCGGGAACCGACGCCTACGTGAGCAATTCTTACCCATATAACAAGGGAGACATTCTAAAAATGCAGGGAGAAGGCAACCTGATTACACAAAAAGTGTTTTTTAAGGTTTAGTGCTTCGAGTGAAAATGTTTTAATTTTACATCCAGGTATTAATAAAATAAGCAGTGAATGAATAAAAATCAAAATGAAGAAAGGATAAATTATTTGTTTTTATAACAATACATCAAATTCAATTGAAAAACATCTAAATTTTGGGAAATAATATTTTGTGAAAAACGTAAATGATCCTTTGCAAACATTTGCTCTCTCCTCGAAAAAATATCCGGAGCATGTGCGTCCTTTCTTATTTCCACTGTTAAACAAATTGTTATTTCTTAGCGATAAATATATCTGTAATAAAAATTTAATTTGCACTTTTTGTTTAAAAGAACATTTATTTCTATGTTCATTGCAAAATACCAATCTATTTGTATGGTACTTACTTTGGACAGCCCTCTACGACTTCCAGAAAATTTACGTTTAAAATGATAAACGAGTTTATATGAAAGACGTCAATCGCTCTTAGCCCGACCAACATTGTTTGAAATGTATTATTTTCACATCCTTGCAGTAGAAACCATCAGCTGCAAGTATTCACATCTGTTTATAGATAGGAAATTAAACAAAACAAAGGTGTAGAAGATAAATGTGCCTCTAGAACAAAAATAGGAATACAAATATTTAAAATGTATTCCAAATAATATCCATTTTTAGCGATATTTCTAGCAATGTTGATTTCCTCTTAGCAAGGATATTAAACTGTACTGATGGGTTTTTTTTTCTTCTTTTTTTCGTTCATTCATCATTGTTACGTGAACGTCCCTTATTTATTAATTAAACAAAGAAGGTTTAGGATACAAGCTTTAGCTTCATCAGAGCAAAGGAGGAAACTAGTTTGTTTATTACAGTTAACATGTATCAACTTTTCCACTAATCTATGCACTTCTTCTTTTATCTACAAGCAAAAAATAACCACGGAACTATGAATGAAATGATTTTAATGTACAAAATACACACGTTTACTTTATGAATGTGATCAGAATGCATGAACTTATGAGTTTTGAATATATATCATTCCAGAAAAAAAAGGTGGAATAAAGAGCAACTAAGACTTTTTTTTACTGGGTGCTTATCTTTATGCATGCAGGCAAGTATAAATCGAGATGCAACACAGCATCTGCAGTTTGATAAGCACTAACACCTAATGCGATGTAAATTCATTAAAAAAAGACATTAGTTGTACTGAAGTGGGGAATAATCGTGAACTGAATTCCGTATCATCTCACTTCCAAAAGACGCAAATGTCATAGTATACATATTTTCTACCCCCTCGTGTTTGTTATTTCAGAATCATTTCCCAAAACTTGTGTCGTCTTTTTCTCCATGTTTTTCTCTGAGCTTCCTGGGATTTCGTTTTCCATTTTACACAGATCTTCAATAAAAGGACGAACATCTGCCTTTGAACAAGTAGGCATGGTTACACCTGAGGGAAAGTCTTCTTCCACATTATTCAAGTCATTTTCTTCAAGAAAAGAGGAGGTATCTGCTTGTGCTACATTATGTTTGGTTTTCAATGTATAAGGAGAATTTTTGTCAAAATTAAAAATAAAAGAAATACTAACGCTGCAGCTATGCTAGTTACTATTATTATCAAATTTGTACGTTTGGTAATAATAACGGGTCCAGATGACAATTTTTTCTCCCTGTAATGTGTTGCATTCTCTGCGAATATGAAACATAGAAACGTAATTTGTAATTACACTTGATATTTAAAGTGATAATTATCTAAATTAATCTTAGTATTTTACTGTATGATATTAAATCTCAAATATGAAGCCCACAAAAAAATAAAACATTTAATCGAATGGATTAAATTGTTGTTATTCAAAACGAAATGAGGATAAATTGAAAACAATAATAAGGATGTTAATGTGATGTTAAAGAAGAAGTTAAATCTAATACTAGTATATATTTTTAACACACAACCATTGACATCGATTTCGTAAATTATGAAATAAATTTGTGCATTCATTGGATTTCAAACAAATTTACCAATTGAGTTAATGCAGCCACTTCGAAAGTCGCAATATTCCTTTTTACAGTAGCATTCGTCTTGACATAGATTTCCAAATTCCGGGTACCGACATCTATATGAGCAATTTTCACCCATATAACCAGGAAGACATTCTAAAGTACAGGAAAAATGCAACCTGGTTACACAAAGAAGTATTTATTGCAAATAAGAGCCTTGCTTGAAATGTTTTAATTTTAGATACTTAATTAAAATATGCTGTGTATGTATAATAATCAAAATGGAATATTTTGAAGAAAGAATTAATTATATGCATTTACATCCAGCTATTTTTTTTAATATAATTTTTTACCTTTGCAAACATTTTTTCTCTCGTCGTAAAAATATCCGGAGTACACGCAAATCTCCTCCTTATTTACACTGCTAATAAAATTATTAATTTTTACTAAAATATATGCCGATAGGAATTCAATTTTTGATTTAAAAGAACATTTCTCCTTCTTTTTGTTAATAAATATCAATTTATTTGTATGATACCTACTTTGGACATTCCTCGGTGATGGCCATTAAATGTATATTGAATATGATAAACGACTTCATACAAAATACGCCAATTGATCCAAGATTTGCCAACATTTTTAATGCATACGTGTAATCGTTACCTCCTTGCTGTAGAATTTATCAAATCAAAATGGTCATGTATGCCTATAGATAGGACATTTAAGATAATTTAAATAGACATCATGTGTTTTTAGGATAAAAATACGAATTCATATATTCAGATCGTATTTAAAAAAAAAATATATCTAATTTTAGAAATTATGATTTCCTGGTATTAAGCTTGTTAGTCTGAACAGATTTTTCACTATTTTGATGCATCATTGTTACAAGGACGTTCCTTATTTGTTAAGTAAACAAAGAAGTTTTAGGATACAAGCTGGAGCTATACATACATACATACATTAATATCCTTTGCGGTATGAAAACCATGGCAACTACTGCCAATCAATGAGAAATATCACATTTTGTCCTTTTATACATTACAAGGATCATTGTCTATTATTAGATTGCATTTCAACCTATAATATATAAATATTGACTCGGATTGAGGGCAACATTGATTATGTTAGCCCACAAGGGATTAAATATTGACTGTCGCGGAGTGGAGGGCAATATTTTCATCCCGAGGGGGCTATCTTAATCAAAGTTTCCCGAAAACACAATCAATAATTGTTTTGTTATATGAAAAACGATACAAATTAATAAAATAGTATTTTGATTTCAATAATCGAAATCCAGCAACTCATCTGCATCCTTACCATTTATTGTAGTGCCAGCGAAGCTTCAAGTTTCCATGATTGTGTTACTTGGGTTTTTATTGTGACTTTTATGTTTTTTTCAAAGTTGCGACGGTATCATTACGTCACAATAAATTAATCGACTTATCAAAATCAATATCAGTGAAAAGATGGGAAAACTCTCTTCGCCCCTCAATAGTTAAAATTAAATGTCCTTCGATATTTTTCCGAGGAACTAAATATCAATTTTGTCGACTGTTTCTCCACATAGAGAATATAGAGACTATTTTTCCTGAATATAGCATTTTTTTTTTTACTTTTGAGTGTATGACTTAAGAAAAATTAATGAATAAAATTATGATTTTGAATAATCATTTCAATAGTAACGTTTATAATAGTTGATTTCCCAAATACGTTTATCATGCATTGAAGACATTAGTACTTAAAATTTTGGAAATAGTCACTGCCTGTTGTTTGCATTGCTGCAAACGTTATCTATTGGACTTTGAACATGTTGAAAAATGTCATTTTAACTACTTTATGGCATTTTGCAATCTTAACCATGACACGTAGCAACCGATTTTTGTCTGATTTGAGATTATAGTATCAAAGGCTTTCATCATAAAGAATATGGAGAAATTCTGGGACTAAGAATGCAACATCTCCTATATCAAATTTGCAAGTCATAACAGAGAATGGCTCTTAACTTTTTACACTGTGATTTTTGTGATCGGTTTCACCCGATCACAGTCTCGTTTGAAGTCATCATTTTGTAAGTTCTATGACGCCTTGTCAGCAAATACAATCTATCATAAAGTCATATGCTACCTGACGTTTTTCATACTTATTGTTAGGCCATTATTTACCCATTGAATTGTCGATGGATTTTTCCTTTACTTCATGACAAAGAGCACACAGAGGGTGTGACCGGTGGGCAGGGATGCTCACTCCTCCCTGGCACCTGATCCCACCTCTGATGTTTGTGGAGGTCCGTGTTTGCTTTGCTCCCGGTTTCTATTGTTTTAATGGACATTGAGCTTGAACACTGTTCGTTATTTCCTTATTTGATTGATTCCGTATGAGGCATATGGCAGAGTATACTATCTGCACAAACAAAAAGCCCTTCGCTACTCTGTTTACTATGCACTGACAGCTTCATGTTAATAATATAACTAAGGAGCATTATTTTGATGCATTTGCGTTAAGATGCATACGTTTATTAAGTTACATTTTTCTGTACATGCGTATGAATTTCATTCAGAAGAAAACTTCCTTTAAGGACGAAGTCTATTCGTTCGTTGGTATTTTGGAAAGCATCGAAAATATTAAGACTTTCTCAAAAATTCTGGTATCTTTTTCTTCGTTTCACTCTACGCCTGTAGGAATTACATTATCCATTTTATACAATGTATTTAAGTAGTTCATTGTATATAACCAGATCTCAAATATAAAGTCAAAACCACAATAAGACATGTAATCTAACGGACTAAATTGTTCCCATAGTCAAGAAAACCATTCCGTGGTTTATTTATTTCTTTATTATTTCTGTAATGCACTGTATTAAAGCAATCACAGTTATATATACATGTACAAGCATTACAAACAAGCATTTACGAGGGTTGTTAAAAAAGTTCGCGGACACATTGATTTACGTAAAATCTATTGTGTACTGTGAAGTATGACTTATGTCTGATTAAATTCCTATCTTTTGTTTAATAGTATGTAAAAAATCAGGTCCATTTACTAAAATGTTGAAATTTTACAACAATTTTTACTATGCGGTCATAGGATTCACGGAGCAATCACTTGACGTTAAGTGACGTGACAAACAGATTTCAAACCCATTAAGCTTTTTCATAGTTCTAAAATATATCTTTCATTTCTTTCGACTTTTCTCGTCTTTTTTCTACTTAAAAATTAAATATCTATACCAAGACATGTTACTTTTCTTCTATAAAGTCTTTTGTGCTGTTTCGGATATTAGTGAGATCTTAAAATAAATGTCCACGCAGTTTAGAGATCAGATATGGAAACAATGCAAAATCCATAGGTGGCAACGTCCATGCAATAAGTGGGGTATTGGGATATCGATGGAGTTGATCATTAAAAATGTTAATCCTTCCATTCTTAAAAAGCTACTACCATTTGAATACTTTTGTCCTTTGTACATGTAGGCAATTTTCAGCAACATCTAGAAGCATTTTAGTCTATTTTTAGACATTTTCCTGTCTGCAAATATAATTTTTTAGTAGCTCGTTGCTCCATGACGTTCAAAGACGTTCCCATTCTTGGCTTTGTTTTTACGCGTAGATTATTTGTAAATGGCTATAAAACAGTCATACAACCTCCAATTTAATTCAAAATTTCGGCAAGTGACGTTTTATTAATACTGTAGCGACAGGTAAAATATCTTAATTCTTTCTGCGCTACAACTGTGCAATTTTTAATTTCAATAAATAGTCTATGTAATGTATACGTGCGAAAAAGTAGCATGCTCCGTGAAGCATGTTTTATCAAAATAATATAGCTGTATATTTTTTAAGGATCACCGGAAAACAACAAATCTTTGTATTTTTATTGGAAAATAGGTAAAGTTTTTATCTGGAGAGTTTAACCGGTTTCATGGAAATAGCGCGCTCACAATAGAACTTGTCCGCGAACTTTTCTAACAACCTTCGTATGCAGGTGTGCATTAACATTGTCTTTTCAAATGTTTGTGCTACTGTTGAAGCCGTGAACCTTCAGCGATTTTTTTTTTTTTTTTTTTTTTTTTTTTTTTTTTTTTTTTTTTTTGCATGTTTCCGTTTGTACATGTTTGCATATCTGTATATACAATTATTTATTAATTGAATTTTGTAAGCCAATATTTTTTGCCACTTTATTCAGTCTAAGGTATACAATTTCTTTTGATAATGTCTCAGTAAAAATTGATACTACAAAGTGTGCTGTTGTGTTTACCCTAATGTTCATTGAACTTTTCCTATTCTTTTAAAAAGTGATTTTCTTGAAGTTTATGTCCACCATACATTTATCTACATCTGTTCTTAGTGACTGCAATGTATGTTGTTCTTAAACATTATCTGACCTGCAATTTAATTTCAATATTTCTGACAAGCAACATTAAATGTATATTGAGACACTCACAGACCTATAAAACATATCTTAGAAAAATGTCGTCAAAACACAGAGTTTAGAATATTCTTTGAAAATTCTTTGTTAACATTGTTTTCCTTTTTTTTTTTTTTTTTTTTTTTTTTTTTTTTTTTGACGGTTTTCGACGTCTGTATCATTTCTTTGAATATATAGTTTGACTTTTACTATAGTTAACGCTTTAACTACCAGAGATTTTGCTTTTTTTTTCTGCAAAACTGCCTAAAAATTTCAAATTGAAATTTTAACATTTTCTAGTCACTTTTGCATATAGCAAACTATACATTTTCTGAAAGATAAAATCTTAAAGTTTTTAATTATGCAGAGTAAAATGATGTCGTGGTTGTCATGGCAACGAATGAGACCCATAATTGCCAAAATATGTGTTTTTCCCATTTTTCATCCCTGAAATACAAACAAATTAACATATAATGTTTCCATAACAGAGGATTTAGTGATACTATTAAAACAAAGCATGCAGTCAATTAGGTCTTAGTAATACTGGTCAATTTTATTTGATAGTAAGAGTTTATACAATCACACAATGTCCGTCATCCTTTAGACTTCGGCTTAACAGCTGTCTGATTGTCGTAATTATAAGCAATTTTCAAAGCGCTTTCCCTCCTACAGGTTTTGCCTGACTTCAATAAAATTTGGTACACATATAGAGTATACTAAGATACAAAATTCTTTATTTTTCTATTTTTATTTAAATGAACAGTGTTGCCATGGTTACAGAAATAGAAATTTTGAGAATGGGACTTCTTTATATAACACGGGTATACTATGTATATATATATATATATATATATATATATATATATATATATATATATATATATATATATATATATATATATATATATATATATATATATTCATCAATTTCCAATTCGCTTTCCCTCCTAAAGTTTTTTGCCTGACTTCAATAAAATTTGGTACATTGTCTCTTATTCGTTTGTTAAATGTTGATTTGATGTCCTCAGTATCATGTGATAAATTATCTCGCCTTGAACACTCGTTTTCTTCTTTTTGGAAAACCCATGTGTTTTAGAAGAAACAATGCCCAGTCGTTTTTTACAATGGGTCCCCATTTACTTCAGTAGAGTTTTATCATTGAATAAAATTACTTGTCTGGTTCCAGCGACCTGCATCTGAGAAATTCACATCCTGATATGTACTCGAACATACAATATCATTAGCTAATCATTAAGTTTTAAAAGATGGCCATGGGGAGAGTATGGTAAAGAACTACGCACACTAACTCTCGATTCCAGCCTATATTTTACACTCCTTTATTCAACAAAAATGACAATTTTGCCATTAATTTTTTTTCATTTCAAACAAGAGTTCACTAGTGACTGAATCATATTACAAATTATTGTCATATTGTAATTTTTGAATTTACCGGGTGGAAGTAAATACAAAAAAATACAATATGACAACTTATCATATTGTAAATTTTAGCTAACCTGAGCCGAAGGCTCAAGTGAGCTTTTACCGTCCACGGTACCTCAGTCGGTAGAGTGCTCACTCCATGATCTGGAGGTCGTGAGTTCGAATCTCGGCCGGGACTGACCTAAGTCGATAAAAAAATGGGTAGCAACTGTTCCTTCGCCGGGAGCTAAGCATTTTGAAGTGAAAGTTGCGGGTCCTTCGGATGAGACCTTAAAAACCGAGGCCCCGTTTCACGGTAGGCGTTGACACGATAAATATCCCTCACTGCTCAATAGCCCTGAGTGCCGAGTAAAGGTCAAAATTTGAAGCCCTTCACCGGTATATGGCGACGTCTCTATATGAGTGAAAAATTCTCGAATGGGACGTAAAACAACATACAATCAATCATCAAGTGAGCTTTTCTGATCAAATAGTGTCCGGCGTCCGTCTGTCGTCTGTAGTCCGTGAACTTTTTCTCATTTTCGGCCTCTTCTCAAGGACCATCAGGCCAATTTCAACCAAACTTGCTACAAAGCATCCTTGGGTGAAGGGAATTTAAGTTTGTTCGCAGGAAGTGCCGCGTCGTCTTTCAAAGGGAGATAATTAAGAATTTATGAAAATCTGGAGGCATATTCTTCTCAAGAACCGCTGGACAAGAAAAAATGAAACTTATGTGAAAGCTTCATTACATACTGTAGATTCATTTTTTTTATATCATGACCCCCAGGGGTAGGACAGGGCCGCAAGAGGGGATCGAAGTTTTACATAGGAATATATAGGTGTAATGGTTAAGGGGCAAATTCGAGTAAAACGCATTGAAGACATCAAATAATGGAATGACCTGACAACCCTTGGAATGGACTAGCCAAACCAAAGGGTATATAAGGCAAAGCTTTGAGAAAATCAGGCATTCAGAAGCTAGCAGAAGTTGGATGCTGAATCAGCAATAAAGAAGTTAAGGTAATCCATCCGTAATAGCAACTGATGCAATGAAATTGAATACACAACAGATGTGAAGGTGTTTACTACTCACTATATTTTGACGTAATTCCCATTTATTACTATTAGCACGTAAGGGTGGGATGTGTCCTAATTTATGACCGTGAATTTTGATAAGGGTTATCTCCCTCTGTTTTTTATCAATGAAAAAATTAATTATAAGAAAACTTATCTGGTGAAAAAAATCGTTTTTAATTGTCATTCTATTTTTAATGTTTTAAAGTATCTTTCCACCACAGTATTTATTAATATTCATATTATTTAAATATTTATTTTTATATTTATTTAAGTCCCCATAAACTTCAATACAATCTTTGTTAATTAATTACTGCTTAGTTAATTACATTTTGAAACTATCTCTTGATAAATCCTTTTCTACTGTGAAATGCTTTTACATTGGAAATATCTATAAAATCTTCTTCTCAAGAACAACTTAGCCATAATTATTAGTCATATTTATACAGAAGCAACCTTAGGTATTGTAGAATCAAGTTTGTTCAAATCATGGGGGCACAACAGGGGGTCAATTAGGTTTTGCATAAGAAAAAACTAAAGGAGTCATCCTGAAAAATTTTCTGCTCAAGAACAGCAAAGCCATGATGAATCATTTTATATAGAAACATCCTCAGGAAGTGTTGATTCAAATTTGTTCAAATTTATGGTGGGTAATGTGGGGCCACAATAAAAAATCAGAGTTTTACATAGGAAAACATAGGATTGATTGATTGTATGTTGTTTTACGTCCTGTTCAAGAATTTTTCACTCATATAGAGACTTCACCATATACCGGTGAAGGGCTTCAAATTTATATCTTTACTCAGCTGAGTGCCGAGGGCCATTGAGCAGTGAGGGATCTAAATCGTGCCTACGCCTGCTGTGACACGGAGCCTCGGTTATTAAGGTCTCATCTGAAGGACCCGCAACTTTCACTTCAAAGTGCTGAGCACTTGGCAAAGGAACAGTTGCTACCTATTTTCTATTTTTTAGGTCAGTCGCAGACGGGGCTCGAACCACTTACCTTCCAATCACGGACCAAGAGATCTACAGAATAAGCTACCGTGACGGTGGAAAACATAGGGAATTTTTTTTTAAATTCTTCTGTTTAAGAACAGCAAAGCCATGATTAGTAATATTGATATGGAAACATCCTGAGGAAATTTAAATTAAAGTCTGCCCCCCCCCCCCCTCCAACCACCTACCTCGTTCAATACTGAACTGATTTCTGCTTCTTCCTAGCCAATAAGCTCAGGTGAGCGATGCGGCCCGTGGTTTTCTTGTTGTTTACTACCACCCGGTTAATTCAAAAATTACAATATGACATTATTAATACCAGTGTAAATTGTTAATTGCTCTTAATTGCAACACTTTTTATAAGGGGGCTAAAAGATGTATATCCATTGAAATCAGGCTTCAAAACATCACCAGATTTTAAAATAGTACTCAGATTTTAAAATACTCATGGACAAATAATCCTTCATTTTTTCCATATGTTTAACTCATGTAAATGTATCTTTAAACATACCACCCCCCCCCCCCCCCCGTGAATCAACAAGAGCTTTGGTATAAATTTGTTAAATAATAAATCATAATCGCTGTTAAAAAAAGAAAGGGGGGTTTAAAATATTTTCCGCTGATTTCTATAGTGAAAAACACAAGATTTACCAAAATTATAGAGCTTAGGCATAGTTTCCGAATTCTTCTGATTGTACTTTCATTAACATTTCTCCACAGCTTTTTAAAAAAAGGGGAAATGGTGGTTTTTGTATTCAATCGCGCATTTTGCTATTTTTGCTACTTTTTCATTGTGACAGTTTTTTTCATCTTTTTAACTTAGAAAAAGGCTAACTGCGTTATCTATCCTGTCGCTTTAATAAAAATGCACTTTTCATTTCAAAGTACACCAAGTACTAGAAAAAAGATTTA
This sequence comes from Saccostrea echinata, assembly GCF_033153115.1. Taxonomy (NCBI): domain Eukaryota; kingdom Metazoa; phylum Mollusca; class Bivalvia; order Ostreida; family Ostreidae; genus Saccostrea; species Saccostrea echinata. The sequence goes on along the minus strand of NW_026889801.1, from coordinate 16,219,885 downwards.
TATATATTTTTTCACTTTTAATAATAAATCTGAAGATTTGGAAGATGGTAAGGATAATATTTAATTATCTGATTAATTATTCCTACTATATGTACTACTGACACAAAATTCGACAGGGATTTCTGATACAATGAGTGCACGCAATCGGGGCGTTGGGCCAAAGACTATTACTACATGTATATAATATATCTCCCAAAGTTTTTAATTACATGTTTATGGTTCAAAACGTGTCGTACATTAACTCTTCTTTACAAATAATTCATTTTTTTTAAAAATAAATCTGTTCCATATATCAAAAGAGCCAGTTTGTTTTACACTGAGCTCATGAACGATTTCGTTGTGCATGTAAAACGTCAAATGACGTCATAGTGCATTTTGTGTGTTTTACTCGTAAAAGTTCCAATATTCAACGACATATATCTCTGTAACGGATGCAAGTACCTTATAATGTCCGGATTAAAAAATGTAGGGAAAATTCCCAGCTTTCTGGTTTTGGCATTCATTTTTTTTTATTTTATTGTGTTTCTAATTAAAGATAAAGTCAACAGTTGATAGCATAAGATCAGTCATTTTTGTGTAGTTTCATCAACTTCCTGCAATGATATGCAATATTCAATTCAAGTTTATGATAATTTCTCAACATCGCACAGAAAAACTTTGAGTAGAAAAATTGTTTAGTTTCTTCTCTAGTTTAAGAAAATATCAATTGTTTTGATGTAACCCGAATATTTAGAAAACGCCAACAGTTAAATATCCGTGATGCTGAAAATGCGTCCAAATGCGTCCCTGGGGGTTAAAGGGTTAAGGTGTTACTGCGCTCCCTCAGCAATAGAAATGCTGTGTGTTCTTTCTTCGACCGCAGCAGACCTAAATCGATATAGATAAATAGGTAAGAACTTCACCAAGCGAAGCGAAGGATTAAGGCTTTTGAAAGAGGCCCTTAGTTCGAATTGGAGATGTAAGTTTATACTCTTTGTCGACATCCAGTGACGACCCATCTTGCAAGTGGCGATTTTTTTAATAAACTTAGGCATTTGAGGAACTCCTCATTACCTAAATTTTCTATTACTCAGCAACGAAGGCAGATTAGTGTAATATCAGAGCTCTTTATGAAACAGCCGTCATTCTCCATCTTTTTAAACCACACACGACAAACAATTGCAACGTTGCATGTTGCCACAATTTAACTTTAATTATTGCAAATAATTCCAATTTATTGTCACAATTGGTATAAGCATCCATAAAAATTATGAATTGGGTACTATTATGTGTCTCGAAGAAAATGAAGAGAATAAAGCCTAAATATAAACGGCCTTAATATTTAAACATTGATAAAATTAACAAAATGTGGAGTAAATGATTACATAACTTTTAAACACACCTTTCTTGTGGCCTGGGACCGAAAAACTACCAAAAAACCTATTCAAAACAAAACAACGATTACAAAAAATATATACAAAGCTTGATTTCTTTTATAAAAAAAGAAATCTGGAAGGGTGGAGGCAGCTGTAAATAATTTGAAAATATGCACGTGCACATGTATATTTCACGGCGTCCTAAAGAAACTGAAAAGCGTGTTTACCTGAACGAAAGAGAACTGGTTTTACCAGAGCACGATTCCTACTCGACATTTATCAAAATAGTCTCATTTCCATGAATCTTTACATTTGCCTCTTTAATCTGGCTACGCCAAAACATTCAAAAATAATGCAATCCCCATAACTCTTTCTATACTGAGTGCATTCAAACGTTCATAAAATATTTTAAGTAGACCTTAAAATCGATGTTTATATATGTGTTATTTTTTTAAGAAATTTGATGATAACGAACAGTATTCAGTTTCGAAAGTACAATGAAACGATACAAATTTGGAGCAGAGCAAACACGGACCTCAAAATTTAGAGGTGGGATCAGGTGCCATTGAGAAGTGAGCATCCCCTGTAGACCGGTCACACCCGCCATGTGCTCTTTGTCATGATCAGGACATTTCAGTGTATGAATAATGGCCTAATTAGTATGAAAAAGGTCAGTCAGCATTTGACTCAGTGATAGGTTGTATGTGCTGAAAAGGTCATATTGTATAGACCGAAAAAACTTGCGAAAAGATGACTTCAAAAGAGACCGTTGATATCCTTCTTTCGTCAACTTGTTTGTCAATAGCTTACCTCGTTTAAGAAATTGTTCGTATGTAGAGCATACTCTGGCGTATCGAATCAGCTGAGAGATATAAACCCCATATACAGGTGATAAGAGTATATTGATACATAAGTAAGAAAAGTTGACGATTTAAAATTTAAAGTCATTACATTTATCATAAAGCTTTGTTGTTAGATTACCATTGACATCTTCTTCAAGTAAAATATCCAAATATGAAACAGATGTGTCAGAGTATGTGATATCTTTTATCTCAAGCTCACCGGATATATCGTATCGACATTAGAATGTAAATAACCATTGTTAATTGACAATACGGCGTCGATATATCTAAATGTCGAGTTGAAGGCCACAGCAATTGTTTTCTTATATTCACGTAAAAGATTTTGAACAAATACTGCTTCATATGAATACAAAAATAGGTGTGCCAATAACGGGGCGCAACTGGTACCCATGGAAATTCCAATTGACTGTTGGGAGATCTCCAAAAACCACGTAAACATTATCAATCAGAATCTCTAGCATCTTTTTAATGTCAACTTCAGAGTACTTGTGTGTACAATCAGATTTTTTTTTTTACCAAAAATTTTTGCAAATGACCACTGACAAGGTACATGTAAATAAATTAATGAGTTCCATTCTTATTGAAAAGCAGCTGTCAACGATGTCAGAAAGTCTGGATTTAAATTATTGTAGGGAATAGTTGTATATAAAGTTGAAAAGTCGTAAGTTTTTATAATGTTGATTTTGGTAAGATTTTGTGATTTCAAATTTTCCAAAAGTTCCTTGTAATTTTTTTAATATCTACATCTGCTTTACACCACTTCTCGAATATATTGTTGAAGAGTACTCTTGAAGTTTCTCCTTCTCTACTGTTAATATCTTAGTGAGGATTAAAAAGAAGAGGCTTGGTAGAACATTTACTGGATGTTGATATGTACTACAGTAGGTTCATAACCATTTTTTTTATTGGTAACCTTAACACAAACATATATCCACGTAATATTGTCATTTTCATTCCCTCTTTTAAACGTAGTTGTGTTGTGTCATTTTTCATTCATCGTGTATGAATTATGTACATGAAATTAATCTTAAAGACAAGAGAGAGAGAGGGAGAGAGAGAGAGAGAGAGAGAGAGAGAAAGAAGGAGGCAAAATAAACAAATGAAAGCAATCTATAACTAGGAATTATTTGCTTTACAAAAAATTTTCAATCTTAAATAATTATATACTTGTACAAGCAATTTTATTTTGCTTTCAATTTGTTTCATTGTTTTTAAATTTTATTTATTTATTTACTAACCGATACACACGTTATATACGAGGGTTGTTAGAAAAGTTCGCGGGCACTTTGATGTATGGACAATATACTTTAAACTTTGAAGAATGAAGTATGTCTAATTACACTCTTATCTTTTGTTTATTAGTATGCTAAAGATCAGGTCCATTTTCTAAATTCTTTGAAAATATACGGTGATTTTTATTGTGAGGTCATAAGATTCACAAAAGAATCACGTACATATCATTTTGTTTTAAACAAGTAACATTTTGGATAGCACAGCTTCATTTTAAAGCATCGTAGAAGTGATTTGATTCCCGATAATCAGATTTATTTTCTTTCTTTAGGTATGCCAGCTTGTCAATGTAATCATTTTCTGAAGAAAGCAGATCTTCTCCGCTCTCTTCTGCATTCTGTCCATCCATGTCTTTGTATATATTTTCCTTCATGCCATCATTTTGATCATTTTTTCGTTCCAATTCTTTCTCAAGTCTCTGTATCTCTGGTCGTCTTTGAAGAAACCTTGAATTAGATTGTTTTACCTTTTTCCAGATTATTCTTCCACCAATAGCGAGTAGCAAGAGCGTCAAGAAAGCTATAACACCGATAAGAATTGGTGCTATCGTGGGCTCCATATTCGAATTTTTGTTCTCTTGTCTAGATTCTGTAGAGTTTTTATCTGGTAGTATCTTCGGTGAATCTAAATTGAGATGTTCAATATAGAACATTGAATGAAAAATTAAGTAGTCCAAATTTCGCCAACAAAGTGATTGTTATCATATTCCGTTGATACACAGATAATAAAAGCCAAATAATATAAACCTAATAATTAACACATTGTCTGCGATACCTTTTCCAAATTTGATTGAAGAATTAAGATCGATGGCAGTAATTTTATCATGAATACTCTGACAAATAATTCAATCGTTAACAATAGTTAACTATACTTAATTTAGTAGTATAAAAATTCTCAGTTTTTACTATAGAAAATCAAAGTAATTTAACAATGAAGTTAAGATTGTAATCGCCTATGCCTCTCAGTTCATACATTTATATCCTGTATATATATATATATATATATATATATATATATATATATATATATATATATATATATATATATATATATATATATATATATATATATATATATATATATATATATATATATATATATATATATATATATATATATATATATATATATTTGGAATTTTCCTTGCATATTCACATAATATTTCATAAGTGTACATCATTTATCGAATTTTAAGAGATAATAAACGACGAAATATACAAAAAGATCTAAATTAAAGTTTTCTTTGTAATCGAAAGTATCCAAAAATTTACTATGATTTACGAAAGAAAACTATAGTTAACTTTATTGTACTTTTGTTAGGAAAGTTACCAAGACAGCCAGTTATTATGTCACACAACTCTTCTGAACAGTTACATT